>NC_090820.1:27046554-28246554 GCF_000390325.3 Nicotiana tomentosiformis | reverse complement strand
TGGATACTAGATACAAAGGGAGATTTTTCAATGAACCTAGCATTGCTTACAAGAACATGTGGGTGAAAGGGTTACCTTTCAAAATATCATTCTTTATGTGGAAGGTTTGGCGAGAAAAATTACCTCTTGATGATATGATAAGAAGAATGGGTTATATGGTGACATCTAGATGTTGGTGTTGTGTGAATCCACAGGATGAAACTCTGGCACATGTGTTCTTTCGATCAGTTGCTGCCAAGACAACATGGAAGTACTTCTTTGCACATGCGGGCATATCTTCGCAAGGCTTGAATCTACATCAAGCAATTGTTAAATGTTGGACACACCAAGTAATTCCTAGACTAAAACCAATTTTCCAAGCTTTGCCTAGCATTATTGTATGAGAACTTTGGAAGAGGAGAAATAGTTACATATATGGAGATGCGGTATCGATTAGTAGGAAGGAGGAAAACAAGATGGTTTTTTATACTAACGTGATTTTCTTTTTTGCATCCATGCCTTATCTTTTGAATAACCTTCAATTGGTGGTATTAGTACTAGGTACTCATTCCATTGAAGGGGAAGCAAGGATAGGCATAAGCATGGAAGCAAGGACGACAAACAAGAGGCTAGGGATTGGATATCCTAATGTTACCTTCAGCTATAGAAGGTTTGATCATAATTTACACCACCCTAGTGCTCTATCAACCAATCTGGAGGCCATTGATGTGAGGAGTCATACAACAACTGGAAGGAGAAAGAAGGCTACTGTCCAGATTTTCTCCATAGAAGATCAATTGAGATACAGATTTTTGCGAGGAAAGTTTGGAGTAATGGATGCATTATGGATTCAAATCCTAATGTATTTCATTAGTATTATACTTCAGCATAAGTCCCATATAAAGTTTGCAAAAGAATATGCTACGAAATCACGCGTAATAGTGTACAAAAACACTGTCCTCGACATACTTTGGACAGTGGTAACAATGTCTGACGCGTGTGATGTTGTTATATTTCATAGAAGATTCGGGTATTAGCCGATGCAAGGCACACCATAAGGAGGTCACTAGCTACTGGGAAGAAGACTGGATGCAGACAAACACACACGTACAACGAGCCACACTTAAGAGTACAAAGACAACATTTCTTGGTGCGTGTGAACTGGAGATGCTGAGCGATTCGTCTGGATTTTATCAGACACTCAAGGACGTTGCTACACACTGTTGATTGTAAAATTTATTTTTAGAGAATGAGAAGATACTGCCTAAAAGGGGAGAAAGTACTACACAAATTTGGAGATGGTGGTTGTTTAGTTTTGGTAAATCCACATAGCTAGTTAAGATTCTGCTTCTTTTATTCCTATATAATATAGGTTGTTATTTTGTATATTGATTAGTTCAATTTGTACGACATACTCAAACTTGGTTTTAAGAGCTATGTACTTTCCATGACATATTGTCTTACTGCTTGTAAGACCTAATGCCACATTGATTTCTTTTTTATTATTATATATAAAAAATAGCCCTAGGCACCTTGCCTAGTGGATTTGCTATAAAAAAAAAATGTGTGGTCCGTACATGAATTGTGCGGCAGCAGAAGTTGGGTCAGAGCAAAGTTCAGAGAACCTGAATTTCAAGTTTACCAAAAGTGTGGACCGCACAATTATTGTGTGGCCGCAGAAGAAGAGTTGTGCGGCCGCAGTTACAATTGTGTGGACCGCAGAAGAGCAAGGTGCGGCTGCAGTTACTATTCTGCGGACCGCAAAAAAAATGCAGTGCGGCCGCAGACTTCCTATCCTGTTAAGCTGAAGAAAAGTGCGGACCGCATATGGAATTGTGCGGACGCAGAACCTCCGAAAGGATTTTTTTGTCCAAAATTTTCAGCCTTGTATAAATATAAGAGTTTCACTTTTTTAGGTCAACTTTTAACATCAGTTGCTACAGTATACGATTCATTTTTACTTTTTTTAGTAGTTTTTGCTATTTTGAGCTTTTTGAACATAGAGTTTATCAATTTAATTAGCAATATGGGTTTAATTATCATTTCTTCTCCCATTTCTTTCACTTTAAGTATGAGTAGTTAGATTTTCACTAGGGTTGTGACCCAACCCTAGTGTGTAAACTTAATGGGTGTTTGATATATTGCTTGTTTATGGTTATGTGTTTATTATTTAGCCTCGTTATTGCTTTGATTTGAAGAATTAATGGTTTCTAACATTAATTCATGCCTATTTGACTTGGTCTCTACTTGAGAAAGAGAGACTTAGTCTAGAAAAATTTGGCTAGCAAATTGGGTCAATCGAGAGATTGATAAGCCTAATTAAAGGGTTGAACCTAGAAGTAGTAAAACCCGACTTGAGCTTTTTATCAACCGTTTTGTTCTATACCCATTTGG
The DNA here is from genome assembly GCF_000390325.3 of Nicotiana tomentosiformis. Taxonomy (NCBI): domain Eukaryota; kingdom Viridiplantae; phylum Streptophyta; class Magnoliopsida; order Solanales; family Solanaceae; genus Nicotiana; species Nicotiana tomentosiformis. Next base: position 28,244,181 of record NC_090820.1, on the reverse strand, counting down.
ACTTGAGAAAGTCAAATTGGACAAAATTATTCTCTGACCGAGAGGTATTGAGTGGGTAACCGAGCGTTGATAGCTATAATACACCTCGACCAATAAAATAAGCTTTAAAGTTTACAACTAATTAGGCAAACACCTAGGCGAAGGTCGTAGTCCTAGGCCTTTTATAACATTTGAAAAACAACAAAAATAATCTTTTAGTTTTATTTCTTAAATTGCAATTGTAGTTTAGATTAAACTTTAAAACAACCAATTTTTGCGGAAGTGCAAATTTAGATATACAAACTCACACGCTAAGATATATACTACTAACTCCCATATATATAGCTTCTTACGGAATTTGACCCTAATTCTTATTGGGTATTACTATTGCATTGACCGTTTTCATAACCTCGAATAGAGGAGTGAAATTGAACGAGATCAATTTTTGGCGTCATAGCCGGGGAGCTAAAAAATGGTGTTAGCTATATATTTAGGTGTGTTCTTAGGCTATCTCATTTTCCTTCCTTGGTACTAACGTGTGAGTATTGTAGGTGCACTCATGGAAAATAACGAGCTCGGAAACATAGCCGTGGGGGATGTGGATGTTGAGGATGATCAAATGGATGAGGTCCCTCTTGAACCTCAAGCCAATAGACGAGACCGACCGCCTCAAGACAATATATCTGCTCCACGCCTACCTCCACCACGAGCGGCTCCACACCGGGTGTTGTCGAATGAAGGGCATGTAAGTGCTATAGTCCCTCCCCGTATTAGGGCGGGCAACTTTCAAATAACCAATGTGATTCTAACTTTGCTCGAGCAATGAGGGTTCTTCACTGGTGCACCGAGTCAAAATGCATATAAACATTAGAAGGGGTTCGTAGATACGTGTTGGGGGAGCAAATAAATAAATATCTCCGAGGATGCTTTGAGGCTAAGGCTTTTTTCCTTCTCTCCACGGAGGAAAGCTTTAGATTGGTTGGAATATTTGCCAAATCATTCCATTCATACTTGGGATAAACTAGCGGAGAAATTTATCTCTAAGTACTTCTCTTTCGGGCACATGGATATTATTCGGGATGAAATTCTAGCATTCAAGTAAGAGCCCAATGAACCACTACACAAGACATGGGAAAGATATAGAACAATGGTGAAAGAGTTCCCCAACAATGATATGACGGAGAACATGATTCAACAAACTTTCTATCAGGGGATCAATACAACCAATCAATGTGTAGTAAATCAACTTGCCGGTGGAAACTTCATGACTACGCCTTATGCGGAGGCATATGATATTTTGGATACGATGGCGGATACTTCATTGGATTGGCAATCTAGAGCCAATGTTCCACAAGGTGACCCCAATGTGATTCTTTTTCATAAAGAGTTACATGACCATGGACAAGCCATAGCCTAGTTGATAACCACCATGAAGTGGAAGAGGTGGGAATGCACCCACCTCGAGTCAAAGGCAACTGGTGGATGATGATCAAGTGGTAGAAGAAGAGGAGATCCCGACAAATATAGTGCAAACAAACAATGAAGTGCGGATTGATATTGATGACATGATGTAAGAGACTCAAGAGGATGTGAACCCGTCTAGGGATCATGTGATTGACATACCGGAACCGATAGTGTAAAAGGCTAAGGCACCATTACCTAAGCCACCTCCTCCCTATCCTCAAAGGCTTACCAAGAAAAATGGTGAGAATCAATTCAAAAAGTTCATTTATATGATGAAGAGTCTCTCGATAAATGTGCCATTAGTTGAAGCCTTAGAGAAAATGTTTGGTTATGCCAAGTTTATGAAGGACTTGGTGACAAAGAAGCGGTCGATGAATTTTGAAACTATCAAAGTCACTCACCAAGTGAGTGCAATTGTGCATTTGATGGCTCCTAAGTTGGAAGATCCCGGTTCTTTCACAATTCCTTTTACCATTGGAAGTGCCGAGTTTGCAAAAGCTCTTTGTGATCTTGGGGCAAGTATCAATTTGATGCCCTATTCAGTTTTTAAGACATTGGGAATTGGGCAACCAAGACCCACATATATGAGATTACAAATGGCCGATCGTACAATGAAGAGACCATTGAGGGTGATTGAAGATGTATTGGTTCGAGTTGAAAAGTTCATTCTCCCGACGAATTTTGTTATTCTTGATTGTGAAATGGACTATGCGGTGCAGATTATTCTTGGTAGACCTTTTCTTGCTATAGGGAAGGCTCTTGATGATGTGGAAGCTGAAGAACTCACTTTCCGGGTGGGTGATGAAAAGGTGGTATTCCATGTGTGCAAATCTATGAGCCAACCGAATAGCAATAAAGTTTGTTCTTTCGTGGACTTGGTGACCGATGTGATAATTTATGATACAAGTGCAACGATTAATGTGGGTGATATGTTGGAGTCCATCTTGCTCAATTTTTATGATGACGAGATGGATGGCTTCATGGAATGTGTTAATTATGTGCAAGGAATGGGGTCGTACAACTATGCACCCCGAAAACTTTCCTTGGATCTTGAGAATAGGAAAACTCCTCTTACAAAGCCTTCAATTTAAGAGTCTTCTATCTTGGAGTTGAAGCCATTTCCTCCACATCTCATGTATAAATTCCTTGTCCCTTGTTCTACTTTACCGGTTATTTTTTCCTCTTGTTTGACTAACATGCAGGTTGACTCGACATTGGCGGTGCTTCACAAGAGGAAGAAAGCTATTGGGTGGACTTTGGCAGATATTTTGGGAATAAGCCCCGCATTTTGCATGCACAAGATTAACTTGGAGGAAGATTCCAAACCCTCCATTGAACATCAAAGGAGACTCAATGAAGCCATGCAAGATGTGGTTAGATGTCGGGGCTGTCTACTCCATTTCTGATAGTTCGTAGACTTCTCCGGTGCAATGTGTTCCGAAGAAGGGGGCATAACTCTGGTCATCAATGATAAGAACGAGTTGATTCCAACACGAACGGAGACCAGATGGAGAGTAAGTATGGACTATCGGAAGATATACAAAGTCACAAGGAAAGACCATTTCCCACTCCCCTTTCTTGACCAAATGCTTGATATATTGGCCGGCCGTGATTTCTATTACTTTCTAGATGGATATTCGGGCTACAACCAAATCTTTGTTACCCCAGAAGATTAAGAGAAAACAACTTTCACTTGTCCCTATGGCACTTTCGCTTTCAAGCGTATGCCATTTGGCTTATGCAATGCAACAACATTTCAATGGTGTATGATGGTGATCTTTACAGATATGGTACAGGAATATCTTGAAGTCTTCATGGATGAATTTTCGATAGTCAGGGATTCCTTTGCTGATTGCTTGGCAAAGTTGGATAAAGTATTAGCAAGGTGTGAAGAAATGAACTTGGTGTTAAATTGGGAGAAATGCCATTTCATGGTCGAGGAGGGGGAGCATTGTCCTTGGCCACAAAATTTCAAAGAAGGGCATTGAGGTTGTCAAGGCGATGATAGAGGTGATTTCTAAACTTCCACCTCCAACATCAGTGAAAGGCATGAGAAGTTTCTTGGGTCATGTGGGTTTCTACCGGCGCTTCATAAAGGATTTTTCCAAAGTAGTGAACTCCTTGTGCAAGCTTTTATAGAAATATGCTAAATTTTACTTCAATGATGATTGCATGAGATCCTTTGAATTGCTAAAGTTCAAGTTGACTACTACTCCCATTATCACATCTCCTAATTTGAGTATTCCTTTTAAGCTCATGTGCGATGCTAGTGATGTAGCGGTTGGAGCAGTTTTGGGGCATAGTATCGACAAGATTTTTCATCCAGTCTACTATGCTAGTAAGACCATGAATCATGCCCAAGTTAATTTACACTATTACAGAGAAATAACTCCTTTTCATTGTGTTTGCAATTGATAAGTTCCGCCCGTACTTGATGGGTGCAAAGGTTATTGTTCATACGGACCATGCGGTACTTAGTTATCTTATGAGCAACAAAGATTCAAAATCTAGGTTGATGAGATGGGTTCTATTGTTGAAAGAGTTTGATATTGACATTCAAGGAAAGGGAGTAAAAATCAAGTGGCGGACCACTTGTCTCGTTTGGAGGAGGAGGGGAGGCCGCATGATGGCCTTGAAATCAATGACTCTTTCCCCGATGAGCAACTCTTGGCCATTTCAATGAAAGAGGTTCCATGATTCTCCAATCTAGCAAACTTCCTTGTGTGTGGAACCATCCCGGATGAGTTCTCTTCAACTCAAAAGAAGAAGCTCAAACGAGATTGTCAAGATTATTATTGGGACGAGTCGTACCTCTTCCAAACTTGCACGGATGGGGTAATAATAAGATGTTTACCGGATGAAGAGCAAAATGTTATTCTTAAGGCTTGCCATTCTTTGCCTTATGGTGGTCACCATGGAGGAGCAAGATTGGCGGCTAAAGTGCTAAGCTGTGGTTTCTATTGGCCTACTCTCTACAAAGATGCAAGTGATATAGTGAAAAGATGTGATGAATGCCAATGGGCCGGTGGAATCTCGAAGAAGAATGGAATGCCTCTCACTACCCTTTTAGAGATCGATATCGTTGATGTGTGGGGTATTGACTTCATGGGTCCATTTGTGAGTTCTTGTGGAAACACCTACATCTTGGTCGCGGTTGATTATGTGTCTAAATGGGTTGAGGCCATTGCTCTACCCAATAATGAAGCGAGGAGTATGGTGGCGTTCTTGAAGAAGAATATTTTCACACGATTTGGTACACCGCGAGCTATCATAAGGGATGGGGGTCGCATTTTTGCAACAAGGCTTTTGACATTTTGCTTAGCAAGTATGGTGTCACTCATAAAGTTACGACTCCCTATCATCTTCAAGCTAGTGGTCAAGTGGAAGTTTCTAACCGGAAGATAAAGAGTATCTTGTCCAAAACAGTAAATGCTAACCAGACGGATTGGTCAAAAAAGCTTAATGATATACTATGGGCTTATCGGACTACTTTCAAAACTCCTATCGAGATATCACCATACCGGTTGGTGTTTGTCAAAGTTTGTCATCTTCCGGTGAAACTTGAGCACTAAGCCATGTGGGCTTTAAAGAAGTTGAATCTTGATTGGGATGTAGCCTCTAACTTGCGGGTTGCACATTTGAATAAATTGGATGAGTTTTGGTACCATGCATATGCAAGTTTGTCCTTGTACAAAGAGAGAATGAAGTATCTTCATGACAAATACATTTGAAACAAGGAGTTCAAGGTGGGAGGTCTTGTTTTGTTGTTCAACTCACGATTGAAGATGTTTCCCGGAAAACTGAAATCCAAATTGAGTGGTCCCTTTGAAATTGTGGGTGTGACACCTTTTGGTGCATTGGACTTGAAGAACAAAAATGATGAGGTATTCTGAGTCAATGGTCACTGGGTGAAGCATTATTTGGGACAAGCTGATGATGGCCACGTGGTGGCAGTTATTCATTTGCAGTGATGGTAATCTGTGTCGCATCGCGACGTTAAATCAGGCGCTTCTTGGGAAGCAACCCATGTTTTCTTTTTCTTTTTCTTTTTCTTTTCTTCTTTTGTAGATAGGTGTTATTTTGTACTAATTGGATTTGAAGTGTGTTGCATGAATGAGTGTGCTTTATAGGAACTGTACTCAGAAAATTGACTAAGTGTGGAAAAAGTGTAGACCCCATATGTATTGTGCGGACTGCACAATTAGGAGAGCTACAGCAGAAGGCAATTGCGGCCGCACAATTCTTGTGCGGAGCACAACTTGGAAAGGGAAAATGCAAACTCTCTGAAGTTTGGTCTGTCCAAAAAATGGCCAATCTTTGGTCGCACATCAAATTCTACGGTCCGCATCCAATATCTGTGGTCGCACCACAAATTGTGCGGACAGCAGATCAACAAAGGCTATTGAGCCTCCAGGTAACAGAGTGCGGACCGTAGAAGGAATTCTGGGCCGCACTCCTCTTTTGTTCCCCAAGTCTGCCCGCAAGTATAAATAATAGCATAAGGCTATTGTACTAAGTGTTTCCCTCTCTAAGCACTCTAAATTCTAAAACATGGAAATCATCTGTTCAATCATCTTCCACACTCCATCCACATCTGTGATCATTTAGTTGCACTCTTTCATATCTGGTATGCTTCAATTACACTTAGAATTTCTCAAATTATTTAGTTTAGTTTGCAATTTGTTTTAGGTAGTTTAGGACATTTGTCAATAGATTTTAATTTTACTACCATGTGGGGTTTAATCTGTAATGGATCAATTGCTAATTTATTTATGGGGACTGGCTAAATTGATTGGCATGCTTAATTGTTAATACCATATTGAATCTGTGCAAAACTTTAAAACCCTAGAAGTCTGATCGATTTGGTTTTGAATTCTGCGGCCACACAAGAAATTGTGCGGTCCACAAAAGTAGAGAATAGGGTTCTTTGTTCAAGCATGATTCTGCTGCCATACTTGAAATTGTGCGGGCCGCAGAAATTCCACCGCGGCCGCAGAACAGGCCAATCTATGTCATTAGAGAGTTGGCACTTTTGGGAAATCTAATGTGCGGCCACAAAAATAATTGTGCAGAATGTACTTCAATCATGCAGTCGCAGGCAAAATTGTGCAGACCGCAGTTCCATTTTTGCGACCGCAAGTTCAAATTGTGCAGTTCGCACAGCCCAGTCTACGACCGCACTTCCCCACTCTGCTAATATACTCTCAACTGTGTTTTACTGTCTATTTGCAATTGAACTACAAATGACAGATATTGTTGCTTGTTATAGAAAATGGTTAGATCTCGTGGCCGCGGTGACACTTCAAAGGGGAGGAGTGAACCTTCCAAAGGTTGAGGGAAAATCACTTTACCCCTCACCTTCCAGAAGATAATCAACAAGAAAGCTATAGCAGGCCGAGGAAGGCAGGCCGAGCCCTCCAAATCTAGTTCATATGCCCCATCGCGGGAAGCATCGTAGGGTGACTCAGTGCAAGAGCAACCTGCAGTACAATCATAGACACAACAGCCACAGGGAAGGTATCAACTTCGGGACGAGCCTTCCTCCTTACATAGTACTTCCAAGGGTTCGGAGAGTGAAAGTCAGGCTTCAGAGCCCTCTTTTACACCTGTCCATGAGGCACCAGTAGCTATTGTTGACGATATTCCGGACGATAGCCGAGAGGGTGATACTACAGTTGTCGGCCTTGAGTGGTCAAAGAAGAAAGAGGTCTGGGAGGACCGTTTTGTGAGTCTAGCTGCCTTCACCAGCTTTTGTGTGTGGTGGCCGGTGAGATCGCTCACTCTTGAGCGACAATTCCAGCTTAAAGATCTTGACAAGTACAATCTAGAAGTGTTGAGACAGTTCCGAGATAGGAAGGGGTGGATGTGGTTCACCTAATCAGTTGTGGACGCCAAGGAGTATTTGGTCCGGGAGTTCTATGCCAATGTGGCACATATTAAGAAAGGGACCAAAGTTACAAAAGTGAGAAATCTGAAGGTGCAGTTCGACCAGCACACACTAAACTCCTACTTATGGTTTGAGGACGTTGAGCCGGCACAGTACTTGGAGAAGCTGGCGATGGGTGATGCAGCTCACCCATGGCTAGCGGAGCTTCTTGTAGCCCCGGGGCCACCACCACCATGGATCATTGCAGGGGTTCCTATTCTACGAAACACCCTAAATTTCGAGGCTAAGGGATGGCAGACCTTCGTATGCAGTAGACTAGACCCATACCAGAACGAGACAAACTTACCTATTCCACGGGCAGTTCTATTTTCCTCTATTATGGCCGGGTACCCGATCAATGTGGGTGCCGTGATGTCGGCCAACATGTCAGTGGTCGCCAGGCAGGCTGATATTTCCTACCCGTATCCCAACACCCTCACGGAGTACCTTACGGATGCACGGGTAGAGCCCAGAGATTTTGACATGAAGGTTCAAGCAAAGAGGCCCTTCTATTGGTATTCTCTGATGGATTCGAAGAACCCGAAGAGAAAGGGTCAGCCGAATACTACCGTAGGCCAGTCTGATAAGCCTTCGGTAGTAGATGCAGAGTCGGCAGATATGCCTTCCACTTCAGTAGAGCCTTCTTCCAGTGCAGCTGCCATGCCTCCACCTTCAGCCTCAGTGTCTCTCACCTCGGCTTTAAAGCCTATGCATATGCCTTCTGCTGCACTATCGGCGCTGCGAGTCTCTCAGACTTTGGCGAGCCTCAACAACTGGATGCAGACAGCTACTGCAAAGTTGACTGACATATCCAGTCATGTTGCAGTATAGTCATCCATTTCGGCACCCCAGATTCCCCCCACAGTTGAAACTTTGAAGAAGCTCCTGGAAAATCAAAACATGATCATGGCCACTTTAGTGCAGCATAGGGTAGTGATCGAAAAGTTGGGCAAAGAGGTAAAGAAAATGAGAAAGCGGCAGGCATCTAAGAAGTCATTGGAAAAACTTCGGAGCTAGGTTACAAAGCTTGCATTAGCCGAAGACCTTCCGTTTGATATTAATAGACCTGCACCACCCAAGCCCAGCTCCTACAGCACCAGTTGGCCATTCTGAGGAGCCAGACACTACTGATGACACTGTTGAGATAGTCTGTCAGATTTTCACCAACCCAGCCACTCTCGGACTTGAGTATGATGAGATCCAATTGGATGAGGCTGAGGTCGGTGCCACTGCTGGGGACACAGAGTTGGCCAGAGAGCCATAGCGAGTTTTCTTCGCTCTCACCCTTCTTTAAATCTTATGTTGTTAAGCATTAGGGACAATGCTCATTTTTATTCGGGGGTGGAGTTTCCTTGACATTCTGATGATTCTATATTTTGATAACTATGAGACATTTGGCTTGTAATTAACTTATTACTATTTTCTCTTTCTTTCTCATTATGTATATATTCCCTCTTATCTCCCATTATGTATATTCGTTTAGCTTTCAATAGCTCTTTTGTTTTATAGCTTCTTTATCTTTATGTTTTTCTTCTTTTTAAATTAGTGGCTTTTTGTTGATATAATAGATTCTTTTGATGTCTTAGTGGATAATACGCCTTTGATTTTCTTAATGCCACGGTTCTTTCCAAATGTAATTTTTGTGTGAATCGGGTAGCTCTTCCCAACGATGGATGGCGTGACAACAATCTTAAGGGGTTGAGTCTATTTTTGGTGTTTAGGTAATAATAGTAGTAGTAATGAATAAAAAATACCTAATTGAGGCATACTTGAAGAGTCAAACATGCGTCACTTGGTACTAACACACTTAACTACGTGCTTATGGTTTAAAACAAGGTTTTTGGAAAGAAATAGGTCTAGTTAGTGACTTTGTGACTCTCGTGTTGACTTAGACAAGCATCAAGTGGTTCAATCGAACCATAGTGATTTTCAATCTTGAATATGGTTGGTGTGGGCCCTCGACTCTATCCTCTTTAACAATCCAGCTGCGTGAGTGGTGAGTTGTTGTTGTTGCAAGTCCAAGTACCCGTGCTAATGGTCTAGAACTTGCCCCGAATGTATTTCTACGCAAAACTTTAAGTTTTGCTTGGATTGAGAAGTGATTATAGGCTTTCCTTGACCCGCTTGAAGGTTTCCATTGCCCACCAATGTTGTTATCCCTATTCAACCCATTTGTGCCTAAAACCTTTCTCATTTGATAACCATGTTACAAGTCTTTACCCATTTTGTCGTGACCCTCACTTGGCACCCGAGCTTTCCTTAACACTCTTGTGAAATAATTGGCTAAAAACGTAAGTTTAGGAGAGAGACGAGGAGTTTAAAAAATATATCAAGGCACAAAATAGAAAAGAAATTAAGAGAAGGAAAGGCAATAAATAGAAAGAACAATAAGAAAAATGCAAAAGAAAAGTGAATAAGTTGAAGAGTTGAAAGGGATTCAAAGAAAAGTAATGATGCAAAGCATGGAGAAATCAAAGAAGGAGAAAAATGAATATCAGGACCAAGAAAGAGTGATGTTATGTCTCTCTACTTTCCCTAAGGAAACGAAACTGCCTCAGAGAATTGGCAAAGCATGAGCCGAGAAAAGAAAATGGAGTGCTTAAGGAAAGATGAACATGTTCTATCATAGCATATCCAACCTTTGTCCAAAAGCCTTCATTACATTTCGAAAAATCCCTACGTGATTTCAAGCCGAGTGAGCTTGCATTAGTGGTGATTTACATGAGGGGCAAGCCTATGGTACTTAAAGTCATACTTGCGACATTCTTTTTAGAGAGATGAGCGAACCTTTCACAAATTTTTGGATTGAGTGCTAAATTCTTTAGTGAGGTAGGCAAACGGAGAGTAGAGGGGGAGGAGTTTGGGATCCACAATGACCTACATGAAAGAGTGAGCTTCCTTGATGAATAAAGTCAACTCTTGATGCTCAAGTGTCACATTAGAACTATCTATGCTTAAAAGTTTAACTCGTTGCCTTGTTGATAATTCATAAGTGGTGTGGGTAATTGTTGGTCCCAATTGATGTGTGAATGACTCACCTTTGATTAGATAGAATAGATTTTAACTTGTGAGTGTGGGAATTACTTTATTTGCTTGAGGATAAGCAAAAGCTTAAGTTTGGGGGAGTTGATAAGTAGGGATTTTGACTACTTATTAGTGCCTTTTAGCTTTCGTTTTAGTCCAAAAGCGTTTAATTGTGTTTCCGAAAATTGATGAAATGTGCTTCATTGCAGTAATATTGAAAGATGAGCCCCCGAGATGAAATCCAACTCAAGAAGGAGTAATCTGAAATCAAGGACAAAAAAGACACAAAAGCTCAGAAGTGCGGACCGCAGAATATCATCTGCGGCCGCAGGTTGTGAAGAAAAATCCATCAGAGGTTGGTGCAAAGTACGGTCCTCACATGAATTGTGCGGCCGCAGAAGTTGGGTCAGAGAAAAGTTCAGAGAACCTGCATTTCAAGTCTACCAAAAGTGCGGACCGCATAATTATTGTGCGGCCGCAGAAGAAGAGTTGTGCGGCCATAGTTACAATAGTGTGGACCACATAAGAGCAAGGTGCGGCCGCAATTACTATTCTACGGACCGCAGAAAGAATGCAGCGCGGCCGCAATTCAGAATTATGCGGTCGTAGACTTCCTACCCTATCAAGCTGAAGAAAAGTGCGGACCGCACATGGAATTGTGCGGCCACAGAACCTCTGAAAGGGCATTTTTGTCTGAAATTTCCAGCTTTGTATAAATAGAAGAGTTTCACTTTTTTGGTCAACTTTTGACATCAGTTGCTACAGCAGACGGTTTCTTTTTACTTTTTTTAGTAGTTTTTATTATTTTGAGCTTTTTGAACATGGAGTTTATCAATTTAATTAGCAATATGGGTTTAATTATCATTTCTTCTCCTATTTCTTCCATTTTAAGTATAAGTAGCTAGATTTTCACTAGGGTTGTGACCCAACCCTAGTGTGTAAACTTAATGGGTGTTTGATTTATTGCTTGTTTATGGTTGAGTGTTTATTATTTAGCCTCGTTCTTGCTTTGATTTGAAGGATTAATGGTTGCAAACATTAGTTCATACCTATTTGACTTGGTCTCTACTTGAGAAAGGGAGACTTAATCTAGGAAAACTTGGCTAGCAAGAAATTGGGTCAATCGAGAGATTGATAAGCCCAATTAAAGGGTTGAACCTAAAAATTGTAAAACCCGACTTGAGCTTTTTACCAACCGTTTTGTTCAATACCCATTTGGACTTGAAAAAGTTAAATTGGGCAAAATTTATTCTATGACCGAGAGGTATTGAGTGAGTAACCGGGTGTTGATAGCTATAATATACCCCGACCAATAAAACAAGCTTTAAAATTTACAACCCGTTAGGCAAACACCTAGGCGAAGGTCGTAGCCCAAGGCCTTTTGCAACATTTGAATAACAACAAAAACAATCTTCTAGTTTTATTTCTTAAATTTCAATTGTAGTTTAGATTAAACTTTAAAACAACCAATTTTACGGAAGTGCAAATTTAGATATACAAATTCACACGCTAAGATATATACTACTAACTTCCATACATATAGCTCTCTACGGAATTCGACCCCGACTCTTGTTGGGTATTACTATTGCATCGACCGTTTTCATAACCTCGAATAGAGGAGTGAATTTGGACGAGATCAGGTATTTACTTCTTATAACTACCATATACATAATTACTTCCTATAACTACTATTAAGTTGCTACGGTAGTGTACGCGTTGTATTCGCGCTGCTGTATTCATGAATATAATAGCAAAAAATGCCTAAAAATCAGGCCAGTCTAGTTGTACGCGCATGTATTCACATGTATTCGCTCCATGTATTCATGAATACAGTAACAGCAATCACCTTAAAAATATGTCTGTCCAGCTCTCTAATAACGGAAACAATATCAATTAGTATTATACACTCCTAATATAATTCAACAAAATCTATTCTAACATGCCTCATTATCAACCCAACTAATTAGAATGATTTTTTATTTGTATATAATTGTTATATTTAACTTTTGTATTTAGTGTGTTTCAATTTTTTTTTACTGTTGCATTCATTAGATTCAATGTTTGTATTTACTGTATTCGCTATTTTATATTCAGTGTATTCAAATGTATTTGTATTAATAGCATTTTAGTTATTCCTAATACATGTTCTTACTGATGTTTTCAGTATATTTCATTGGTTGTATTCACTGTATTCGCTATTTTATATTCTGTGTATTTTATTATATTTCACTGTATTTTAAAATTAAATGTATTCAATGTTTATATTTTATTCTATTTTAATATTTGTATTCAGTGTATTTCAAGGTTTATATCATGTATTCATGCATATTGTTATGTACAGTATGCATGAATATAGTTGTATTCAGCTGTATTAAAAAAATATAGACTTTCGAAATATATAAATACAACAAAAAAATATTTATACAAAAAAATATGTTTGAGTGAATTTATAAATAATACAATGTATTTGTATCATTGTATGTGACTAAATAACAAAGAAGAGAAGAAAGTTCGTCAGAGATGGCGTTCTCCGGCCAAGAAGAGAAGAAAGTTCGTCAGATCCGTACAGAATACACTATCTGACGTTTATGTTACAATACTCATGCTTTACTCTGATTATTCCGACACCTTGAAAATTCACCAGGATTTCTATGATCATGAAAGTTGAATTCACTCGTTTAACCTATACTCTGGTAATCCATTCTAGAAGATCGCATTGCAAAAGACTCCTTATGTTGACAGTATTGCAATTAGTCGATTGCTCAGCATTATGCCTCTATGTTAAAAGGTGAAGGCATAGTCTATCTTGAAATCACTTTCATGAAGTGATTTATAGACGAGAAGATTCCAGCTACTTAATCTAATAGCGAGCAGCCGTTGTCTTCCTTCTCATTCACACCTCAAAATATTCAATTGCAGTAACCCTAGAAGATTCGGCCAGAGAATTCACGATTAGAAGCAGGTATTTTGCTCGAAGAGAGAGATGAAAGAGAGAGAAGAAAAATTCTAAAAGAGAATCGTATGTTAATTGAAAGAAAGAGAGAGGAAAAACATAAATAGTGTATTCTATGCCTCAATGGTAGTATATACCATAAATACATGTTTTGCTATAAAATATAAAAGGTAATTATAGAAAATAATATTTTAAAATAATTTTGGTTTATAATAAATATAGTGTATACCTTTGCTATAGAAGTTAAAACTTCCTATTTTGAACACCTAGTGCAATCTACAACTAGAAAACTATGTTAATTAAGACTTTTTATAACCTCTTCAATCATAGAGATTAGAGGTATTATCACTTTTAGCCCCCGTCAGAAACTATTTACATCTGGTAGACGAAAAAGTGTATATTTTTTGTATTTAACATACAAAATGTATATGTATATATATATATATATATATATATATATATATATATATATATATATAAGTTTTATACATGTTTTCGCCTATTATTTTTACAGCAGTTATACGGTGTCATTTTTCTAAAGATTATGGAAGTTCTATTCTGATTTACAAATTTTTTGGGACCTTACCGGTCCATCCAATGAAATATCTTTTACTTATACCCTGTTGGGTAGCCAACAATTTATACCATGTCCTTTTTCCTCTGCCTTTTGGGGTTGAGATGCAATTAGAATAGAAGGATTTTCTTTGAGGAGGAAATAATCAACAAAAAAAATTGTTAGAAGGAACGCTTTGTGATGCAACCTTGAGAGAATGCAGAAGAACAGCACTTAGTCAAGGGGATACAATCAAGAGAAAGATCTACCATGGAGATGGGTCATGATGCCAGTTTTAGGGAGAACGGTCGTGGTGTACTGGTAAAAACTTACTAGTCCCGGTTTTTACATGTATTAATTAACTACAGTTTTGTGATAAGAGTGTATTTGAAGACATGTCTCGTGTATTCATTGCGTTGATATAAACACTTAATACGAGTAAGTTTTTACACTAGTGTACCATGTATCTATCTTATTATCATGGATATGGGCCCTGAAAACAAACAAGTTTGCAGGTGAAGTTCCACATCATTATCCATTAAGGAGGGAGATGGAACGAAAATTAGATTCAGGTCTCAGGACATATGCATGATTGCATGGATTAGGCATACACACCCCTGAGGGAAACATATTCAGATCTTTTGGGTTTCGCTGCTAATTCTGATGCGACCATCCAAAAATATATAAAGAAATAGCTCTCAACAAATTCAATTCAGGAAATTTGACAGGACAAGATGCGGAAAGCGAGACTTAGATGGTTTGGGCATGTGAAAGGAGGAGCGCAGATGCCTCGGTGAGGAGGTGCGAGAGGTTAGCCCAGGTGAATTTGAGGAGAGGCAAGAGGTAGGTCGAAAAAGTATTGTGGAGAGTTGATCATGCAAGATATGATGTTACTTCAGCTTACCGAGGACATGACCATTAATATGAAGGTGGGGAGGTCGAGAATTAAATTAGAAGGCTAGTAGGTAGTCAAGAGTATTTCTTTTACATATCAGTAGTATTAGTGTTAATCTGGTGCGACACTATTGTTAGACTTACAGTTTTACGTGTAATCCCCTTTGATTCATTTTCTTGTTATCTTCTTGTTATGCTTGTGCTACCGCTTTATTTTCATCTTGCCTTGAGCACAACCTCTCTACTACCTTCCAGGTAGACAGACGTAAGGCATGCGTACACACTACCCTCCCCAGACCCCACTTGTAGGATTATACTGGAATTGTTATTGCTGTTGATATTTGACAGGAGCAGTAACTTGAAAGTCTAACTAGGGTAATCAGCGAAAAGGCACACAGCATAGGCTAAAAAAGAAAAGAGACAATATACCGAAGGAGAGAATTTGAGAAATGCATGGCCTCGAAGGAATACCATTCATCGTTGTATTAGTAAGGTTATTTGAAACAAAAGAAGTAGGAGATGCTTTGAAGGAAGTAGAACTTCCCTATGCTACTTTAACCAATTCTTTCCAATAGCATACATACCCAAAATCTTTCAGGCAAACTGATATTCTACACCTTAAGCTGCTCAAATAGCACAAACTCGCAATCCCAGTGAGAACTGAATAACACGACTAAAAAGCAGCAAGTTCAAAACTAATTCAACAGGCAACAAGGTCAATATATTTTTACTCACTTTGAAAGGAAAAAATTTAGACTTAGAAAAATCTATGACCTAAATCACATATGCTGGATGAGGCTGACTGCCCATTCAACCTCTAAAGAGAACAAGAGAATGAGCAGCTGCAAAGACAGAGTCAACACTTGTCTTAACTACCAGGAGTTTTAATTTTTTATTTAGTTATTTATTTATTTTTGACAAGTGATCTGGAACATTAAGCTTCGAGCAGAAAATAAGTTTCTAGGTATTGAAACGTTTAAGCAAAACACCCCTTAGTTAAATGGACCTCTTATCAAGCAACACAAGGTCATCATATAACTATTTAAAAGAGGGTTGGGATGTACAGATGTTTCCTTTGGCCCAAGTGCAGGAACAGTGGATCATTGTTTTGTGTAAGAATACAAGATAATAAGCAAGCTAAACATTAATCATCAAAGATTAAAGGTTTGGATACTTGGATCAATTCAACCTTCTAAGAAAAGAATATATCAGGGAACCATAGAGCATTGTCCCAAAATAAGAAGTTTCTTATCTGTAGAATATCTACATGATAGAAAGATGAATCTTTTTTTTTCATTAGTCCAAAGTTGTCTCAATTCTAAGTACTAAAGACTCGGGGGTCTAGGTTACTGCGGAGAGATCTAAAGCTAACAAGCATTCCTCACGTCATTCCCCGGAGGAAAACACTAGTGATTTCCCTTGAGAGAGCCAAAGAGAGATCAACTCATAGTGTAATGAGCATATCCTATCCATCATAAGTATCCCTCCAATATTTTGACCTCATAGCAGCCAAAAAAAAAAGGCAGCCCGGTGCACTAACCTCCAGCTATGCCCCGGGTCCAGAGAAGGGCCGGTCCCCGCAGCCTTACCCTACATTTCTGCAAGAGGCTGTTTCCACGGCTCATTGCAGCCAAGTATCTAATAAAATGACATTCTACAAGAGTTTACATAGCCATTGGCCAAGAACAACCTTATAATTCATTAGACTACCTCAGAATGAACTACTAAGGATCAACCACAACTTACTTACGGCCAACATACTGTTCATTTAAAATTAGGAAAGCATATATGCTTCTTATTCTTCAAAAAATCACTTTTGACAAGCTTAAGGCATCATAAAAAATTTAGTGAACTTTCACATAGCCACCTCAAAGTCGCAACACTATGACTTCTTTTTAACACTCACGCTCCCTTCCCCCAAAACAATACAGACACATAAAGACCCAGTGACGGGCATGGACCAAGGTCAATTACCAAAGAATAAAACACCCCTAAGCGAATATGTCATCCTCCCTCTCCATGTCAAAGGGGCGGAACCGGCTCGTGGTTTTCATTCCCCTTCATCATCCACAACTAACAGGCCCCTACATACTAAAAACCTTCTTTGCTCCACACCACCCATCTCCCATTCCCTTCACCAAGTGAATTTGCAGTCTTCGCTTCTATAACCGCTGACCTGGCTAGATTCTGTCAACCACCAGCAAACCAACCTTCCTCTTTCTCACACCATTCTCTCTTCTAAGTTCTAACTAACCCGTGCAATTCAGACAGCACAATCCTCGAGTGCTTAACCTGTCTACCAACAAACCAACCTTCCTCTTTCTCACACAATTCTCTCTTCTAACTAACCTGTGCAATTCAGACTGCACAATCCCTGAGTACTTAACGGGCAAAAGGTTTTGTAATGAAACCAGAATTAACCTCTTCCATGCCATAACTAGTCCAACCTACTTATTTCACAACAGTTGCTTCACTATTCAACTAGAGTTAATTATACTCTTCGAGAGCTAATCAGCTCATCAATGTGGATTTCACAGGCTTGTTAGCACAATAGTATGTATAGAGTTCCTTTTTACCATTTCCATCAGTCAATGTAGGCACAAAGATATGTTGAGGGGGTAAACATTGTTGATCAGTTTGAGTCATTTGAAGAGATATATCTGACAAAGCTATCTAGAGGATTAAACAAGAACAAGAAGGGCTTAGTTTTAGACCAGAGAGAACATTCAGAAACCCAATACTTCAAAGGGATTAAGAGCAACATTTTTGAAATTGCATCTTATCTACAGTAAATACAAACCTGCACCTGTTGTTTACTCCAAACCAAACATTTTAACCTTACTGTCAAAAATTAAAGTGAGAATACATATCACGAAATCATGTTAAGTAATAAATGCATGTATAAAAGACACATGTCTTGCATCCATTAATTTGGTGTAATCGGATGCATGCAAGTTTTTACCTTTATGACTTTATCTACTCAGGATAAGATTATAAAATCATAACATCTGACAAAACAAAATTAACGATCATGCACAAGACCAGTTTCGTAAACGTGAGCTAAAAGCATCCTCTTTTTTATCAGGAGGATTTATATAACATTAAACAGCTGCTAAAGTAATGTTATAAAGAAGTGTCTAAGTTTCTGGAAGTATTCCCAGTATGTTGCAATCATATAGCTAAGGCAAGACAGATCAAAAGCAAATTCATGTCTCACCGCATGTAATGGAACGTTTAGTCATGTACAAGTAACTAAGTGAACCGTTTATGAAGTAACTTCTAATGCCATATAAACAGCTATGAATAGTCACAGATAGCTTATGTACAATTTGCTACGATAGGCAGAGTCCACAAATATATATACACTATTTACATTGAATCAGAGCAACAGCTCCAATAGAATTTACTCAGTAAAATTGAATTTACCAATTCAGTAGACAGATGTGAGTCACACAGGAACCTTGTCTCTAGTTGGATCACTGAATCCATCAGCCAAAATTCTCACCACTTTCTTGAACGCAAAATGCAAGCAATTCGACAACGCAACCCAACACATCAACTCGTAGACCAAATCAAAAGCCGGATCCGAAAACGAGTTAGACGATGATTCTTCCCAATTTGCCCCTCCAAATCCGTCAGAATTCCATCCCCTACCACCACCACTACCTCCGCCGCTCCAGCTACTACCACCGCCGCCAAACGGTCCGTCATAATCGAATAAAAATCCGTTATCATCTCCGTCATCATCTCCACTGCCGCCTAAGGACTTCCGTCTAGTCCGCCGCCTTGTCTTACGAGCTAGCCTTCGAGGTGCCGTTTTGACGTTGTTGTATTTAACAGGCGGCGGCGCTAGCACATCGACGGGGGAAATCACGGCGGATATTTGACGAACTCCGGCGGAGGAAGGAGATATTTGTTGCTCCGATGAGGAATCGGAGAGTGACAGAACGTTGTTGCGATTCAGAAGGAATTTTGAAAACCCTAGACCTTGGGTTGTGACCACCGTCGTTAGCGCGTCGGAGATCAAAGAAATTTCCATTGATAATATTTCAATCTGGATATCGGAAAAAAAAAATAGGATTTTTTTGGAATATCAATTTTGGGTTGAAGTTTTTATATGAGTGGTTCTTTGGAATTTTCAAGCGGCACAAGAGAGAAACGTGTGATTCTCTGCAAGCGTTGTTTTATTGCAACGATTTTTACGTGTTTTTCTTTTTTTCTTTTTCCTCTTTTCAATTTTGACGGCCTCGCTATTTGCAATTTGCAATTAAAAAGGTTCTAGTGAACATATGTTTGTGACCGGCTGGCGAATCGATATTTATAATAGCAAAATTTAATCCAAAAGCATATTCATAATTTAACTAGGAAACACAAACCATATCATAATAGGAAGACACTAAAAGGGTAAATAGATAGCAAATTCATAAAAACCTACAATATAGTCGTGGAGTATCTAATACAAAATGAGTTCAAGAAAGTGGGACGCAACCATCAAATCATAAACTAAACTGAACTACATGTTATTATAGCATGTTTGACAAACTTCTTCGTAGTCAAAATCATTTTTAAGCTAGAAGTGGTGGGTCAAGATTTTAGAAGAAAAAAATTATTATTCGGAAGTACTTTTTAAATTAATTAATCAAATACAAACTGATTCTCGCTATAAATACTTTCGAGAAAAATACTTTGGAGAAAAAAAAATATTTCTCAAACACAAGCTGATATCTTAAGCTTGACCAAACAGCCTATTACTCACCATATAATGGACGACACATCTCAACAACAGGAGAAAGATACGATGACTCAGGACTTAGTGGGCGTTTGGACATAAGTATTGTAAAATTCCAACAAAAAAAAAAAGAAATTCTTTTTCAAGTAAAAATGGTATTTGAAAATTATAGTTGTGTTTGGACATGAATATAATTTTGGGTTGTTTTTAAATTTTTGTGAGTGATCTGAGTGAAAATTTTGAAAAACAGTTTTTTGAAATTTTTTTAAATTTTTAAAAAATTCCAAAATTCATCTTTAAATTAAAATTTATGCCAAACACTGATTTCGAAAAAAAGCGAAAACATTCTTATGTCCAAACGGGCTCTTAGTAGTAGCATCAGTAATATCTTCTATCATCAAGTAAGGAATGATAGAGTTTTATAAAATCAATAATCATCACGCACACGACATCGACATCATACCACTAATGAGCACTTGACCTAGACCTCGCTAGCTCACCACCGGTGTGTGCCAAGTATCACTATTGTATCGGTTAAAATCGAGCCCATCCGATTTTACTATTTGACCGAAATTGGGAGAGTGCACCGAATGACGACCTCGTAACGGGACAGACTAAATCACGAGGACTAGGTACCAATTTCAGAACCGAGGTACCTGTCGAGATCGAGGCTAGTAGCGATCGAAGCCAAATGAGACAGACATCGAGTAAGATCGAAGATAGTATAATAGCGGAAAGGCGAGATATCCGTGACTAGTTGAAGATCACGGCGTAAATCTCGGAATGGATCAAATCAGAAACGGTTAATTAGCTAATCATGGGATTTTCTTTTGTAATTAGAACTATACCATAAGTAGGATTCTTCTACTATATAAAGAGGGGTCCTAATCATTTGTAGAGCACGGTTCACGGAGATAAAAGCAATATAATTTTCTTTCTCGTTTATACGATTGTTTATCAGCTTGTTATATTTTAATTGTTCTTGCATCAACCAGTTTGAGGGTATCCAGACTCGAGGGATGAGTTCCATTCTAACACTGATTTGCTTTACTTTACAGTTCATTTCTGCTATTAATCCTCATATTTATCAATTGGTATTAAGTGAAATCACGTGTTCTTAGAGCCATACTATAAGTTTAATTGTTATCCAATTTTAAGGGTAAACAGTTTGGCGCCCTCCGTGGGGCCTAAAATAATAGTGATTGCTTAATACTGATTTCGATAACACACACTCCTTTACACTTGTTCTCGTAAGACATTTTATTTTCAGGATAAACATGTCAAACTCACAAGCAGCGCCTACACATGGTGACAACAGCCTGGGATTTCACATGGAAAATGACAACATTGCCGCCCCAGGAATCTAGGTGCCTCAGGCCTACCTCGAGGGAGCACCAATTGCAAATCTCGTCGATGTCAGTTCACATGTTGCCCTAAATACAAATTTAGGCGTTGAGCCCGAAGGTAGTATACGCAGGGAAGTTCGATCAGGTGGTCGAGGTACGCAGGGCAGAGAAGATGGTGGAGTTAGCCTCCAATTGATATTCAAAATGTTATAGGCTCAACAGACCGCTATAACACAACTACAAAATCAACACTGAACACCGAGTAGGATCGAACCAAAAATCGTTCAAAGGACTTAGGTTGTGCCAGAAAGGTCGAATGCCAACAAATCAGGGACTGACCCCGCCATTATGAAAATGTTCGAGGAGCTCACTAAATGGATTGAATTGGGAGAAAAGAAAATCGAGGCAAATGACAAGAAAGTAGAGACATACAACTCCCGAGTTGACCAAATATCGGGGGCACCACCGATTCTAAAGGATATGGATTCAAAGAAATTTATACATAAGCCTTTCCCTCCAAGTGAGGCACCGAAACCTATTCTGAAGAAATTTTGAATGCCAAAAATTCCTAAGTAATACATGCACAATAAAAGGGAATGACTTGGAAGACGATGAGATTGAATCTGTTTTACTGAAAAAATTGGAGAAACCCTGTCGAAAGGAGCAATGATATGATACCACAATTTGCCGCCTAATTCTATCGATTCATTCGCCATGCTTGCAGGCTCCTTCGTAAAGGCACATGCCAGAGAGATAAAGGTTGCAACTAGGAAGTCGGGCCTCTTCAAGGTGAAACAAAAAGACAACGAAATATTGAGGGAATTCGTATCTCGGTTCCAGATGGAACACATGGAACTACCACCGGTCACAGATGATTGGGTTGTTCAAGCCTTTACTCAGGGTTTGAACGAACGCAGTTTGGTGGCATCACGACAGCTAAAACAAAATTTAATTGAATATCCAGCAATCGGTACTAGTCAAAGATCAGAATCGAGGATGATCAATTGGCGACCCCTTCCGATTTCGTTTATCCAAACAGGCCCATCGGCATAACTCAAAGGGATATCGACAGAGAACCCCGGTCGAACAGAGATCGGTATCAACCATACAACGCATATCGTAGAAACAACGGCCCAGGATGCAATCCCATCCGAAATGATCGAATGAACGATCGAGGATAGAGCTCTCGGGGGCTCATGATCAAAAGTGTCTTCGATAAACATGTTGATCCCACAGAAGCACCACGATTATCAGAATATAACTACAGCATCGACGCATCAAGTATTGTGTTAGCCATTGGGAGAATCAAAGATATTAGATGGCCCAGACCCCTACAAACTGATCCATCATAAAGAAACCCCAATAAAATATGCAAATACCATGGTACACATGGTCATAGAACCGAAGACTGCAGACAACTAAGGGAGGAGGTGGCCTGTCTATTCAATAAGGGTCACCTTCGAGATTCTTGAGTGTCCGAGCTAAGAACCATTTCATAGACAAGGATGCAAACAGGAAAAACGAGCACGAAGAACCACAGCACGTGATTCACATAATCGTTGGCGGGGTCAATATTCCACAAGGGCCCGTGTTCAAACGCACTAAAGTATCAATCACTAGGAAAAAACGAACTCAAGACTATCTTCTAGTTAAGTCCCTGCGAGCAGAGGACCATTTGACACATTTGCAGGAAACCTTCGATATACTAAGGAAATACAACATGAAGCTCAACCCGGAGAAACGTGCATTCGGAGTCGGCTCGGGCAAGTTCCTCGGCATTATGGTATCAAATCGGGGAATCGAAATCAACCCCTACAAGATCAAGGCAATCAAAGACATCACGGTTGTGGACAATGTTAAGTCTGTTCAAAGATTAACAGGGCGCATAGCCGCCCTAGGCCGATTCATCTCGAGGTCTTAAGATAGAAGTCACAGGTTCTTCTCACTGCTAAAAAAGAAGAACAATTTTTCATGGACCTCGAAATTCCAACAAGCATTAGAAGAATTAAAGTGGTACCTCTTGAACCCGCCACTGCTTCATACCCCGAAAGCGGACGAGCGACACTACTTGTAATTAGCAGTCTCGGAAATCGCGGTAAGTGGGGTCCTAGTTCGAGAAGAGCAAGGTACGCAATTTCCTGTTTACTATGTTAGTCGGACTTTAGGTGAGGTCGAGACTCGGTACCCACACTTAGAAAAATTAACGCTTGTCCTAATAAGTGCCTCTAGGAAATTAAAACCATATTTTTAGTGTCACCCGATCTGCGTGGTACTACTTATCCTCTTCGCAATATTTTGCATAAGCCCGAACTTTCGAGCCGATTGGCCAAATGGGCCGTCGAGATCAGTGGGTACGATATCAAGTATCGACCACGAAACGGCCATCAAGTCTCAAATCTTAGCGGACTTCGTGGATGACTTTACGCCAGCCCTCGTACCCGAGGTCGAAAAGGAACTATTAATAAAGTCGGATACATCATCGGGGGTATGGACCCTCTTCACATACGGTGCTTCAAATGTGAAGAGGTCCGGGTTAGGCATCGTTTTAAAGCCACCCACGGGTAATACAATTAGACAAGCTTTCAAAACTGCTAAGTTAACTAACAATGAGGCCGAGTATGAGGCCATGATTGCAGGTCTCGAGCTAGCTAAAGGTTTGGGAGCAGAAGTCATCGAGGCCAAATGTGACTCTTTGCTTGTGGTAAACCAAGTCAACGGAACCTTCGAGGTTCGAGAAGATCGAATGCAGAGATACTTGGACAAACTACAGGTGACTCTACATCGGTTTAAAGAATGGACCCTACAGCATGTACCTCGAGAAAAAAACAGCGAAGTTGATGCCCTCGCAAATTCGGGGTCATCAGTCGAAGAGGACGAGATTGGATCGGGGACTGTCGTACAACTTTCAAGGTCAGTAATCGAAGAAGGCTACGCCGAAATAAACTCCACAAGTCTGACCTGGGATTGGAGGAACAAATATATCGAATACCTAAAGAACAGGAAGCTTCCATCGGACCCCAGGGAATCGAGGACTCTACGTACGAAGGTCGCACGATTCACATTGGTTGAAGATGAAACACTATATAGAAGGATGTTAGATGGACCATTGGCAATATGTTTGGGATGAGGAGATACCGACTATGTCCTACGAGTAATCCACAAGGGCACCTATGGAAATCATTCCGGTGCCGAATCATTGGTTCATAAAGTCATCAGAGCAGGATACTATTGGGCCAATATGGGAAAAGATACAAAAGAGTTTGTTCGAAAGTGAGACAAATGTCAAAGGTATGCATCGATAATTCACCAACCCGGAGAGCAACTCCACTCAGGCTTATCCCCATGGTCATTTATGAAATGGGGAATGGATATCATCGGCCCTCTACCATCGGTTCCAGGTAAAGCTAAATTTATTTTATTTATGACTGACTATTTCTCTAAGTGGGTTGAAGGGCAGGCTCTCGAGAAAATTAGAGAGAAAGAAGTCATAGATTTCATCTGGGCCACATTATATGCTGATTCGGGATACCTGCCGAGATCGTATGCGACAATGGAAAGCAATTCGTCGGCAGCAAAGTGACAAAGTTTCTCGAAGATCATAAAATAAAAAGGATCATGTCGACACCATATCATCCTAGTGGGAACGGACATGCCGAATCGACAAACAAGACCATCATTCAAAATCTAAATAAAAGATTGAACGACTCTAAGGGAAAATGGAGAGAAATATTTCCCGAAGTCCTTTGGGCGTATCGAACAATGTCAAAATCCAGTACGGAGGCAACACCGTTCTCTTTAGTATATGGCGTCGAAGCTCTGATCCCGGTTGAAGTCGGGGAACCTAGCATCAGGTTTCGATATGCCACCGAAGAGTCAAATCATGAGGCTATGAATACAAGCCTCGATTTGCTAGATGAAAAACGGGAAGCCGCCTTCGTTCGGATGGCCGCATAGAAACAGCGGATCGAAAGCTATTACAATCGAAGAGCCAATCTTCGACACTTTAAAATCGGGGACTTGGTTCTGAGGAAGGTCACCCTCAATACTCGAGACCCAAACGAAGAAAAACTTGGCCCGAACTGGGAGGGACCGTATCAGGTCCTCGATATCATCGTAAAGGGATCCTACAAACTTGACACGATGAATGGCGAACAGTTACCAAACAATTGGAATATATCACTCCTCAAACAATATTACTGTTAAGGTATGACCTTCTCCATTTTCATTTATATTTCATACTAACCATTTGCATGTGTTTAATCAAAGACATCGAAGGATTCTTCAAACATAAAGTCCTTAGGTCTAAAAGCATGCGTTGCACTCTTTTTCCCTTAGACCGGTTTTTGTCCCAAATGGGTTTTTTCCGGAAAGGTTTTTAACGAGGCAACCATTGATCGTGCTAACTAAGAGCAATTCAACAGTATCCGAGGCTCCTTTACAATCAACCTCGAATAGGCAACAGGGTCGATAGGTAGTATCTGTGCTAACTTCGTGCCAACAGGGACTCGATAGGAAAATTTTGTAAGGGTTAAATGGTTGAACGAACCATGACCATGTTGATTACTCGTGCCCTAATGGCAAACATGTATGCATGTTAATCTATTGAAAAAGGTATTTTTCCTTGCCGGATATTTCATGCCTTAGAGAAATGTTTACTTTACAATGTCGTGCTTATGATCTATTGTGAAAATTGGCTTAAGGGCCGGTCATAACTAAAGTTCGAACAATTAACCCCGCACTCGAGGACCATCATCAAAAGAATCGACATGATCGAATTAATAAAACCTCCAGATCGTAAGACCTTAAAAAGGCAACCCTCAATTTTATAGGCTACGGTCACCCCACTCGGGGACTGATACTTCGAACAAGTTCGAAGTATAACAAGGGAACAAGCCCAAAAGACGAGTCCCAAGTCAAAGGCTACGGCCAAATTAACACGGTTCAGAGACGTTTGATTTTCGTTATAAAACAAGACTTCGAATATTTTCATAAACCGGTTAAAAAGGCTACCCTCGGCTGAATTACTAAGGGTCTCGATAATATCGACCCTCGAAAACCCTAATGGGTACAAAGTCATTCGAACTCTCGATCAAATTCTTTATTTCATGCTAAGGCACAACAGATTTTATATGATTAAACAATAAAATTTTCAAGCCGAAAAGGGGGAGAAAGCCATTCTTTTTACTATCTTCGTATCAGCCTAATTCAAGAGCCTAAAGGGCCATTTTATTTTTTAGTTCGAGAATTCATCCTCACTCAATTAAAATGTAAGGGTCACCCTACTCCGAGTCCAAGCAAGTACTCACTCGATTATAAAAACTATACTAGTCCGGCTTCGATCAAATTGCCTAAATCTCGAACTTATGAACAAACTTTTCATAAGGCATGAATAAGACAAAATTTTCACAAGGCAGAAAATGAAATAAAGACAAGTCGGAAAGAGATCTTTACATATATGAGAATATTTACAAGGTCCGATTAGGATCCTACACAAAATATCAAAAGTAAAAAATCCTAAGGTTCCTAATTTTTTTACGGGGGAGCTTCTTTTTCATCGAGGTCTCATCCGCTCTCGGACCCGCTCTTTATCTCAGAGTCATCATCATCGGAGGAGGCCAGTGCTCCAGTATCGTCTTCATGCTCTCTAGCCTTTATTATCTCATCGGTAAGATTGAAACCTCGAGCGTGGATCTCCTCGAGGGTTTACCTCCGAGATTGGCATTTGGCGAGTTCAGCAATCCAATATGCTCAAGTTTGAGCGGTCTCGGCTACCTCTTTCTCTTGGACTTGAGCGGCTTCAGCATCGGCACGGTAGATGGCCACGATCACATTTGCCTCGCCTTTAGCCTTTTCAGCTTCAGATTTGGCCTTTGCTAGTTCGGAAGCCAACCGAGCTTCGAGCTCCCCTATTTTCTTTTCCTGAGCCTAGATCTTCTCCTTCATGCCTCGAAGCTGACTATCACCCGATGACAATTGGGATAAAGCAGTCTCTTTTTCTGCAGCAAAGCGGTCCATGCCTTCTTTCTACCCTAAGGTCTCCACCTTCATCATATTGACCTCCTCGCGGAGCTGCTCGATCCTCTCGACCTTCTGCTGTAGCTGTGAGATTGAAATATTAGCCACCGCTCCCGAATTGAGCCCATGAGCTTTTAAGATTTTCATTACCTGCTCGATCAGGTCGGTCTGATCTTAGTGAGGCTTGGCCAACTCGGCTCGGAGGTCCTTGGTCTCCTCTTCTTTTTGCCCACAGATAAGTCTAAGGGCATTTCTCTCCTCCGTGAGCCCTTGGAGGTCGGCCTCACAACAACTCAGCTCAGCTCAACACCGAGAAAATGCTTCCCGAGGAAGCGTTGAGGCCTACGCAGAAAGTAGAAAGAAGTTAGATAGGAAGAGAAAAATGAATACAAGTGTAACACCAACAAGGGGAGTTAAGGCTTACCAGATTCAGAGCTTTCTGCGCTTCATTAAAAAGGTTCGATGCCTCGCCCGAGTCCTTCCTCGAGACCTCCAAGTCGCTCAGGTCAGTAGCATCTTTGACCCCAGTAAAGTAATCATGGAAGGGATCTTTCCTTCTGTGGGATCCTTCGATGGAGAGGGTCTTCAAGTCCCGAGCCTCCTGAATCATCTCCTCGGTAAATGAGGGGAGCAGCGGGAAACCTCCAATTTCTATTACCCCAAGTGGATCGCTTGGGGCGTTCTCTCCATCTCGAGGGGCCTCGAGACCATCCCCTGCAGCCGTACCCACCGTTGGCTCATTAAGATGGGAGGCATCTCCAATCCTCAATGACTCGGGGACTTCGCCCAAGTCTCTTCCCGAGACCCCCTCATCTCGAGACGGAGTCTCTGCAGTCTTCACCGATTCAATGGCTTTTGGGGCCTCGGTGCTCATTCCCACTTGGGCCACTAGCCCGAAGTCGTCTTCTTCCTCTTCTTCATCTTCATCCCTAGACGTTGAACAGAGTCTTCGGACAGGAGGATAATGTTCTTCCTCGGCTTACGAGCCTTCTTCTTCTTAGATTATAGATCCTCGGAGGTTGAGACCTTTTTCCTCTTTTTGTCTTTTACCGGTTTCGGTGCCGGGATCGAAGTCTCCTCCTCACCAGATAAGGGCCTCATGACAGCATCTTTGCCAAGGCTTGTATGAAAAGAAATTAATAGAAGCTTTAACAAAATCACCAAAGACGTGGAAAAGGATCTTACCATGATTTTTTGCCTCTCATCGGCCCTTTGATAAATCGTGCCATGAGCGCTCGGCATACGTAGAGGTAAGGCCAGGTCCCGAACCCAGCTCTTGAGGTTAGGGATTGCACCGGGCATCCAAGTGACCGCTACATCACGGAAAATGATATCAATGAGAAGAATCAAAAGAGCAAAACAATAAATAGGAGCTAACAATGAGATTGTACTTACGCTTCATATTCCATTTCTCGGGAAATGACATCTTCTTGGCCGGGATTAGGTCGGAAGTCCCCAATCGAACGAACCGACCCATCTAGCCTCGGTCCTTATCCTCGTCTATGCTCGAGAACAACCCTTTGGTAGCCCGGCGTTGGGGTTTTATTAACCCTCATCGATAAAAGCGGGGACTATATAACCTGATGATGTGGTTGAGGGTGAAAGGCATCCCCTCGACTTTGCTCACGAAGAATCGGAGCAGAATAACAATTCGCCAAAAGGAAGGATGGATTTGGTCTAGGGTTATTTGGTATTGACGACAAATATCAATGACGACAGGGTCGAGGGGGCACAGCGTGAAAGGGTAAGTGTAAACACTTAGAAACCCTTCCACATGGGTGATGATATCCTCTTTGGGGGTCAGGATCACCACCTCGTTGCCCTCCCAGTTGCAGTCTTTTTTTACCTGCTTAAGGCATCCTTCGGTTATCGAGCATATATACCTCGACACTGGCTCGCATCAACCAGGAATGGACGAGGCTTTATCAGTTTTAAAGTCGGAAGTGAGAACGCACCCCCCGGGAACACACTCCTCAGGGCGCAGCTCCACCGGTGTTTTGTCGTCGGCCGGCCGCGATGAAGAAGCGTTTTCCTTTTGAGGAACAGTTTTTGACATTTTCGCCATTTGAATTTGAAGTTAAAAATAGATGGGGATGATAAGATTTGATTTTCTAAGAAGAGGTTAGCAATGAGAATCGTAGATTTACAGATGAAGAACTTAGAAGATGTAAAAAGCTTTGTAGAGTTGGAAATTTGAAAGTAAAAGTTTGAAATGGTGAAGAGAGGAGCTATTTATATATTTCACAACGACGGTTCAAAACTGGCGGTGGCCGACCATCGACTGACGCACTTTTAATGTCTTGGTAATTGTACAGACGGGACGTTTCGGTCACTTCCGTCGCTTACATCACGAGGATGACGTCATGACAGGTCGAGGTAGAAAAATTGAAGGCTCAATTCGTTTCTTGTCATTACACTCCAAAAAATGAAGGGACTATCTGTATACGGTTAAAACCGGTCCCACTCGATTTTACTATTTGACCGAGACCGGGAGAGTGCATTGAAAGACGGCCTCGTAACGAAAGAGACTAAATCACGAGGACTAGGTACCAAGTTCAGAACCGAGGTACCTGTCGAGATCGAGGCTAGTAGCGATCAAAGCCAAATGAAACAGACATCGAGCAAGATCGAAGATATCATAATAACGGAAAGGCGAGATATACGTGACTGGTCGAAGATCATGACATAAATCTCGGAACAGATCAAATCAGAAACGGTTAATTAGCTAATCATGAGATTTTCTTCTGTAATTAAAACTATACCATAAGTAGGATTCCTCTACTATATAAAAGGGGTCCTAATCATTTGTAGAGCACGGTTCACAGAGATAAAAGCAATATAATTTTCTTTCTCGTTTATACGATTGTTCATCAACTTACTATATTTTTATTGTTCTTGCATCAACCAGTTTGAGGGTATCCAGACTCGAGGGCTGAGTTCCATTCTAATACTGGTTTGCTTTACTTTACTGTTCATTTCTGCTATTTATCTTCATATTTATCAATTGATATTAAGTGAAATCATGTGTTCTTAGAGTCATACTATAAGTTTAATTGTTATCTAATTTTAAGGGTAAACAACTATGTCTTAGCTTGAAGTACACTATAACACACTTATATAGTCATATCATTGATGTATGTATGTCTCAGTCCCGACTCCCGAGTCTATCGTCATTAGAGTTCGTCTGATCTCTATCTATCAATAAGTGCATTCGGCCTATATTGCAGCATCTTATAACATTTTGATTTTAGGAAAACGATCAAACAAGTTTTAAGATGTCAGGACGCTCCACTTACCTCCACTCCGAGCAGAGCATTAGGCTCCTCGCGCGGCTCACTACCATTCTCTAAATATGTCAAAAGCCTTCCATCTCCATAAATTATTGTTTAACATGGTCAAATATATCCATTTAACTCATCTCCTAAAATTTGGGTCAAAGCTAGAGTCAAAGTCAAATTTAACCTAAGTCAATATGGTCAAAGCGATGGACTCGTGATTTTTCGTAAAACTCCAAATATATGATTAATTTTCTCATTAAGTTCTTATATTTCGTTAAAACAATCAAACTTCCAAGATATAGTTTTAGAGCTCAACCTATGAATTTCTAATTCAAATTCTTCAAATTAAATCCAACTCACGACATAGTATTGGAGTGTAATTTAAGCTGAAAACTTCATCTTAAATCTGAAATACTTTTCATATTTGAAATAGTAGTAAAAATAATAAAGAGTACACATGGTTAACTCAAATAAGAGCTGATTGTGATTTTCAACTTCTAAGGTTGTTGTCACCTTAACCTTTGCTTATTTGAATATTGTTATAAGAAATATCAAATTATGGTGGATGTCTATTCTTCCTCCATGATCTTCATCTCAAATGCTTACTGACATATTCAATGACATTTTTTCTATGTTTAATGACATATTTTCTTCACTTTTCATGCATATATAAAGGCCTTGTAATAGATAGGAAAATATACACAATTGAAGAAGAAATAAAATCTCTTCCTTATCTCTATCTCCATTTCTTGTTCATGTTTTATTAAATTGCTTTTATTTCATAACACGTTATCAGCACGAAATTCTAGCCAACCGAGTTGTTATGATGCGGCCAGTGCCGGTAGCGTCATTTAATGTTAATAATATGGTAATAACGATGCTGGTATAAGGTGTACAATGACAGCATATATTCGGCCATCACGGTTAGCCTTTTCTAATTAGTTTTCAAGTTTCTTTACACTTTGCTATTTATGTTTTCATACATGAACAAACTTGCTTTACGGAAAAGTTTTTCTTGAAAGTTCATCAAATCATGTAAGGATTTTTGGTGTAAAGAACGATAAATATTTTTTCTATAACAAGTATTATGTTCCTATGTGTTAATATTAAGAAACACGAAGTGGAGACTTTTGAGAAAACACATATTTTTCCTTTCTATTTTATCACATATCTCTTTCATCTTAAAGTGGGATAATTATCACAAAGGACACGTAGATTTTAATTGATTATGTATTTTTTTATATTTGCTTGATACTTTTTATTTGATTTTGTTCAGTTAATGAAAGTTCGCATATGCAAATTAAATTCAATCATCACCAATAGTGGAAACCCGTCCCATAAGTCTAAAATAAGACATGATATTACCGTGGAGGTATGAATGAATGTGGACGTGGTAATGGACGAAATTATAATCTTCATCATTATGGTAATGAGAACAATAATGGCTCTCAAAATAATCCTTCACTTTGTGAAAGTGATGTTTGCCATTGATATGGTATGAGATTTTATAAAGCACGCATGGATTATTATGTTCCATTCCTGAAGTGAATGTGAAAACAATGTGATAATTATTATGAATACATATTCATTCTTGCAAGAATATGAACGTGCTAATGGTAGTAAATATATCACACTCATCTCGAGTAGGGGGTTTGAGATGAAATAAGAAAATAATGTCATTATTATGGCATGAATGGTCATTGATCACGTACCTATTGTACGCTAAAATATTTTGGCAATGTGATTATTAAAGGACAACAATAATGCAAGAAATAGATCTTGCATCTAATTTTGACCATGACCATAATGGTATAACTTTCTCTTTAAAAGAGATATTCACCATATAGATGTTGATGAATATATGGCAGTACAAAATTAATTGAAAGCTCTGGAAGAGATACTATAACTCTGCCTAAGGGAACAATACTTATCATAGAGAATGCAATGTTCTCCTCTAAGTCCAAGAGGAACTTGTTGAGTTCTAAAGATATCCGTCGAAATGGATTTCATATTGAAACAATAGATGAGAATAATCTCAAATATCTCATTGTTACCAAGAATGTCTCTGGCCAGAAAAGGGTTATTGAGAAGTTCCCATCTTTATCTTGTGGCCTGTATTGAACAAGAGTTACTGCAATTGAGGCACATTCTATCGTAAACCAAATGGTTACTAATTCCAATAATTTTATACTTTGGTATGATCGATTGGAACATCCCAGATCAATTATGATGAGACGAATTATAGAGAACTCAAATGGGCATTCATTAAAGAATTTAAAGATTCTTTTAAATAATGAATTTTCTTGCACTTCTTGTTATCAAGGCAAGTTGATTATTAGACCATCACCAACAAAGGTTGGGATTGAGTCCCCTGCATTTTTGGAATGTATATAAGGAAATATTTGTGGACATATTCACCCACCTAATGGGTCGTTTAGATATTTTATGGTCTTAATAGATGTATCTTCTAGATGGTCTCATGTATGCCTATTGTCATCTCGCAACCTGACATTTATAAAATTAATGGCACAAATAATCTGATTATGGGCACAATTTTCCGAGAATCTAATAAGTCTATTAAACTTGATAATGCTACTGAGTTTTCATCCCAAGTATTTAATGATTGTTGCTTATCAATTGGGATAAAAGTGAAACATTATGTAGCTCATGTTCACACTCAGAATGGCCTTGCAGAATCTTTGATTAAACATCTGCAATTGATAGCAAGACTATTATTCATGAAAACCAAGTTACCCACTTCAGTTTGGGGTCATGCCATTTTGCATGCAGCAATGCTAATTCGTCTCAGACCAACAAATTATCATAAATATTTCCCGTTGTAATTAGTTTTGGGTCATGAACCTAATATATCTCATCTAAGAATTTTTGGATGCGCTGTATATGTGCTGTAGCACCGCCATATTGCACCAAGATAGGTCCCCAAAGAAGGTTAGGAAAATATGTTGGGTTTGAATTGCCCTTCATTATTCGCTACCTCATACATTAATGGGAGATTTGTTCACTGCTCAATTTGCAGATTGTCGATTCGATGAGGCATTTTTCCCAAAATTAGGGGGAGAAATTGGTGAAATCAAACGGAAAATTTTGTGAAAAAATCCATCATTATCTTATCTTGATCCACATGCCTCTATTTGTGAAAAAGATGTGCAAAAAATTATCCATTTGCAGAAAATAGCAAATCAAATGCAAGATGTATTTATGGATCTGAAAAGGATAACGAAATCACATATCCCTGCAGAGAATGTTCCAATCCGTATTGATGTCCTTGTTGGACAACCTTCTAGTGTCATAGCTAATGAGTCAAAAGCACACCTAAAACGTGGCAGAGCAATGGGTTCTAAGGATCGAAATCCTAGAAAAAGGAAAATAAATGATCAAGATGACACTACGAAAGAGTCTCATAAAGAAACCCATGATTTAACCAATCCTGAGATTCATGAGGATATCGATGAGCCTGAGACTCAAGAAAATAAGGAACTATTAATAAATCCAATCGATATTGAGACAAATTTGAATCGATTGAATATAGTGGTGGATTATGTCTTTGCATACAATATTTCATCTAGCATTATGCAAGATAATGAGGATCTTGAACCTCAATCCATTGGAGAATGTCGACAAAGACGTGATTGGCCAAAATAGCAAGAAGTAATCCAATCTGAGTTGGATTCACTTGCGAAACGTGAAATTTTTGGGAATGTAGTCCAAACACCTAATGGTGTTAAGCCTGTTGGCTATAAATGGGTCTTTGTACGTAAAAAGAATGAGAAAAATGAGGTACAAATATATAAGGTACGTCTTGTTGCACAAGGATTTTTACAAAGGCCCGGTGTCGATTATGAAGAGGCGTATTCTCCTGTTATGGATACTATAACGTTTCGTTATCTTATTAGTTTTGTTGTCCATGAAAAGCTTGACATCCATTTAATGGATATGGTTACAACCTACCTTTATGACTCACTTGATAATGAGATATACATGAAAATTTCTGAGGGATTTAAAATTCCTAACGCACATAATTCAAAGTCCAGGGAAATATTTTCAATCAAATTGCAAAGAACTTTGTATGGTCTAAAGTAATCAGGAAGAATGTGGTATAAGGTTATATAAATAATGCCATTTGTTCATGTATTTTTATAAAGAAAACAACATCGGAGTTTGTTGTACTTGCCGTATATGTTGATTACATAAACCTTATTGGAACTCCTACAGAACTCTAAAAGGCAATTGATTATTTAAAGAAGGAATTCTAGATGAAAGATCTCGGAAAGACAAAATTATGTCTCGGTTTGCAAATTGAACATTTGGCAAATGGGATTTATGTTCATCAATCTGCCTACATAGAAAAGGTATTGAAACGGTTTTACATGGATGAAGCACATTCATTAAGTACTCCAATGGCTGTTCGATCACTTGATGTGAATAAGGACCTGTTGCGACCTCAAGAAAAGAATGAAGAGCTTCTTAGTCCTGAAGTACCATATCTTAGTACAATTGGTGCACTAATGTATCTTGCTAATACTACAAGGCCTGGCATAACCTTTTCAGTTAATGTCTAGCAAGATATAACTCCGCTCCTACATGGAGACATTGGAATAGAATCAAACAAATATTGCGGTATCTAAAAGGGACTACCGATATGAGCTTATTTTTTGGCAATGATTGCAATCCCAATCTTGTTGTTTATGTCGATGTTGGATATTTATTCACCAAATATCAATGCGCAACAGATTCATTCAAGTGATAATATGGCTGATTTGTTCACCAAATATCTACCGACGTCAAACTTCAATAAACTAGTGTACAAAATTGGGATATAAAGGCTCAAAGATGTGAATTGATGCTCTCATCAGGGAGAGTTAATATGCGTTGTACTCTTTTTTTCTTACAAGGTTTTATCCCATTGGGTTTTCCTTGCAAGGTTTTTAATGAGGCAACCAAAAAGCCTATTTCTAAACATGTGTATTCTTTTTCCTTCACTAGATTTTTTTTCTAATAAGATTTTCACGAGGCACATTATCTATGGACATCCAAGGGGGAGTGTTATAAAAAATATCAAATTATGGTGGATGTCTACTCTTCCTCCATGATCTTCATCTCAAATACTTAATGACATATTCAATGACATTTTTTCTATGTTTAATGACATATTTTCTTCACTTTTCATGTCTATATAAAGGCCTTGTAATAGATAGAAAAATATACACAATTGAAGAAGAAATAAAATCTCTTCCTTATCTCTAACTCCATTTCTTGTTCATGTTTTATTAAATTACTTTTATTTCATAACAAATATCATTTTTTAAGACAAAAGTGTTAAAAATGTGGTAGAAGGGACACTTTTGTAATTAGTGTTAATGACATAATTTTTAAAACCCCCAAAGTTTTCTTATTTACAAAAAAGTCCCCCTCCTCCTCCACCCCTATTCCTCCTCCCACTCCTCTCCTCATCCTCCTCCTCCTCCCGCCACTCCTCCATCTTGCAACGCTCCTCTTTATCCTCCCCTTACTCCTCCATCTCGCAACGCTCCTCTCTATCCCCGGCCACTCCTAATCCTCAAATATTAGGAAGATATTTCAAATATCTAAAGAAATATTTCAAACATCTACTGAGATGTTTCAAAATATCTGCACAGATGTTCCAAACATATATGGAGATG
This sequence comes from Nicotiana tomentosiformis, assembly GCF_000390325.3. Lineage (NCBI taxonomy): Eukaryota > Viridiplantae > Streptophyta > Magnoliopsida > Solanales > Solanaceae > Nicotiana > Nicotiana tomentosiformis. Next base: position 28,208,339 of record NC_090820.1, on the reverse strand, counting down.
TTTGAAATATCTGTGGAAAAAGATCAAACATCAAAAACAAAGAAGCAGAAGAAATATCCCGAGGGATGTTTGAATGTTTCAAATATTCCGAGAGATGTTTGAAACATCCCGGGGATGTTTGAGGGGATATTTTGCATAATACTCATTTATGGAAATGTCTCAAATATATCGAGGGTATTTTGCAATATACTCACTAAAATTTCATATTTTTCTATTTCTCTCGTATATTTTAAACCACTAGAAGAAAAGAAAAAATTAAAAAAGAAGAAGAAGATGAAAATGAGATGAAGAGGGAAAGAAGAAAAAGACCAGGAAGAAAATGAAGAAGAAGATGATGACAGAGACAAATCAGCAGCAGAAGCAACGAAAGTTGAAGAGAAAGAAGAAAGTAAGGAAGAAGAATGATAGAATGAGGAAGAGAAAGAAGAAGGAAGGAAGAAGGAGAAACGAAGTAAAGTGGAGAGAGGAGAGATGAGGGAAATGAAAATTTGAAATAGTTTGAATGAGTATGTTTTTTTTAAAGTTTTAAAAATTTTAATATTTACCCACAACTTTTATTATTTTTAATCTGACTCCCGAACCTCTTTAATTACATATTTTTTGTTAACCAAAAAATGAGTTCTAAATTGTTACACAAGACTTCAAAAGTCTTTTTTACCTCATTTTTCCAGATTCAAAGTGCCAAAGTGATACTTCTCTCTGCTACAGTGGTGAAAAGCACAGTCCAATGTGTTGTATTTTTTTTTTCCAGTATAATAACCAAGCAAAAATGTTTGATTTTAAATCCCAAATCCCTATAGTAGAAGACAATCAAATTAAAACCCCTATATCACCATCACTTATGCAATACCATTATTTGACTTGGTCCATATATTTATACAATACACTTTTCATATTCCTCTTAATTAGTTTTGTGGCTGAAACGCTTGAAATCAAACTAATTGAAACCAAGCTTAGCTTGGTACACCTAAATGTGACTCAGTATCTCAACATTACTTATGCTTAGCTTGGACTCGTGGGATTCACATGTAAGACTAATGCAAAATCAACTTTTTAAAACTTATTCCTCTTATATTTTGTAGCAACAACCAACAAGCACAAGGGCAACATATATGCAAATGTTTATGGATCAAAAGTGGCATGTTTGTGATAAAAATAATATAGCGGAGTTGAGTGGTAAAATTGAATATTTTTAGCTGGAAATCAAATATATGTTAGTGGAATTCGTGGTATTATGTGATTGTCCAAGAAATTGAATAGGGACTTTCTGATAGTGATGAAGATGGTAGATGAGGTGGTGAATTTTTCTTTGCATGCCAACTACAATTGAGGACAGGCTCCCGGCAGGAGGTGTTTATTTTTTATCTAGTAGATGTATTAAAATAAAATAAAAAATCGAGAGTTAAGGGGGCGATTGTAAAATTTGATGTAAATACATGTCTGTGTATGGGTAAAATCGAACTCAAGATTTGACCGAACATCCAACACGATAATTTGGGATCGAGAAATGGTGATAAAATCCCGGAGATCAGTTCCTGCCTTACCAAATTAGCCATCGGAACCACCAGACTTGCCTTCGAGTTTACCGAGGTCATAACCGATCTCAAGGAACATATTGTCAGCTTATCCGACAGGGGTCTAAAATTTCCGCAATTAACCGGACATTACGGTGAAAATCATGGAACATACCAAAAAAGGAATCAACGGTCAACAAATCAAGGACATTTTTATCTTTTATGGAATAATAGAATAATATCTGAAAAGTAGGTTCCTCTAATATATAAAGGGGGCCTCACAATTCATGAAGGACATTGTAACATACACTCATAAGCAATACATTCTCTAAGTTCTTATTCTTTGGTATCTTTGTGTCAATAAAAGTACATTCAACTCAAGGGTGGCTAGCTTTCCTAGGCTGAAATCATCCAATTCATGTGGTTTGCGGTTAATTTATCATTATTTATTTCAATTACAATCTAATTTATCGCTCTGTATCAAGTTAATCCGCATATCCTTTAAACCACTAACAAATTCAATTGTTATCCGATTTTGAAGGTAAGCAGTTTGGCGCCCACCGTGGGGCTAAGGATAATAGCGGTAATTTCATACGATTCACCACAACACACCCCATTTTACACTTGTTCTTTGAAGTATTTCTAATTTCAGGTCAGGATCGAAATGTCAAACCCACAGTCTGTCCCTCTAAACATAGACATAGAATATGACCACCATGGCAGAAATAATAACGCATTGCTCAGTAATGAGGCAACACCAGTCGATCTTGGTAGAATCCCGATGGTGGCTCCCATCAACATCTGTTCGCATATGGCCATTGACACAAACCAGCCCACCGACCACGATAACAGTGTGCGCAGGGAAGTACGTTTGATTGCCCAAAACACTCACGACTGCAAAAATTATGGGATCAACCTGCTATGATCTTTGAAATTCTACAGGCTCAATAGACGGCGATAGCTCAACTGCAAAAACCAAGGTCGAGCACTGAGCAGGATTGAACCCTAGCTCCCCCGGGAAGCAATCCGCAGGAACGAACCAATCTCGAAAAGAACGAGCGAGAGTGAATTGGGGACTAACCCCGAAATCATGAAATTGCTCGAAGAATTGGCGAAACGGATAGAAACAGGGGAAAAGCAAATCAAAGCCAACGATAAAAAAGTGAAAACCTACAATTTCAGGGTCGATCAAATACCAGGAGCACCCCCGATATTGAAGGGCCTGAATTTCAAGAAATTTATTCAAAATACAATTAAAAAGATAAAAATGAAGTCTCTTGTAATATATTTTGGAGTTGATATCTGTTATAAATAGTGGATCAAGCCACTTTTTCAATTAATTAGACTTGAACTACTCCGAATGTATGATTATATTTTAACATGTACTTAGCAAAGTAAGATTATTATAGGATGAAAACTTATAAAAAATAGTATTAACTATGGATGTTAATATTGTTTAAGCTTGGGCGAGTAGGGTTATCTTGATGGTAGGAGCCAGCAGGTAGCTCAGTGCCTTGGCAAGATCATTACAAGATGGTCTAAATACCATTTTTACAACAACAAAAAAAAGAAAAAAAATTAATAATTGGCTTTTGCCTCCAATATCATTGAATCGCCTCTGACCGAGTATCTACACCAATTTACCGATATGCCACCCGATCATCATGCAACCCTATAACCTTAACGCAATTCCTTTGTCAGAAAAACCCTCTCATTGAACAAGTAGCAATGGTGTCGCTGAAGCTGCAGAAGCGGCTCGCTGCCAGCGTCCTCAAGTGCAGTCGAGGCAAGGTGTGGCTTGACCCAAATTGGGGCAATGAAATCTTCATGGCCAACTAGTAAGAAACCAAATTAGTTGGGTCGGCTATATATATCCTATGTGTCTGTTCTAGTATGCTTCTAGTTCATTTCAATTTAAAAATTCAGCATCCATATTTATATGCTGGCTACCTACCACCTAGCACAAACCATCATCATTTAGGGACTGACCAAGCGTATGTCAAATAGGTAGAGTTAGGACTGAAATGATAGTGTGATAAAATTTGATGCTTAGTCCTTCCGATTTTGTTCCCATTGATGTAACGACCCAACCGGTCATTTTGCTTTCTAGAACCCCATCCCCCTAAATAAGACTCCATGTATGTGCTCTTACTGTTTTATGACTTGCGGGATGGTTAGTTCGGGATTTGGAAGGGTTCGGGATGAAATCGAAACACTTGGTTCCTTAGTTTGGCTTTAAAAGGGTAAGTTTAACTTCTGTCAATATTTTGAGTAAACGGCCTCGAAATTAGGATTTGACGGTTCCAATAGGTTCGTATGATGATTTTGGACTTGGGCGTATGTTCGAATAAGGTTTTGGATGACCCAGGAGCATTTCGGCACTTAATAGTGAAAGTTACCTTATTGAAGGTTTTAAAGTTCTTTAAATTTGGTTTGGAGTAGGTTTTGGTGTTATAGAGGTCCATTTGGGATTCCGAGTTTGAAACTAGCTCCATATGGTGATTTAAGACCTGCATGCAAAATTTGGTATCATTCCGAGTAGTTTAAATACGATTCGGCTCATTGGGAGTAAGTTGGAAGAACTTGAAGTTCATAATTTGATTCGATTTGGTTTGGGGTGTGATTCTTAGTTTTGATGTTGTTTTATGTGTTCTGAGGGTTCGAATGAGTTCGTTTTATGTTTTCACACTTTTTGGTATATTTGGGCGGGGCCTCGGGTGTTAATCGGACTAGGCTCGGACCAAGTTTGGACTTAGGAACAATGGCTGAAGCTTCCAGCTTCTGGTGTAACCGCACCTACGCATGGCCAGCTGCATGTGTGAGCTCGTAGAAGCGAGCACGAAGCCGCAGAAGCGGTCCAGCGAGGGCAGCTCAGGAATCACAGGAGCGAAGAATTTGGGCTCACCTGCGGGCGCGCTGGTGCGATGGAGGAGCCACAGAAGCATCAAATGTAGCAGAAGCGGCGTGAGGGTCGTAGCAGTGGACCTACAGAAGCGGGCCAGTGGTCCGTAAGTGCGCAGATGCGGGACCACAGAAGAGGTCGTACCTCCGCAGATGTGAAAATCACTGAAGGCAGAACCTTCAGTTAAGTCGGGGTTTGAACATTTTTGACTAATTTCCTTCATTCTTGGGGCAATTTTGGAGCTTTTTGAGAGGGTTTTTCAACTAGCACTTTGAGGTAAGTAATTCCCACCCAATGTAAGTTTAATACATAGATTATGGGTAGATTTTAACATGTAAATTCGTGACAATTATGGGTTTAGGTGAAAAACCTAGGTTTTGATAAAAATAAAATTTTAACCACGAAAATGGTTATGGAATGGGATGAAAATTGTTTACTTGAGTTCTTAAGGTTATGGGTAACGATTTCCTTCAAAATATTTCGGAATCCGGGCATTTGGGCTCGGGGTGAATTTTAGGAATCTTCCAATTTGGGTTGGGTAATTACTCTTATAATTAAATCATAAACTTTTGAGCATGTATTGATTAAATTATGTAACATTTGACTAGTTTCGAATTTTTCAGCACCGAGTTCAAGCTTTAGAGCAAAATTGTGACCGGGAAGTGAGATTTAAGACAAGGTAAGTCTCTTGTCTAACCTTGTAAGAGGGAAATTACCCCATAGGTGATTTAAATTAATGTTTGCCTCTAATTGTGGGGGGCTCCGTACGTACGAGGTGACGAGAGTCCATGCGTAGCTACTATTTATGCTATGTCGGGGTAGTTTAGGACCCAAATCATAAATTATTTGAAATATCGCACCCTATTTGTTAATTAAAGTGCCTACAATATATATTAAGACTGGTTAGAGGAAATTTGGAAGTTTGTTAATGGATTTTGTACTACATTGTGTGCTAGCCTTAAATAACGTTACGTCAAATGCTTACAAAGTATCCTCTCTTCTTGTGGAGCGGGTCGAACGCCTCGGCAGTAGATAGATGCATCTATGGCTCGTGCCGCTTGACCCTCGGCAGTGTACATATTATTCTGTATCGGGCCGTATGACCTCGGCATAATCTTGCGTGTTAATACTCTAGTTTAATTATATATTTGATATCATTTCATGGCTTGAAAGGTTAAAAGTATACATGATGGAGTTTATCTGGGACTTACCATGTGTGAAAGAAATTCATTACTTCTTGCTTATTATTGAGTTATTATTATTATTTGCATAACCCTTGTTATTTAGAACTTTTGTACTTTTTTTGGTAGCCCATAGTAAGTGTCGATGTCGACCCCTTGTCACTACTTCTTAGAGGTTAGACTTGATACTTATTGGGTACATATTATTTATGTACCCACGCTATACTTCTGCACTGATCGTGCAGGATGTGAGGCAAGTGCATCTGGCAGTCCTACCGGCGTGCATCCCAGATATCCCTAGGCCTAGTGGTGAGCTACTTTCCGAGCCGTTTTGCAGCCCCTAGAGTCTCTCTTTTGCATTTATATTCTGTCTACTTTATTTCGGACAGTAGTTAGAGTTTTGCATATTTTACTAGTTGCTCATAAGCTTGTGACACGAGATCTTGGCACGCACTTTATTAAACTTGATGGTTTTGGGGGCATTTACATATTTATGCTTGCATTCTGATGTTTTCATTTTAAATCATTCGACTCTCTATTCTCAAATTTCTACACACATGGGAATTAACTACTGGAAATTGTTTAAAGTAAGAAATCACGTAGTAAATTCATCATAGGCTTGCCTAGCGGCGGCGCTAGGCGCCATCACGGCCTATAGGACAAATTGGGTCGTGACAATATGGTTTCAGAGCACTAGGTTCGCGTAGGTCTCACAGGTTAATTATGAGCAGGCCTAATAGAGCCTTGCAGATCGGTGCGGAGACGTCTGTACTTATCTTCGAGAGGCTATAGGGGCTTAGGAAACTACTCTTTCTTTATATCCTATCGTGCAATTGATGTAGTACTAAGTATTTTTCTCTTATTCTTTCACAGATGGTGAGAACACGCACAACGGATGTACCAAACCATGGAAGAGCCCCTGTTGCTAGAGGCCGAGGAAGGGCTCTAGTTTGTGGTAGAGGATGAGGGTATCCTAGAGTTTCTCCAGTTACACCACTAGTGGATCCAATAGAGGATCCCATTATTGAGGAGCAAGTGAGGTTCCTGCAGCAGGACCAACCCCGGTGGATTTCATATCCGCACCGGGATTCCAGGAGGTCAAGGGCCACATGCTACGGTTCATGGATTCTATAAATCAGGTTGGTGTATTTCCAGTAGACCCTTCCACATCTCGGGTGGGGAGGGGGAGAGCACAAACCCCTACCGCTCAGGCTCCAGGGAATGCAACTGCCGTATATCAGACCCCGGGGGCACTACCCGTGGGCAGAGCTCAGCCAGTTGCAACAGCTAAACCTGAGCCCATACTAGCTGCGGTCGGCGATCCGCATAGGCTATTGGACAGATGGACCAGGCTACAACCTCATGTCTTTGGAGGTGAGCAACTCGAGGATCCCCAGGACTTTATTGACCATTGCAGGGACAAACTGCACAACATGAGGATATCAGAGTCTCATGGGGTGGATTTTACTACTTTCCAGCTTAATGGCAGGGCCCGTAGGTAGTGGTAGTCATATCTTCTCAGCAGACCAGCAGGCTCTCCTCCCATGACTTGGGACAAGTTCACAGGCCTCTTCTTGGACAAGTATATTCCACCCTCTTAGAGGGAAGATGTCACGACCCAAAATTTGACTAGTCGTGATGGCACCTAACCTAACCCGCTAGGTAAGCCAATTATCCACTATCCAATTCCAATGTGATTTAACAAGATAATTAAGTAAAAGAAAATATCTAAATCTTATACATTCCCCAAGGACTGGTAGTACAATTCATGAGCTTCTAAGAATAGAGTATACAAAGCTGGTATGAAGTAATACATCATCTGTTTGAAAAGTACATAAACAGAGTTTTATGAATCTAAGGCTACCATGAACAAGAGGCAGTTACAACCGTATTGCAGGTACATCTTCAGATCCAGCTCCCAACGAACGCAGCAACATCAGCTGCCAATATTTGTACGTAAGGTGCAGAAGTGTAGTATGAGTACAACCGACCCCATATACTCAATAAGTAACAAACCTAACCTTAGGTTGAAAGTAATGACGAGCTTGTACCAAGGTCAGAGTCCAACTTCCATAAACAACAATAGTTCATAACAATATCAAACAAGTAATACCCGAAGTAACTCAGAGATAAAATGCTCAATAAAATCATGATTTCTGGAAATAGTTCTTCCCTTTTAAGTACATCAGTGAAAACCCAAATTGTTTACTGAAGTTGACAAAAATATGAGTAAGTTTGAAAACAGTAATTTTACCAAAAATCCTTTCAATAATAAATAAGATGCCTCATTTTCTTTCCAGATAGCCAGTGTAAAATACATCACTATGCCCATATGCCAATATGTGTGAGAAATCATGAATGACTTGATACCATACAGCATGAGGAAAATGCATGTCTATGCCAGTATGTCAAATGTGCATGTCAATGCGATGCACTCAGTGATGAAACCATATGCATACTCTCAGAGTATCATTTCACTCAGTCCTCCCAGTCACTCAGTCCTCCCAATCACTCGACACTCGGTACTTGCCACTCAGCACCCGACACTCGCACTCAATAGGTACCTGCGCTCACAAGGGGTGTGTACAGACTCTGGAGGGGCTCCTTCAGCCCAAGCGCTATAATCTGCACAGACAACTCACGTGCTATAGTATCAATATCTGTATCTACACAGACAAATCACGTGCTATAATAAGCCAATCTGGCATGCTACGGCATGCAGCCCGATCCTATAATAATAAAGTATATAAAGCCAATATGGCTTGCTGTAGCGTGCAGCCCAATCCCATAATTATCCTCACATTCAGGCCCTCGGCCTCACTCAGTCATCAATCTCTCCAGTTTCTCTGGCTCACAATGTCATGAAACTAACCCAAAATGATGATATTATGATCAATAATTAGCAACAAAGACTGAGAGATGATATGCAATGAATGAACATGACTGAGTATGAAATTTCAATTTAAAAAAATAATTCAACAGCAATATGACCTCTGTGGCTCTTAATAATACTGTCACAAAGCCTCAGCATGATTATTAATAATATTCTCAACTCAATTTTTTTAACACATAAAACTACATAGAAAATGCCAAGATTATTTGACTTCAAAATTTTACGAAACCAATTACGTCACAATTTCTATAGTGTACGCCCACACGCCTGTCACCTAGCATGTGCGTCACCTCCAAACAATTCACATAATACGTATATTGAGGATTCATACCCTTAACTCCAAGATTAGAAGAGTTACTTACCTCTAACAAGACGAATCCAATATCGAGCAAGCTAAACAATGCTGCAGAAATCCCATTCTGCACGTATCAACTTCTGAACGGCTTCTTGTCTCCTCAATTCAATGCCAACGATCCGAAACTAAAATTCACCCCTTAATGATACTACAACTATCTACTATACTAAGCAACTTCAATCTACAATATCAACATCCATTGGGACCAACATTAGTAACCAATTCCATAGTTTAGGCCCTTTAGACAATTTACCAAACACCTAGTGGGCATACATTTATGCATTTCTTAACCATAGAATTAGTTCTTCCAACTACCACGATTTACCAAAAATTCATCCCATCATCGTTCTTTAACAACTTATAATCCTAACATCACATGTGTGACCAACCATTCTCACACAACCAACAAAATTCCATCAAATAATCTCCTTTCAATCTCTACAATGATTATGTATTTAAATTGGGAACGTATGGCTCCAATCATCATACCATGAGTTCCTATACTTAATTCATACTCATATTCTCATAATATATCCATACATGTAAGTCTAAGGGTGTAGGATTACATTTTGGAAGAAATCTTATAAAACCCTCATTTGAGTCCTTGAAGACATTTCTTGAAGATCTATGTATTTTATGTATAGAATTCATCAATGCTAGTGTATAAATGATGGAATTTCACACCAAAATAATGGGTATTGCTTACCTTGAAGAAGAGGGGAGTTGGTGGTCTTGATAGAGTGGAGAAAAGCTCCAAAATTCATCCAAATGAAATTGGGAAAATAAACTTCGAAATTGTGTTGTATTTATAGGCCCGGATTTCTGGGTTTTGGATGCTGCCCTGGATGCTTCGCATCCCCAATTCACTCCTCTTTGAAGTTCGAATGCAGACCTGGATGCTATGGCAGCACTTCACTGCCAGCCTTTCTTTCGGACGCGGCCTCGGATGCTTCGCATCCGGAGACTACTCCGCCAGCCTTTGACAATTTGGTCATAATTCTTTGTAGGAATGTCAAAATGATGAATGGTTTGAAGTGTTAGAAACTAGACTCGAAAACCTTTAAATTTATAGGTCATACATCACATAACTCCATATATATATATGTATATATACTTATCTAAAATTTGGTCTTGTGCATACTTATTTGGAAATTTAGTCTATCATAAAATTTCCAACTTGACTTGGACTTAGAGCTCTCCTTAGACCCCACATCACTTATAATATATCTCATATACTTATTATAATATTCAATTGATATATATTATATTAATAGTCCTTGTATGCACACAAAATAATATAATGAGTGCACATCAACTTTCTTACTAGTGTTCAAGTAATTCGAAATTTTCCGGGGTGTTACAGAAGAGTTGCAATTTCAGTTCGAGCAGCTCCATCAAGGTCAACAGTCAGTGACTGACTATAAGGAGAGATTCTCTAAGTTGTCTCGCCATGCACGTATGATACTTCCAACCGATGCAGAGGGGGTACAGAGGTTTGTTGTCGGTTTACACTCTACTAGCCATGACGTTATGGCCAGAGAGGTGGATGTGGGGACTTCTTACGAGCTAGTTGTAGAGATAGCTCAGAGGATCGAGGGTGCGCGTCAGCGTGGTCAGGAGCAGGTTGCGAGGGGTAAGTGATTCTGATATTATGGAGAGTTCAGTAGTGCCATGGCTGGGGTCAGGGGTCAGTCTAGCAGGCCCACATATCCAGCACCGCCGCCACCTTGGGGTGCTCTAGTGCGACCTTATTTTAGTGCCATGCCAGAGAATTCCTATGCCCATCAACTATTCAGGGTTCCTCCAGTGGGTATTCAGGCCATCAGGGTCAGACTTCAGGTCAGCAGTCCACCGTACCGAGAGGTTGTTTTGAATGCGGGGATATCAATCATGTGCAGATGTTCTGCCCCAGGCTTCGGGGCAAGGCAATACAGCAAGATCAATAGCCTATTATTCCAGCACCAGCTACCCCACCAGTCGTCCGACCGCCCAGAGGTGGAGGGCAGGTGGGTAGGGGTCATCCTTAAGGTGGAGGCTAGTTGGGTAGAGGACATTCAAGTGGTTCTCCATCTAGATTCTATAATTTTCTGGCCAAACTAGATGAAGTAGCCTCAGACGCCATGATCATATGTATTATTTCTGTATATGGTAAGGATGTTTCGGTACTATTTGATCCAGGGTCTACCTATTCGTATGTTTCATCTCTATTTGCTCATTTGCTAGGTGTTGCTCGGGAGTCCTTGGGTACTCATGTTTATGTGTCCACTCTAGTGTGCGATTCTGTAGTTATGGATCGGATCTACCGGTCCTGCATTGTTACTTTCTGTGGTTATGAGACCCGAGCAGATCTTTTGTTGCTTGATATGACAGACTTTGAGGTCATCCTGGGCATGGATTGGTTATCTCCATATCACGCTATCCTTGATTGTCACGCCAAGAATGTTACCTTGGCGATGCCAGAGTTGCCTAGGTTGAAGTGGAAGGGTTCGTCTGTTAGTACACCTAGTCGGGTTATCTCTTTTCTGAAGGCTCGACACATGGTCGAGAAGACACATGGTCGAGAAGGGGTGCTTGGATTATCTAGCCTATGTTCGGGATACTACCACAGATACTCCGGCGATTGATTCAGTGCCCATGGTACGGGAGTTCTCCGATGTATTTCCTTCTGATTTTCCAGGCATGCCACCAGATCGTGATATCATTTTTTGTATATATTTGGCTCTAGGTACCCAGCCTATATCTATTCCACTGTACCGCATGGCTCCGAGAGAGCTGAAGGAGTTGAAGGAGCAGCTTGAGGAGTTGCTAGCAAAAGGGTTCATCAGACCGAGTGTATCACATTGGGGTGCACCAGTTTTATTTGTAAAGAAGAAAGATGGGACTATGCGGATGTGCATTAATTACCGCCAGTTGAACAAAGTTACCATTAAGAACAAGTACCCATTGTCGGGTATTAAAGACTTGTTTGACCAGTTGTAGGGTGCTAGGGTGTTCTCTAAGATCGACTTGAGATCGGGGTACCATCAGTTGAAGATTCGGGATTCCGATGTCCCGAAGACGACTTTCCGGACTAGATATGGCCATTATGAGTTTTTAGTGATGTCTTTTGGCTTAACTAACGCCCCGACGGCGTTTATGGATTTGATGAACAAGGTGTTCCGGTCATATATTGATTTATTTGTCATTGTCTTCATTGACGATATTTTGATCTATTTGCATAGCAGGAGCAGGAGCAGTATCTGAGAGTGGTACTTCAGACCTTGCGGGAGCAGAAGCTATATGCTAAGTTCTCTAAGTGTGAGTTCTGGCTAGATTCTGTGGCATCTTGGGACATGTTGTATCGGGCGAGGGTATTAAGGTTGATCCCATGAATATCGAGGCAGTTCAGAGTTGGCCTCGTCCTACCACAACGACTAAGATCAGGAGATTCCTGGGGTTAGCAGGTTATTATCGTCTGTTTGTGGAGGGCTTATCATCTATTGCAGCACCTTTGATGAGATTAACCCAGAAGGTTGCTCTATTCCGATAGTCCGACAATTGTGAGGCGAGCTTTCAGAATCTCAAGACTGCCTTGATTTCAGCACCGGTGTTAGTGTTGCCTTCTGGTTTAGGGATGTATATTATGTATTGCGACGCTTCACACGTTGTCTTGGGTTGTGTATTGATGCAGGAGGGGTGAGTTATTGCATATGCTTCATGTTAACTGAAGACCTACGAGAAGAATTACCATGTACACAATTTGGAGTTGGTCGCGATTGTTCATGCCCTTAAGATCTGGAGGCATTATCTTTATAGGGTGTACTGTGAGGTTTACACTGATCATCGCAACCTGCACCATTTGTTCGAGCAGAGGGATCTCAATTTGAGGTAGCGCAGGTGGCTTGAGTTACTGAAGGATTATGATATTACCATCCTTTATCATCCGGGCAAGGCGAATGTAGTTGCAGATGCCTTGAGCAGAAAGGCGGAGAGTATGGGTGGTTTTGCATTCATTTCAGCGGAGGAGAGGCCACTAGCTTCGGACATTCAGTCCTTGGCTAAGAGACTTATGAGGTTGGATATTTTAGAGCCCAGCATAGTTCTTGCATGCGTCGTCGCCTAGTCTTCACTATTCGAGCAGATCAAGGCTCGCCAGTTTGATGATCCGCACTTGTTGGTTCTTAGAGAGACAGTACTACAGGGTGGTTCCAGGGAGGTTACTATCGGGGATGATGGTGTTCTACAACTTCAGGGTCGCCTATGTGTTCCTAATGTTGATGGCTTGAGGGTGAAGATCATAGAGGAAGCACATAGTTCTCGAATGAAGAAGGACATAGTTGAGTATGTTGCGAGGTGTCTAAATTTCCAGCAGGTCAAGTACGAGCTTCAGAGTCCAGGTGGCCTACTTCAGCAGATGACTATACCTGAGTGGAAATGAGAGCGCATTACTATGGACTTCGTGGTTGGGTTGCCGCGGACCTTATAGAAGTTTGATGCAATTTGGGTCATTATCGACAGGTTGACCAAGTCGGCACACTCTATTCCGATTGTGACCACGTATACTTCAGAGAGGTTGGCCCAGATTTATATTCAGGAGATAGTTTGGTTGCATGGTGTGATTGTTTCTATTATATCAGGTAGAGGCCCTCAGTTTACTTCATATTTCTGGAGAGCAGTATAGAGTGAGTTGGGAAACAGGGTAGAGCTCAGCATAACTTTCCATCCGCAGACCGACGGGCAGTCAGAGTGGACAGTTCATATCTTGGAGGACATGCGCATAGAATGTGTGATTAACTTTTGAGGGCAGTGGGATCGATTCTTTCCTTTGGCCGAGTTTTCCTACAACAACAGTTATCAGTCCAACATCGAGATGGCTCTATTTGAGGCTTTAGATGGTCGGCGATGTCATTCTCCTATCGGTTGGTTTGAGCCCGGCGAGGCTAAGTTATATGGTACTGATTTGATGAAGGATGCCTTGGAAAAGGTAAAATTGATTTAGGAGCAACTTTGCACGGCACAGTACAGATAGAAGAGTTACGCGGATCAGAAGGCGCGTGATTTATCATTTATGGTGTGCAAGAAAGTTCTCTTGAAGGCCTCACCGATGAAGGGGATCATGAGGTTTGGGAAGAAGGGTAAGTTGAGCCCAAGGTTTATAGACCCATTTGAGGTGTTGAGGCGAGTTGGGGAAGTTGCTTATGAGCTTGCCTTGCCTCCCAATTTATCGAGAGTTCATCCAGTTTTCCACGTATCTATTCTTCAGAGGTATCATGCTGACAGCTCGCATGTGTTAGACTTTAGTACGGTTCAGTTAGATGAGAGCCTGGGTTATGAGGAGGAGCTAGTTGCCATTGTTGACAGGCAGGTTCTCCAGTTGAGGTCCAAGAAGATTTCTATGGTAAAAGTTTAGTGTAGAGGCCAACCAGTCGAGGAGGTGACTTGGGAGGCCGAGGAGGACATGCGGAGCAGATATCCACACTTATTCGGCACTTCAGGTATGATTCTAGACCCGTTCGAGGACGAACGTTTGTTTAAGAGGTGGAGAATGTAACGACTCAATCGATCATTTTGCTTTCTAGAACCCCGTCCCCCTAATAAGACTCTCTGTATGTACCCTTATTGTTTTATGAATTGTGGGGATGGTTAGTTCGGGATTTGGAAGGGTTCGGGTTAAAATCAGAACACTTGGTTCCTTAGTTTGGCTTTAAAAGGGTAAGTTTGACTTCGGTCAACATTTTAAGTAAATGACCTCCGAATCGGGATTTGACGGTTCCAATAGGTTCGCATGATGATTTTGGACTTGAGCGTATGTTCGAATAGGGTTTTGGATGACCTGGGAACATTTTGGCACTTAATAGTGAAAGTTGTCTTATTGAAGGTTTTAAAGTTCTTTAAATTTTGTTTGGAGTCGGATTTAGTATTATAGAGGTCCGTTTAGGATTCCGAGTCTGTGAATAGCTTCATATGGTGATTTAAGTCTTGTACACAAAATTTGGTGTCATTCTGAGTAGGTTAAGTACGATTCGACGCATTCAGAGTAAGTTGGAAGAACTTGAAGTTCATAAGTTGATTCGATTTGGTTTGGGGTGTGATTCTTAGTTTTGATGTTGTTTTATGCGTTCCAAGGGTTCGAGCGAGTTCGTTTTATGTTTTCACACTTGTTGGTATGTTTGGGCGGGGGCCCAGGAGCCTCGGGTGTTAATCGGACTAGGCTCGGACCAAATTTAGACTTAGGAGAAATGGTTGAAGCTTCCAACTTCTGGTGTAACCGTACCTGCGCATGGCCAACCGCAGGTGTGAGCTCGCAGAAGCGAGCACAAAGGTGCAGAAGCGGTCTAGTGAGGGAATCTCAGGAATCGCAAGAGCGGAGAATCTGGGCGCACCTGAGGGCGTGCAGGTGCGATAAAGGAGCCGCATGAGCGTCAAAAGCTGCAGAAGCGGCGCGAGGGTCACAGCAGCGGACCCGCAGAAGCGGGCCAATTGTCTGTAGGTGCAGAGTTTGGCTCAACTGGAGAAGACCGCATCTGCGAGGATTTTTTCGTAGATGCGGGACCGCAGAAGCGGCCATACCTCCGTAGGTGCAAAAATCACTAAATGCAGAACCTTCATTTAAGCTGGGGTTTGAACATTTTTGACTCATTTCCTTCATTCTTGGGGCGATTTTGGAGTTTTTTGAAAGGGATTTTCACCTAGTACTTTGAGGTAAGTAATTACCATCCAATGTAAGTTTAATACATAGATTATGGGTAGATTTTAATATGTAAATTTGTGACAATTATGGGTTTAGGTGAAAAATATAGGTTTTAATAAAAATGAGATTTTAACTACGAAAATGGTTATGGAATGGGATGAAAATTGTATACTTGAGTTTTTAAGGTTATGGGTAATGATTTACTTCAAAAATTTCCGGAATCCGGGTATGTGGAGCCGAGGTAAATTTTAGGAATCTTTCAATTTAGGTGGGGTAATTACTCTTATAATTAAATCATGAACATTTGAGCATGTATTGATTACATTATGTAACATTTGACTAGTTTCGAATTTTACGGCACCGAATTGAGGTTTTAGAGCGAAATTATGACCGGGAAGTGAGCTTTGAGACAAGACAAGTCTCTTGTCTAACCTTGTAAGAGGGAAATTACCCCATAGGTGGTTTAAATTAATGTTTGCCTCTAATTATGGGGGGCTATATACGTACGAGGTGATGAGAGTCTGTGCGTAGCTACTATTTATGTTGTGTCCGGGTAGTTTAGGACCCAAATCATGAATTATTTGAAATGTCGCACCCTATTTGTTAACTAAAGTGCCTACGATATATATTAAGACTGGTTAGAGGAAATTCGAAAGTTTGTTAATGGATTTTGTACTATATTGTGTGCTAGCCTTTAATAGCGTTAAGTCGAATGCTTACAAAGTATCCTCTCTTCTTGTGGAGCGGGCCGAATGCCTCGGCAGTAGATAGTGTATCTATGGTTCGTACCGCTCGATCCTTGGCAATGTACATATTATTATGAATCGGGTCATACGACCTTGGCATAATCGTGTGTGTTAATACTCGGAGTTTAATTATATATTTGATATCATTTCATGGCTTGAAAGGTTAAAAGTATACATGATGGAATTAAACTGGGACTTACCATGTGTGAAAGAAATTCATTGCTTCCTGCTTATTATTGAGTTATTATTATTATTATTTGCATCACCCTTGCTATTTAGAACTTTTGTACTTTTATTGGTAGCCCATAGTAAGTGTCGATGTCGACCCCTCGTCACTACTTATTCGAGGTTAGACTTGATACTTACTGGGTACATGTTGTTTACGTACTCATGCTACACTTCTGCACTGACCGTACAAGATCTGAGGCAGGTGCATCTGGCGGTCCTACCGGCGTGCGTCCCAGATATCCCAAAGTCTAGTGGTGAGCTGCTTCCCGAGCCGTTCTGCATCCCCTAGAATCTCTCTTTTGTATTTATATTTTGTCTATTTTATTTCAGACAGTAGTTAGAGCTTTGTATATTCTACTTGTTGTTCATACACTTGTGACACCAGATTTTGGCACGCGCTCTATTAGACTTTATGGTTTTGGGGGGCATTTACATACTTATGCTTGCACTATGATGTTTTCATTTTAAATCATTCGACTCTCTATTATCAAATTTCTAAACAAATGGGAATTAACTACTGGGAAATTGTTAAAAGGAAGAAATAACGTAGTAAATTCATCATAGGCTTGCCTAGCGGCGATGTTAGGCGCCATCACGGCTTATAGGAGAAATTGGGTCGTGACAATTGATATGTCATTGAGTTATTTAACTTACAGTTTGTGCGGCCATATTTCCCTTTAGTCTATTATAGAAAGAAGGACCTCCTCCTAAATTTGGAATAAAATAAACGTTGGGAAATAATTTTAATTAAACTTCTCATTTTACCTTTAATGTCAAGTTTTACAGTCACACAAATGTTATGGCATATTTAGCGAGAGTTTGGACATAAAAATTGTTAAATGACAAAAAAAAAAAGGTGAAATATTTTTTTAAGTGAAAATGGTATTTGAAAATTAGAGTTTTGTTTGGACATGAATATAATTTTGGATTGTTTTTTAATTTTGTGAGTAACCTGAAGTGAAAATTCTGAAAAATAGCTTTTTGGAGTTTTTACAAATTTGCGAAAAATTTCGAAATGCATCTTCAAGTGAAAAATGAAAATTTTATGGCCAAACACTAATTTCGAAAAAAAGTAAAAAAATTTCTAAAAAAAGTTAAAAAAAAAAAAAAAAAAATCATGGCCAAACGAGCCCTTAAGATTACAAATTTTAAATGTCTTTCCTTCTTTCATTATCTCCGTCCAATGTTAAACAAGGTCACATAACGGAGGGGGTTTATTTGTTCCGGTTTTACGAAAATCGCAGCTCAAAAGAACCTTTTTGACATATTTATTAAATATGAGTACTTGTTTGTGTACTCAATAATGGTAGTGGAATAAAAATTTGATGCTGAGTCCTTCTAAATGTGTAATCTGCTATAATTGGAACTTTTGCTTGAAAGGATCTCCACTAGATTGCTGGGTATAGATTTTAGAGCATATATTCATATTAGATGATGTGTAAGTTTAGTTAAATAATCTATAATATATATATCTCTATATATATATATATATATATATAAGCACAAACCGACAGAAATGTTGATCAACTTTTTTATCATTTAAAAATAAATTTCATATTGAGCAAAATTATTATTTAATTATTTTTATAAAATTTAGGATTTTCAAATAAACTAAAAAATTGCTTATTAATGTTTCCTTATTTGAATTATGCAAAAAGTCCTAATATTTAGAGTATCAAAATCAATTAAAATTTTACCTTATTTGGATTATGAAGCATAATTATAATTACTTTATTGTTATTTTTACTAATATTTTGGACGTTGAAATATAGTTAGCATAAAGACTACACAAATTTTAAAAATATATTTCGAGGTCCTAAATATTAGTTAAAGTAACATGAAATTAATTATAATTGCTTAGCATAATTCAAATAGAGAGAAGATTTATATAAGGTAAAATCTTAATTGATCGTAAAGTCCTAAATATTAGTACTTCCTACATAGTTCAAATAAGAAAAAACTTAATAAGCAAATTTTTAGTTGATTTAAAGTCTTAAAATTTAGGAAAATAGTTAAGTGATAATTTTGTCTAATATGGATTATATTTTTTTAAAGAGTAAAAATTGATCAACACTTCATGTAGGGACATCGTGCTTTTATATATAAATGGATATATATTTTAGGTGTTAGAGTAAACGCAAAAATTTTAGTAAGTCACTTGACCCGCAAGCCAAAAAAATGCAAAGTACAAAATTGTCCTTTTAAATGAGTGGCAGAGAGAGTTTCCCAAGTTTTTTATTTTTTCTCCTCCTAAAGAAATAAAATTTTATGTTAAGTGGATCCCAACAAGTCAAGTCGTTAAGGGTAAAATAGGGATGTAATATAAAATAGTTTTCAAAAGATGCATGTTATTCTTTTTCTTGAAATAGGACAAGGGGAGTTTAATTTGTTGAATTGAAAGTACAAATATTATTAATGTGTGTGTGTGTTGTTACTTGTAAAGGGAGTCTTGGAGAGACTTTTAGTATGTGACGATTTTATCTAAAAGCTTAAGGTGATAGAGAGTGCAGACTTTTATTTTTTTTAATTATGTCTTAACATGTCTCTTCATGTGCGAGGCTGATTCTTTTTTATGAGTCAAGCATGTGAAACTTCTTCTTAATATTGGGTAGTGTGGCAATGAAATCGAGCCCAAGTCCTTTGCCTGTTGTGGTACCATAATAATATAATGGACCTTGGTCATAACTTAACCTTAAAAATTAGCTCATAAGGTGATAATTGCCCAAGATCATATGAGGAGACTAAACCCCATTCGAAATCGATGTGCGACAAACTAAACACCTGCGGCACGCCCACGCCTGCAAATTGGAGCGTGAACAATATAATATGGGAGGCCCACATCAGGTGAACAAGAAGTGGTTAAGTATAGTTTTGATAACTAGGTTGAAGTATGTAACTATCTTACCTAAAGATTTAAACTGTTAGAGAGAGCATATTTTCTTTTTCTTAATCATGTCTCAGTAGAGACTACTACGGCTATATATACCACTCCTATGCGCAAAATTATTTCAGCCTTTTGTGACTGATCTGAACATGAAATTATAAGCAAAGAGGTATTCTAATATTTTAGAACAGAACAAAATTGGTCAAAGAATATTACTTTTACCATCATTTATCGAATGATTGGAGATATAGAGTGGTAAAGTTAGAGTGCTAGTTTAAAAGAACATAAGAAGATGATCACTAGTTTTTGTTGTTTACTTTTATTTATAACTCAAATAAACTTTTTGCTTCTGTAAAATAGAACCCGGATGCAGTTATGTGCTTGGACAGAGAATGGAAGCTCTCTCCAAATGAAGAAAGAGTAGATTAATAAAAAATGTAGTGGTTGGATCTATTTTGGCCACAGGATCAACAATCATCATTTTAGGAACTAATACTCTTTAACATCAGACAAAGTAGTCTTCTTGCTTGCTCTCTCGGTGCAGCTTAAGCTAACGTGTACCGACCTCGTCAATGGCAGGAAAGAAGTCACGCGGACGTCCTAAAAAGCAACAGATCAAGGTTGATGCCAAAATACTTAAGCTTAAAAACATCAGAAGTAGATCATCTGCAGTCATGGAGTCAATATCTGAAACTCCAAAAATGCTAGTAGGAGGTGGAATACTTACCCAGATCCCTTATATCTTAGCCTATGCATCTGCAAGCCAGCAGTAGAAATGAGCAAATCAGGGCCCTATTCCTATGCAAGTTAACTCGAGGGACAGTGTAACACCTCCTCCATCTAGGAGTGTTACTGTTCCATTGGGTAAGGAGCTGGAAGCTGGAAATCAAACTTCAAAATCAGTTGTTGCTACACTGGTAAGGAGAAGGAAGTTGAGAATCAATCACCAGAACACAATATTGTTCCATTGCCGGAAGTTACCAGGGAATCAACTTGGGCTGAGGTTTTTAATGGTAATCGATCAGCTGCTAATGGGATGCCTTTGCATTATATTACCCCTGAATTAGTAGAAGGTAATCTTGTGACCAAACTTGAGAAATCGGACTTGGAAGCTAAAACTTTAATGTGGAAATGTGCCCTAATCATCTATGTAATTGGGGAAAAGCCACGGTATAATTACATGCATAGATATATAAACCAGATGTGGAATAAGGTTACTATGCCAGAGCTCTGTTCTCATGATGATGGTTACTACATTATTAGGTTCCATTCCATGGCTGATATGAACAAAATTTTGTGTGAGGGTCCTTACACAGTCAACAATAGGCCCATGATAATGAAACAATGGAGTCCACAATTTTATTTTGATGCTGAATTTTTAACTAAGATTACTCTGTGGGTAAGATTTTCCAAACTTCCCATGAACTGCTGGGAAGGTAGCTCCTTAAGTAGAATAGCAAGCACAATAGGGATTTCACTGTTTACAGATGAGTGCACTGCTAAACAAACTAGAATCTCTTATGCTTGAATTCTCATTGAGGTGAATGTCACTAAAGCTCTTCCAAGCAAGGTTCCTGTTATGGATGAGTCAGGTATGCTTTTTTATCACATAGTGGAATATGACTGAAAACATGAACTTCGTGGGAAATTCTTAAAAATTGGTCATGATTGTAAAAAAGCTCATAAGGAGAATGTTAATCAGCAGCCCAAAAGAAAAAGGCTGCAACCTATGAATCAAGTGTGGAAGAGCACATGAGTTATGTTAGCTCCTTCACACAAAAATAACCAGGGGCAAGAAGTGATGCTGAATGAACAAGAGATCACTACTTGTACTGATAAGAGCAGGGTAGCAGAGCCAATACTTGCAGAAGGCCAACATAATTTCTTGATAAATGGAAGAAAGCAACTGAAGTAAATGGCATGCCAATGAACTATGCACAAGTAGTTGTCACACCCGATAAGCAAAGCCATGTTCAACTGACAAATGTAGTTATGATGGACAATTTGTCACTACCATCTGCAAGTGGTACATCCAAACCTACTTGATGTCTTGGTTGGTTTAGAACATTAGAGGTACCAACAAGCGGTATAAGCAAAAGGAGTTGGGTACCTATATTAAAGAGAATAATGTTAAACTAGTAGGTTTAGTAGAAACTATAGTCAAAAAGAAAAAGGCAGATGGCATTGCTAATAGGGTAGTGCCAGGATGGCAAGCAAAATTTAACAATGAGCATGTTGTTAATGGGAGAGTGTGGGTATTATGGGATCCTTCTTACTATGATATAACAGTGATAGATCAGTCTGCTCAAGCTATACATTGTGATGTTAGAGGAAGGAAGAACCAAATGAACTATCTTATGACAGTCATATATAGGTTCAACATCATTATGCTGAGAAAACCTCTGTGGTTGCATTTGCAAAACCTTGCAACATAGATCATCAAGCCTTGGCTCATTTGGGGAGATTTTAATCAGTATTAAATTTACAGGACAGACTCCATGGGAACCCCATAATGAGTAATGAGATTCAAGACTTCATAGCCTGTATGTAGTGTTTGAACTTATGTGAATTACCTTGGAAGGGGGAATACTATACATGGTCTAATAAATGACAAGATTCTGATAGAATTTTCAACAGGATTGACAGAGCTATTAGAAATGATGAATGGATGTATATTTTTGGTCATATGGATGGAGGTGGACTATAAAATGCCTTTTATCTCAGATTATTCTCCCATGATGATCACTTTAGGGAGAGCTGAATCCAGTGGCAAGATCCCATTTAAGTTTTTCAATACCTGGGCTGATCATGAGGATTTCTTATCATTGTTTGAGGGAGTTTGGCAGACACAACTACATTCAGACACCATGAAAGATATCTGGTACAAGCTGAAGGCTCTTACGCCAATACTGAAGCAACTTAATAATACAGAGTTTAGAGGAGTAACAACTAAGATGGAACATCTCAGACACAGGCTGTTGCATTCTTAAGAGCAGCTGAGCATGGGTTACTCTAATGCATTAGCATTAGAAGAGAAAAGGTTCCTTGAAGATCTGAAAAGATGGTCACTAATAGAGGAAAACATCCTTCAGCAAAAATCGAGAGCTAAGTGGATAAAATTTGGTGATTCTAAAACCAAATATTTTTCAGCTGGCATGAAGGAAATAAGTCATAGAAAAGTTATTTCAGAACTAAATAATGCCTTTGGAGATAGATTCACTTATCAGAAACAGATCCAATAAGAAATAATTGCCTTCTACAAATCCTTGACGGGATCAAGATCAGCTCAATTGCCTGCAGTGAACAAACAGATAATGAAACTGGAACCTGTCCTCACATACGCCCAGCATGTGAGCCTTTGTGATATGGTCACTGACCAAGAAATATTTGAAGCTCTATGTACAATGGAAAATGGTAAAGCACTAGGTGTTGATGGCTACAATGCACTATTTTTCAAAAGAACTTGGACACTTAATAGACCTGAAGTGTGCTATGCAGTGAAGGAATTCCTTCATTCAGGCAAGCTTTTTAGAGCAATTAATTGCACAGTCATCAGACTGCTTCTTAAGGTTCCTCATCCTACCAATATAAAGGAATATAGACCTATAGCTTGTTGTACTATTTTGTATAAACTAATTGCCAAAGTCATTGCAAACATGCTGCAAAAAGTTATTGTTTCAGTTGTGTCAGACACCCAAGCTGAATTCATTCATGATAGGAAAGTAGCAGATAATGTTCTACTGGCTCATGATTTAGTCAAGGCTTTCTCAAGGAAGAATATTTTTCCAAGATGCCTCATCAAAGTGGACATTCAGAAAGCCTATGATACAGTCGACTGGAGGTACTTGCATCAAGTTCTGGAAGGTCTGGGATTCCCAGTTCAATTTACCAATTGGATCATAGAGTGTGTGTCAACAATGAATTATACCATCCTCAAAAATAGGGAGACTACTAATCCATTTGATGTAGCTAGAGGGATTAGGTAAGGAGATCATATGTCTCCATTGCTCTTTGCCATAGCAATGAAGTATCAGAGCAGGAACCTAAAGACACTTAAGTAGGAGAAAACTTTTCACTATCATCCTATGTGTTTTGGATTGGGCCTAACTCATTTGAGCTTTGATGATGACCTGCCCCTCTTCACAAGAGGAGATTCTACTTTTGTTGTCCTATTGTACCAAATGTTCAACACCTTTTCAGAAGCTTCTGGGCTTAAAGTAAATCTATCCAAAAGCTCAATATATTATGGAGGAATTAGCAATGAATTGAAGCATGCGATTCAACAAGCCCTGGGGTACAATCAAATGTGTCAGTATTGCAATGTCAACCTCTTATTGACAAAATTGTAAGCAGAAGTTCATCATGGACAACAAAGAAACAGTCTTATGTAGGCAAAATACAGCTAGTCCAAACAGTAATCTTTGGCATTCAAGCTTAGTGGACTCAAATCTTCATTATACCTACTAAAGTCATCAAAACAATTGAAGCACGTTGTAGAAGCTATATATGGCTTGGGGCGAATACAATAACCAAAAAGTCATTGGTGGCATGTGATAGGATGTGTTCTCCAAGAGCAGCTAAAGGGTTGAATATGATTAACTTGGCCATGTGGAACAAAGTTGTTATTACTAAGACCTGTTGGGAGTTGGCTAACAAGAAAGACAAGTTATGGATCAGATGGATTCATAGCTACTATATCAAAGAGCAAGAGTTCATGTATATGGGAGAAACAAGCTTGTTGGATGGTTCGAAAAGTGTTTGAAGCAAGGGACAGACTACACCTTATTAGCAATTTGTCACAAGTCACAGTTATAAAGCAAGTGTACATGTAACTACTAGGTGCATTTCCAAAAGTCCCATGGAAAGGATTGATGTGTCCAAACCAAGAAACACCAAAAGCCATCTTCACTATATGGCTTCAGATGCAAGGAAGAATGTTAACAACTTATAGGTTGAAGAAATAGGGAATGCAGATAGATGATACTTGCTGTTTAGTAAACGCGCATTCGCCTACCCAGAGACTAGTCAAAACTATGGGAGCTTCTTCCAATGTGATACCTAAATGTTGTTTATTGAAAAGTTCTTTGTATTATAGCTTTATTTGTACCTTTTTGATGTATGGATGTAGGGTAGAACATAAGAAAATTAGTAAATGATGGTTTCATTATTAGGAAACCAACCAAGATCCACTCTCGATCTCGTGCTCGCAGAATGAAGGAGGCTAAGAGAAAAGGATGCCACTCTGGTTATGGTATGGTTTGTTTCATCAATTCTAATTTTGCAATACATGAGATATCATATTTTATTCTGCGGTACCATTAATTTTGTGATTATGGAGTTCTACAATGAGCAATTTCAAGTTTTTTGACAA
Source organism: Nicotiana tomentosiformis (assembly GCF_000390325.3). Taxonomy (NCBI): domain Eukaryota; kingdom Viridiplantae; phylum Streptophyta; class Magnoliopsida; order Solanales; family Solanaceae; genus Nicotiana; species Nicotiana tomentosiformis. The sequence goes on along the minus strand of NC_090820.1, from coordinate 28,183,595 downwards.
TGCAAATGTTGCTTTCTAATTCCTACAATGTTATTCCTTTGTGTCACATTGTATAATAACACATATAGGTGAAACATGAGACATTGACGTTGTCTTTTCCTCATTGAAATTTAATTTATCTTCATTCTCATTCCAGAATTTAAAATTTTAAGGGCTTACACGTTACTCTTTTTCGTTAGTTTTTTCAGTTCGTGATTAATGAATTCTCACAAGAAATATGTTTTCTTGCAATCCGATACAAATACTGGCAATCAAACTTTGTGAAATAAATTTATATTTAGGTGAGCTAAGCTTTATACACAATAATGAGTTGTTTGGTAGGATGCATTAAAGAAAATAATGCATGCATTAGCTTTTGGTATTACTAATACCTTGTTTGATATATTTTTTAAAATTTAAATATTACTAATATAAGTATTAGTTATACAACCTATTTGGTATTATCCTTGTATAGGGTAAAATCGGTTCACATTAAATACTCGAATAATAGAATGACACGTGGAACCGAAGACAGACGGAAGACGAAGCGAGTGGAAATCAAAACCGAGGACAACAACTTCGGTAGGCACCGGGCAGACCCCGAAGGGAACATTGTTAACGAGAAAAAACAAATATTTGCCACAAGATGATATTCAATGAAGAATATTTCTCAGTATTAAATATACAATCCGTTACAGAGAATTTTGGCATTGTTCCAAGCTAAATAATACTTTATTTTCTGTCTATCAATATTCTTATTACTGCCTTCGGAAGCCTTTCTCTCAGAACCAAGTTGTCTGCTATCTTATCTCGATTTTGACGCTAAGTCTTGCATTTAATTTAATTTATTTATTATTTTGGGATCAAATCAATTCGCTTGTCCATAAACCACACTATAAATTCAATTGTACCTTTTTACGGGTAAATAGTTTGATGCCCACCGTGGGGCCTAAACAGTTGCGTAATTGAATTGATCTTTGCATCTATTACTAATCTGTTTGATTCTTTGTTTCTTAGCAAAAAAATCATAAAAGATGGCATATAACGATGTCAACATCGCACACAACGTTGAGGCATATGAAAGCTTGCCTCAACACGAGTATTCGATCAGCGACACCCGCAACGAGTAGGACGTAGCCACACCAGTTCATGGCGGGCAATATTCCTGACATCTACATGAAGTGACTCCTCATGATGCAGAAGACAAGCACGTTGTGAAAACGGAGAGGATCCTGAGAGAACAACAAAAGGCCATCATGGGTCATCTCTCACGGCAAGACTAGGCCATGACAAAATTGAGGCAAGCGTTGTCGGGTGCCTCCAACAACGTGAAGGGAAGAGGTCCAGTTCCTCCCGGTGCTCCCGTAAATCAAATAGCGCAAAGGGTTGATAACAACACCTCTAGGGATCTGGTAACAACGGTAATGATCCCTTCAAAACCAAGCTTATGCAGTTTATGCGGGAAATAAATGCTCGAATGGACCAAATTTCAGGTGCACCACCAGGGCTGAAGGGCCCGAACTCAAAGAAATACACCCAATTGTCATTCAAACCGTGTGCGGCACCAGAGCTGATTTCGAAGCGGTTCAAAATTCTAGATATGCCAAAATATGATGGGACTTCGGATCCTCAGGAGCACATCACCACCTATACAACGGCGGTGAAAGGAAATGACTTAGCTCCACACGAGATTGAGTCGATCCTGCTGAAGAAGTTCGGAGAAACCCTCACGAAGGGGGACCTGACATGGTATTCACTTTTACCCGAGCACTCAATAGATTCCTTCGAGATGCTCTCAGATTCTTCATCAAGGACCATGCCGAGGCCAGGAAGGTACAGGCCCGTAAGGATGACATATTCAGAATTGCACAAGGAGAATCCAAATTGTTGCGGGGGTTCGTGACCAGGTTTTAGAAAGAAAGGTTGTTATTACCGGTCGTGCCGGATGAATGGGCGGCTGAGGCGTTCACTAAAGGGTTGAACCCAAGGAGCTCTGACGCTTCCCAAATACTAAAAGAAAGCCTGCTCGAGTTCCAAGTAACTACATGGGTAGATGTCCACAACCAGTACGAATCAAAGATATGAATAAAAGACGACTAGCTCGGTTTCCAGGTATCAACCAAGGGTCTGGATCGAAAAAAAAAACAAGGATAAGTCGAATGATGATTTTGACGTAGATCGACGATCTTTTATAGGCCGGTGTTTGCCCTACGAAAGGGCCAAAGGACACAATAGAGGTTTTCGATCGGCAGACAACTTCACTCTTGATAGAAGAACTACCCGCGACCGGAATAACAGGTCATTGCAGGACAAAAAGGTATAAGGCCCCCGAGATTCCACCTATCCCGGTACAATTTTAATGTTAGCATAGTGGACCTGGTATCGGTGATGAGGAGCATCAAGGAAGCACGGTTCCCAAGGTCGATAAGATCTGACCCCAGCCACATGGACCCCAATCTATGGTGCGAGCATCATGGAACTAACAGCCATTGGACTGGGGACTAACGACATCTGCGAGAGGAAGTGGCTACATTGCTGAAAATGGCCATCTCAGAGAGTTCTTAAGCGACCGGGTTAAAAATAACTATGACCGCAACTCTAACAACGCACATCCCTCAAAGATAGGAGAAGATCCTCCTCGACTAATGATCAACATGATTTTCGGTGGGAACGAGATTAAGGTTCTAACATTTTCAGCAACAAAAAAGACAAAGGTATCAGTGACTCCCAGCAAGAGACTTCGGGAAGTCGCTGAGGACGATATCACCATCACAGAGGAGGACGTCGATGGACTTTTACTACGGCGCAATGATGCCCTGTTAATTTCTCTTAACATTTTGAGTTTTAAAATTAAACGTGTTTTGGTGGACCCAGGAAGTTCAGCCAATATCATTCAATGGAGAGTGTTGGAGCAAGCCAAGCTAACCGAAAGCATCATTCCGGCTACAAAGCTCCTCGCCGAGTTCAACTTGGCAAGTGTGACAACTCGAGGGGAGGTCCTGATGCCTACGAACGACGAAGGGTTTATGAAGACTACCCTATTTGAAGTAGTGGATGGCTACATGGGCTATAACATAATTCTTGGCAGACCGTAGCTACATGAGATGAAGGTTATGCCATCAACATATCTCCAACTTCTGAATTCCCAAACCCATAGGGAATCAAATAAATAAGAGGAGATCAACTGGCAACAAGGAAAATTAATGCGATCTCGGTTACCAGCAGTAAAGGGAAGGAACACGCGGCATAACAATTACAGGAGTCGACGTCCGCTCCTGAACCAAATAAAATCAACAAATAGAGAAGTCATCGGAATCCTATCAGGTACCAAGGTATTTTTAGGTACCGGAAGAAATGGACGCAACCAAATCCACGGAAGAAGAACTCAAACAAGTCGCATTGTTCGAGAAGATCCTAGAGAGGAAGTTCCACTTGGAGATAGGATTAAACCCCGAGCTCAGGTAAGGATTTATAGAATTTCTTAACACTAATGTTGATTGTTTTGCTTGGTCACATGCGGATATAACAGTTATCCCACTAGAGGTGGTCGTACATAAGTTAAGCTTGGACCCCAGCATCCCTCCGATAAGGCAAAAGAAGCGCCCGATTGCCGAGATCCGAAATAGGTTTGTCAAAGAGGAGGTAACTCGATTACTCGATATCGCTTCAATCTGGGAGGTAAAGTATCCTGACTGGCTAGATAATGTAGTAGTAGTTCCAAAAATCTATAATAAATTTCACATGTGCGTAGATTATAAAGATCTGAATAAGACGTGCCCTAAAAACTCATTCCCATTGCCAAATATTGATCAAATGATTAATGACACGACCAGGAACGAGTTGATGAGTTTCTTCGATGCCTATTCCGGGTACGACCAAATAAAAATAAACCCGGGGGATCAGGAAAAAACTTCGTTCATAACGAACTTTGGCACATATTGTTACAATGTGATGCCTTTGGGGCTTAAGAACGCTGGAGCCACTTATTAGAGGCTCATGAACAAAATGTTCGAAAAGAAAATAGGGGAAACAATGGAAGTTTATATAGATGATATGTTGGTTAAATCTTTGAATGCTGGTGACCATCTGAAACACCTTCAAGAAACCTTTCACATCCTAAGGAAGCACAACATGAAGCTTAACCTCAAAAAGTTTGCATTCAGAGTTAGATCCGGTAAATTTTTGGGCTTCCTGGTGTCACAAAGGGGGATCGAAGTCAATCTCGACAAGATTAAATCCATCGAGGACATTCCAGACCAGCTGGCAAATGTGAAAGAAGTGCAAAGGCTAACCAGAAGACCGGCCGCTCTAAGCAAGTTCATTTCTCGGTCCTCAGAAAAATTCCATGACTTATTCCCACTTCTAAAGAAGAAGAAGAACTTTGAATGGACTCTGGAATGCCACCAAGCTCTAAAAGACCTGAAACGGTATTTATCAAGCCCTTCGTTACTATCAAAATCGGAGGAAGGTGAACAATTGCTAGTGTACTTAGTAGTCTCGGAGGTAGCGGTAAGTGTCGTTCTAGTCCGGGAAGACGTAAGTACGCAATCTCCTATCTATTATGTTATAAAAAATTTAACGGGAGCGGAAACTCATTATCCACACCTCAAAAAATTAGCTTTATCTCTCGTAGTCATCGCTCGAAAGCTTAGGCCTTACTTTTAATGCCACCCGATAGTCATGGTGACAACCTTTCCCCTGCGGAATGTCCTTAACAAACCTAAATTGTCAAGTCGATTGGCCAAGTAGGCAGTAAAAATGAGAGAGTTTGACATCGAATATAAACCTAGGACTGCGAGTTTGACATCGAATATAAACCTACGACTTCATGGCCGATTTAAGTCTCGGGCTGCTGCCTTTGGCCACCAAGGAAGTGGTGATGGTGTCGGAAACGATATTAGGAGTTTGGACCCTGTTCATGGACAGAGCTTCCAATGTGAAAATGCTCGGGCTCGGGGTAGTCTTAATTACGCCCTCAGGAGAAACCCTGAGGCAGGCTATAAAAAATATTCCCTTGATTAACAATGAAGCCGAGTATGAGGCTTTGATTGCAGGACTTGAATTGTCCCGGGGACTAGACTTCGAGGTCATTGAATTCAAAAGTGATTCCCAACTAGTAGTATACCAGGTGTATGGAATCTTAGACACCAAAGAGGAAAGCATGCAACAGTATGTAATGAAAGTTCAAACTCTTCTTGCAAGGTTCCGAGAATGTCCAATCACCCACATCCCAAGAGAAGAAAATGCGAAAGCAGACACACTAGCCAATCTAGGCTTGTCAACAAAAATAAAGGGATCAGATTCTGGTACGGTCATGCAGATCATGCACTCGGTATTGGATGTGGACGGTTATTATGAAGTAAACGCAACCAACTTAGTCTAGGACTAGAGAAATGAAATCATCGACTACCTTGAGCACGACAAACTGCCCGAGGACCCGAAGGCATCCAGGGCACTCCGCACCAAAGCAGCCCTCTACAACTTCTGAGGAGGACAATAATATAGAAGGTCATTCCAAGGCCCGTTGGCCCGATGCTTAGGAGCCTTCGAGGCTAATTACGTCATGAGGGATGTTCACGAAGGAATTTGTGGAAATCATTCGGGGAGGACTCGTTGGTGTTAAAATTAGTTAGGGCATGATACTACTGGCCTCGGATGGAACAAGATGCTAAGGCGTTCATTTAGAAATGCGAAAAGAGTCAACGCCATGCGTCGTTAGTACACCAGCTGGCAGAGCTATTGCACTCGATATTATCGCCATGGCCATTCATGAAATGGGGGATGAACATAGTCAGTACGCTGCCTTCAGCTCTCGATAAGTAAGGTTTCTTTTGATTTTAACTAATTACTTCTCTAAGTGGGTTGAAGCAGGTCCTTACCAGAAATCGGCGAGCGCGAATTGCTCAATTTCCTATTGGAGAACATAATTTGCCGGTTCGAAATACCAAAGAAGATAGCCTACGACAACAGGCCGCAGTTTATAGGCGCAAAGGTCACAAAATTTCTTGAGTACATAAAAATCAAAAGAATTACATCTTCTCCATACCATCCGAGCACAAATGGCCAAGCGGAGTCAACGAACAAGGTGATTATTCAAAATCTCAAAAAGAGATTGGAAGCATCCAAAGGCAAGTGGCCAAAGAGTTACCGGGAGTGCTATGTGAATACCGGATAATGACTAAGTCAAGCATGGGAGAGACACTTTTCTCTCTCATATACGGAGCAGAAACTTTGATCCCGGTGGAAGTAGGAGAACCTACCTTGAGGTACTTTCGGGTGGACGAAGAAACAAACAATGAAGCACCTCTAGTCAAATTGGAGTTGCTTGAAGAATGCAGGGACTTGGCGCACATAAGGATGGTGGCCAAGAAATAAAAAATTGAAAGATATTATTATCGAAGAGCCAATCTCTGTTATTTCAAAATAGGGAACTTGGTTTTAAGAAAAGTGACTCAAGACACCTGAGAGCTCAACGAAGGGAAGCTGGGTCCGACGTGGGAAGGCCCCTACCGGGTTTCAGTTATCACCGGAAAAGGATCATATGAACTGGAAAACCACGCCGGAGTAAAGTTGCCAAGCAACTTGAATGTGACCCACATCAAAAGGTATTATTGCCGATGAACACCGCTTATACAGAAAGTATGTGCTACACTCTTTTTTCCGTCATCCAGTTTTGGTCCCAATTGGGTTTTTCTGGTATGGTTTTTAACAAGGCAGCAACAAAAAGCATACTACAAAGGAAACACCATCTGCAAAAATAAGACATTTAAATGATAAGGCATGGAAACAACAAACCACTGCGGGATGGTTAGATAGTCTTTGGCTCGATAACAAAGTTCCTAATGGGAAACAAAGCTTGCTATTGGACCAAAGGTTATCCAATCATTCACGAGTGCTCCTTCCCCACAAGCCACTGGGGGGGTGGTTAGATAATTTTTGGCTTGGTGGCAAAGTTCCGAACGGGAAACTATGCTTGCTACCGGACCAAAGATTATCCAACCATTCACTAGTGGAATCCTCAAAGGATCAAGACTTTTAGTGTTCCAATTTGCATTCTTTATATCACGACCCAAATTCACGTGACCAGCACCCGTCACACTACCCAACCCGAGCGAACCAACCCGTATGTCAAGACCGAGTATAATTTCGGAAGCCAATTGAAAAGCTTTTACATTTTCAAGTCAAGTCACAACATATTTTTCATTTCCAAAATCATACATGAAACTTTTCATAAAAATGATATAATTAAATAAAATAATTATTTACTTTATGCGTGACGTCCACAATCCTATTTTTACAATCCAACACAACTATTTATGGAGCCTCTATACCAAAGAATAGAACCAACACTTGGAATAATTCCAACAAAAGAAAATAAGAAATAACATGATAGCTACCACGAAATAAAAGTGGTGCTTCATAATACCTCGAAAAGAGAGTCATCATGTCCATGTCCACACATCGAGTGTCGTACCTTATGCTGAAATACGTAAAGAAAATGGGACCCTGGAGAGGGGGCCCTAAGGGCTGAGTACACCACGATGATACTCAATAAGTGTCATAGACTCTCTCTAACCGAAGTTCTTGGGACAAACTTTATAAAAATAATGCACCAATATTTGATATAAAATGATAAGAAATTTTATCAATTCATGATCTTTATCATTTTAAATAAAAGCCAAGTGAAATATAACCCACAATATAAGCTTTTAAAATATTTATATCAATCGAAGATTTTGAATAAAATCATACAAAATCACTCTATTCGCATCAAGTCATTGAAATCACTTTCGGTTCCTTAGGCCTAAACATAAGAAAATCATCCTTACCTTTCACTGGGAGTATTATACCATCACCGACACAAGAAGGACAATTAGGTTATGTACCTAGCGTCAAATATTATTTACTCTACTTGCTCATGTCGTCTCATCATAGTATCGTACGAATCGACTCAGCCATGCTAATAATAGTACAAGTACCCCTCTCGAGGAAGAGCACTCTGCCATAGTCTATACCACAAAGTGGCCATCTACGCCTACACCGACATGTGTAGTTTCATGAAGACGAACATAATATATCCGAAGTCAATCTCGGTGAACACAAGTAACTCCCAAAATATTTGATACTTCAAAAATAGATTCATAGCATAGTAACCTCAAAGGATCTATTTTTTTAATCAAATCATAGCATTAATAGAAAATCTAAACCATTTGAACAAAAATTAAATAAACAGCCTTTTACATGTTAAAGCCTTTAGCAATTTAACATCAATCTTTAAAATATACCACAACTTCTATTCTATTTATCAATGTTCAAAAGAAATACGTTTCATGAAAACTTATCTTTAGCACTTAAATAGGTATACTTTTATCAATACGTAAGTTTTGACAAAAACTTATAACATTTACCTTAAGTGTCATTTTGCCAACAGGATTTAAAATAAAATTTTATAAAACAACATGACACTACATAGGCAGCATAATATTTTAGTACATGGAGACATCCGTATTTGTTTGTCCCCACAAGCACAAAAGCACATTTGCAAATAATTTAAGTATTAACTCGAAACATGCTTTTAGAGAAAATCCCTCAAGAAGAGTAAGTTTTAATCAACTTACCTCACTTTCGCTTAATTAATGTTCACAAGCTTTCAATCTTCTTCCATCGTTCTAATATTGATTAAAATGTTCAAGCATCACCAACAAGTCAATATCCTTATTACATCAAAATATGACCTAAAATATTGATCAATATCCATTTATGGCTCATAAGTTGGCTACAAGCCTCCAAAAACTCAAATCGCCGAATAGATTCACATGCTAGTCCATTCAACTTCATTCTTATATTTTAATACCCATTTGAAGTCATTAATGATACTACATCAATTTTCCAATGCCACTAAGTTACTACCCGTCGTCTTCCATAATCAACCCTTGCAAAATATACAATTCGGGCGATTACTTAGTTGATCACTTCCAACTTTTGCTAACAAATAATTTCATAGGTTCATTGTATTCATCAATTTCAACGCCACTATTACTATTCATCTTATCTCTTATTTTCTCAAAAATACTATTCATTCCATGAATTAGAGTTTTATAATCCAATCTTTCAACCATTAAAACTTGTAACAAATGCTTCAAATACTTCTAACTACTCATTTGAAGCATTAGAATTACCTCTAGTAGATCAATGTTGAAAAATCACAACTTTGGTGATTTTTGTGTTTTTGAGGATTTGATGATGAAATCTAGTATTTGGATGCAAGAATGATATTAGAACGCATGTATATTGACTAAGAATCAACCCAAAATATCATTAACAACTTACCTTAGTTGGTTGGACTTGATTTGAGCTTAAAATCGCATCTTCACCTCAAGAACCCTAACCCAAAAACTCAAAATACTCTTTTTCCCCGATTTTGTACTTATAGGCCCAAATTTATGGGTTTCGGACGCGGGCCAGGATGCTTTGCTTCCCCAGTTCACTCCTCCTCCAAGCCCGGATGCAGACCTGGACGCTATGGCAGTAATTCATTGCACACCTTTGGTAATTTGATGATAACTTCTTGTAGGAACGCCCAAATGATGAACGGTTTAAAGGGTTAGAAACTAGACTCAAATATCTTTCATTTTATGGGTTGTTCACCACATAACTCCTTACATTTATCTATATATACTCATCCAAAGTTAGGTCTTACGCGTACTCATTTGAAACTTTTAGTCTATCATGTAATTTCCAACTTGACTTGGATTTAGGGCTCTCCTTAGACCTCACATCACTTATAATATGTCTCATACACTTATTATCATATCCAATTAATATCCATCATATTAATAGTCCTCGTCTGCACATAAAATTATGTATTTAGCACGCATCAACTTTCTTAATAGCACTTAAGCACTTTGAAATTTTCAGGGGTGCTACACTTTACATTCGAACACTAGGAAAGAATGATATGAGAATACGACAACCTGATTGCCACAGAAACTGGGACTATGAAATTCGGGAACAGAAATGTCGCATCGGGATCGGGGACTGCCTAGTCAGCCCTATAGAAACAAGTTGTATATATTAGCCACTAGTAATGGCAATTTCTTTTTCAACAAATTGAATGTTTATGTACTTTTGAAGATAGAAGGAATAAAATAAAGTCCTTTTATTTTTATATTATTTCTTATCCAAATAATGAATTGATTTTATCATTTGAAAGTTAATCAAGTACTTCAAATGCTAGTATCAGAATGAACATGAGACATCCTCTTCAAGAGCACCGTAAGAGTTTATGCCCGAAACCCAAATGCTATCGGGGGGAAATGCACTCCTTGCATAATTCGACGCCAAAAAGTAAACTTTGCACAATGCTTAAACGAAAATCACTTTTATATATCAAACGTGCCAACTACCACAAGTACAAAAATACGAAAAGAAATGAACAAAGGAAAAAGAAAGGAAAAAAACTAAACTATATCACCCCAGAACGTGGGTGAAAGAAGCATCTGCGCCCTCAGGGGAAGTAGGCGGATCTGCCGTCAACTCGGGATCTTATCCTTCATCATTGTCCTCTTCAAGTTCCTCCTCGGTCTCGAGAACTCGAAACCGGAACAATAAGAGTCAGTTGCATCGGGCTGAGCCGGGAGGCGTCTTCGAGCGATTGATGCCAGCTCTAGGGCCCTGGTGATTTCGGCATCAATATCAATGATGCACGCTTTGGAATCTTCTAAGATTTGTCTCCTCATGCTATAAATAGAATGTGTTTTTTCAATAATGAGGGCATCCGCTCGGTGCTGGAGTTCTGATTTAAGCTGCTTAACCTCGGTCGAAAGGCCATCCCGCTCGGATCTCACGGCGCTAAGGCGAAGATCAAGATCACAGATGGTGGTTTTATGAACCTTATTATGTTCCATGATCCTCTTATACCTATCCTCCATCTGGGCACGCTTCTCCTCGGCAACAACGGCTTCTGCAGTCTTGGAATCCAAGGCTGCCTCCAAGTTATTTACTTGCTCAGTGGAGGAAGCCTCGCGCTCGGGAGTAGCAAGCACCACATTTTGAACCTCAAACCATTTAGCCTTAACTTCTTAAAATTGTACATTTAACTAGGAGGCTTCTTGGCTAAGGGCCATCACTTCCTACTCACTCTGCTACAACCGAAGCTCCAACTCACCGGCTGTAGCATCTTGTGCTTCCAGCACCGGGAGACGAGCAGCAACTTGGTCCCTCTCAGCCAACAGTTGATCCCGCTCGAACTTAAGCTTTTCTTAATCGAGGATCAACTTCTGAAAGCACTCAGAAGCAAGGAAGTTGGCCTGCGAAGCAAAAACCCAAGTTAGATCCTGTCATAGCAAGTCAAGAAGAAACAACGAGTAAAAAGAACAAGTACAATATCACTTATACGTTGTGCATGTCATTATTTGTCATACACTCCCCCTGAAAGAGAGTGTATTTTCTTCTTATCTTTCTTTGAAGCCAGCGGCTTTAGGTAATTGGCGAGTTCCACCGGCTAGGACAACAAATGGCACTTGATAGATACCGAGAGGGAGACACTCCTCCTCCTATGAGGATCTGCAGAAGGGGGAGAATAGTTGTGCCCCAAATTCCCATGTTCTGGGGACTGGAGAGGAGAGACAGTCTCCTCTCGGGTGTTAAAATTAGTTAGGGCAGGATACTACTATCCTCGGATGGAACAAGATGCTAAGGCGTTCGTTCAGAAAAGCGACAAGTGTCGACGCCATGCATCGTTAGTGCACCAACCAGCAGAGCTACTGCACTCGGTATTATCCTTGTGTCCATTCATGAAATGGGGGATGAAGATAGTCGATCTGTTGCTACTGGCTCCCGGTAAGGTAAGGTTTCTTTTGATTTTAACTGATTACTTCTCTAAGTGGGTTGAGGCAGGTCCTTACCGAAAAATCGGCGAGCGTAAAATGGTCGATTTCCTGTGGGAGAACATAATTTGACGGTTCGAAATACCGAAGAAGATTGCCTTCGATAACGGGCCACAATTCATAAGCGCAAAGGTCACAAAATTTCTTAAAGACTTGAAAATCAAAAGAATCACATCTTTGCCATACCATCCGAGCGCGAATGGACAATTGGAATCAACAAATAAGGTGATCATTCAAAACCTTAAAAAGAGACTGGAAGCGACCAAAGGCAAATGGACCGAAAAGCTACCGGGAGTGCTATGGTCATACCGAACGACGGGCAAGTCAAGCATGGGAGAGACACCTCTCTCTCTCTCGTATACAAAGCAAAAGCTCTAAACTCGGTGGAAGTAGGAGAACCTAGCTTGAGGTACTTCCAAGCGGACAAAGAAACAAACAATGAAGCATTGCTAATCAAATTGGAGCTACTTGACGAACGCAGGGACTTGGCGCACATGAGGATGGTGGTCCATAAACAAAGAATGGAAAGACACTATAATCGAAGAGAAAATCTCCGCTATTTCAAAGTGGGAGACTTGGTTTTAAGAAAAATGACTCAAAATACCCGAGAGCTCAAAGCAGGGAAGCTGGGTCTAATGTGGAAAGGCCCCTACCAGGTTTCAGTTGTCACCGAGAATGGATCATATAAACTAGAAAAAACCAAGACGGAGTAGAATTTCCAATTAACTAGAATGTGACTCACCTCAAAAGGTATTATTGCTGATGAGCACCGCTTAGACTGAAAGTATGTGCTGCACTCTTTTCCTTTACTTTAGTTTTTATTCCAATTAGGTTTTTCTGGAAAGATTTTTAATGAGGCAGCAAAGGAAAGCATACTACGAAGGAAACGCCATCGACAGAAGTAAGACCTTTAAATGACAAGCCACTATGGGATGGTTAGATAGTCTTTGGCTCGATAGCAAAGTTCTTAATGGGAAACGAAGCTTGATATCAGACAGAAGGCTATTCAACCGTTCACGAGTGCTCCTTACTTACAAGCCACTGGGGGTGGTTAGATAATCTTTGGCTCGGTATCAAAGTAAACGAAGCTTGCTACCGGACCAAAGATTATCCAACTATTCACTAGTGGAATCCTCAAAGGAGCAAGACTTCCAGTGTTCCAATTCACATTCTTCGCATTCGAACACTAGGGGGAAATGATATGAGAATATGGTAACCTGATTGACATAGAAATTGGGACTACAAAATTCATGAACAAAAGTGTCATATCGAGACCAGGGACTGCGCAACCAGCCTCGTAGAAATAAGTTGTATGAATTAGCCATATAATGGCAATTTCTTTTCGAACAAGAAAAATGAATGCTTATGTACTTTTGAAGATAGAAGGAATAAAATAAAGTCCTATTATTTTTATCTTGTTTCTTGTGCAAATGATGAGTTGATTTTATCATTTGAAAGTTAATCAAGTACTTCAAATGCTAGTGTCGGAATAAAAAAGAGACGTCCTCTTCAAGAGCACCGTAAATATAAGAGGGCCCTCTCTTATGAAACCCTCACAGTAAAGGGTTGGTTCCGGAAACATTTATGCCCGGAACCCAAATGTTATCGGGGAAAATGCTTCCTAAGCCTTGCATAATTCGACGCAAAAAAGTAAACTTTGTGTAATGCTTAAACGAAAAGCACTTTTATTTATCAAACGTGCCAAGTAGCACAAGTACAAAAATACAAAAAGTAAACAACAAAGGAAAAAGAAAGCAAAAAACTAAACTATATCACCTCCAGAACTCGGGGGAAAAGAAGCATCAGCACCCCCAGAACTCGAGAATGAGAGGCATTAGCGCCCCTAGGAGAAGTAGGCGGATCTGCCATCGGCTCAAGATCTTGGCCTTCATCATTATCCTCTTCAAGTTCCTCCTCGCTTCCCGAGAACTCGAAACTGGAACCAGAAGAGTCAACTGTATCGGGCTGAGCTGGGAGGTGCCTTTGAGCGGTTGACTCCAGCTCTAAGGGCCTTAGCAATTTCATCGCCAATATCAATGGCACTCGCTTTGGCTCTTCCAAGGTTTTTCTCCTCATGCTATACATAGAATGTATTTTTTTGATGATGAGGGAATCCGCTCGGCGCTGAAGTTCTGATTTGAGCCAATCAACCTCGGTCAAAAGGCTATCCCGCTCGGATCTCGTGACCCTAAGGCTGAGATCAAGGTCACAAATAGTGATTATATGAACCTTATTGTATTCTATAATCCTCTTATACTTATCCTCCATCTAGGCATTCTGCTCCTCAGCAACAACAACCTCTTCAGCTTTGGAGTTCAAGGATGCCTCCAAGTTATTCAATCTCTCAGTGGAGGCAGCCCCACGCTCGGCAGCAGCAAGCACAACATTTGGACCTCAGACCATTTAGCCTTGGCTTCTTGAAACTGTACATTTAACTCACAGGCTTCTTGGATAAGGGCCGTCACTTCTTGCTCACTCTGCTACAGTCGAGCCTCTAACTCTCCAACTTCAGCAGCTTTTGTTTCCAGGACCGGGAGGCGAGCAACAATTTGGTCCCTCTCGGACAACAGTGGATCCCGCTCGAACTTAAGCTTTTCTTTATCGAGGATCAACTTCTGAAGGCCCTCGGAAGCAAGGAAGTTGGCATGCAAAGCAAAGCCCAAGTTTGAAACTCTGTCATAAGGAAACAGACAGTTAAAAGACTAAGCACAATACTATTGTTGTGTTGTGCATGGTATTATTTATCATACACTCCCCCGAAAGAGAGTGTATTTTCTTCTTATCTTTCTCTGAAGCCAGCAGCTTCAGGTAATTGGCGAGTTCCACTGGTCGGGACAGCAGATGGCACTCGGTAGATACCGAGAGGGAGACACTCCTCCTCCTATAGGGATCTGCAGAAGGGGGTGACTAGTTGTGCCCCAAATTCCCATGGACTAGGGACTAGGGAGGAGGGACATCCTCCTCTCGGGTGTCTGCAGGCGGTGGGGGTGATGTAACAACTATTGATGAAAAAAGTATGGTCGGCGTAGAAGGAGATGAAGCTGATGAAGTTGTGGGATGAGACGCAGTTACGGCGGAGGCTGTGCTGGTTGCTCACTAACCAAAGATGGAAGAGGCCCATTACTCGGCCTCACAATACCGGGAGCAACAACTGGGATCGGGAAGGGAGAGTTGACATTCTCCACCAAATCAAATTCTCCCTAGAGCGCTTGGGAATCATACTCGGTTGGGTTTGTAAGCTCTTTAGATTGAGCATTATGTTGAGCTGATGAAGGATGTTGTCTCCTTTGTAGGGAAGCCCCTTAATCACTGGCTTCCCCATCATCATCAATCACCATAGTGACTGTGGTTGGCTCGGGCGCGGCTCTCTTCACCTTTTTGTTCTTGCCCTCGGCCGAGGAAGAACGTCGCCTTTTTGGTAGCTTGTTCTCCGGCCGGGGACTCCGAGAGGAAACGCTTGCACCAGAAGCAGATCCGGTGGTGCCTATTCGGGTAAGAGCCTCCTTCAGCAACCTTGTAGCCTCCACAGGATCAGCCAAAACATCCTCCTTAGGGATGGTAACAGATCCCCGAGGGAGACCTGAATTCAACAAAAAAAGATGTTAACCAATTTTCTTATGCACAAAAATGAAATGAAGACACAATCAGTTTCACGAGTCAACTTACCATGATTTTTGGCCTTCCACATATATTTTGGGGTCCAGTTCTTTCCATCGATGTTCACAGAATCTTCGCCCTTGAATGAGAGTTAGAGTCTGCCATAGACATCTAATGTGACTTAAATCTTTATCTACACACCAAAAACTCCAAAATTTGGCTAGCTCCCCAAATTTTTAGAAATTTTGCCAGAGTTTCCCTTGTAATTGGGGCCTATCCACCTGCCAGAGAATCTCAAAAATCAATCCTAAACAACATATAGATAACACCACATCGCACCATATACATGAAAACAACATCCATGACTCTCGAGGCCAACTCTATGACCTTGCTTACCTTGGTCGTATCCTTGACTTTTCCTTCCTCCATTACGAGGACAATTGGGCACATCACACATTATGCCTGTTATGTGTATCACTCCTTTAATCCTTAGGCTTTTCTCATTTCGTAGCACGACGTGCAAACATTCCTTGATATTAATAAGGGAACTCTGAGACTAACTCGGAACCTTAACACACGATTGAGGATAGAAGAAGAGAAATATTTCCTAAATATCGTTGTAGCCTCCCTATTATAAGTGTGGTCGGCAATACACCGATAAGAGGGACTCTACTGACACAACTCCATGACACCTTAGGACTCTTAAATGGTGCTCTGATACCAAGTTTGTCACGCCCCGAACTTGGGGAGCATGACCGACGCTCAACCGAGTGAACCCAGTAGAGCAAGCCTACGCTACATCAACCTCTCATCATAACTCATGCATGCTTTATTAAAACATAATTAGATCTTGACTTTCATATTGAATACATTTGGCTCAATGGCCCATGAATTTTGTTTTTCTCATGATGGTTACATAGCTTCATAAATATCTGTGAACATAAATACATGACGAAACTCAAAACTTAAGTACATGACCCATAATGTGCATGGAGCTTCTATGGCAATAGATACCTAAGTACATAAAACCAACTAAACTCGAATACCCACTGGAATTGTAGCGGACTCACCATAATCTGCTGCACAGAAGATCCCTATCAAAGATCCATATCATCCTGTAGAAGTATACCTGCATCCATTGAAAGATGCAGCGCCCCCCGCAAAAAGGGACACGAGTGCATGTGGAATAGTACTCGTATGTAAGGCAGACAAAATAACATATGAGAATACGGTAACTCAAATAAGAGGCAAAGTACATCAAGAAACTATAAAACATCCAATAGAATCAAATTTCAAGTCTTATTATACTTACATCATTCTAAACTTCTTTTAGGATCAACTGATCCATATGAACTATACGTGGAATACATAATATAATGTAATTTAAACAACATGTACAAACAAGGC
The DNA here is from genome assembly GCF_000390325.3 of Nicotiana tomentosiformis. NCBI lineage: Eukaryota > Viridiplantae > Streptophyta > Magnoliopsida > Solanales > Solanaceae > Nicotiana > Nicotiana tomentosiformis. The sequence goes on along the minus strand of NC_090820.1, from coordinate 28,166,724 downwards.
CAATGAAAGTGGCACCTATTGTCTGCGTTAACAATGCACCTCACTAGACTGTCCATATCCCTCTCTTATTTTACACCTATACATTTATAGACCGTCCTTAGTGTTCACATATCATATTATACACATATACATCTTATAGACCGTCCACTGTGTTCACGTATCATATTATACACCTATTCGTTTTATAGACCGTTCATAAGATTTCATACACAATACACCTATGCGTTTCATAGACCGTTCATAGGATTTCATACACAATACGCATGTGCGTTTCATAGACCGTTCACAGTATCACCTATACAATACACTTGTGCGTTTCATAGTCCGTTCATAGTATCACCTATACAATACACTTGTGCGTTTCATAGTCCGTTCACAGTGTTTACTTACACAATACACCTATGTGTTTTATAGATTGTTCACAGTGTTTACTTACATAAAACAAATACACATATGCGTTTCATATACCGTTCATAGTGTTTACTTACATAATACACATGTGCGTTTCATAGACCGCCCACATTGTTTACTTACACAATACACTTGTGCGTTTTATAGACCGTTCACAGTGTTTACTTACACAATACACTTGTGCGTTTCATAGACCGTTCATAGTGTTTACTTACACAATACACCTGTGCGTTTCATAGACCGTTCATTGTGTTTACTTACACAATACACTTGTGCATTTCATAGACCGTTCACAGGATCATAACACATCATTATTCACATGACCATATATATAAACCCAAAGCGACATCACTAGCACTACTTTTAAGGTCATAAGTTCCCGGATCATTGGAACACTTCATGTTCATGTTCATGCTCATCATGAAGGAATACAACTCATTACGTTAACACGTATGGTAAATCAATAAGTCAATTTCAATGGAGCATGGTCCAAATACGTTTTCCATAAGATTTATCGTCAGCATAGGACATCCCTCTTCCATTTCATTATATACTCTCTTGTCATCTTAAGGTCATTAGCTAAGTTCATGATTCTTGAGGACTTAACATCAAAGTTATTTACATACATTATTTCAGAAGCATACAACTATAGTTGAAACCATTGGCACATACGACACCTCATAATCCTCATTTAGGCAAACAACCATATTTCATGTTCATACCATCACTTTCTTATACTTGCCATGGGTGATCATAGGACATCAACAACATTTAAAGTATTTAGGAACATCATAACCTCTCATCATAAGGGAGTATGAGCTTATAACACATTAGACACATAAGTACAAATACATTATCTCATAACCTTTCACACCATATATCACTTCACAATTACTTTCAACTACTTACGACATCATTATTTCATTGGCTCCCTTGGCCATACATATTATTCTTCATTCATGGCACCGTGACCGTATATCATATTCCGCACTTTCATTTCTTTACTTTCAAGGATTATCATCATAAACATCATCATATAGAATACTCTTGAAATACCTTTTCCCAAAAGGGCAATATACAATTTCAACTCATGAATATGTAAGAACTCAAAACATATTGGAAATACCTACCAAACAAAGTATTAGTTAGAACAACCATATTTGGACATGACTTGAGTACAAAAGCCTTTGGATAATTCTAGATGTAATACATCGCCAGCCCCTTAAAGTTGTCCCCACTTTTCACTTACACACTTTATCTTAAGTCTGTTCCATTTAAACACTTTAAATAGGTCTTTACTGTGTCATTTAGATACAATGCGCTGGCATGGCAAGGCATGTGTTTCTCATATTTTTCAAGCTCATGAAATCATCCCAAAAAACAAATTGTACATATTTTTTGCCGGAAACACAAATAGCTTTTGCCGAAAAATTTTCTGATGAACTTCTCTTTTAATTTTTCAGTATTGTTCACACGATTATTACCGTGTACTCCTTCAGATCTGGGTATACTACTACCAACACCTTTAAATCTGGCCACCACCATAAACTTCTCATTTTTCTTCTCGTTTTTAGATAAGATTGCTGCAATTCTAGCCAGAAGATTCAACATCGGCAGGTGCTTCTTAGCGGCCACCTTTTTTTGTTGAGAAAAACAAAAAAACAACTTTTTATTGCTAAAGAAAGGAAGAGCAGTTATAATTTATTAGGCAGGAAGCTTAGAAGCTTCGATATCTGCATCTTGTTTAATCAATTATAGTCATTGTCATCAAAAGCCATTTGAATCGGCAACGACCCAAGTCATCAATGATGGCCAGCATAATTTTCCTCATTCCCAAACTCCTTTCGTCAATGGTGCCGTTGGGGTCACAATCGAAGGTCTCAAAGATGGAATCGCAGAGGTGGGTGAGTTCCTCCGGCAAGGCTACAACTTCGATTCCGAAATGAGCCTCTATATGGCGGAGAGACTCGAATGCTTTGTGAAGCTCAGATTGGGATAAAACGTCGTCGTTGTTGAGGTCCAAATCGGTGAATCCTTTATCGATTGCCTTTGAAAAAGCTTCTTCGTCGTTCACGAATCATTGATTCGTCTTATGGTCACCACTCCCATTTTGTGTGTGTTCAGCTTCATATTTTTCTTTTCCTTTTTTCAAAAGTTTTTCTTAATTCCATGTGTCCCTATTTTGTTCGTCAAGATGGCGTGTGAATTACATGCAACTATTGGGTTTGACTGCCTGTTAATTTTGTGTCTAAATGACAAAGAAAAGACTTATTTAAAGTGTTTAAATAAGTAAACTTAAAATAAAGTGTGTAAGTGAAAAATTTGGATAACTTTAAGGGGCTGTGGATGTATTACACCATAATTCTATTTTCGGAGTCAATTTGGAATAGCTGAATCAAGTCTCATTTGATAATACTTCACACATCATTTCATTTCATTGGCACTATTGGCCACAAGTATAACTTTTATTTTTTTTGGCACGGTGTCCACACTTTATATCCCCAACTCACTACTTTCACTTTCAAGCATCTTTATAGATTATCGACAACAAAAAATTCCTAATCATGACTTTTAGCACACCTATGAGCAATTAAGAGTCTTAAGCACATTGAGACTTCTTACACAATTTGGCATAATAGCCTTTACTTGAAACACTACTTGGAGTCATAATATTTTTATACCCAATTCATGCTTTGAACACATTCCCGAAGGATAACATCATATGATATGAGCATCCGGAATACATTTTGAACATATACCTTTCAACACAAAGCTTATTCGGAATAGTTAATTTTATAATGGATAATTCGGGACTAACAAGAACATCATGGAATACAATTCTAAGAGAGAAATTTAGCCAACATATCTTTGAGCTTTCCTTAAATTACTACAACATTCCAAAAATCTTAGCAACCCCAATCTATTTTGAGACATAACAAAATTGAACACAAATTAGGAAGATATTCATGGTTTCAGCTCATTTGAGCATTTAATCAAACACTAGGTGTGCAAATTTGACGATAAGATTCTTCTACAAGATTTTCTTCATTCCACAAGCTTTATTTCACTTCACAACCCAATCTTTACCCATTTGGGCTCAACAATCTTCCCACAAACCTTATTGGTATCTACATGTATACATAATACTATTACACCCAAGAATCATACTCTCAGTCACCCATCATTTACCTCAAACTCGAAATTGAAGACTAGGGTTAGATCCTTACCTTTTGAGTGAAAATCTTGTGAGATTTCCTTGTTGGATTTCAAAGCTTGGACAAGATCTTGATGAACAAAGTACTTGAGCTACTTCCTCTCTCTAGAACACTTTAACTTCTCTCTAAAAATATAGGTTTTTGCCTTCAAAATGAGCCCCAAAGGCTATTTATCAAAATGGGGTCTGGTTATAAAAATCAGAAAATGGACCCTCCGATCTCAACTCTGCGGTCGCAGAATGGACCACATAACATGTATGTGGTTCACACAATGGACCGCGAAACTAATGCCCAGAACTGGGCTGCACTGGTTAGGTCTGCGACCATTCTGCGGTCCGCAGACCACTTTTGCGGTTCGCATGATGATTTTGCGGTCGCAGAATTGACCGCTAAATCACATTTTGCTAGTCTTGGGGAATTTTGTCATAACTTCTTGTAGGAGTGTCCAAATGACAAACGGTTTAAAGCGTTAAAAACTAGACTCAAAGAGCTTTAATTTGATAGGTAGATCACCTCCTAAGTCGCTATAATTTAGTAGCAGCACACGTTTGAAGTAGGATCTTATGCGTATTGAGACATCCTTTCCACTTAATGTATCCAACTTGTTCCACACAAATTCTTGCCATTCACAAAACTCCTTAGTATGTTCCAACACACCTTAAACATATATTTTCATTTCAAAATAATGTGGTTCTATCCCATGGGTCTCCTTTAATACTCGAACTCGTTATTCCCAAATATCGTTGGCGCACTTTAAAATCTTAAATCATTAGAAAATTTTAGCGGGGCCTTACACCGTGATTACCTCGAGAATCGGCGAAAATATTGCTAAATCGTGGAGTAACACATGTTCAGGGTATTAAATACGGAGAAATATGCGTCTAATCAAGCGTTAGAAACTTTTCAGAAGGGTTCATAAAATTTTCCACCAAGAAAGGAATCTTACCAACCTCCCGATGACACAAAGATGTGCCACCAGAAAGCAGGGGGACTATCGAGTGGAAACCGGAAGACGGAAGACGAAGCGAGTGGAAACCAAGACCGACGACAACAGCTCCGGTTGGCACCGGGCAGACCCCGAAGGGAATATTGTTAACGAGGCAAAACGAATATTTGCCACTAGATGACATTCAATGAAGAATATGTATATAATTCATTACAGAGAATTCTGGCATTCATAACTTGCCGTTACATATTCATCAATGACCCCCATTATTGTCTTTTAAGAGGGGCTTGATCCTAGGACCTTGTTCCCTAAGTTTAGCTATAAATAGTGAATTCAACAGCCATTGTAAGGGAGGAAATTTCTGACAAACTTACGCTACACATTATTCAAGCTAAATAATACTTTATTTTCTCTCTATCAATATTCTTATTATTGCATTCGGAAGCCTTGCTCCCGAAGCCAAGTTGTCTGCTATCTTATCTCGATTTCGACGCTAAGTATTACATTTTATTTAATTTATTTATCATTTTGGGATCAAATCGATTCGCTTGTCTATATAAACCACGCTATAAACTCAACTGTACCGTTTTACGGGTAACAATCCTATGTATAACTAATAGATAAAAAAATTATGGTATTAGCAATACCAAGGCTATTATTGCATGCGTTAACATGGTTAAAGACAAATTGTCCTTAAAGTCCATTGAAGCTAAAAAATATGAAGGGCACTTTTGTCAACAACTAATTTTCTTAAAAATTACTTATGTAATACATTTTAATCTTTAATATACTACAACAAGCAGTGAATAAGAAATAATCTCTTCATAACTAATGCTTGCGTTAATAATCCATGCATTACGAATCTTTGCATTACAATACACCTTATTCAATTCTTATACACCCTACCGAACCAACTGTAAGAGTATAATCTATCTGGCAGATTAATAGAGCACTATGCCAAGCTGTCTTTGCACTTGGCAGTACGTAATAGTTGGCACACCTTAATTAACTAATTAATTATTGTTGATGACTAATCATCAATTTTCTAGATTAACCAATAAATTAATTCCTCAAACCGGATATAATTCGGACTATCCAAAGTCAAAAAGAAAAAATAAATTAAAAAACAAAGAAAAATTGACCCATTGTTGTGTTGCTTTTCTTCTTCAACTTCTTTGAATGAATCAAAAACCAATGCCGTTTCTCAGCTTCTATCTTCTCTCTCTCTAGAATTCAACAACTCTCCTTTCTTCTCCAAAATTCTCTCTCTAGATCCCCAATCATACATATATATTGCGATATTTAATCAATGACGTCGACGGAGCAGTTGATGATGGGAGACGGCGGCGGAGGAGGAGGAGGACCGCGGTACGTGCAGATGCAATCGGAGCCGGAGCCATCAACATTATCGTCGTTTTACTCGTTTCATCAGGATAGTAGCCATGAATCAACTCGAATTTTCGATGAATTGCCTTCGGCTACGATCATTCAGGTCTCTCGTCCTGACGCCGGCGACATCAGCCCCATGCTTCTCACTTATACCATTGAAGTCCATTACAAACAGGCACTAATCTATTCTTCACTCGATTTTACTTCGCCTTAGCTTAATTTCAAATCATTTTGATTCGCGATTTTGTTAGAATTCCCTCAGATTTGTTAGATAATAATTGTAGGCAGTCAATTCCGAAATCTGTTTATTTTTGGATAAGTAGCATTATTTTGGACGCATAATTGGACGATAACATTACCTTATAATTGGACGATAACATTAAATGTGGATTTTTTGCTAAAGAAAGAAGCTGAAAAGAATTTCGGATATCTAATGAATCGTTGAGTTTTTGTTAGGTGATCATTTGGGCAGGTCGTTTCTGTGTTAATTTAGGCTGTCAAACATCAATTTTAGTCTTGATTAAACTAAAAGATGTATCTTTGAGGTCAGAAGGGCAAAAGTTTTGTATACCAAAGTGTATTATGAGTAAACATAGAATGGATATAGAGTACTCATATAGCTGACTCCAACTCGTTCGGGTTTGAGGCCTTGTTGTTGTTCTCAGTGAAAAGGGTTTGCATTTGCTACTAGAAATTGTTGGAGCTAAATAATTTTGATATCTGATTTCCCTTACATTATGTATTCTGAGTGATAAATGACATGAAAGGAGTAACTCACTAAGTCTAACATTGAAGAGTAGAAGGTTGTTAAAAACATTTGTTATTTGGAGCTCAAAGAGCAATTTCTTACTTAGTAGTTGTTTTGTAATGGCCTTGATATCCTTCCGGAGAGACCTTATTCCCCGAAATATTTGTCCTCTATCTCTTTCAGTTGAGGCATTTCGTCTAACAGTGTTATGTTTTTTTTTCTTCCTGTAGTTCAAGTGGCAATTGGTGAAGAAAGCGTCACATGTATTTTATTTACATTTTGCATTAAAGAAGCGTGCATTCATTGAGGAGATTCATGAGAAGCAAGAGCAGGTATATTTGTCTTTTTCAGTGAAATATTGTTGGTTCCACATTATATAGTCGCTTGTAGATCTGATAGCAGCGCAGTTCTGATTTGAGAGCTGTTGCTATGGTGGACTTTTCATGACATTCTGACTGACACATTCTTTTAAAGGTCAAAGAATGGCTCCAAAACTTGGGGATAGGAGATCATACAACTGCAATTCAAGATGAGGATGAACCTGATGATGAGGCTAGTCCTCTACGTGCTGAGGAAAGTTTCAAAAACAGGTGATTCTTCATCTAAAACCACTTCTCATGATAAAAGGGGAGCATTAAGTACATCAGTTCCTGTTATAATAGTTATCGTTCTTACAGGTGGTTTTTTGTTCAGAGATGTTCCATCAAGTGCTGCTTTGCCAATAATTCGGCCAACCCTGGGAAGGCAACACTCAATGTCAGATCGAGCAAAAACTGCTATGCAGGGTTATTTGAATCACTTTCTTGGAAACATAGATATTGTCAATTCCCAGGAGGTATCCTTAAGTGGTTTTTCTCTTGCTTTCCTTTGCTTTGTTTTTTTTTAACTTGAAGAATCCTCAAATCTTTTTTCTCCGCCTTAATCATAAGTAGAGGACACCGGATGTTTCTTAGTACTAACTTTTACTCGGCCTCGCCCTACTGAGGGCTCCCGTTAATGACATTTAGCCTTAGTGCCTAGTTCCGTGATGTCTAATCTTGCTGGACCTTCCTCTACTTCTCAAGATGTCTTTCCCTGAGTAGACTCTTTTATTTCTAATGTTTCAAGGTGGTAAGTGTATTGCCCTGCTTACAGGATGTTTTTCTGTTTACATAATTGATTTCCATGAAATAATCTTCAAGATGTATTTAAAGGACTTGCTTCCTTTATTTGTGAAAATGCATGAGAAAGAACCTCACTGACATTACCATCTAACCAATGTCTAACAGAACCTCGTTGCTCCGGGCCTTTTTGTATAGTCCGTTTGGAATTTAGATGGTTCCAGTAAAGCGACGCAAATCCTCAAGACCATAGGAACGGCATTCTCATTCGCGTCGGACAATACCAAAAAAAGTTGTTCATCATGTATATTTGTAGTAAATAAGAGTTAACATATTTTAGTTGAGGTTCCGTGTGTGCTCCTCCATCAAGAAGTGCCATGTATGCCTGTAAAAGATTACGAATCTTATTTTCAAGTTCCCAATGTTTTAGCTACCTGATAAGGTTAGTGGTTGATATTCAATCTGGAAGTTTCACTTCTAGGGAGAATATTTTCACTCTTCTAAGGGTAATAACTAAAAAGGAAAGCCCAAACTTAGGATCTTTGAACTGGTAGTTTAACACTTATATTCTCTCTATGCACTTATTTTCCTCCCCCCACCGCCACGCACCCAAAAAAAAATCTGCCTTCTCTATGCAATGAACAGATGAATGCCCTCCACATAAATGAATCAATGACTTCTTATCTAAGCGCAATGGAAAAAAGAAAGAAATAAAGTGGTGATTAAAAATGATTTTAGAGGATTCAGTTGGGTCATAACCAAATTCCTTGGTCATTATTGCAGTATCAGAAGTCACATCAACCAAATGCTCTTTGCCATCTTTGTGATATATGACATATCTCTTTTCGTGCTATTAGCCGGCAGTCGCAGTAGGGAATTGTGGATAATTCTAATTGAAATAACATTTCTCGGCAGTGTCAACATCAAGAGTCATAGCCTTAGTTTTCTAGATTCTCATCTCTTTTGACCATCTTGCAGGATTTCAACATTATATCTCTTCCTGTATGTTGAAATATATTCTAACATATACTTGTTAATTTACCTTGGTTTTGTACTTGAAGATGCCTCAGCAGCTGTATTTTTAGTCATTGTGTTATGCTACACACACTCTTTCCCCAAATTATATTGATGTCAAGTGTGATAGAAAAAAGTTACATGTATAGACACTTGACAATACCTTATTTCACTGGAGTTAAATTGCAGGTGTGCAGGTTTCTGGAAGTTTCTAAATTATCCTTTTCTCCTGAGTATGGTCCTAAGCTGAAAGAAGACTATATTATGGTGAAGCACTTACCAAAAATTCAAAGACACGATGATAGTCAGAAATGTTGTTCATGTCAGTGGTTCGGCTGCTGTAAAGACAATTGGCAGAAGGTAGCCTTACTTTTTGGTTCATACTGGTTGCAAGATGGTTACACATCTATTCAGCATCACAGCTGTCAATTTGTCGGTTAATCTTCTACTTGCAAAAAGAACTTAGAAGGCACTATAATCTACAGTGAAAATTGAGAGTTCACGTATTTTTCTGATATATATATTTTTTAATAATAAATATTTTCTAGATTTTACTTTTTTTTTATCGCAGGGGTGTCTGAAGCACTATTTTGTCGTGGAGCATGAAAGCTTCAAATTTCTTTGGAGCTGTCTACTGATTTGTATATCAGTTAGCGTTAATGACTAAAATAGAGATGATTCCGCAATAGTAGCCTTCACTTTCTCTAGAGTAATGGTTCTGAGACTCACGATTTGTAAAATCATTGATGAGGCAACTTTCTTGAAAATTGTAAGAGGAATTTTTAGGAAATCTCTAGTTTGATTTTGTGCTTGGTTTTGAAACAACACTGAAATTAGCTGCCTTCTTTAGGCCTGAGGTTTTGCAAGTAGAGTATATTTGTTTACTCTATAAATGAAGTTCTTGTTCTGTCATTATTGACACAATTCTTTTCGTTTGTGCCCCTCTCATGTTATCTTTGAACTCTGGGCATGATGTAAGGGACTGGTGGACGGGCTGAGGTAATTGATTTTGACATCTAGTTTTGGGCAATTTCCATTAGCTGGAAAAAGACTAGTGCAGTTCGATACTCTCTCTTTCAGCCTCGTGTATTTTGCTTGTTTGTGTGATCTGAATTTTTCTCTTCTTATGCTGGTGACGCTTTATGTATGCATTTCTACTGTTAGTGGGGGTGTTTTTCTGGATCTTTCTTTTCCAACATTTTACAATGCCTTATAGAGCTTCGAAATGACATATGACATTGTGTCATATCTGAATCCTGGCAAGTTCTATGTATGGCTTAGGATTTGGGCCTTATTCTTATCTTCTAGTAATGTTTTCAGGTCCTCTAGGGCATGGAGTAAATGTCTTAAACTTTGATGGAAATATCCTGTTTGATTCTTGGTTGGATTCTTTTCAGGTGTGGGCTGTATTAAAACCTGGATTCCTGGCTTTCCTCAAAGATCCATCTGACCCCGAGCCGTTAGATATAATAGTTTTTGATGTATTACCAGCTTCCGATGGAAATGGAGAGGGTCGCGTTTCGTTAGCAAAAGAAATAAAGGATGGAAACCCTTTACGTCACTATTTTAGGGTAAGCAGCTTCTGAAACTATGGTGTTTTTTTTTTATAAAAATAAACTGATATTTTGAAGAATACTACTCTAAATTCTGTAGGGTGGCAATTCAGCCAATTCCTCTAGAGGCATTGAGATCTTGTATTTAGTAACTTCTACTAGTTAAAGATGCTTGGGATGCCACCTTGTGTATTAAAGCATAAGTTTTTCTCAGGTGTCTTGTGGTACAAGGTGTATCAAACTGAGGACTAAGAGCAATGCAAAGGTTAAAGACTGGGTAGTAGCAATTAACGATGCAGGGCTTAGGCCACCTGAGGGTTGGTGTCATCCGCACCGTTTTGGTTCTTATGCTCCTCCTAGGGGCTTGACAGAGGATGGCAGTCAGGCTCAGTGGTTTGTTGATGGTGAATCAGCTTTTGAAGCCATAGCGTTGGCTATTGAAGAAGCAAAGTCAGAGGTCTGCGTTTATGTCTGAATTTGTTACAGAGGTCACTTTTATCTAAGTGTTCAAAGTAAGAAAGGATTTGGGTGATTCCTTGTTTTGACAGATCTTTGGGTGATTCCTTGTTTTGACAGATCTTTATGTGTGGCTGGTGGCTGTGCCCAGAACTTTATATGCGACGTCCCTTTCACCCTAATGCACCCTCCCGGCTTGATGCTTTACTGGAAGCCAAAGCAAAACAAGGAGTTCAGGTTGGTGGTGAAAGCTTGTGTAAATGATTCATTAGGTTCTGATTTATTAGTATGTAATATGAAAATGGGGAGGATTTATTATCTTTGGTTTTGCTCTTTTGACTTATCTTTCTTAATCTATAATAAAGGTGACGTGCTTTTAACGAGAAAGGTTCTACCACTCTAGTATGAGAAATTTTAACATGCAAATCAAAGTTTTCTTTTCGGTTATAAAAATATTGATGTGTCCGTGTGAATGTACTAATTATAACTAGCATCTCATTCTGCTAATGTATCAGTCCTGCCAGAATTCAACTTTTGGAATGATTTATTTATGGCTGGTACCTCATGATGTACCAGTTCTTTTGCTAACCCCTTTTTTTGGGGTTTGGGAGGGGGGGGGAGTTGGAGAACAGTTGATTCATTTCCAAGTTCCATAGGTTTAGGTAAATAGTCTGTCAAACCTGCATCAGCTCGAATTTCTAAGCACAAATATTTTGTGGTAGTCGTTGCATATCACTTGATTGAGGTCTGTATTTTCCCAAAGTTAGGTGTTACTTCTTATTTTCTTGTCTGTTTTCCATGTGATGTCGTTCTTTCTTCATATTATAGAAGTCTAAAACGCTTTTACTTCATTTACTGATGCAGATTTACATCCTTCTATACAAAGAGGTTGCTATTGCTTTAAAAATCAACAGTGTGTATAGCAAGAGAAAGCTGTTAGGCATCCATGAGAATGTCAGGGTGCTTCGTTATCCAGATCATTTTTCAAGTGGTGTGTATCTATGGTATGTGTTTCCTAAACGTACTTATTGCCTTATTTTTGTTATTCTTATTGGCAATTTTGGCTAATCTTTATTTACAGCTAATGGTTATGTATGGTACATATAGGTCCCATCATGAAAAAATTGTCATTGTTGACAATCAGATTTGCTTTATCGGAGGACTGGACCTGTGCTTTGGCCGTTATGATTCATCTGAACACAAAGTGGGTGATTGTCCACCTCTTATATGGCCTGGAAAAGACTATTACAATCCAAGGTGTTCTTCCGCACTAACTTGTCAAGAAAAGTGCATTTTTGCATATTATTTGGAACTAGTCACTCTGCTTTGAAATGTCATAGATAGTCAAATGCGGAACTCCGAGCAATGTCTAAATCCCATTTTAGTTTTTAAGGAAAAGTATACTCCATCCGTTTCAATTTATGTGAACCTATTTTCTTTTTAGTCCGTGCCAAAAAGAATGACCCCTTTCCTTATTTGGAAACAATTTACCTTTATGCAATGATTTATAGCCACACAAAATATATGTGCCTCATTTTACACCATAAGTTCCAAAGTCTTCTCTCTTCCCAGTCAAATAGGTTCACATAAATTGAAACAGAGGTAAACTTTCTCGAGAATATTTGTTTATTTTCAGGTGCACATAATTAAGAGATTATTGTATAGAAATTCTAACATACTTGTAGCTCAAGTATCAGCTTAGGGAAAATGGTGAAATACTCTGTACAACTGACAGCAGTACAATATAATCCATTTGGTACTCCCTCCGTGCAGATAACCCGTCAGTCTGCTGTCTTTTTTTGCTTTAGACATAGAGAACTGAGGTGTGACTTTTAAAGCTGTGTTATCAACAATAGAAAGAGATTGTTATGTGAGAAAATAACAGAAGGGAAGGGAAGAGAATAAATAGCTAACTTGATGAAAAAGGAATGCAAGACGAAACTCTACATAAATGTGAGATAGATTTCACATCTTATATTCATTCAATGAGGAGTGATTCGGCACTAGCTCTAACACACCAATTTCCTGATATTCTGACACCACTCTCTATAAACTTAAGTTGGGGAAAGGAAACCATCTTGTGTCTTCTTATTTTGAAGAACTCAACAAGAAGAAAGAAGAATAAACTCATTGGAAGATTGCGTTAATTTTGTCCTTTAATGCCTGAAAAAAAAGTTTTGATCACCCGAAATTCTCTTGAAAAGTTGGTAGGAACAATGATCTTATGCACAGCATCCATTGGACTGGTCTTTGAGAAGAGGCATAAGGCATTATGCCGTGAGAAAGGTTAAGAAAGAGGCAAGAGTAGTAAAACTATAAAAGGAGAGAGAATATTGGCCGGGTAAGTGACATAAGGCCGCTTGCCAGTCGGCTGAAGTTACTTAAAGCTCTATATGATCATGGAGGTTCCAATACCATTTGACAAAAATAAGAGGACAATAAAAAGAACATGATTGGAATACAAGATACACCTACAAGTAGGTATGAGATACGTTCACACGTTATATTAATTTGAGGGACTAACTTAACACTAACCTCTACTTTCTAACATTTTAAGACACTAACACTTCATATTCTAACAGCTTCTATTTAAAGGCTTGAAGCTGCATTTGAAATAACAACTTCAGTCACTCTAAACAAATAAATGGGAAGTTACTACCAAGGATATACTGGGCATAAGTTTGCTTAATTCATTTCCGGCCCAAGTTATACTGCTCTATGATAGGTGATGAAAGCCATGCGGTTGGTTGGTTCTTTTAGATGAATGCTTTTCCCATTTCAAAAAGCTAGTACATGAGTTCCTCTTATTCATTCTTCACACCTTTTCCTTTGAGAACCAATGTGAAAATTGATCATCTTTGTAGTCCTGCTCTAAGAAATTACTTCTGCTTGAACACTAGTTGCTCATGTAATACAACATTCAGGGAATCTGAACCAAATTCCTGGGAAGATACCATGAAGGATGAATTGGATCGGAATAAATATCCACGCATGCCATGGCATGATGTCCATTGCGCCCTCTGGGGACCGCCGTGCCGTGATGTTGCTCGACACTTTGTTCAGCGCTGGAATTATGCGAAGGTTCATATTTGTTGTAAGCATATTTTTTTTTCTTGGTTGTGATTGTATTATCATGTTGACTTTTCCTGCAATTCCTCAGAGGAACAAAGCTCCACGTGAGCAAGCAATTCCACTGCTTATGCCTCAGCACCACATGGTTATTCCTCATTACATGGGAATGAGCGATGAGATGGACAATGGAAGTAATGGTGTTGCTCTTCCTCGTAAAAAAATCAAGAGACATGATTCATTTTCTTCAGGGTCATCTTCCCAAGACATTCCTTTGCTTATGCCTCAGGAAGCTGAAGGGGGTGAAAGTTTTAAGGAAGAGCTAAAAATAAATGGCTTCCATACAGGGAATGATTTTCATGATCAGCGGAGCAGGTCTAGCAGAATCCCTTTCTCTTTCCGGAGGACCCGAGTAGAACCTCTAGTTCCAGATTTACCAATGAAAGGATTTGTGGATGATTTGGACCAAAATCTGGAGCTATCTTCAAATTTGGTGCAGCCTGGCATGAAGAAGTCGGACAAAGATTGGTGGGAAACACAGGAGAGAGGTGATCAAGTTGTTTCCCTTGAAGAAAGTGGGCAAGTTGGTCCTCGTGTTTCATGTCGTTGCCAGGTGAGTTATAATCCGCCCATGCCTACATATCTATGGATGTCAATTTTTTCAGTTTCTCCAAGCTTCTACTTCTTTGTTTGTCTTTGCTATATTTTCTGGTGTAATGAACCATCTGTATGTGTTGGCGTGAAATTAATTTAAATGGAGAACATAGTCAATGGGGATATATACAGCCAAGCCCAACATGTTTGAGATTGAGGTGTAGTTATTGTTGAATGAACCATCTGTATGTCTGCTGTTTAATCAGCTAATTCTAAAACTGCCAATAAAATTGGTTTTGGAAATTGATTGTTTAATATGCTGGAAGAGGAATCTCATGAATTTTCCTTTCTAAAAAAAAAAAAGGAATCTCATGAATTTTCTGTTTTAGAAAATTCTCCATATATTTTTAGTTGACTTTAAGAATTTCATGCTGGCATGCCTGCTAGCTTTAAACTGTTTAAACTGAGGAAATGCTGTTTTAGAGTCCTTACTAGTATTGCGTGCATCTGTTGGTAGGCTTTATTATTAAACCTTTGTTCAGGAACTAGGAAAAAGGAAGGGAAACTAAAAGGATAGAAAAGGAGATAAGTTATTTTCTTTTCTTTGTTTGGTTTTGGTGGAAAACAAGAAAAGAGAGGAAAAAACTTCCACCTTTCTTTCTCATGAATTTAAATTTGTTGGTCCCAGTGGACAATGATGTCTTCCCTTTATTTTCTTTCTTCATTATCTGTTCAAACCAAACAAGTTAAAAGGGAAATTTTTTACACCTTTCCTTCTTTTCTATTCCTTTTTTCTAGCTTCAGGAAACACACAAGAGAGGTTGAGAGGATTCTTGTAATTGTCAAGTGAAAACAATGGGTTTCTAGTCCAGTGGGTTTACACCTTTCAGCTTTCCCAAGTACACAATCCGAAGTGTCTTTTGTAACTCAGTTGCTGATGATTCATATCAACTGAGAATGTAGGAAAGTCCAAGTGTGGATTCTTCTTGGGAGAGACTTTTGAGTGGTAGAAACACATCTCCGGAGCCTAAGTTTAGTCTCCGGAACCTAAGTTTTGTCAACCTATAGAAAGATATAATGGAACTGTTGGCCCTGGGGCTTTGGTCTAGTGGGTAAGAAGTAAGAACACAACGCTTGATATATGGGTTAGACGCACGTCATGGGCTTTGGTCTAGTGCTTTACTGGCTCGCTGCCGGTTATCAAAGGCAAAAGATGTAATGGAATTGTTGAAGTTTTGATGTCATAAAATACCTATTACTGGCCTATTAAATGCTGGGGGTCGACTATTGATGGAGATGGAATAGGTATTTCCTCCACTTTACCAGGTCCAACTTCTTATAATATCTAATTGTATAGATACAAAAAAGATTTTGGTCAATGTTAATTGTCATTAGAAATGAATGAATGAACATTGTTTTAGACTTAGAAAAAGGCTTCATTCCATGGTTTAAATTAGGATATTCGGTAGAGATGGTAGATCTATTCTCTTCTTTTCCCGTGTGAACACAGTTATACAACCATACAGGGTTACACATAGAATTAGAAGGTTAGACGAAATCAAATTCTTATGCAAGTAACAGAATAATTGACGACATTCTGACCAAATAAATGGTGCAGTGATAAGAATGTGAAGTGCTCTGGAATCATAACCTAAAAAGGTTAGTGAAAAAGTAAATAAGCGACAAAAGATGTGATGATGCCAGCTGAGTGGTGACAGGCTTGAGTCACCTATCTCTATCCGCAGCTCCATCTGCATACCTAGCTGCATCCTTGTTGAGCATCTTTCTCTTTTCTGGTTGCTAAAAAGCAGATGAAATTGGAACATCTCATGTTAAAGAGTTTTCATGGGTGCCTGTGCTCATATACCGTCATGCGCGGCTACTATACACTGCTTGATATAGAATAACGTGCCTATGTAGATACCGTAACAGTTAAGTTTCTTCTGTCCTTAATCTTTTCTTGAATTTTTGTAACATCTTCACTGAAACAATAAATTTTCTGCAAGTTCACTTTATGCGCTTCTAGATGTGATGTTTTATTCTTTGTATAAGTAATCTCTCCAAGTCTTTGTGGTTAAAAATATAATTGAGCCATAGCAGATGGTTTTTTTAAGGATTGTAGTTCGCTTCAGTAATGCATATCGAATATCCAGTTGTT
This sequence comes from Nicotiana tomentosiformis, assembly GCF_000390325.3. Lineage (NCBI taxonomy): Eukaryota > Viridiplantae > Streptophyta > Magnoliopsida > Solanales > Solanaceae > Nicotiana > Nicotiana tomentosiformis. The sequence goes on along the minus strand of NC_090820.1, from coordinate 28,150,071 downwards.
GGTTTGAATCCCTTTATAATTGCATGTGATGGTTTTATGTTAGATGGGGTCTTTGATTTGTCATACAGTTAATAAGGTATTTGCTTTCAGGTTATAAGGAGTGTCAGTCAATGGTCAGCTGGAACAAGTCAAATTGAAGAAAGCATACACAATGCTTACTGCTCCCTTATCGAAAAGGCTGAACATTTTGTTTACATAGAGGTATGGTTCTTGTTGATGAAACCGTCATATTAGCTGGTGCCCATTGGCTGAATTAGGATGTGCAGTTTGTTTTTTCCTTAGAATACTCTACTCCTTGCGTGCAGATTGTTGTTTGGCACTGCTGCCACTTCTCCCTCCCAACTTGTTCTTAAGAAGGATACTGTCTTGGTCTTTAGTTATAAAGTAGCAGGAGTGGTTTTGCTTGAACATTCTTTTCCTCTAGCCAACAACATAAGTTGTTTCTGTTCTGATATTATGCAAACATGAATTTGGTGTCTTTGCTGGAAATCTTCTCAAAGTTGTATTGATTTAATAGTTAATGCACTGCAACTTTATTATATTATTGACTCTATGCATGAATCCAAACTTCTCTTTCTGCTTGTTTTTTTTTGGTTTTAAGTTTTCTTTTTTTTGCCTGTGGGTGGAGGCTATAGTCAGTTGATGGTTTCTCATATTCCTCCGATATCTTGCTGCAGTCAAGCCTGGGATCTGTTCATTGAGAAACATTAAAGTTTGACATCTGTAATTATCTGATGGAAGTTCAAATCATGTTATTTTACCTTGAAAGCTTAAATTTTTTTAATGATTGTTTCGATAATATTTATCCACCTTAGGGACGATACAGTCTTGAGTTCACATGCTAATATCTTTATGACATGACTCTTGTTATGCCTTTTAGACTCTTAATCTGAGTAAAATTTTCCTGGATCAGTTGGTGACTACGTCCCATGTCCTTATGTGATCTAGTTGTAGTGCTTTTTTTTCCAGTTCTTTGCCCGATGTCATCATAATCAATTTCGGATTGTGATTGCAGGAGAAGTACATATTAGGACATAGCATTGTTTAGCAAGCCATATATGTAGGATTGGAAAATGTTTCTGTATGATTTAACACGTTATATTCTGTTAATTGGTACCGTGGACACATTCGATGGTTGAAATACCTTATAATCAGCTTTAAAGGTCTATTGACTACTTAATGCTTCAACTTGGAGAGTTACAATATGCTTTGAGTATGTGGAAGATGACTCAACTATCATATTCCTATAGTAGTAATGCTGAATTTTGAATAAGATATGCTGTTAGACCAACTATGAATTGCCTTAGAGTTGTGCTTTCTATTTCTTTCTCCTAATGATAAATTTTTATTTACGGGTAACTGTGAACAACCTTATTTTCTTTATTTACTGTTTTTGAGCAACCATTCAGTGTATCTGACACTGTATTATAAATTTGTTTCAGAATCAATTTTTCATTTCTGGTCTATCTGGGGATGAAATTATAAAAAATCGTGTTTTGGAAGCACTGTACAGGCGTATTATGCGAGCTTATAATGAAAAGAAGTCCTTCAGGGTTATCGTTGTGATACCGCTTCTTCCTGGATTCCAGGTAACAGTGCTAAATGACTGACCTACATTTTCCTTGTGGATGTTTATATTTTTCTACTAAGGATTAAATTACAACAGGGTGGTCTGGATGATAGTGGTGCTGCTTCAGTTAGAGCTATTATGCATTGGCAATATCGAACAATATGCAGGGGATCTAATTCGATACTGCATAATCTTAATGACCTCATGGGATCTAGAATGCACGACTATATATCATTTTATGGTCTCAGAGCTTATGGAAGACTCTTCGATGGTGGTCCTATTGCATCTAGCCAGGTATCCTTCCATCCATCCTCCTAGATTCTTAACACACTCCATGAATCGTGAACACTTCACTTTCCATATCCTGATAGTCACAGGACATCTTACTAGGAGTTTAGGCTGTTATGTCATCTGGTTTGTAAGTTATATGTTCTATGGTTGTGAAGTTTTTGTCGGCAATGTCAAAACGTATCGTACAACTGGGTGGTTATGTATGAGTTACACCTCTATTCTCATGTGTCTAGGCATCAGAACTGCTGCTTAGTGTTCTAGGGCTAAGGCTTGTACGATGTGCATCTATTCCTTTGCTAGGCCTTTTTTGTGTGGAGTAAAGTGTTTCATTAAAAGAGGCTTCAAGGAGATGCAGAGATACAAGGAGTATAGTTACAGGGGACAATAGACAATAGATGAAAAAGAGTAGTAAGCCTCTATACAAAGTGTCAGTCTAGGATAAGAGAGCTAACAAAGTCCAAAAAGTGTCCAGTACTAATTACTGGGGACATCTTGGTCCAACAAAAAGGATTAAGTAAGCATTTAGCTTTGATAGGCCTTTTACAGTGGGTAAATCAAGAATGACAGTCTTCAAGACATATAGTTTTACTATTAGTAAAAAGATTGTCTTTGTTATGGAGAAGGGAAGGAACCGGGGGGGGGGGGGGGGGCTGAGATGGCGAATCCAAGAGTCCTGCTTGAGACAATGTTTTGGCAGTGGTACCTCCAACCTGCTAAACAAGAAAATTTGTCTATAAGACTAGAACACTGCATAGGTCTTTAGGGTACTTTATTTAGGACACTTCACCAAAAGTCAATATTGTTTGCTGAACAGATCTGAGATCAGTTCAGGAGAAATCTTTTTGCCTGAAATGGCATCATGCTTTTACATTTTAGGCCCCCATTTTAGCATGATTTCTTTAGGTAGTGATCTCCATAATGGTGCTTTCTGGAAAAGTACTACTCAAGTTTTGTATCACAACTTTGGTGTGTTTTTGCTTTTAGTAAAGTAATTTTTTCAAGCACTTCTATTTTCTAAAAAAAAAATAAAACTTACCTCAAACAGTGTTTTATATTTTACTTTTGATAGTGGGCAAACTGTCTTTTGAAACGGTATCTTTCAGCTTCCGTCAAAATGATTATTTTTAATCCAAATCTCTACGGATACAACTAGAAGATCAACGAACCCTGGGAAAAAGTGCATTGCCATTCCAAAAATGTTAGAACTCAAACACACCATACTTCCACACTAGGCCTTGGTCTACTCAACCTTAGCTGCATTTACTGGTTATTATGTAGTTCTTGTGCATAATCATGTTTGCAGTTGTTTCCTTGGCCTTTAAGAAGAGCTTATGTGATGTTAAAACCAAAGATCTGAACTTAAGATCATTAGTGATTTTGTCAGTCGGAATATAAAGTGATTAATTGTTTCCCCTTTTTCATTTAGCTTATGTGGGAATGTTCAGTTGATGGTGAACTTATGTCACTCTGTTTCTCCAGGTATATGTGCATAGCAAGATCATGATTGTCGATGACCATACAGCCTTGATTGGATCTGGAAATATAAATGACAGAAGCTTGCTTGGTTCAAGAGACTCTGAGGTATTGTTGCTCAGTCATTGATCCTAAAAGAAGAGAAACTCTTTTAAATGATTGGAGCCTTAAATAGTTGATAAAAGCATAGTGTCTAACTGAAACTGCCTGCATAATGTGGTTAATTTGCATATGCTGTGCATACCCCTGCTCTGTGTATTTTCGTGATGGGTTGAAGAAAACTTTTTCCTTTTCTTGTTTGCTTAATGCCCGGTCTGAGTTTTACCTAATCTTTCAAGTTTCCTTTGAGCTGTTATATCTTCGTTTAAACTGTCATTTATCTGCTAAAGAATCTTCGAAGTCTTCTTAAAGACTCTATTGTGCATCATACATGTGGAAGACAGCCATAGCTATTCGTTCTTCTACCCACTCGTTGACAGTCTTACTGCTCTCACCTCTACATTATTTATAAGTCGCCTTAGCTCTCTGAAGTTGTATCTGGTGACAAGTTATGTTGTACTCATTGTATTGACTGCTATTACCCAACGTCTTCTTTAATGATCAGTAAGGATTGTGATTTTATTGCAGATTGGTGTACTTATCGAGGACAAAGAGTTTGTCAATTCATTCATGGGAGGCAAGCCTAGGAAGGCGGGGAAATTTGCATTAACTCTTCGCCTTTCTCTATGGTCTGAGCACCTTGGTCTTCGTACTGTTGAGGTGCTAAACTGTTGGCCAGTCTGAAGCTTTTTGTTCTAGGCTATTTGAATTTTCAGCTGATTAATTGTAGTGCCTTGCTAGGTTGGTCGAATTAAGGACCCGGTGATTGACTCAACGTACAAGGATATTTGGATTGCAACCGCTAAGGTATGTGTGGTAAAATGCTTCTTTGAATTTCATGATTGAAAAAAGAGTCTTTGTTTGCAATTAAAACAATTACCTAGTTTTAAAATCAAAGGAGTTATTATTTGCAAAACGAATTATTGACACTCGAAAACTTTACATGTGTGCTTTAACACGCCAACCTTTTCTGATACTTGAGCAATGTGTTATTGTCAGACAAATACAATGATATACCAGGATGTTTTTTCTTGCATACCCAACGATCTGATACATTCCAGGTATAGCTAGCTGCCATCATTTTCTCACCCCATTTACTCTCTTTTTCCTTTCCTTTTTGATCTCATATTCCTCTAATGTCATGCAGGGCTTCACTCCGACAATGCATGGCATTCTCGAAAGAAAAACTTGGTCACACGACTATTGATTTAGGAATAGCTCCAAGCAAACTAGAATCTTATCAGGATGGAGATATCGAGGGTATAGATCCCATGGAGAGATTAAAGTCTGTGAAAGGTCATCTTGTTTCCTTCCCTTTGGATTTTATGTGCAAAGAAGATTTAAGACCTGTGTTTAATGAAAGTGAGTACTATGCATCAGCTCAAGTTTTTCATTGAAGCTTCAACTTACGGACCATGAAAATGAGAATCATTATTAAGTGTTTCAATGGGCGATGCATCCTACAGAAAATTATAGTACTGTGTTCTGTATCGCAACATTGTACAAAAGCTGGGATACACTTGAGAGGATATTTGGTGAATTCTGGAGAAGGTGCAAAACATACTAAGATAAGCTTATGTATCTAGCTAACAAGGATAGAATTGTTGATACTGTGTTCATTAGGCCGATAGGGTCCCACTTCACAAGCTCAGATGTCAATGTGACTGTTGGATCGGACCCGTGATGCGTGGTTCATAGCCATGTGCTTTGAGTTACTAGCGCCACCCTTTCTCCACTGGATCTGTTCCATGTAGTAGCCAATTGTTTCAGTTTTGACCGGCATTTAGGATAGATAAGATCTCTATTGCCTCTTCTGTGAACAGTTTCTTCGATACATTCTCCACACCGCGCGTCGTGATTGGACACTACAGCAACTGGCTTCTGTTCACTTATATTCATGTAATGTACAGATATAATGCAGACTCTGCATTACTCTTCTATGAGCAATTTCTATTTATGAGTCCCAGTTTTGTTTTGGGAAGCACTTATAGGTTGTATAATCGATTATTAGGATCCAGAATTAAATGAACTATTACTATTCTTGCTCTTTAATTGTATAAATAAACTTATATTCATGCAGTGTAGAGAGAGAATGCGGACTCTGCATTACTCTTCTCTGATCAATTTCTATTTATGAGTCCCGAGTTTAGGTAGAGGTAGTATAATCGATTCGTGTCAAGAATTAAATGACTATTACTATTCTTAGCTCTTTTAATTGTAAGGGTCATGGTTGTGTGGTATTCATATCTTCGTTTTGAATAGAACCTTGACTGATTTTGATATAACGCCATAGTTGCATCATCTTTCTTACTATTACTAAGTGTCTAACACTATAATTATCAGTTTATAAGTGCATTTAGGGGTCGTTTGGTAGGGTCTATAAGAATAGTACAGAATACAGTGTATTAGTAATGCAGAGATTAGTAATGCATGGGTTAATAATACAAGCATTAGTTATGCAGATATTATTTCTTATAAACTGTTTGGTGTAGTGTATTAAAAATTATAATGCATTGCATAATTTTTAAGAAAAATAGTTGTTTACAAAAATGCCCTCCATATTCTCTAGCTTTAAGGGATTTTAAGGACAATTTTGTCTTTAACTATACTAATGCATTGCATTAATAGCCTTGGTATTACTAATGTCATGGTTTTCTATGCATTACTTAAACATAGGCTAATACCAAGTATTATGTATAACTAATGCAAGTATTAGTTATACATAGGTTGAAAAAATGCACCAAACAAGGTATTAGTAATGCACAAAGCTAATGCTTGCATTATTTTTTCTAATACCTCCTACCAAACGACCCTTAGCGTGTAAGCAATCCTTAATATCCCAGGCTGTAAGTGGTAGTAAAGTTTGTTATAGGTGTACAAGTTACTCATTAAAGAGATAAGTAGAGATATTACTGCCTGAGGTGCTGCACTTCCATATGCTCAACATCATAGCTTAATGAAAATAGCACATGCTAGTAAGAGGGAAAATGAGGTTTGATAGTTTAAATCATCATTATACTGTTAACAACAGCAATAAACAACCTTATTATGATTACACTTATTACCAATGTGCTTAAGTATTAGAACTCGAAATCTTAATTTCTTCGAAAGACAAATTATATATTGCATGGGTATGAAGTAGACATGAATAAATAGGTGTTAAGATTTAAATAACTGACATTAATTGAATAATTGTTAATTGAATTGTACACTTGACGTTTATGTCAAGCCACTTCTCAAACTTTGAACATTTAGGTACAGACTACTTAGCGACACCATTATTGTTAACTACAATATAGTCAAACGTTTTCAGTGTTTGTATGATTAAAAATAAAAGTTAACGTTTAATTAAAACTAGAAATTAAATGAATTTGTACACTAGAAATCATTTATACAATTTTTAATATGTACATTGATTATTCCTTTTTTGGGATGAAAAAATATTTTAATCGATTATAACTTTAACTAAAATCACGAGACATAGACTATCACATAACGCTAATCTAATGGATGACATTGTGAATCCTTTTTATGCATCCAGTTTAACGCTAGGAGAGGTAGTTTTAAGTACCTTGAGTCTATTATTCAGGGGAATGGAGATATTGATGAAGATGTCACACATCGTATTGGGGCGGGATGGATGAAATGGAGACTCGCTTCCGGTGTTTTGTGTGACAAGAAGGTGCCACCGAAACTTAAGGGTAAGTTCTACAGAGTGGTGGTCAGACCAACGATGTTGTATGGAGCTGAGTGTTGGCCAGTCAAGATCGCTCATGTCCAGAAGATGAAGGTAGCAGAGATGAGGATGTTGAGATGGATGTGCAGGCACACCAGGTTAGATATGATTAGAAATGAGGCTATTCACGATAAGGTGGGTGTGGCCTCTATTGAGGATAAGATGCGGGAAGCGCGGTTTTAAGTGGTTTGGTCATGTGAGGAGGAGGAGCACAAACGCCTCGGTGAGGAGGTGTGAGAGGTTGACATTGGAGGGCCTACAGAGAGGTAGAGGTAGGCCAAAGAAGAGGTGGGGAGAGGTGATTAGGCAAGACATGGCGCAACTTCAGCTGACCGAGGACATGGTCCTTGATAGGAAGATATGGATGTCGAGGATTAGGGTAGTAGAGTAGGTAGTCTAGAGTGTTCATAAAAGTAGTATTGATACACAGTCTCGCTTTCTGTTGTTGGTAGTATAGGTTTTTATGACTAACCGTTGTTTTCTTTTATTGTTGATTACCTTACTATCTTGTTATTTTTATTCTGCTTTTATATGGCTTTTTGGTACTGTCCTTTCGTGTCTATATTTTTATTAATGTGATGCTTATGCTTTCCTGAGCCGATGGTCTATTGAAAACAACATTTGTATCCTCACAAGATATGGGTAAGGTTTGCGTACACACTATCCTCCCCAGACCTCACAGCGTGGGATAATACTGAGTATGTTTTGTTGTTGTTGATTCACGCTGATAGGGGTTTAAGAGATGGCTTATACGTATTTCATGAGCGACTAAACAAGGAAATGAACAATGCATAAAATGCATGGGTGACTTCCAACAGTGAAGAAAACTATTGGGGGAGAATTGTAAATACACGTTTTTCTATAAGTAGAAGACGAAACAAAACCCGTATCGAAGGTTGCCCGACGCCGAAGCTACCATCTTTTTACATCTCTGCAGTCGACACACACACACACAGAGTGAGGTTAGCCATTTTTATACCAACTCTTCTTTACTTTCGAAAATAGTTGTCAAGATTGCATTTTCCAGCCTTTTTGGAAGTGAAATATAATTGCAAAATTGATTCCCATCTAACCCCATTTTGTTTTATCTTGTTAGAGTCTTTTTTTAGTTTTTGTTTATTTTATTTTTAAATTTTTTGCTATCTCGGTGAACTTTATTGCTCCTACTTCTCCTGATAATGCGTTGAAACAGCGATTTGGGATGAAAAAGAATGGCTTACCAAATGCTTTGGATACTTAGAATTGGCCCTCAGTCACATTGCTTAATTGAAATATGCTATTAGAGTTACATTGAGGCATAAACTAGTTTATGATTGATAACCATTTTGCTATTATGTCATCGTTATTCTTATTGTTTTACGGTCTGTGATTTTGATGAGAATATTAGTTTATGATGATTTTAGTATGATATTATTGAGGGTTGACTACCTAGAGTTATATGATTATACCTACTCAGTGTCAGTCGCGGAGCCAATAATTCTGAGTAGGGGATTCAGAAAAGTCAAAAATGTCATACGCAGTATAACTTTCTGACGAAGGGAGAAATGTGCCTATAGGAAAACGAAAATGGGGTAGTTCAAAGATGAAATCGTTCTTATATGTTCATCATACATGATGCAATTTGTAGGAACGAACAGGAGCTTGAATATCCTTTCTTCCGGTTGCTTTTAATGGCGACAGTAGCTTCTGGTGCTTTGGTTACTTTGGAAGAGCTGGTTCCATCTTCGCCATACTTTAAACACGGGGTCTCTCTTCGCGTTACTGGAAAGTGGGTAATCAGTCTTCGATATCAATGATGATACTTATCTCATTTCTAGCACTTATTTATCTACCTTGCCTTTCCTGAAATTTCTGATTTTTACCTGCTATAGTCTTTAATTGATCTGCCAATCTATCTTTTTGCTGAAATTATATCTAATTCTCCCCTAAACATTATGAGTGAGTGACAATTTTGTCAAACACGAGTGAAGCTCTTTTGAGTAGCTTCTGCTCAATTTAGCCCCATTGGTTTAGTCAGTCTGGAGAGAATCTTACCTTCTATTTTCCTGTTAATTGAATATTTGCTGCTTTATCTAGCTTAAATGGAGCGACATAGTCCGTGAGGATTCATATAGTTGACCCTAACTTGCTTGGTATTGAGGTGTAGTTGTTGTATCCTTTCTACAGTAGTCCAGTGAAAAGTTCCAGTAGGTCCTTGTGGGATCAAAAGGGTCGCCTTTAGTTCGTCCATCTAGGGTGCTGCTTGTCAATAACAAGCTCAGCGAACTAATATGTAATTTAACCCCGTCCCAGCTTCACTTATCCCTTAAAATTGTTCTTACCTATACCAAGGAGGTGAAGCATCATAGTGCGGTTTTTGTGAGTTATTCAGGAACTTACTTTTCTAACATAAGGAAGTTAATTGATACTCAAGGCTTGCTATTCTTTATTTTCCTTCTAGGCTACAAGAATATAATGTGGGGACTGCTGTTGCTGTGATTGTTGATAGGAATGCGTCATTAGAAATTGACACACGGCACTTGAATCTCAATCTTCGCGTTGGTTCCATCTTCCAATTTATTGGAGAACTGCATCTTGAACCCGGTCATGAGGTATGAAAACCTGAATATTCATTTCGTGGCACAAGCGGCTTTAAGTTTCTTACAGTCTCTTTTATCTTAATATTACTCCCATTCTAATATCTAGTTATTACCCACTTCCTATCCCAGGAAAAAGAACACAAAATGTGAGGTAAATGGTGACTCATCTTTGTGAAGCTCTGAGAAAACACTGGTTCTGTTAAGCCGAAATTATAGAATGAGACATGACAATTAGATCTCTATGTCACTGCTTGTTCTAGTAGTGTCTATTTGCATAAGCTGATTATTTTGTTATCTTTGCCTTCAAACCGTTAGAACAACAACAACAACAACAACCTAGTATAATCCCTCTAGTGGGGTCTGGGGAGGGTAGTGTGTACGCAGACCTTACTCCTACCATGAGGTAGAGAGGTTGTTTCCAATAGACCCTCGGCATCCTTCCCTCCAAGAACTCCCCACCTTGCTCTTGGGGTGACTCGAACTCACAACCTCTTGGTTGGAGGTGAAGGTTGCTTACCATCAGAGCAACCCCTCTTGTCTCTGAAGGTTGCCTTCAAACCGTTAGAAGAGCATCAGATATCGGAATTTCAGCACATTGATTTCTGATTTCAGGCCATTCTAAAGGCACGAGTTGGACGAAATGTAGATGGAATGGATCTCAATCTCTATCGTCAGTCTCTGCAGCTTTTGAGAGACTTTCAAGCTGGGCAGTTGAATAGCTGAAGGATTTATTATTATTGATAATAATCTTCCAAAAGTAAGGCTTCAGAATGTGGAGAATGACTCTTACACCTTTATTTTCCTTCATTTCATTTCATGTTTGTTTTTATTTCACTGATTTTTTGTAATTAAACAATATTTAGAGGTTGATCATATTGTTAGCAAACTGCATAATGATTATTAATTGATCAATTCAAATTATATATTTTTATTTTGTGTTTTCATATAATTAATATTCTATAGTGGTAAAGTTAATTAATATGTTTTTAACTTAAGTAATAAAATTTTGATATGAGAAACTGGAGTAATTGAACACATTGCAAGCTGACAAGTACTTGAGCTTTAAAACTCAATAATGATAGTTTTTACATATTTGTTACTTTGATATATAAAATTTATTATGATAAATTTATTTTAATATCAACCGCGTATCGCGCGAGTACTAATTTAACAATAATGTCTATGTGTTATTGGTTGAAAGAACGATATAAAATAAGGAGTTGAGATATTGTGAAGGAAATGATCTCTGCTCAAGTGTGAGGAAATTAACTGAAAATATATTCTAAACAACTGAAAATTTTCAAAAAAAAAAAAAATTATTGGAAAAATATTTTCCTGATACTAAACACATTTTTTAATATAGTTAAGCCACATATTCTTAGGTTTTCCTACTTCCTTCTCATCTATCTCATTTATTTCATAACAATTTGACCCCATACATCGGATGCAAATAAGTTTTTAGCAAAAAATGGTCGAATCCAAGACCATGCATATTGTAGGTGCTAAAGCTTTTCTTCTTTTACTTGTCTTTTTCTTGATTTAATTTTCTTAAATTTTAGGGTCCTGATACTTAAAAACTATCAATCCGTATATTGATGTTTTAAGTAGTGTGAAGAGCAAGTAGAAAATTGATTTTATAATACTTTAATTTTGCTTTGGTTCTCTACAAAGCCTCTATTTATTCAATTCTAAATCTATCATGTGGCATAAAATCTCTACAAACTATTACAAGTCACGTAGATATAAAGAAATGCGAAGAATTAACTTAAATAACCGTCCAACCAACAACTTAAACTAGAAAAGCTGGTGGATATATAATATGTATTTAATCATGTATAATTAATATATAATCTATATATACTGGCCAACATTGAATCCGGATGGCTATTTATGTAAACATACCTATAAATATGGGCTAAGCCCAATTACGAACAGCTTAGCCCATTTCGTTTGGTTCCCTAATTTAGGTATTGTTTTTTTGATTCCAATCTCCTCCGAATCCAACAATGGCGATGACCAAATTTGAAAAACTACCTGAAGAAATCATAGTTGAGATACTCTCCCGTCTGCCGGCGAAGTTAATCGGCTAATCCAGGTGCGTATCAAAGCAGTGGTGCTCTATTCTCTCAGCTCCAAAACTCATTAAAGCTCACCTCACTTTTCATTCCCACAAATATGAAGAAGAAAAACTCATTACCGTCTGTCGTTCTCAGTCTCTTCACGCTTTAACCTTTAACCAAAATGGAAATGGTGTCGTTTCAAGAAAGCTTGACTTTCAGCAGCAGCTTTCAGACAACTGGGTTACTGTTGGTGGCTCCTGTAATGGCTTGGTCTTGGCTGTAAATGACAAACAAATTGCATTTTTAATTAACCCCACGACCTTAGAGTTCCATAGAATTCCAGATTCTGCTAATGCTTCAATTGGGCATCGTGGCTTTAGAATGTATGGTCTAGGGTATGATGTTCGTAGTGATGATTATAAGGTAGTTACACTTTCTTATTATGCTACTGGTATTGATAATACACCTGATATTTTTAATACTTCTGTGGCTGTGTACTCTGTGAGAAAGGGTCTTTGGAGGAGACTACTACAGAGCAAAGAGAGTCTTTGGGGGAGACTCTATTCTAATGATTGTGCAGTTCCTGACCGTGCTTCTGGGGTTTCGGTTGAAAGGGCCGGTCCCCTGACGTGGCAAATGGGGTTTTCGTAAGAGGGATTTGGGAAAATGGGGTTTTGGTAAATGGGGCTTTGCATTGGTTGGCTAGTGAAGGTTCTGACTATTCACCTGTAATTGTTGCTTTTGATATACTTGAAGAGAAATTTTTTGAGGTGCCAGGACCTACTACTATAGACAAGGGTACACATGTGGTCAGTAAGCTTGTGGCTCTCAGAGGGTGTCTTTGTATTTTGTCTGAAACAGAAGAAACAGATACTATTTGGACAATAAAGAATACTATTTGGACGATGAAAGGCTATGGGATTGAGGAGTCTTGGACCAGGTATGAAGTTAAAGGACCGGATCTCGCTGAGTTGATACCATTGTGTTTAATGAGTGAGGATGATGTTGTACTAGATGTATGTGCAAGTTTGATTGTCTACAATAGGAGAGAGGATCAGTGGAGGGATATAACGGATGATAGAACTCCTACTATCTCGTATAGAGCTGGAACTAGAACCTTCAGGGAGAGTCTTGTTCCTCCCACTTTCTGAGATGATGCTATATACAGGTACTACATGAACTTTTTTTGCGATTTGTTATTGATTTTTAATTATTTGAATGGTATTGACCCCATAGAGTTTTGTAAATAGGAATACTTTTGTGTCATAGAGTTTAGTGATGGTAATTTTTCCTGAAGAAAAGATAACAGTGATTAAGGGGTGATGAATGTTTGGTTTATTGCATTGAAAATGGGATACATGGTGTATGATGAAAAGCATGCATTTGGTGTTAAGTTGGATAAAGTTTTCTTTATAATTTACCCTAATCTTTAAAGTAAATAATAAAAAAAGAAAGAGGTAATCAAGGATATTTTACTCTTTCAGGTGTTTTATCCAAAGATTTCTAATCCTCGTATTCGAAACCCATGTTGAATATAGTCTGAAATAATACCAGAATTGAGTACAACATAATCCTGGTATTGCTTATACTGGAACAAAAATCCAACCAAACGCTGGATAAAATAATCTCGAATTTTAGACCATGATTGTTTTCTAATTCCTGTAACCAAAAGACCCCTAACTGTATTACATGATAAGGAAAAACTTGGATTAGCGAATTGCCCAGCATTACAGAATGACGGTGCTTTGAGGAAAAAAGAACAGTTCAAGTTGTGAGTATATGCAGTCTTGAAAGGAATAGCTTTAGATGTTTACTCTCTTCTTTGAATCATGAGTTAAAAAAAAATTCGTGAGTTAATCTCACAGTCAACTCAAGTAAAGCAGACCACTTCTGTGCATGATGTTTTTAAGCAATCCGAGGGATTTGATGGTTGATATAACACCGAGGGATTTGATGGTTGATATAACTCCTATATGTATGAGGCTCAAACCTTCATGAATAGTCTTGTCTCTCCTTCCTTTGGCAAGGGAGGTGAGGGTTAATATATTGCATAATGCTTGAGATAATGCTGTATACAAATATTCCAAGAATATTCCCGGGTTTTCTTGTTCATTTTTATATATTTTTCAAAGTGATTTTTTAATTTGGTCCCCATATTTGATTCAATAAGATGAATGCCACTGATCCGTACAGTCTTGTGAATGGTAATTCTTCCTTCCTGAGGAAATCCTTTAAAAAATATTCTTCCTTCCTGGAGAAATATACAGTGATTACTTCATCAGAAAATATACCGTGGTAAACTGTATTACGTAAAAAGGAGTTACTCGTACATATCATACTTGGATTTATGTCAATTCAACATTATAAGATGGTGGTGCTTTAAGGAAGAAGAATAGTTAACTTTGGGCATATGCAGTCTTCAAAACAAAGTTTTATATGTGTCCATCTTCTCTGAATCATGAGCTAATTTCAGTGTGAACTCATCTAGTATTATTGTTGGTTCTTCTTCTATGCTTTACATTTTAAAGCAATGTGAAGGTAAAGCTGCTCTAATTCTGGAAAAGAGTTTATGTCATCTATCTCCTTGATTATGACTACAGAGACTCCTAAAATCGAGATTTATCAGTACTTATCGCTTAAGAAGGTAACTATAGACGAAGCGGATGCTTACTGAACTCTTGATACAGTAGGAATGGATCATCCGCAGTAGTATCAATGATGCACCCGCCTCTCCACACACACAGAAAACAAAATTTGGTTTAGTTAATTATAGAATTAATTGTAAATGGCACAAGACATCAGTTTCTGGCTTTGCATCAATTTCTTATAGTGCCTCATAATACCAAACTGACATTGTTCTGATGCTTGCACAGGAATTCATCTGCTTCCGTGGACATGTTGTGGTGCTTCTATTGAACGGTATCTTGTGTTTGTGCAGAGGCCTGAATCTCTGTCTCTCTCTATATATTTTTCTTGAGCAGATCCTGATATTTGAGATTTATTTTGTTGACTGTATATCTCAGTTGAGTTTCTGAACATTAGATGAGTAGATGATCTGAGTAACTATTTGCATACTGATTTGACGAGGGAGGGGTTTACATTAAGGTTTAACTATCATTTTAAAACAGTAAGATTGTCCTTTTTGTTACAGTATCAAATTTTCCAGCTTTGCTATGTTTTAGCTTATCAGATTATAGCTCTGCTTATCATAACCAACACCTCTAATTGTCGATAAATTCAAGATTCAAGCCTTTCCTGTAGGTGATTAATGGAGAATGAGGTCAATAAGTAAATACAGGAAAATGTTTATGCTGTCTTCCTACTCTATTGTATAATTTGTCCATCTATGACTACAACGACTCTAAAGATCAATTTATCAGTAGGTAGTACTTATATCTGAAACCTACAACAACATACCCAGTATAATCCCACAACTGGGGTTTGGGGAGGGTAGTGTGTACGCAGACCTTACCCCTACCCGGAGAGGTAGAGAGACTGTTTCCGATAGACCTTCGGCTTAAGATAAGGTGGAAAAGAAGAAAAGGAAAAAAAGATCTGAAACCTATACCTGCAATTCTGAATATGAACCTTTGGTTTTTGTCAGTTACTTAAAAAGATCGCCCTGAGACATATTTTCTCTTGCTTATGCTTTGTATTGTTTGAGAAAAACAACATATTAATGCAATGACTGTTAGCAAAATGCTATTATTGAGTTTTTCCAATAATATTGTGCGTATTGTCTTCAGATTCAACCATTCTGACTATTTTAGCCTATCATGCTATTACCATGTTATTTTTTTAATAAATATTGTGCCTTTTTTCTTTATATGATGCTATTTCTTTCTGTTTAAGGCTTTTAGCATTAAGCAGAGAATTACGATCTATATCAACTCATTATCCTTAAATTAATACAGTATTCATAAGCCAAGGGTCCCTTAATCTGCTTGTTATTTCTACTTTCTTTTGTGTCAAAGGTTATCTAAGAATTTACATCTTCTATCTAAATTAAGAGAACACGTCATATGCTTGGTTTCCAAATTCAATATTGTTGTTAATTTCTTAGCTGCAAAATTAGCTTCATCAGCAGTTGGGCAATAGCTGGTTTATTTATGCTTCAAGTTGCTGCAAAGTATTGGTTGGCTACCGTGACATAGCTAGGAATTTCGCTAAAAGGATTCAAGATTTAAACTGTTAATTTTACTTGCATCAAAGTTTAGTACCATATATTATGATTTTTCTTTGGGAAAAAGGTCAAATATACCCCTGTACTTTCAAAAAATATTTAAATATATCCTTCGTTATACTATGAGTTCAAATATACTCCTGTCATTATATTTTGGGTTCAAATATACCCCTCATTTAAACGGAGTGATACGTGTCATCGTTCTATTGGCCAATTCTAAATATCTCCTAATTAATTAAAAAGACTCATACTCGTAACCATACCCATTACCCATACCCGAAAAGTAATTTTCTAAAGTAATTTTTTTTTTTTTTTGTAAAAACTGAAAAAAAATTAATTTTTATTTTACTAAAAACTGAAAGAAACAAAAATATTTTTTTTTTCAGTTTTTACATAAAATATTGCTTTAAAAAAAACTGAAAAATATTTTCTAAAGAAATATTTTTGCAAAAACTGAAAAAAAATTAAATTTGTTTTTACTAAATATTCAGAATTTTCTAGGAAGATCCAGCAAGAAGCAGCTCAAGTATTTAGCCTACAAGCTGCTATGCTACAACTAACCAGGCCGCAGAAGAAATTGATTCGAGGAACTTCACACAAGGGATAAGCTCGTTTTCAAAACTGAAAAAAACTTAAATTTTATTTTTTTTTAAAAAAATTGAAAAAAAAATATTTTCCTTTATTTCATTTTTTAGTAAAAATAATTTCAGTTTTTTTAGTTTTTACAAAAAAATTACTTTAGAAAATATTTTTCAGTTTTTTTAAAATAATTATTTTTGTAAAAATTGAAAAAAAAATATTTTCGTTTTTTTCAGTTTTTAGTAAAAATAATTTTAGTTTTTTTTTCAATTTTTACAAAAAAAATTGCTTTAGAAAATAATTTTCAGTTTTTTCAGTTTTTTTAAAGCAATTTTTTTGTAAAAACTGAAAAAAAAAATATTTTCGTTTTTTTCAGTTTTTAGTAAAAACAATTTCAGTTTTTTCAAATTTTACAAAAAAAATTACTTTAGAAAATTGCTTTTCGGGTATGGGTAATTGTATGGTTATGGGTATGAGTCTTTTTAATTAATTAGGAGATATTTAGAATTGACCAATAAGACGATGACACGTGTCACTCCATTTAAATGAGAGGTATATTTTAACCCAAAGTATAGCGACATGAGTATATTTGGACTCATAGTATAATGTATATTTAAATATTTTTCAAAAATACAGGGGTATATTTGGCCCTTTTCCCTTTTTCTTTTCCGAGACGAACCATGCATCAATTTCTTCTAAATCAAACCAGTACTGTTCTTCCAAATCTTAATCCAAACACTACAATGGCTTGTTAAAGCAAAATTTATTCTAAAATTAAAGCAAAATCGAACCGCTTTCAAATTCGAAACGTCCTCCAAATGTTAGGCCTAATGTAAGTGAATTTATTTTGAAAATAGTTTCTTTCTCATTATCATAGTATATACAAGGGAAGCTGGTAAATGTCTTGGCAAAGCCAAATCCATTTGAAGAGTTGAATAGATTCAGTAGATTCTTGAAACAGTCCAGGATACAGAAAAAGTATGTATAAGAAGGCAGTTTATTTACTTTTAGCAACACATTGACCTTGAATTAGTACTTTGATTTTTATATAGGAAAATGGGGGTAAAAACTTGCGTGCATTCTGCCGTTTATACTAAACTAATAAATATATGACATATGTTTTCATATACACTTTTATCATTAAATCATACAAGGGCAGCTTGGTGCACAATGTATCCCGTATTCACTAAGAATTCTGGGAAGGGTCGCACCCCCAAGGGTGTAATGTAGACAACCTACCTTAATGCAACAATCCATTGTCTGCTTTTACGGCTCGAACCCTTAGCCTATAGGTCGAATGAAAATAACTTTACCGTTTCTCCAAGGTTCCCTTTTATAATTAATTAATATACATTCTCACCTTAATTATGACTTAACAATAATAAATTACTAGTATTATTTGATATTACACCGAGTACGCCTAAACTTTTACTGGAAAATGCTCAAACGCTCTAAGAACATGACAACTCTTAACATTATATCATTGTTTTAAGAACATTCTTATGGTATGGTACATGAAATAAATGCACCTTGTGACATCATATTTGAGAGGGACATAATTCCAAATAAATGCCTTGTATTGTAGGGTATCTTCTAAATAATAAAGGTGCAATTACATGACATTACTGCCCTATTCTGATTAGATTGTGATATACAACATGCTCAACTGGCTCTTGGCTTCCCCAATTGATACATCTCTTCATGTTTTGCTGTCCATTTCTATCTTTATAATGTAGCAATTACTACTACTTTTGGTCCCTCAACCTCAAGACTGTTGTATCCTCACTCAATTCCACTTGTTAAACATGGCATATGCATTTTTCCAAGTTGCTGATTGATCTCTCTGGAAGGAGCCTTCAAACAACGGTAAAGTTGTCTTTGTGTGACCTATAAATCGCAGGTTCGAGCCGTGCGTGGAAGCACCGTGTTAATACTTGCATCAGGTTAGACTGTTTACATTACATCCCTTGGGGTGCGCCCCTTCCCCGAACCCTCCGTGAACACGAAATACCTTGTACACCGTACTGCCCGGACTGATTAATTTTATGGATTCATGACTCAGGTTCCAACAACTAAACTCACCATCTTGTTTAAGTTATGTGTTTATAATTCAATTTTTTCAACAATTCCAGTAGGTTTTACATAAATAAATTCAGATATAGATTAAAAGTTATAGGTTCAAATGAGTCCACGTTGGCTCTGCCCTCCTTACTCTCCCTCCCAACAAAAGTATATTTGCAACGAGTAGTCAATTTTGGAGGTTGACTCGATTTTTTTATTCATTTACTCCTTTTAATTATGAGATTTTTATGTTGAACTAAATTTCAGATAAGCAACTTGATAAAAGACGAGCTTGAGAATTTAGGTAGGGTTAGAAAATAAAGGCACACTACGGAAAAAAAAATTTCCAAAAAAAAAAAAAGGAAGTCCAATAAAAATTCACTTATTTTTAAACCAAACGCCACCTGTTTTTTAATTTGTCATTCTAGTATAGTACGACAAAGAAACAAAGACATAAATGAGATAATCATCAACAATGAACATAGTTTAACGTTAATGAACCGCCGAACCAATTATATGGAGAATGTCAAATAGTACCTACGTTTATTTAATAAGAACATTTTCATTTCTTTTAAGTAGAACGATAATGTTTATTATTCTAAGGAATAAATTATTCTGATCAACTACTATGCAATAACGTACTAAATTTTCATCTATTTAGAACCATAAAGATACTATATCTAATTACCAAGCCTATTAATTAATCAATTTCATTGTACGCCATTGTCAAATTTTATATTCATTAATTTAATATTATTATTTTTGGTTAGTTGTTAAACAAGTAATAACAATGCATGGCCAGTATTAATTTGATATCTTAAACTATATGCTCCTGCAAAATTTACTGACCCCAACGATATAAATAAACAAGAAAAAGGAAAAATTCAAAGGTCAAAGTGATAAAATGACGTAAATACCCCTCCCACGATCTTAGTTTAGTGATTTTGCAAAGGGTGTTTTAGTAATTTAGTGCTTCGATTAAAAAAAAATTGGCATGCATCGAAGGCGCCATATATATATATATGAGACTGCAACTCTTGATAAATGAAGAGTCAAGAATGGAGCAGAAGTTGCTTAAAGCTTCTCCGTCTTCTTCTTCATCGCCGATCAGTTTTTGTCGCCGGAGTTTCGCCGGAGCTCTGCCGGAGACCTGTGTGCTTCCTAAGGCTTGCCAGGATTTCGTAATCTGAATACATATACCGACCAAGAAGAGAAAATAATTGCTTGGCCAAAGAAAGGTACTCCCTCTGTTCCACTTTACAGGATACAATTACTATTTGGAGAATCAAAAAAGTTATTCTTTGATATATTGTGTTTATGCAAACGTGTAAATTTTATTTTAACAACTTTGCATAGGTCCAAATTCAAATTAAAAATTAGTTAGTTTGACCTTCGTATTCCGAACTGACTATGTCACAACGAAAAGACTAACATTTTTGGATTTTGTTTAGAAAATTTGGTTATTGATGTTTGTTATTCATTATGACAGTATGACACGTTTAGCTATAAAGAGTATACGTGAACTTGGCTTTTTAGTCTTGATCGAACTAATTGGGTTGGCTTTATATATGAATTCTATATGTTCGTCCTGTTATATTTGGGTTTATTTCAGTGGAATACTAGATATTGTATTTTAAGGAAAATTATGGCCTCTAAAGCTAAAGTTTTAAAGGTGTTTTAAAGCTAATCACATTTATTACTTTGATAAGTGCTGCCAAAAGAAACAAGATAGTACGTAATAACTTACTCCTTTGTTGTGTTTGCTCCTAAGTCTTGATCGAGTAATTCGTTTTTTTCTTTTTAAACTGTCGAGACAGAGAGGAAATGAACTAATGGAAGTTTGGGTTGGAGATTATTTATTACTCTAGTGTAGTACTCCATATGTTTTTGTTGTTGAGCAGTTTGAAATATTTGATAGAATTTTAAGTTCTCCTTATAATTTAGAAGTATTCTCTTCAATCTTGAACTAGTATCTCTCTCTCTTTTTAGCCAAAATATAACAAGTATGCCTTAGAAGGACAATTAATAGATACATCTTGTTCTTGCATAAAGAGATTGTTTTGTGTGTGTGTGTGTGTTTGGGGGGGGGGGGGGGGTTCTGGACCTACTAATGGAAGCGGTTTAATCCAGGATTTGAGCATGTGGGTTTCAAGCTAAATATGCTTATACATTTAATGAATTTCTTAATATAAATACAGAAGTACTGGATTACGTGAACTCATACCTAATACTATAGATCCGCCCCTTGGTCTAGAGGGTGGAAAAAGTTTGCACAATTTGGTTGACACTTTTTTCATAGGGGATAAATCACTTGTGTCTTATAGAATGAAGGATAAATAAGTTGAACACAAGAAATACAATGGATTAAAATTTGTTTTAAGTTCTAATTCGACGACCAAAACTTCATTTTCTATAACATGTTAAGGTGTTCTCTTACTTATTTGTTTGGTTATTTTCTTCATTGGAGTCACAGGAAATCCAATGTCTTCATAACTGTATATTTGATTTTATCTGCAGGACTAGTCAAGAACAAAGAAATGGTGCAGTTCTCTTCTGTTTTTAATGGTTTCAAGAAAAGTCTAGCAATCAAAAATGGAAGGAAGAGTGGACATGATTTCGGAAGGGAAGTTGCGAATACACTGGCAAAGGAAGCCAAAAAGAATGAGCTGATGTTAACTTCATCTGGCTGTGTAGCATGTGGCTCTAAGAATTCGGTTTCTTTTTTCTCCAAAGGAGGGAAGAAGGGTATCAATCAAGATAGATTTATAGTATGGGAGGTATGATCTTTAGCAATATTCGTTGTAACTTCTCAACATATGGATATAAAAACAAGAATATTATGAGGTTTATATGTTTTGTATTTTAGGATTTTGGATGCCAAGATGACATGATCTTCTGTGGAGTGTTTGATGGGCATGGTCCTTGGGGTCATCTTGTTGCTAAAAGAGTCAGAAAATTGATGCCACCAGCTTTACTTCATAATTGGCAGAAAAGAGTTGTCAACTACATAGATGGTGATGGAATTGGAATAGATAGAAGCTGTTTCCAGTTTGACATTTGGAAGCAATCTTACTTTGAGACTTGTTCCACCATCGATCAAGAACTCGAGCACTATGCTGACTCTTTCTACAGTGGTACAACAGCTCTAACACTCGTTAGACAGGCAAGTAGTTTGCTTCCAAGATAGGTTAAATATATGGTGCCTGTAACAGTGGCTATAATTTACTAAAAATGTTTACTTTATGTATTGATTTGATAATCCCGGAGCCTCGGAGCAATGGTAAAGTTGTCCCCGTGTGACCTATAAGTCATGAGTTCGAGCCGTGGAAGCAACCACTAATGCTTGCATTAGGGTAGACTGTCTACATCACACCCTTTGGGGTGTGGCCCTTCCCCGGACCCTGCGTGAACGCGGGATGCGTTGTGCACCGAGTTGCCCTATTGACTTGATAATCCCAATCCATGTTTACATTCTCACAATATAAGTTTGAAACTTGTAATGCTTGAAGATGTTCCCCTTTTCCTTCAGTAAATTGATTCTGGTGAAGAAAATTGGATCTAGTTTTCCTTTTTTTCTTTCTTCAGTTTTATAATAGTATATTTAGCTGCCAACTACTTGTCTCCTGTCTGAAAACTTCTATATGTGACCTACTTCAGGGTGATCTACTGGTAGTAGCAAACGTTGGAGATTCTCGAGCTGTATTGGCAACAACAGATGATGATGGTAGATTGGGACCAGTTCAGCTAACCGTTGACCTCAAACCCAACTTACCTCGTAAGCTCTTTTCCATGTTCACATAATATTGTGTTTTCATTACCATACGTAATTTAAGCATTTTCCAAAAGACTAAAACGTCTTTAATGATTACAGGGGAAAGCGAGCGAATAATGCAGTCAAGAGGCAGGGTTTTATCATGCGACGATGAACCAGGGGTGTACAGAGTCTGGATGCCCAACAGAGGAACAATAGAAGGACCTGGATTAGCAATTTCAAGAGCCTTTGGTGATTACTACTTAAAGGACTTTGGCCTTATTTCTGAACCTGAATTGACATCCAGAAGCATAACCCAAAGAGATCAGTTTGCCATTTTGGCAACAGATGGGGTATGTATTACTCTCCTTATAATGGTGCCAATGAACCTGTTCCTTAGTCCTGGAATTACTGCATAATGACTGGTTTAACTATGAAATAACTAAACTTAACATGTAAGTCACATAATGAATTAACTAGATCTTTACCAAGATGTTCAAATTGCATCTTACATGAGATACTTGTAGACCTTTTATCAAATTAAAGTGATGCTCCGAGGTGCTAATTTCCCCCAACCCCGCTCCTGGATTCATGCAAATTGATTGCCTCGAATCCAGGGCCTTGGGAGCAACACTTAATTTGTATTCCCTCTGTCTCAATTTATCTGATGCTCTTTCCTCTTTAGTCGATTCCATTAAATGACACATTTCTAAGGTTTGGAATTCTTTAACTTGAAAGTTCCTTTTTAACCTGCTTTTTTAGCCATAAAAATGTCAGGCATGTGTTTTTCTTCAACGCCGATATATAAAATGAATGGAGTGAGTATTTATAAGTAATGAAATTGACAATAACTCATTGTTCATATTGATTAGGTTTGGGATGTCCTCTCAAACCAAGAAGCAGTGGAAATAGTTTCTTCAACACCAGAAAGGGAAGATGCAGCTAAAAGGTTGGTGGAGAGTGCAATCTGTGCATGGAAACGCAAAAGAAGGGGCATTCCCATGGATGATATCTCAGCAATTTGCCTCTTTTTTCATAGCATTCCTCCTTCCAAACAAGAAGATTGTTTAAAAGAAAAGTTCGAGAAGAAGCTTAAATAAACTACCAGCTGACTTGCAGTCAGGGGCGGAGCCAGATCATTAGCTATGGGTTCGATGTTGCTGGAAATCCATTTAATGTAGGTTCAGTTTGACAAATTTAGAATCCGTAAACTTTAAATTTTGGCTCGGCTTCTGCTTGAAGTTGCTGCATTTTTCTATTTTCTTTTCCTGTACTGGTTTGTACATAAGTTCATACATACATAAGCTCATGTTTGCTATATTCCATTCAGGCAGTGAAATAAAAAATCTTGAAAATTAACTTCAAAAGTTATGTTCTAGTACTTTTGTCAATCAAAATTTAAAGTTAAAGAATATGTTTATTTCTGTTTTCCAGCAGAGTAGAACAATATCTTCTCAATATTATGTATTCAAACTTTAAAATGAAAAAAGAGAAATCGTGACTAAGAACTTCAGTTCTTTATATATTTCAATCCACCGTCAACGTCCACTTTCTTCTTGCTTTTTCAACTGTTAAGCAGTTTGAAAAGAACCTTTCTGTCCCACCTACGTTTTTGTTTTTTTGGGCATGGACCTTTAAAATTCCACAACAATAATGTTATAAAATAAAAGCAATTTAGTAAAACATGAACAAGAAATGGAGATAGAGAGAAGGAAGATATTTTTTTTTTCAATTGTGTGTATTTTCCTATCTATTATAAGACCTTTATATAGGCATGAAAAGTGAAGAAAAATATGTCATTAAGCATTTGAGATGAAGATCATGGAGGAAGAGTAGACATACACCATAATTTAATTTTTCTTATAACACTCCCCTTGGATGTCCATAGATAATGTGCCTCGTTAAAACCTTATTAGGAAAAACCCTCTAAAAAAAATCCTAGTGAAGGAAAAAGAGTACACATGTTTATAAATACGCCTTTTGGTTGCCTCGTTAAAAACCTTCAAGAAAAATCCAGCAGGACAAAACCTTGTAAGGAAAAAAGAGTACAACGCGTATTAACTCCCCCTGATGAGAGCATCAATTTACATACTTGAGCTTTCGCATCCCAATCTTATACACTAGTTTCTTGAAGGTTGACGTCGGTAGAGATTTGGTGAACAAATCGGCCATATTATCACTTGAACGAATCTGTTGCACATTGATATCACCATTCTTTTGAAGATCATGTGTGAAAAATAACTTTGGTGAAATGTGCTTTGTCCTATCTCTTTTTATGAATCCTCCCTTCAATTGGGCTATGCATGTTGCATTGTCTTCATACAAAATTGTGGGTAGTTTGTCACACTTCAAACCACATTTATCTCTAATAAGATGTATTATAGACCTCAACCATACACATTCTCGTCTTGCTTTATGAATATCAATTATCTCAGCATGATTAGATGAAGTAGCCACGATTAATAGCTTAGTCGATCTCCAATATATGACAGTGCCTCCACATGTAAACACATAGCCTGTTTGAGATCGAGCCTTGTGTGGGTCAGATAAATACCCAACATCGGCATAACCAACAAGATCGGGATTGCAATCATTGCCATAAAATAAGCCCATACCGATAGTCCCTTTTAGATACCGCAATATGTATTTGATTCCTTTTCAATGTCTCCTTGTAGGAGCAGAGATCTATCTTGCTAAGACATTAACTGAAAAAGTTATGTCAGGCCTTGTAGTATTAGCAAGATACATTAGTGCACCAATTGCACTAAGATAAGGTACTTCAAGACCAAGAAGCTCTTCATTATTTTCATGAGGTCGAAATGGATCTTTATTTATATCGCGTGATCTCACAACCATCAGGATACTCAATGGATGTGCTTTATCTATATAGAATCGCTTTAAAATCTTTTCAGTGTATGCTGATAGATGGACAAAAATTCCATCTTTCATATACTCAATTTGTAGACCAAGACAAAATTTTGTCTTTCCAAGATCTTTTATTTCAAATTCTTTCTTTAAACAGTCTACTGCTTTAGGAAGCTCCCCAGGAGTTCCAATGATATTTAAATCAACATACACGGCGATTCTAACAAATTCAGATTCACATCTTTTTATAAAGACACAGGGACAAATTGAATCATTCTTGTACCCTTCTTTTAACAGGTACTCACTAAGGCGATTATACCACATGCGCCCTGATTGTTTCAATCCGTATAAGAATTTTTGAAACTTTATTTAATAAATTTCTTAGAAACGTTAATATTTTTCAAAACAATTTAAATCCTTCAATGATTTTCCATATCAAGTTTTTCATGTATTGCCAGATTAAAACTTGAAATGACTACATCCATCACAGGAGGATGAACAACTACTAACGTATGAATATTGATGGCTAGTAGAACATGTCTAATGAGGACAACCCTGGCCCCACTAGACAAAAAATTTAGATGCCAACCTCTAATTTTGTTGATAGTTTTGGTAACCATATCAACAAATATAGAAATCTTCTTTCTTTCATAGTAGATAGGACAACCTAGATACCTCATGGGAAGTTTATCAAACCTCATACCAAGAATCCTTTCCACCCTTCCGATATTGCTCTAAGGGGTATTCTAAGTCATAGAGTAACAACTTTTGTTCTTGTTCATCAATTGGCCAGAAACAAATTCATACGTATTGAGAGTATTAAGAATAAGCTGGAGGGAGTACTTTTCTCCACTAGTAAAGAGGATAGTATCATCAGCAAAGGCCAGATGGTTGACTTGAGGGCCTTGTCTCTTCATGTAGAAACCATGAAATCTCCTATTGTTTTGAAGTGCATGAGAAAGCAATTCAGCACTGAGGGCAAAAATGGAGGGAGAAAGAGGGTCACCTTGTCTAAGTCCTCTACTGGATTTAAAGAAGCCATGCCTACTACCATTGACAATCAGAGAGTACCAATTATTAGAAATGAATCTGTAGATAAGATTAATCCATTCCTCAGCAAAACCCATATGTCTTAACATGAAGCATAGATATGGCCAGGAAACTCTATCATATGCTTTAGCCATGTCAAGTTTAATAACAACATTGCCACCTCTCATAGGCTTCTTAATATCATAAATAATTTTCTGAGCCAGTAGAATATTTTCAGTGATGGCTCCACCTTTCACAAAGCCACTTTGGTTATTAGAGATGCTTTTAGGCAAGAGGGAACTAAATCTAGCATTGATTACCTTGGCAATGATTTTTCTAGTAACATTGCATATACTAATTGGTCTAATATCTAAGAAGTTTTAGGGAGAATTAATTTTTGGAAGCTTCACCAGGCAAGTATGAGAGAAGAATCTAGGTAAGACAACCCCATGGAAGAAAGCTACAACGGCTCTATGAACATCATTTCCAACCACAGACCAAGCAGTTTGATAGAATCTTCCACGAAGGCCATCAGGACCAGGTGCACTGTCAGGATCAATAGAGAAGACACTGTCTTTAACTTCTTGAGTAGAGGGAGTTGTCGAGTAGAGGGAGTGGACAACAAGAAGTTGTTATCATTTTAATGACCTTTTAAATAATTTTCCCCAACCCCGCTTCTGGATTCATGCAAATTGATTGCCTCGAATCCAGGGCCTTGGGAGCAATACTTAATTATGTATTCCCTCTGTCTCAATTTATCTGATACTCTTTGCTCTTTAGTCGATTTCATAAAAATGACACATTTCTATCAAACCTCATACCAAGAAATGTCTCAATTCTTGGTATGAGGTTTATCAAACCTCATACCAAGAATCCTTTCCACCCTTCCGATATTGCTCTAAGGGGTATTCTAAGTCATAGAGTAATAACTTTTGTTCTTGTTCATCAATTGGCCAGAAACAAATTCATACGTATTGAGAGTATGAAGAATAAGCTGGAGGGAGTAATTTTCACCACTAGTAAAGAGGATAGTATCGTCAGCAAAGGCCAGATGGTTGACTTGAGGGCCTTGTCTCTTCATGTAGAAATCATGAAATCTCCTATTGTTCTGAAGTGCATGAGAAAGCAATTCAGCACTGAGGGCAAAAATGGAGGGAGAAAGAGGGTCACCTTGTCTAAGTCCTCTACTGGATTTAAAGAAACCATGCCTACTACCATTGACAATCAGAGAGTACCAATTATTAGAAATGAATCTGTAGATAAGATTAATCCATTCCTCAGCAAAACTCATATGTCTTAACATGAAGCATAGATATGGCCAGGAAACTCTATCATATGCTTTAGCCATGTCAAGTTTAATAACAACATTGCCACCTCTCATAGGCTTCTTAATATCATAAATAATTTCCTGAGCCAGTAGAATATTTTCAGTGATGGCTCCACCTTTCACAAAGCCACTTTGGTTATTAGAGATGCTTTTAGGCAAGAGGGAACTAAGTCTAGCATTGATTAACTTGGCAATGATTTTTCTAGTAACATTGCATATACTAATTGGTCTAATATCTAAGAAGTTTTGGGGAGAATCAATTTTTGGAAGCTTCACCAGGCAAGTATGAGAGAAGAATCTAAGTAAGACAACCCCATGGAAGAAAGCTACAACGGCTCTATGAACATCATTTCCAACCACAGACCAAGCAGTTTGATAGAATCTTCTACGAAGGCCATCAGGACCAGGTGCACTGTCAGGATCAATAGAGAAGACACTGTCTTTAACTTCTTGAGTAGAGGGAGTTGTCGAGTAGAGGGAGTGGACAACAAGAAGTTGTTCTCATTTTAATGACCTTTTAAATAATTTTCCCCAACCCTGCTTCTGGATTCATGCAAATTGATTGCCTCGAATCTAGGGCCTTGGGAGCAACACTTAATTATGTATTCCCTCTGTCTCAATTTATCTGATACTCTTTGCTCTTTAGTCGATTTCATAAAAATGACACATTTCTATCAAAACCTCATACCAAAAAATATCTCAATTCTTGGTATGAGGTTTATCAAACCTCATACCAAGAATCCTTTCCACCCTTCCGATATTGCTCTAAGGGGTATTCTAAGTCATAGAGTAACAACTTTTGTTCTTGTTCATCAATTGGCCAGAAACAAATTCATACGTATTGAGAGTATTAAGAATAAGCTGGAGGGAGTACTTTTCACCACTAGTAAAGAGGATAGTATCATCAGCAAAGGCCAGATGGTTGACTTGAGGGCCTTGTCTCTTCATGTAGAAACCATGAAATCTCCTATTGTTCTGAAGTGCATGAGAAAGCAATTCAGCACTGAGGGCAAAAATGGAGGGAGAAAGAGGGTCACCTTGTCTAAGTCCTCTACTGGATTTAAAGAAGCCATGCCTACTACCATTGACAATCAGAGAGTACCAATTATTAGAAATGAATCTGTAGATAAGATTAATCCATTCCTCAGCAAAACCCATATGTCTTAACATGAAGCATAGATATGGCCAGGAAACTCTATCATATGCTTTAGCCATGTCAAGTTTAATAACAATATTGCCACCTCTCATAGGCTTCTTAATATCATAAATAATTTCCTGAGCCAGTAGAATATTTTCAGTGATGGCTCCACCTTTCACAAAGCCACTTTGGTTATTAGAGATACTTTTAGGCAAGAGGGAACTAAGTCTAGCATTGATTACCTTGGCAATAATTTTTCTAGTAACATTGCATATACTAATTGGTCTAATATCTAAGAAGTTTTGGGGAGAATCAATTTTTGGAAGCTTCACCAGGCAAGTATGAGAGAAGAATCTAGGTAAGACAACCCCATGGAAGAAAGCTACAACGGCTCTATGAACATCATTTCCAACCACAGACCATGCAGTTTGATAGAATCTTCCACGAAGGCCATCAGGACCAGGTGCACTGTCAGGATCAATAGAGAAGACACTGTCTTTAACTTCTTGAGTAGAGGGAGTTGTCGAGTAGAGGGAGTGGACAACAAGAAGTTGTTATCATTTTAATGACCTTTTAAATAATTTTCCCCAACCCCGCTTCTGGATTCATGCAAATTGATTGCCTCGAATCCAGGGCCTTGGGAGCAACACTTAATTATGTATTCCCTCTGTCTCAATTTATCTGATACTCTTTGCTCTTTAGTCGATTTCATAAAAATGACACATTTCTATCAAAACCTCATACCAAGAAATGTCTCAATTCTTGGTATGAGGTTTATCAAACCTCATACCAAGAATCCTTTCCACCCTTCCGATATTGCTCTAAGGGGTATTCTAAGTCATAGAGTAACAACTTTTGTTCTTGTTCATCAATTGGCCAGAAACAAATTCATACGTATTGAGAGTATTAAGAATAAGCTGGAGGGAGTACTTTTCACCACTAGTAAAGAGGATAGTATCATCAGCAAAGGCCAGATGGTTGACTTGAGGGCCTTGTCTCTTCATGTAGAAACCATGAAATCTCCTATTGTTCTGAAGTGCATGAGAAAGCAATTCAGCACTGAGGGAAAAAATGGAGGGAGAAAGAGGGTCACCTTGTCTAAGTCCTCTACTGGATTTAAAGAAGCCATGCCTACTACCATTGACAATCAGAGAGTACCAATTATTAGAAATGAATCTGTAGATAAGATTAATCCATTCCTCAGCAAAACCCATATGTCTTAACATGAAGCATAGATATGGCCAGGAAACTCTATCATATGCTTTAGCCATGTCAAGTTTAATAACAACATTGCCACCTCTCATAGGCTTCTTAATATCATAAATAATTTCCTGAGCCAGTAGAATATTTTCAGTGATGGCTCCACCTTTCACAAAGCCACTTTGGTTATTAGAGATGCTTTTAGGCAAGAGGGAACTAAGTCTAGCATTGATTACCTTGGCAATGATTTTTCTAGTAACATTGCATATACTAATTGGTCTAATATCTAAGAAGTTTTGGGGAGAATCAATTTTTGGAAGCTTCACCAGGCAAGTATGAGAGAAGAATCTAGGTAAGACAACCCCATGGAAGAAAGCTACAACGGCTCTATGAACATCATTTCCAACCACAGACCAAGCAGTTTGATAGAATCTTCCACGAAGGCCATCAGGACCAGGTGCACTGTCAGGATCAATAGAGAAGACACTGTCTTTAACTTCTTGAGTAGAGGGAGTGGACAACAAGAAGTTGTTATCATTTTAATGACCTTTTAAATAATTTTTCCCAACCCCGCTTCTGGATTCATGCAAATTGATTGCCTCGAATCCAGGGCCTTGGGAGCAACACTTAATTATGTATTCCCTCTGTCTCAATTTATCTGATACTCTTTGCTCTTTAGTCGATTTCATAAAAATGACACATTTCTAAGTTTTGGAATTCTTTAACTTGAAACCTCCTTTTTAACCTTAATGACATGCTTTTTTAGCCATAAAAATGTCAGGCATGTTTAAAACCACATGTTCTAAGGGTACTTTTGGTATGTGCCACGAGTCAGTCTTTCTTCAACGCGGTTATATAAAATGAATGGAGTGAGTATTTATAAGTATTGGAATTGACAATAACTCATTGTTCATATTGATTAGGTTTGGGATGTCCTCTCAAACCAAGAAGCAGCGGAGATAGTTTCTTCAATACCACAAAGGGAAGAAGCAGCTAAGAGGTTAGTGGAAAGTGCAATTTGTGCATGGAAATGCAAAAGATGTTGGAAAAATTATTGGATGATTATGGAGAATAAAAGGTTTAGCTTGAGGCGTGTCAAGGATACAGTCTTTAAGGATATTTCGTTCACACCGGGATAAATAAATTAGGCGTATTCCTCAGAATTCAACAAGCTTTTCTAGTATAAATTAGGAGCAAAAACAACAAAAATTAACAAAAACAACCCACCACAATAGTAGAAAGTTTTTACTTTGTTCACTTTTTAAAATGAATACAAACATATACTTATATATATTCCAAATTGGACATCTGATTTTCAAGAATGTAACGTAGCATATTAAAGTAATGTTATCAAAGTTAATAAACATTTCCAATAAGAGACGTTACATAACTTTAAAGCAATAAAGCCAAAAACGTTTCAAATAGCAAATTCATTATCATATAAAAATCAAACTGATTTTAATAGCCATAATGATAATCATTCAAGGTTAGTAAAAATATTATATTCAAATTTATTCAAATTTTCAGTTATAGATATTAAAATATATTCAATTGGTTGGTATAATAAAGATTCATTAAGATAATATTAAAAAAATGGACCAATACATCAATTTGTATATTTCTTTTTGAGATATTAAAATTATTTTTTCTAACAAAAGAAGGGGCATTCCCAAGGATGATATCTCAGCAATTTGCCTCTTCTTTCACATCATTCCTCCTTCTAAACAAGAAGATTGTTTAAAGTTTGAGAAGAAGCTTACATAAACTACTAGCTAACTTGCAGTCAAGGGCGGAGCCAGATCATTAGCTACGGGTTCGGACGAACCCAGTAGCTGGTACTTAAACTCTGTATTTGTGTTAGGAAATCCATTAAATGTAGGTTCAGGTTGACAAATTCAGAATCCATAAACTATAAATTCTGGCTTTGCCTGTTCTTGCAGTTGCTGCTTTTTTCTATTTTTTTCTTGTAATGGTTTGTACATAAGTTCAAACATACATAGGCTCATGTTTGCTATATTTCAATCAGGCAATGAAATAGAGAATGTTGAAAATTAGCTTCAAAAGTTATGTTCCAGTACTTTTGTCAATCAAAATTCAAAGTTAAA
Source organism: Nicotiana tomentosiformis (assembly GCF_000390325.3). Classification (NCBI taxonomy): domain Eukaryota; kingdom Viridiplantae; phylum Streptophyta; class Magnoliopsida; order Solanales; family Solanaceae; genus Nicotiana; species Nicotiana tomentosiformis. The sequence continues at coordinate 28,118,025 of NC_090820.1, read as the reverse complement.
GAATATGTTTATTTATGTTTTCCAGCAAAGTAGAACAATATCTTCTCAATAATATGTATGCAAACTTTAAAATGGAAAAGAAAAATGGTGACTAAGATCTTCCCTTCTTTATATATTTCAATCCACCGTCAATGTCCACTTTCTTCTTGCTTATTAACATTTTAGGCAGTTTGAAAAGAACCTTTCTGTCCCTTGTACGATATTTTTCTTTTTTGTTTCTGGTATGGACCTTTAAACTCCCACCACAATAATATCATCACTCATTACTATTATACTAATTGTTGTTGTTCTTAAAGAGGCTGTGAGGACAGGCGGATCCAGGATTTAAATTTTATGGGTTCAATTTTTAAGATTTTTAACATTGAACCCATTATATATTTAAAGTTATAGGTTCAAATCTATTATTTTTGTAATTTTAATGAATTTTTACACATAAATTTTTACTCCGCGTCAAAAGTTATGGGTTCAATTGAACCCATAACTCTCACGCTGGATCCGACTCTGGCTGTGAGAAATAATATGTGGCGGAGTTTGGATTTCGAGAGTCAAACTAGTTATTTTTTAACCATTATTTTTTTTATATACCTTTGAGATATTTTGAATTGTTAATTATTACTATGACTTATAGTACTTTCATAATTTCTAGATATATAAATTTGTTTGAAAAAACTTAAAGATTCTATGTTTTAATTTACGGTCAAAATTAATAAGTATGATTCTCGAAATTGGAGCGTCGCCACATAAATTGGAACAGAGAGAATAATGGTCTAGTAACCTTAATTTGATTATTAATAAAATAACGTAGATAACCTGCTAGGCTGCTACAATTATAGAATATTTTTTGCTATAGCACGTTAAAATACACTAATGATGTAAACTTTTATTAACACTATCAGTAAATGTAATCAAATTAAGATAATTATAAACAATTGCTTATAATTGTGTGTTATCCATGTAAATGTAATCAAACTAAGATAAGTTATACACTTTCGGAATTTTACTTCTAAATCATTTTGTAAATTATGGTCAATTATTCATTAAGAAAAAAGAAAAAGGAATACACGTAAAGCTGGAAAAAAGTAGAGGAATTAGGGCGGTACAAGGAACAGAGAAGACGAAAATTGTAAAGAGCAAAGCTGATCTGTGATTCTAACAAACTTTATCATTTATAGCTAATCAAAGATGCATCTAAATTGGCAATAAGATTCTTTCCCAGAGGACTCGAGCAAACGATGGAAAAATATCTACCATTGCAAATTCTTGATTTGTACCTAGCAATTAACATTGTAATAAAACTTAATCACACCAATGAATAGAGAAAATGCGTCTCTTATATACAGTTCTATCACTCAATAATGGTTGAGTAATGTATATTATCGCCTTAATTTATCACTTAACCATAATAAATTAGTGATGTTTTGTGTCAATTATAGGCGTGGAATCTCCGTATCTATGCCAATTCTTTTTAACTCCCTGAAACATCATCGATTACTACACCTTCCTCGTGCTTGCTAGGTGAAATCCTTTTTTTAATTGAAATTTGAGTGTAATTTCAAAGAATTTTGAAGAAATTAGCAGTGTGAAAATCAGATTTTATCAACCATTTGTTGGCGAGCATAAGTTTTTGAAGCATCTTTTGAGGTTTGTCTCAATCAGTTTACACAATATGACGATGGATTATGCTTTCAGGAACAAAAATAAGCAACTCAATACAAACAGAAAAGACATTTTTTGGGACTGCTATTATTTTTGGAGGGTTTTCTTTACTTGTAACAAAAGGATTCCTCAAGTGTGGATATCCCTCTTTCACCTCTAAAGTTACTTTCATTTGTTGACCATCAAATATTTAACCCGTGCGGTGTCACGTGACACCGCGCTTCGTCAATTTTTTTTTTTTAAAAAAGTATATATATAGATAATATACAAAATAAAAATATTGAGTATAAATATAAAAAAATGGCATTGCTTGTCATTATAGTGTTTTATTCATTTGTTCATTTTCTTTGATTGTTCACACCGCTTACCAAAAATACTGCATACGCCCCAACTCTATGCGATGATATATCTTTCTCACTTTTTAATCCTACTTTCCATGGTCGGCTTTAGATAATCATCCCTGCACTTGGAAAAAAAAATTGGCAATTGTAGATAGCCATCTATTTAGTACTTAAAAGCAAAAAATTCCCTTTGGCTCAAAAATAAGCAAAATTCAAGGTGGGTTTCATTTTTTTTCTTCCTATTAGCTAGATGATATTGACTTGTTAAAGTTCACCAAGAAGCAAAAACTCTCCCTTAAAAAGGAGATTCTTTACCTGTCCCACAACTTCATTGGCTTTTAAATATTCCATGTCCATGTACACAATGATGCCATAAATTGATTCCCTCCATTCTCAAAAATTTAATCTCTCCATACAAGCATCTCTTTTTGTTCCTCTCATTTCTCTCTACCCAAAAATGGCTCAACAGATGGAGGTAAGTTTTGCTCTCTCTTTGAACAAATCAAGAATCACATTCATGTAGTTTACACTCACATCTTTTTATGCAGAAACCTAGGGTCACAGAGATACAGGTGAGAATGGACTGTAATGGATGTGTGCAAAAAATCAAGAAAGCTTTACATGGCATCCATGGTGAGTAAGTGATGCTTGAAGTACTAATTCTTTCTCTTAAGTACTAATTCTTTCTTGATCTCTCCTATAAGATCTTATAATGTTCTATGTATGTTCGGTGTTTCGACAGGTATTTATGATCTTTATATAGATTTTCCTCAGCAAAAGATTACTATAATAGGATCAGCAGATCCTGAAAAAATAGTAAAAGCACTAAGGAAGACAAGAAAGAGTGCTATTGTTTGTTCCCATATAGAACAAGCAGAAACTCCAACAGAGCCAGAGGAACCTGCACCAGCCGAGAGTGAAGCACCGCCCCCTGAGTCTAGCAATCCTCCAACACAAGAAAATCAACCAGCTGAAGAGCCGCCCAAAGAACCGCCAAAAGAACCACCAACACAAGAAAATCAACCAGCAGAGGAGAAACAAACACATGATGAAGGTGCTGACAATACCAACAGCAAACCGGACCAAATCTCCAAATCAAGAGACGTTGAAGAAGTTCATGTAATATACCACTATCCACCAGACTACAGTTACAGACACAACTTTCGCCAGGGTATGAGCAGTCACGAGCCACCTCGGGATCATGGATACAGATACAACTATGGTCAGACCATGATCCATGAGCCACCCCGGGACCCTCGTTACAACAGATACAACTACGGCCCGAGTATGAGCCAAGAGCCAACCAGGGACCATGGTTACAACAGATACAACTATGGCCAGAGCATGAGCTATGAGCCACCTAACTACGGTCGGAGCATGATCCATGAGCCTCCTCCAGGAAACCCTGGCTACAGAAATAATCATGCTCGTCCTATCGGTCCAGAATTCAGACCTGAGGCGCCACCACCAGGTCAACCACCGGTTTATGTGACTCACAGCTACAATAGCTACCAACCATCACCCTATGTGACTGGATATGAGCACATCAGGTCACCACCAAGATACACACAATATACTAGGCCAGAGCATTACTCTGAGGACTATCACTATGGAAACAATGGCAACGGAACAATCAGCTCAGTTTTCAGTGATGAAAATCCAAATGCATGCACAATAGCTTAAGGAGGGTGACCGAAATGGTTTGCAAGGGAAGCAAGTAATTTTATTTTTTGTTTCACCTGTAAGAGAGAAAGATGCCTAACTAAGTCCAGATGATTCGTAAAGTAACTCCTCAACAAACAAAAATAAAGCAAACATGTGCAAATGTTGAGAGAAATGAGATTCTTGACTTCAAAAGCAAAAGGGAATATATCCTCCATTCCACCTCTACGAGGCTAATTCTGACCACCTGGCATTCATTTCCTGAAGAAGAATACTAATAAATCTCCTTTATTCTTGGAATTTATTCCTCAGCTTTACATTTAAAAATTTAGCCATCCTTTAATGCTTGAAAGTTTCATTCTTTTCTGCCAAAATACAGAAAGTTGAACTTGACAATGAGATGGAGAAAGGAATTTGGTAATCTCTTTTGTAATCTGTGCAAGAACAAGTTTTGTAAATTAATTCCATTTGAATGGCTCAACCTATTATCGGCTTTGCAAAATCTGGGATTACATTTCTTGCTGAACTTATATCTTTATGCAAGGAAATGCAGATAGCAATTGCCAGATAACAATTCTCAGAAAAGGATAAGTTGATCATCCAAAACATCTAAAGCTTACCCATGACGATCCAAAGTTACAGCCAGACGCAAGGAAAGATGTACTAGAAAACTAGCCAGAAAAGCAGGACTTTTACCATTTACTCACTAATTCTGATAGAAATAAAGTAGCTAGAATTCCTCACAAGATATCTCAAATTAACGAACATTCAAATAACACATAAATGTGACAACTGACAACACCGCTTGCACCAATGATGACCACATAGATTCAATTGCACTGATGAGATTATAGATTCTTCGAACACCGATCAAAATCTTACATGTCAAGATTCAAACATTACACAGCATAATTTGGATAATGACTCATTTTGTTCAATTTCAACTTTAACTTTTACTGAAAAAGGATGAACATTGAATAGCTATTAAATTGTTGTTTCGAGCAAAAGGGAGTTTGTTTCACAGAAATTTTCTCCAACCAAGATCAGAAAGTTACTAACAAATGTATTACTTTTTTTGAACACGGTAACAGTAACAAATGTATTACTATATGAGCCTTTTTTACTTTTCCTTTGGATAACTTTTTGCGCTTTGTCTTTCCTTTTCGTTGATAAGATATCTTTCAACTAGAGCAAACCAAGACTAAGAGATCACAAGCATAAGTAGCCGAGGGCAGTCAATTTCTGGTTTAGATCAACCTGATAATACGTATAACAGGCATTTAAGTGAAGGAGAAGCATGTTCAACCTGTTTGCCACAATGAACTTGACTTCAAAATACCAACAAATGTAATATGCAATTACTGAATGTAGATAAGTCTTGCTATATACAACAACAACAACAACAACAAACCAGTAAAATTCCACAAGTGGGGTCTGGGGAGGGTAGTGTGTACGCAGACCTTACCCCTACCCCTAACCCGATGGGACAGAGAGGCTAAGTCTTGCTATATGCACATGGAAATAACATTAGTACATTTAAAATGAACAGTAAAAACAGGGAAAACCATACTTCATCATTGCGCTCCATACAGTCAGCAGGAGATAGATTAGTTGTTCCTAACGTCTGCACGTGGACTACAATGGTGTCTTCATCATATCTATCACAGGGTAACAGTGGAATCAGATACACTTCTGATCAAACAAATGATCAGGAAGGAAACTAAAACTTCATGGCAGATACAAGAAAACATCAAGGCCCAAATGAGCATGCAAGGCAATTTTGTCTTTTAATCATTGTTACAGGGAGGGTAACTTTGTGACTGACCAACTTGCAAATTCGGGGGAGCACAAGAAGTTGAATTCATTCTTGACTGAGGATATAAATTTGCCTAGACAAGTTATAGCCACATAGAAGAATGATGAAAATGGATTGCAAAATTTCAAAATTCGTGTGAAGAAAGGGAAATTTTCTTCTGAACCTGGATAAATACTACTTCTGTCAATAGATAGGTTCTAAAATTTAGTTAGATCTTTTTTTGAAAGCTCAAATGCATACATCTACACATAATAAAAGAAGTAACTGTTTGAGGAAAAGTTGTTGCTCGAATAACAAAGATGACAAAAGTTTGTATTTTCTTTATTTTAGGATAGACCAGGCCCCCTTAAATGAAGCTCACCCCAATATCTTTTTCTCCTATGTTCCCTTGTCCTTTGGTTCTCCACCCTACTCTCGTGATGAAAACAACTAAATTCGTTTCCTAAAATGCTCTATCGTTACAATGTACTATTGCTTATCTCAACCTTACTGCCAAACTACATCCAAAGTGAAAGATGATTCAATATATCATTGACCAATTCAATATAACAATGAGAAGAATGAAGATAGTCCTAAAGAAAATATATGGTTAGCTACTAGCAGCAAGGAAAGTACCACAACTAGATACTATACACAAGACCTTAACCGTTGTTCCATAATTCATGTGTTTCCTCCTTTTCCTATTAAGTTTTCACCTAAAGAAGATTATTGAAGAAGCCCACCAGATCAAACAATAGTGTCGTCAACCTCAACCCAACCCATTCTTGAGCAGGGTTGGGTTAAGAATTTTTTAACCCATTTAGAATCAGTCAGCCGGCCCTATAGGCTAGATCGAGGCCGGGCCGAGGTTGGCCCGTGGGCCAAATTTAAGAAGTTACTCAAAGGAAATAGTAAAAAATAAAATTTAACCCTAAATCTAAATGAGTTGCACTGTCGAATTTCCTATATACGTCCATGTTAGTTATATCCTAAATGGGGCTAGCTTGAAAATGAATTTTTTTCCTTTTTGAGAATAAAGGAAAAAGAACACTTTAAAATATTTTTTTCCGGTAGGATTTTAATTTGTTATGCTACTTTCAGCAAAAAAAGAATAATAAAAATGAAAAAAGCTAAAAGGATAACATATCAAATAGAGATGTGTTTGTTGCATTGGAAAAATTAATGATACAAGAACCATTAAACCATGAAGTTGATCCAAACTGAAACACAAAGTCACCTTCATTTGACATACAAAAAGGAGGATAAAACAGAAACTGCACAAGATCAGCAGGATGATTGATGTTAAACATCTTTGTCCAAGATTCTTTAACCCCATACTTCTTCATAATCCACAAATCTACGTGAGTTGTCATTCTCTGATAATAACAAAACAAAGAAAGATCACCTCCCAAAACTCCCAGCGACTGCCTAAAATTAAGTTTTCCTTCTCCACAGCAGGGTTGCTCAACTTTTCCCCATTTCCCATCAGCCAAATCAATAAAAATGATGTCCCTACCATGAGCAGTCTAAGTAATCCAATGAAGCTTGCCATTCACAAACTTACCACACCTAATGGGTAGCACCCGACTCCTAGAAACATGGATACTTGTCCAAGAATCACTCTTTAGACTATAGATATTGACCTCAGTACAATATAAACTATCAACAAACATATTACGAAAAATAGCCACAACCTTATAATCATCATGAAGCTCGTCATATCCAAAACCAAACATTAAATAGTAACCACACATCAATGTAGCTCTAGAATCAGGCAATTTCTTGAATTTCCTAATTGATGGATTCCAGAGAAACAAGTCTTGTTGCCCAATGATAAGACATATCAAACCATTGACAGAACCCACAATCTCAACAGTTTTACGAGGTTTTTTCATAGGATTATCCAAGTCACATACCCTAGTAACAAATTCATAAATTAAAGAACTAAGGTAACATTGCTTCATACTGTACTTAGCTTGATCAGAACTCAACATAAGCCTATGGTGGGTGTATTCCTTGTTATTAGCAAATAGAGAGAGATGGGTGTTGACAAATTCAGGGCTAGAGATTAAATCAAGCCAAGACTTTGAAACACACCTCATTTGCAAGATGCATTTCACTGGTAGCTTTAAGAGTATTTCAGTGATGAGCTCTGGTGGCAAAGTAGGGATTTTAAAGCTTGATTTATCTCCCTCAGATTCCATTGAAGTGGAAGAAAATTGAGCAGGATTAGTGTGTTTGCTCCGCTTTGGCCGAAGATGGGAGGCTTCTTCTCCCTCAGATTCCATAAGGACTGCCCAATTTGAGCTGTTGGAGCTGTTTTCTGAAAAATTTCCTAATAAGTGACCCACTTTTGCGTACTCAAATAGTTTCTGAAAATATTTCCTAATGTCTAATACATTTATACTTAAGTGACTATTTGGGGGTGTAGAATAATGGGTAAAAACTTTATTCATTCCAACATTTACTAAATCTATCAATGCAAAATATGTATCTTCTAGACACATATTTGTCACTTAATCGTGCTTAAATAATTTATTTTCACACTTTAATTTATAACGGATAAGATTAAATTGCTTGATTTAAGTAAACATCGAGTAAGAGTAAAAGTATTTACCGTTAGAACCTCTGCAAAAGTTTTACACGATTTTTTTATAGAATTTGATTATAGCTAATATAGTTTTAATATAATTTAGTAACAAAACATAGCTTCATTATTATAACTAACTCAGTGGAAGCAACCTTTCATAAAAAAGTAATATCAATGTGTATTCAATAGTAAAGATAATATAAAGTTTTATCATAAGTTAACTTTCGCTACTTTCTTGAAGGCAAAAGAATTTAAGAAAAGTGACAACAAAAAAAATGATATGTCGTAGTTAATCAAATATCCTTTTCATCGTTCTATTGAATAATCTAAACATTTTTCACTTCTAAAATCTGCCAAAGAATCCATAACGATGTAATCTTCCGAATTGTTAAGGACCCGTTTGGCCATAGATTTTGTCAAAATAAACTTGGGTTTTATTTGGCAAACTCATGTTTGGTCATAGATTTTGCCTATATTTTGGCCAAATCCCAAGTCCCAAATCCCAAATTCCAAACTATTGGGCCAAAATATCACTATTATATTTTTTAAAAATTGTCCTAAACTTTTGAATTTTATAAAAGAGCCCACCATTTATTATTTTGTAACGATGTTGCTTCGTCTTCTCGGTCATCTGATAGTGTATCATGTAGTTCATTATAAAAATGATAATTTTGTATCAAATTTATTTATATTCATGATTATGGTTTGCGATAATATAATGAATGTTATTGATAATGGTACTGTTGGCTATTTGTGATAATTTTTAGAACTTGTGGGTATAAGTCATGTTTCATGTTTTTCCAAACCAAACTTCACCCAAAACAGATGTCCAAACACGTTTTCATCTTCAAACCAAATTTCACCCAAATCAGATTTTTCAGAATAAATTTGGGAATCTATGGCCAAACGCTAGCTTAATTTCTCCATGATTACCGGTTGTAGTCTGCAAATAGTGATATGGTAAGTGCCATTTTTGAGATCCTTGTGAAGCCATTTAATTAACTATAGTAGGTAATCTTTAGACTTGTTTAGTTTTGTTGCTTAACCAAAAAACAATTGATATTTATATGTACACAAGATTACCAAAACTGCAGCTGGTATTGGAGGAAATTGAACTCTATCAAGATAACAATGGCAGAATGGTATCAAAATAATACATACTGCAATATGGGTAGCAATAATATAGCACACATGAAAAGCAAGGAAGTGGAAGCAATTTAAGGGAGAAACTGTAAATAAAGAGTTAGTCGTAGCACAGATTCAACAAGAAATCAAGGAAAGGATAGAACACTTGAAATGTTCAAAGAAAGCTCGAAGGAGTAGTTTTTTTATTCAGAAATTTTATAGTAACTTGTATGATCTGTTGGAAGCTTGATGAAAGATGTTAACACCCTTCCTAGAAGGTGCTTACATGTTTTAAGTGCTCTTTTAAGTGTATTATTTTTGGTGTTATTAATAGAAGTGTACAAAGAAAACTGACAAATCGCATCAAATCGATAATCCGAGTTAAATCGGGGAATCCGATTATGGGTTGGTTTGAGTTAATTTGATATTGGAAAACAAAACCCGACCATAATTGGTTTGGTTTGATTTTAACTAAAAAAAGTCAAAACGAAATAAAACCAACCCGATAATATATTTATACAATTTTTAAAAATATTTTATACATATAAACATTTATTGTAATGTACGTAATTTATAAATATGTCTTAAATTTTTTCATAGGTTTATCTTTTAACATATTATTTCAAGTTTGGACTTAATATTTTTGAATGGTAAATAAATTTTATAACCCATAAATGTAGTAACTCAAACAAAGTTCAAATCGATACTAATGCTAATAAAAGAAATTCAATTCGACACTAGGAATGACAATAGTGTTGGACTTTTTAGTTTTACATTGGTTTATAATAAAAATACATAACTTAGTTTATCTTTTTCTTTAGTGTTTAGTTGTGTAATTAATAATACTTATTAGCTATACTTATTTTAGAATGACCTATATAGTATTTTTAGATTATGTTAATTTTTATTATGGCTTATTAATTAGTAATATTTGCTTTATGTAATTTATTATCTTTGTTATTTATTTTAGTATAATGCAACTTATCTCATATTATTATGTTATTTTCTTGTACATTATATAGTTATATCTTACTAGAATTAAAGAAATATTTGGAGCACAAGTTACATATTTTGTGCTATAAACTTTACCAGGGGAAAACCCGAAAAAAATCGAAAAACCCGAGAAAAATCCGACTTTGTTGGTTTGGTTTGATATATAATTTAAAAAACCCGACACCATTGATTTGGTTTGGTAATTAAAAAATTCGAATCAACCCGAGTGACCCGACCTATGTACACCTCTAGTTAATAGTAATATGTTCACAGTTTATTACAAAAAAAAAAAAAAAAAAGTTACTAAAACTGCCCAAACCACCCCACAACTGTGCAGTTAAAGGTATAAACTTCGAGAGTGAAGTATATTTGTCGAGTTATCTATATTTTTTTTGCTTTAACCGACGGTTTTGAACTGCTGTAATATGCTTCAACGGCGTTTCTCAGATCCCATCGTAGTCTAGTTCGCAACAAGTTTAATACAAATATACAATGATTTTGCCGTCGTTATTTTCAAGTAAAGTATGTATATGATTGTTTTTTCTTTCTGTAATATACCAAACTAGTTCGCGCGGTCATATAAAAGATATAGAAATGATATATTTTTAAATATAATTGAAATAGGGGGAAATAAAAATTTATGCGTATGTATACAAAAACTAATCTATAAAAAATATGGGAAGAATAAACAAAAAAAAGACCAAGATAACTCCCATAATCAGAGGCGGACCTACGTTGCATGTAGAGGGGTCACGGGACCCCGTTAGTCTCGGACAAAACCTTCTATATATACGTTATATATATCTGTACATATATATAGGACCCCTTAAATATTTTAGTTGTGCCCCCATAAACTAAAAGGCGGACGGAAGAAGTAGTTATGTTGGGTGCTTCAATTCCTTTGTTTGCTGGATGATCCGGGTTCGAATCCCATCTTTATATTTTTTAGTTAATTGAATACAACATACTTAATAACAAATTATTTTATTTTTTTCTTTAGTTTTTTTCTTTTGAATTCAATTATAGTTTAGTTCTAACTTCTAATACATAATAGTCAACTTAATTAAAAATTTATCCTTTAAAATTAAAAGTTTCAAATTAAAACTTATCACTCCAAAAATAGAAAAATACAAATTCTTAAGCCACAACCTTCTTCATCAATCACTTTGACTCTGACTCGGCAGTGGAAACTAAGAGTTTAAGACTCTTCTTTAATTTTTTTTTACTATTAACATACCCTTAATCTTGATTTCTTTAAAGTTTGAACGCCCTTTTGATCACTGCCCCTTTATTTTATTTTTTTTAAAAATAGAATTTTTTAAATGCGAAACATGCTTAATCAAACATTTTCCCTTCCCATAGCACCCATTTTGCGAAGAAATCTCTCTTTGTTTGGTGCTTTCTTTTCTTTAGAACTTCTTTTGTTTATACGTGGATGATAAGTCATTATAATTATTAAGTTTTCAAAAAGCTGCAAGCCGAATTTTATCGCTAGTGATTAGTACATATGTGGTGCCCCCGTCATGCTCAAATTCTGGGTCCGCCTCTACCCATAATCGTCTTTTTATAATAATCTTGAGGTTTCATTGCCCATCTGTTGAAGCTTTATTTGAAGGCACAAGCTCATTTCCATGAAACATAAACCAAAAAAAAGAATCCGAGATGGCAATGCTAAATAATAGGAAGTTCCTTCTAGCAAATATGTCTTGCTCAATGCAAGAGCAACAACAAATATGCCTCACTCCCAAACATACTTTTCTCAATACGAGACAATAATATATAATTGGACGATAATAATAATAATACTACTAATAATAATAATAATAATAATAATAATAATAATAATAATAATAATAATAATAATAATAATAATAAAAAAAAAACTCATAAACGTTGGGTTTATCTTTTGAAAATTATCACTATCACCCTAATACATCTTCCAAAATTGTATTATAGGTGAAGTTAACAAACTAAATTCACTAAACATAAAAAAATATATACAACTCAACGAAAAAAAAGTACAAAATTTTTATCGGGGAAAATAGGTATGGAAATGAAGTGCGATGCAAAATTTAAAAGGAAAAAATGGATGGACTCTTGAATCTTGTCTAAAGACAATACATATCAAATTGATTCAAAATAGACTTGGTCCTCTACACTTTGTACTCTGACGATCTCATTCTCAATTATTTGGCGCAACTAAAAACTTGTGAGTTGCACTCATTGTTCTTGCTAATGCTCTCTCTCCTCTCTCTCTCCTCTCTCTTTCTCTCTCTGTTCCTCTTCAAATTTTCTTTTCTTACTTTAAAGAAGTGGCAGAACAAAAATGGCGGCAGGGGAACTCTGAGAATTTAGTTACAATGGCAGACAAATTTTATTTGGACCGAAAACATTAGGATGATAGCTCTTCAATTTAAAATGAAGACCCCCATTAAATACAAATAGGTGTAGAGATGAAACCCGAAATGATTGCTCTTTGCCATCAGACTCATCATGCTCGAGTAAGAAGTGGTCTGGATTGACGATATTTAAAGCCGAAATTCAAGAGGACCACCCCGTTTGTTCATTTAGTACAGGGGTAAATGAAAGGGCGGAGCTATGGAAAATGAACCATTATTGGACAATTAAAGGTTCTGAAAACGGAAAGACTACACTTTCTTTAACGTCTTTCTCATTTAATTGAGCAATGAATCATACAGTAAACTTTTTAACGGGAGTGACTTTATTTTTCAACAAATTTTTAAGATCAAAATAAAATAAAAGGCTAAAAATCTAACAAAAAAGATAAACACCAATGCTGGACATAGGAAGATGCCACATCATCTTTTCCATTCCCAACTTTATATATATATATATATATATATATATATATATATATATATATATATTCATGTTTGAATGCCGACGAATGTCATAACTGCCGTAATATACAATTTTTTTAATTTAAAATTATGGCGATTAAAACAGCCATACGAACAGGATTTAAGTGACATAATTTACTTACATTACTAGCTAATTTATCCGCGCTTCGCGCGGTTAATATATAAAACAATTCATAGCACAAAATATAAACAAATATATGTAACATAAGATATTGTAACGACCCGACCGGTCGTTTTGAATATTATAACCTCGTTCCCCTATTTACTGCTTAATTTATGCCTTACAATTAATTTATGACTTATCGGGTTAGTTGGTTCGGGTTCGAAAAGAATTCGGAGTGAAATGAGACACTTAGTCTCATAATTAAAAATTTTAAGATAGAAAAGTTGCCCGGATGTGGACTTAGGTGTAAACGACATCGAATCTGAAATTTTATGATTCTAATAGCTCTGTATGATAATTTTGGGCTTAGGAGCGTGTCCGAAAATTTTTTTGGAGGTCCGTAGAGGAATTAGGCTTGAAATGCTGAAAGTTGAATTTGTGGGAAGTTTGTGTCACGACCCAAAATTTCACCACAGGCGTCGTGATGGCACCTAGTCTCTAAGACTAGGTAAGTCGATTTCTATCACATTTTCAAGCCTTTTTTTTTTGAATTAAATAAGTAATCAAAACTAACAGAGGAATAAATATGAATATACAACCTCCCAAGACTGGTAGTACCGAGTCACGAACTCTAACCGAATACATGGAATGATCACGAGGACCGAATATACAATACTGTTTGATTAAAAATTAACAGTACAATGAAATGAAAAGACTCCAAGGGACTGGGACGACCAAGCAGCTCTACCTTGAATTCTTACGATCCCTCTTTAACTCTACTCAAGTCCGATATCTCCAATACCTGGTTCTGCACAAAAATATGCAGAAGTGTAGTATGAGAACACCACGGTCGGTACCCAGTAAGTATCAAGAGTAACCTCAATGGAGTAGAGACGAGGTACAGTCAAGGCACTCACTAGTCTAATAACATGTGCAATATAGCATGCAAAAATAATAGAAAATAAATGGCAGTAATAGCAACATCAATCAACTAGTGATTTAAAGAGCAAGGTAACATGAACACCATAAATATTGCTCAAACGAGTAATAAACACAGGTACAGCCAATTAATCAGGTCCTTCAGAATATACATCTTTTATCTAAGTTATTCAATAAAAATCTCTGGAATATAATCCTTTTCAATAAATATATTTTCGAATATAATTTTTTCAAGTAAATATCTTTCGAATATAATTCTTTCAAGTAAATATCTTTCAAATGTAATTCTTTCAAGTAAATATCTTTCAAATATAATTCTTTCAAGTAAATACCTTTCGAATATAATTCTTTCAAGTAAATATCTTTATAATATAATTATTTCAAATAAATATTTTTCTAATATAATTCTTTCGAATAAATATCTTTCAAATATACTCCTCTCAAGTAAATATCTTTATAATATAATTCTTTCAAATAAATATCTTTCTAATATAATTCTTTCTAATAAAAGTCACCATGTGACGCCTCATTTAACTTTCCTGGCGTGAGGAATACATTCAACATATCACATCAAATGGCACGACAATACCTTCGTGCACTTAGCTCATTCTCACCCATATATATATATATATATATATATATATATATATATATATATATATATATATATATATTTGATTCAAATCAATTGGCACGGTAATACCCTTTGTGCATTTATATCTCCCTCACTGTGAATACATATAATAGTACCAACTAGGCGGGAGAAATGCCAATAACAATAAAAGAAATAAAGTGGAGGCACACATGAAGCAACAACGACTACAAAGTCACACAGAAAACATAGGTGCACAATAACATCTCAAGATAAAGGCATGAATGTATACACAACAAAACGATATCACAATATAATGTATGTCTCTCGCTCTCGCCTGCACGGAAACATCCTTCGTGCCATGAATATATGATAACGTAAAAATAATTGCACAACATCACCCTTCGTGCATTTACTCTCATCCTCACCTGATAATATAAATGAAATAGCACGGCATCACCCTTCGTGCTTCACACTCTCAATGGCACGGCATCACCCTTCGTGCTTTACACTCTCAAATGGCACGGCATCACCCTTTGTATTTTACACTCTTCCTTTCCAAGCACATGTATATCATTAACAAGCAAGGTAGGAAGCATAAATAACATCAAGGAGAGTATTTAAACCACAACACAATACAACAATTCATATCGTAATTTTCACTGACCACAACCAAATTCCAAATATGTAGCAGAATCAATAAATTTGTCAACAAATAGCCCAAGGCTCCACAAAACATATAATAAACCTCAATACAATCAATAGAGGTGAAAAATACTCAGTATAAAGCAACGCCTTCATTATTTCAAATTCTTGATAATTATATTAACTCCTCAATTTAAACTTATTAATAAATATTTACAGATAAGGGTCCCATCATGGATTTAATTCCAAGAAAATATCAAATCAATAAACACACGGAATTCACATAAAATCCAAGTGACAATAACACTAAATTTATTATATAAAATACAAATTTGACAAATAAGGAACGAGGCATGATAATTTAAGGATTTACTAATGCCAACAATTATCTAATTTAATATATAAAAATGTCTAAAACTTTAAACCAAGAAAATTTGCACATATAAGCCCAAGTACGTACTCGTCACCTCGCGTACTCGGCTTCACGTTTCACAAATGGCACATAAGACTCGATGCCTAAGGGGTAACTCCCCCACTCGAGGTTAAGCAAGACACTTACCTTTTTGAAGTTATGCTGATATTCTAAAATCGCATCCTTTCTTGAATTGATCTCCAGACCGCCCAAATCTATCCAAATTAATTGTATAACTCCATTAAAATTCATCGGAAATAATTTCGGATAATAATACGTCGACTTAAAAATTTATTCCAAAAAGTCAATGCGGGACCTGCCCCTCGGAACCCGACATAATTTTCATGAAATCCGAACACTCATTCCGATACGAGTTCAACCATACCAATTTTATCAAATTCCGATAACAACTCGACCTCCAAATCTTAAATTTTCATTTTTGGAAGATTTTGCAGAAATTTTGATTTCTTTCATTTAAATCCGAAATAAATGATGAATATAACCATATAATCATGAAGTATAATCACTTTAGGATATAGAACACTTAACCCAATCCATATGGTGAAAATCGCCTCAAAAATTGCTTCAATCCGAGCTCTAAAGCTCCAAAGCTCCAAATATGTTAAAAATGGCTGAAATCTCGAAATATAGCTACTTCCTAGGTATTTACTCATCGCGATCGCGAAACACAAAATTTATCAGCCCCAAAATTGCTCTTCGCGATCGCGGAAAACCAATCACGATCGCGAAGAACAAACTCCCCAACTCTTCCTGACATCCTCTAGTATAATGGTCATAACGTTTAGTACAAAACTCCAAATGATGAATGGTTTAACTTTCTGAAAACTAAATTCCAAGGACTTAACTTTCATGTGTTGCTCATCTCCCAATTTCTTATATATTTCGAGATATAAGCTTCCAAAGTCAGCTCTATGCAACAGAGGTTTCCAAACTCTTCGCGGACAGCCTGTAGTATATCTACCATAATATTTTGTACACAACTCCAAATAACAAATGGTTTACCTTTCTACAACTTTTGATTTTGGATCATCTCCAAATTTCTTATAGATTGCGAGATATAAGCTTTCAAAGTTGGGTTAGTGCAGCAGAAAATTTCCTCTACGCGATAGCGAAAGGCCTTTCGCGATCGCGATTCACTGGCCATTTTCCCCCATTTTGTCTTCGCGATCGCTGCCAATTCCACGCGATCGCATAGCACACTACTGTAGCTAAAAACCAGCAGCTATAAACGGCCTAGAAATGGTTTGAAACCATCCTAAAACTCACCCGAGCCCCTCGGGACCCTGTACAATCACACCATCCAGTCCCATAACATAACACGGACCTGCTCGAGGCCTCAAATCACATTGAACAACATCAAAACGATGAATCACACCTCAAATCAAAATCTATAAACTTTGAACTTTCAAATTCTATATCTTGTGCCGAAACACATCAAATCAATTCGAAATGACTTCAAATTTTGCACACAAGTCGTAATTGACATAACAAAGTTATTCAAATTTCCAGAATCGGATTCCGACCCCGATATCAAAAAGTCAACCCCCCAGTCAAACTTTCCAAAAATTTGACTTTCGCCATTTCAAGCTTAATTCCACTACGGACCTCCAAATAATTTTCCAGACACACTCCTAAGTTCAAAATCACCCAACGGAGCTAACAGAACTGACAGAACTCTATTCCGGAGTCGTCTTCATACATTTTCGACTATGGTCAAAATCCTAAGACTTAAGCTTCCGTTTTAGGGACCAAGTGTCCCAAATCACCCCGAATCATCCAATAACTAAATTTAATCATGCACGCAAGTCAATACACATAATACGAAGATGCTCAAGACCTTAAGTCGTTGAACGGGGCGTTAATTCTTAAAATGACAAGTCGGGTCTTTACAGTTTGACTGGGGGGATTGACTTTTTGATATCAGGGTCGAAATCTGATTCTGAAAATTTTAATAGGCATGTTATGTCATTTATGACTTGTGTGCAAAATTTGAGGTCAATCGGACATGATTTGATAGGTTTCGGTGTTGTTTGTAGAAATGAAAAGTTTCAAAGTTCATTAGACTTGAATCTATGTGGGATTCATGTTTTTAGTGTTGTTGGATGTGATTTGAAGACTCGACTAAGTTCGTATGATATTTTAGGACTTGTTGATATATTTGGTTGAGTTCCCGAGGGCCTCATGTGAGTTTCGGATGGTTAACGGATCAAAAAGTGGACTAAAATAGCTGCTGCAATTTCCTTCTGCTGCAAATTCCATCTCCCAGAATCGAGCCCAGAATCTCCCAGAATAAGGTCATGATCGAGCCCAGGATCAAAGCCACGATCGAAGGCCAGGGTCGAGGGCCATGATCGAGGGCCCAGGATCGAAGCCAGGATCTAAGGCCGGGGTCGAGGGCCATGATCGAGGGCCAGGATTGAGGGTAAGAATCGAGGCCCAGGATCGAGGCAGGATCGAGAGCTGTCTGGGCAGAATTATAAATCAGGGAACTTCGTCCCATTCGCCATTTTTGACAAATTGGAGCTTGTGGAGAGGCGATTTTTGATAGATTTTCAAGGAAAACTTGAGGTAAGTCCCTTGTGATCATTTATACTCCATAATATTGAATTATCATCGAATAATCCGACTAGATTAAATATTTTTGAGGTGTAACTCAGAGATTTGAACTTAGAAAGTTAGAAATAAGATTTGTAGATTTGAGGGTCGAGTTGAGGTCGGATTTTGGTAAAATTGGTATGGGTAGACTCTTGGTTGAATGGGCTTTCGGATTTTGTAACTTTTGTCGGGTTCCATGGCGTGGGCCCCAAAGACGATATTTGAGCTAAATTTCGGATTTTTATGAAAAATTAATATTTTCTTATGGAATTAATTCCAATAAATTTTATTGACTTAAACGAATTATTTGTGACTAGATTTGAGGCATTCAGAGGCCGATTTGCGAGGCAAAGGCATAGCAGAGTAAAGAATTTCACATTTTGAGGTAAGTAACAGTTATAAATCTGGTCTTGAGGGTATGAAACCCCGGATTTTTGTGTCATGTGATTATATGGGAGGTGATGCACATGCTAGGTTACGGGCGTGTGGGCGTGCACCGAAGGGATTGTGACTTGGTCCGTCCCGTAAAATTGTAAAGTTGAATAACCTGTCTTTTTGTGTTGCAATTTGACTGTAAATCATGTTAAAATCATGCTTAGGCTATGTGATAGTACTGTTGGGACCCACATAGGCCGCATACTTGTTGAATTATTTGCTAATTGCTGTCTTGTACTCAGTCATAATTTTACTTGTGCATCATACCTCAGTCTTTCTTGATATTTGTTGATTTACTATGTTATCTTTGTTTGGGCTGATCTTTGTGATTTCCGAGAGCCCGAGAGACTAGAGAGGTTGAGGACTGAGTAAGGCCGAGGGCATGTCGGTTAGGTAAGGATATATGGCACGTGAGTTGTCCGTGCATGATATTATAGCACGTGAGTTATTCGTGCAACACGTGAGTTGTCCGTGCGGATTATGGCGCTTGGGCTGTAGGAGCTTTTCCAGAGTCTGTACACCCCTAGTGAGTGCGGGTACCCATTAAGTGTGAGTGCTGAGTGGTTGAGCTGTTGTGACGAGTTGAGTGAATGTTGCCCTAAGAGGCTGTACTTGTTTTTCATTTGTTGTTGCACTTAGTTGCTATCTGTCATTGATGTGAAATACTCTGAAAGATTTTATATCCAGATTACACGAACTTGAACTGTATAAAACTGATTTGACTTAAACTGTTAGATTTGAAAGCATGTCTAATCTTTGCTGGAATTACTGAAAGTGAACTATAACTGTGTAGCTCGTCACTATCTTCAGTTCTTTAGTTATTATAATTACTTGCTGAGTTGGTTGTACTCATACTACACCCTGCACTTCGTGTGCAAATCCAGTTACTTCTGGGCATAGCGGGTGTTGATTCTCTCGTACAGTTGATCTTCCGGAGATTCAGAGGTAGCTGCCGTGTTTCGCAGACCTTGTCTCTCCTTCCCTATCTCCTTGTTTATCGTATTTTGGTCTTAGACTATTATAGATCGTATTTTTCCAGACTTATATTCATATTAGATGCTCATGTACTCAGTGACACTAGGTTTTGGTGAGTGTTCGTATCAGTATTTGTGGGATTTTGTATTGTATTTAAATATTATATTTTCAAACTTAAAAGAAAGTGTGGTTTATTGATATTATCGGCTTGCCTAGTGTCGAGATAGGCTCCATCACGACAGGTTGGGATTCTGGGTCGTGACAAGTTGGTATCTGAGCCTAGGTTACATAGGTCTCACGAGTCATGAGCAGGTTTAGTAGAGTTTTGCGGATCGGTACAGAGACGTCTGTACTTATCTTCGAGAGGTTGCAGAATCCTTAGGAATATTTTACTTTCTTGTATTCTGTCGTACGAATTTGTTAATTCCGGAAACTAAATTTTTGTTATTCTATTCTCTCACAGATGATGAGGACACGTACTACCGGATCAGACGATCGGCCACCGGTGCCACCAGTTAGGGCCGTGAGAGGCTGGGGTCGTGGTAGAGGCCGGGGCTGAGGTAGAGGTCGAGGTGTAGCTCGTACCACAGTTGGACCCGCACCTGTAGTACCACCAGTTGCTCCAGGTCAGGTGCAGATTCCAGATATAGCTGAGCCGACAGGACCAGCTCAGGCACCAGCTGTGCCTATTGAGATTCCAGGCCTTCAGGAGACTTTGGCCCAGATATTGATAGTTTGCACTGGTCTTGCTCAGGTGGTTTCGGCTCAGGCCGCACCTGCAACTTCTCAGGCCGGGGGAGGTACTCATACCCCTATTTTCCGTACTACAGAATAGGTAGTACAGGGACTTCATATATCGGGGGCACCACCAGCCCAATCAGTTACAATTGCTTAGGCCCCGGTAGTTCCTGTTATGGCAGATGATGAGCAGAGGAGACTTGAGAGATTTGAAGGGCTTCGACCTCTACCATTTAGCGGTGCTGAGTCAGAGGATACTCAAGGTTTTCTTGATAAGTGTCAATGGATACTTCGGACAGCGGGTATTCTAGAGACCAGCGGAGTCTCGTTCACTACTTTTTAGTTTTTCGGGGCTGCCTTCAGATGGTGGGAGGCTTACGAGAGGTGTTGGCTGGTCGGTGCAGCACCCCTTACCTGGCAGCAGTTCTCCGGTCTATTCCTAGAGAAGTTCGTGCCTCAGTCCCGCAGAGAGGAGTTGCGCAGGCAGTTCGAGCAGCTTCATCAGGGTGATATGTTTGTGACATAGTATGAGATGAGATTTTAAGAATTGGCCTGTCATGCTATCTGTTTGATTCCCACAGACAGGGAAAGGATTAGGAGGTTCATAGATGGCCTCACTTTTCAGTTGCGATTACTCATGACTAGAGAGAGAGTATCTAGTGCTACTTTCGACGAGTTGGTCGACATTGCTCGTCAGATTGAGATGGTTCACAGCCAGGAACAGGTTGAGAGGGAGGCTAAGAGGCCTCGTGGTACAGGTGATTTTAGCAATGTTCCTTCAGGGGGTTAGTTTTACCATGGCAGGGGTCATTTTTACAAACATGCTAAGACGGGTCATCCCGCTCATCATGATGCATCAGCTAGCCATGGTTCTTATAGTGCTCACTCAGGCTAGTCTTCATTCAGTGCACTACCAGCACAGAGTTCTCATCATGCCTCGTCCGTTCAGGCTTCTACAGGTAATTCTTCGGGTTATCGGGAGCAACAGTTCCGTCAGAGGAGGGATTGTTTTGAGTGCGGAGAATTGGGTCATTTCAAGAGAGATTGTCCTAGGTTGTTGAGTGGGGCTCCATAGCAGAGTTCTCGACCAACGATACTAGCACCAGCAGTTACACCACCCGCCCAACCAGCTCGGGGTGGGGGTTAGGCAGCTAGGGGTCGCCCAAGAGGGGGAGGCCGATCATGTGGCAGTCAGGCCCGATTCTATGTTTTTCCTGCCAGGCCAGATGTTGTTGCTTCAGATGCAGTGATCATAGGTATTGTTTCAGTGTGCCACAGGGAGGCTTCTATATTATTGGACCCTGGTTCCACTTATTCATATGTATCATCATATTTTGCTCATTATCTGGATATGTCCTGTAAGTCCTTAGTTTTACCTGTTTATGTATCTATACCGGTGGGCGATATTATTATTGTGGATCGTGTGTATTGGTCGTGTGTGGTAACTATTGGGAAACTAGAGACCAGAGTTGATCTCTTATTATTTGGTATGGATGATTTTGATGTAATCCTGGGTATGGATTGGTTATCCCCATGTCATGCTATTCTGGACTGTCACGCAAAAATCGTGACGTTGACGACGTCGGGGTTGCCAAAGGTTGAATGGAGAGATTCTCTAGATTTTGTTCCTAACAGGGTAATTTCTTATTTGAAGGCCCAACGTATGGTTGGAAAGGGATGTTTGTTATATTTGGCCTTTGTGAGAGGTGTTGATGCTGATACTCCTATTATTGATTCAGTACCGATCGTGCGAGACGTTTTGGATGTATTTCCTATAGACCTGCTGGGTATGCCACCCGACACAGCTATTGATTTCGGTATTGACTTGGTGCAGGTCACTCAGCCCATTTCTATTCCTGTGTATCGTATGGCACCAACTGAGTTAAAGGAATTGAAAGAGCAACTTCAAGAACTCCTTGAAAAGTGGTTTATTAGGCCTAGTGTGTCACATTAGGGTGCATCGGTTCTATTTGTGAAGAAGAAAGATGGTACTATACGGATGTGCATTGATTATAGGCAGTTGAACAAAGTTACAATCAAGAATAAATATCCTTTACCGCGTATTGATGACTTATTTGACCAACTTTAGGGAGCGAGGGTGTTCTCCAAAATTGATTTGAGATCGGGGTATCACCAGCTGAAAATTGGGGATTCGAATATTCTAAAAACGGCATTCAGAACTTGTTATGGCCACTACAAATTTCTTGTGATGTCTTTTGGGATAACCAATGCCCTAGTAGCATTTATGCATATGATGAATAGTGTATTCCAGCCATATCTTGATTTATTTATCGTAGTATTTATTGATGATATTCTTGTGTACTCATGTAGCTAGGTGGAGCATGCACAACACTTGGGTATTGTATTATAGAGGCTGAGAGAGGAGAGACTTTATGCCAAATTCTCTAAGTGTGAGTTCTGGCTTAGTTCGGTGGCATTCTTGGGAATATAGTGTCCAAGGAAGGAATTAAGTTAGATCCGAAGAAAATAGGGGTAGTTCAGAATTGGCCCAGGCCATCTTCAGTTACTGAGATTTGGAGTTTTCTTGGCTTGGCCGGTTATTATCGTCGCTTCGTGGAGGGTTTCTTGTTTATTGCATCGCTTATGAATAAATTGACCCAGAAAAGTGCTCCGTTCACGTGGTCGGATGAGTGTGAAGAGAGCTTTTAGAAGCTCAAAATAGCTTTGACTACAGCTCCAGTATTGGTATTGCCTACAGGTTCAGAGTCTTATACTGTGTATTGTGACGTGTCGCGTATTGGTCTCGACGTAATACTGATGCAAGACGGTAGGGTGATTGCATATGCGTCCAGACAGTTAAAGGTGCATAAGAAGAATTATCCAGTCCACGATCTTGAGTTAGCAGCTATTTTTCATGCCTTGAAAATTTGGCGGCATTACTTGTACAGTGTCCAGTGTGAGGTATATACCGATCATCGGAGTCTACAACATTTGTTTAAATAGAAGGATCTTAATTTGCGGCAGCGAAGGTGGTTAGAGTTGCTTAAGGATTATGATATCACCATTCTCTATCATCCCGGAAAGGCCAATGTAGTAGCCGATGCCTTGAGTCGTAAAGCGGAGAGTTTGGGAAGCTTAGCATACTTATCGTTAACAGAGAGGCCTTTAGCATTAGATGTTCAGGCCTTGGCCAACCAGTTTGTTAGATTGGATGTTTCCGAGCCGAATCAAGTTTTGGCTTGTGTTGTTTCTCGATCTTCTTTATATGATCGCATCAGAGAGCGTCAGTATGATGATCCACATCTGTCTGTCCTTAAAGACACAGTTCATCACGACGATGCCAAGGAAGTCACTATTGTAGATGACAGTGTATTACGGATGCAAGGCAAGCTATGTGTGCCTAATGTAGATGGTTTGTGTGAGCTGATTATCCAGGAAGCTCACAGTTCGCGGTACTTTATTCATCCAGGCTCCGCGATGATGTATCAGGATTTGAGGCAGCACTATTGGTGGAGGTGAATGAAGAAATATGTAGTTGGATTTATATCTCGGTGTTTAAATTGTCAACAGGTAAAGTACGAGCATCAGAGACCGGGCGGATTACTACAGAGACTTAAAATTCCAGAGTGGAAGTGGGAACGTATTACCATGGACTTCGTAGTTGGGCTCCCATGGACTTTGAGAAAGTTTGATGTTATTTGGGTGATAGTAGATCGGTTGACCAAATCTGTGCATTTATTCTAGTTGGTACTAATTATTCTTCGGAGCGGTTGGCTGGGATTTATATTTACGAGATTGTTCGCCTACACGGTGTCCTAGTGTCCATCATTTTAGATCGGGGCACACAGTTTACATCATAGTTTTGGAGAGCAGTGCAGCGAGAATTGGGTGCACAGGTTTAGTTAAGTACAACATTTCACCCTCAGACGGACGGACAGTCCGAGCGCACTATTCAGATATTGGAGGATATGCTATGCGCTTGTGTCATTGATTTTGGGGGTTCTTGGGATCAATTTCTATCACTTGCGGAGTTTGCTTACAATAATAGCTACCAGTCAAGCATTCAGATGGCTCCGTATGAATCTTTATATGGGAGACGGTATCGGTCTTCGGTGGGTTGGTTTGAGCTGGGTGAGGTTAGAATACTGGGTACTGACTTGGTTCAGGATGCTTTAGAGAAGGTCAAAGTGATTCAGGAACAGCTTCACATGGCGCAGTCTAGACATAAGAGTTATGCCGACAGGAAGGTCCGTGATGTTACTTACACGGTTGGGGAGAAGGTTCTGCTCAAGATTTCACCCATGAAGGGTGTGTTTAGGTTCGGGAAGAAGGGCAAGTTGAACCCTCGGTATATTGGGCCTTTTGAGATACTTAAGAAAATTGGAGAGGTGGCTTATGAACCTGCCTTGCCACCTAGTATATCAGGTGTTCATCCAGTGTTCCATGTATCCATGCTCCAAAAGTATGTCGGGGATCCGTCTCATATTCTGGATTTCAGTACAGTACAACTGGACGGTAATTTGACTTATGATGTGGAGCCGATGGCTATTTTAGACCGCCAGGTTCGAAAGTTGAGGTCAAAGAACATAGCATCAGTGAAGGTGCAGTGGAGAGGCCAACCAGTCGGAGAAGCTACTTGGGAGATTGAGCAGGAGATGCGGAGCAAATATCCATACTTATTTGAGACTCCATGTATTATTCAAAACATGTTCGAGGACGAACGTTTGTTTAAGAGGGGGAGAATATAACGACCCGGCCGGTCATTTTGAATATTATAACCCCGTTCCCCTATTTACTGCTCAATTTATGCCTTGAAATTAATTTATGACTTATCGGATTAGTTGGTTCTGGTCCGGAAGGAATTCAGAGTGAAATAAAATACTTAGTCTCATAATTGAAAATTTTAAGATAGAAAAGTTGCCCGGATGTGGACTTAGGTCTAAACAACCTCGGATCTGAAATTTTATGATTCCAATAGCTACGTATGGTAATTTTGAGCTTAGGAGCGTGTCCGGAAAATTTTTTGGAGGTCCGTAGAGGAATTAAGCTTGAAATGCCAAAAGTTGAATTTTTGGGAAGTTTGACCGGAGGGTTGACTTTTTGATATCGGGGTCGAAATCTGATTCTGAAAATTTTAACAGGTCTGTTATGTCATTTATGTCTTGTGTGCAAAATTTGAGGTCAATCGGACGTGATTTGATAGGTTTCGGTGTTGTTTGTAGAAATAAAAAGTTTCAATGTTCATTAGGCTTGAATCTATGTATGATTCGTGTTTTTAGTGTTGTTGGATGTGATTTGAAGACTCACTAAGTTCGTATGATGTTTTAGGACTTGTTGGTATATTTGGTTGAGGTCCCGAGGGCCTCATGTGAGTTTCGGATGGTTAACGGATAAAAAAGTAGACTAAAATAGCTGCTGCAATTTCCTTCTACTGCAAATTCCATTTCCCAGAATCTCCCAGAATAGGGCCATGATCGAGCCCAGGATCGAAGCCACGATCGAAGGAAGGATCGAAGGCCAGAGTCGAGGGCCATGATCGAGGGTCAGAATCGATTTTGAGGAGAGGCGAGTTTTGATAGATTTTCAAGGAAAACTTAAGGTAAGTCCCTTGTGATCATTTCTACTCCATAATATTGAATTATCATCGAATAATCCGACTAGATTACATGTTTTTGAGGTGTAAATCGGAGATTTGAACATAGAAATTTGGAAATACGATTTGTAGATTTGAGGGTCGAGTTGAGGTCGGATTTTGGTAAAATTGGTATGGGTAGACTCGTGGTTGAATGGGCTTTCGGATTTTATAACTTTTGTCGAGTTCTGAGATGTGGGCCCCACAGGCGATGTTTGAGCTAAATTTTGGATTTTTATGGAAAATTAGTATTTTCTTATGGAATTAATTCCAATAAATTTTATTGACTGAAGCGAATTATTTGTAACTAGATTCGAGGCATTCAGAGGCCGATTTGCGAGGCAAAGGCATAGCAGAGTAAAGAATTTCACGTTTTGAGGTAAGTAACAGTTATAAATCTGGTCTTGAGGGTATGAAACCCCGGATTTTTGTGTCATGTGATTATTGTAGAGGTGACGCACATGCTAGGTGACGAGCGTGTGGGCGTGCATCATACCTCAGTCTTTCTTGATATTTGTTTATTTATTATGTTATCTTTGTTTGGGCTGATCTTTGTGATTTCCAAGAGCCCGAGAGACTAGAGAGGTTGAGGAATGAGTAAGGCCGATGGCCTGTTGGTGAGGTAAGGATATATGGCACGTGAGTTGTCCGTGCAGGATATTATAGCAGGTGAGTTGTCCATGCAGCATGTGAGTTATCCGTTCAACACGTGAGTTGTCCGTGCGGATTATGGCGCTTGGGCTGTAGGAGCCCCTCCGGAGTCTGTACACCACTAGTGAGCGTGGGTACCCATTGAGTGTGAGTGCGGAGGGCGGGGGTTGACTTTTTGATATCGAGGTCGGATTCCGATTCCGGAAGTCGGAGTAGGTCCGTAATGTTGAATATGACTTGTGTGCAAAACTTGGGGTCAATCGGACGTGGTTTGGTAGGTTTCGTCGTCGTTTGTGGAATTTGATAGTTTAGAAGTTCATTAAGCTTGAATCCAGGTGTAATTCATGTTTTTGTTGTTGTTTGACGTGTTTTGAGGGCTAGACTAAGTTCATATGGTATTTTAGGACTTGTTGGTATATTTGGTTGAGGTCCCGGGGGCCTCGGGTGTGTTTCGGATGCTTATTGGATCGAATTTTGGACTTGTGCAATTGCTGAGTTTCTGGTGTTCTAGTGTTTCGCACCTGCCAGGAGGGAACCGCAGGTGCGGACACGCACGTGCTTTAAGCCAAGTGCAGAAGCGGGGGTTGAGGAGATGGTCAGGGGTTGCAGGTGCGATGGGATTTCCGCATCTGTGAACCCATAGATGCGCTTGAAGTTCCGCAGATGCGGAGAGTGAGCTGGAGGGGTGAACGCAGAAGCGGACCATTGTTCGCAGGCGCACACACACATGTGCGGCCCTTTTATCACAGGTGCGGACCCAGCCCTTTTAGTTATTTCCGCACATGCGAGGGAAATTCTGCATGTGCGGCGTCGTAGGTGCGACAGTGTGTCCGCAGATGCGGAAGAATTGGGCAGAAAATGGGATTCCGAGGGTTTGATTTCCATTTCGATTTTAGGACTTTGAGAGCTCGGTGTGAGTCGATTCTTTGAGGTTTCTTCAAGAAGATTGTTGGGATAAGTGATTCTAACTCGGATTGGACTATATTTCATGAATCTATTGCTATTTTAATCATCTAATTAGTGATTTGAGTTGTAAATTTGGGGGGAAATGGTAGAAACTTCATAGGATAACATTTCGAGTTTTGAAAGGTGATTTGAGGTTGGATTCGAGTAATTCTTGTATGGTTGGACTCGTGATCCGAAATAAGCTCAAACCGGCTCCCGGGCCCACGTCTCGAAATCCGACAAAAGTCATTGTAGAGTAGGATTTTGTGCGGGTTGAGGTAAGTAACAGTTTTAAATCTAGTCATGAGGGTATGAAACCTAGGATTTTGGTATGATGTGACTATTTTAGAGATGACGCACATGCTAGGTGATGGGCGTGTAGGCGTGCACCGAGGGGGATTATGACTTGGTCCGTCCCGTGAGACTATAAAGTCGAATTGCCTATTGTTAATTACTTGTTCTCTCTGTGTTATAAAAATTTGACTGCAAATCATGTTAGTATCATGCTTAGGCTATGTGATGGTACTGTTGGGATCCGCAGAGGATGCATACTTGTTGAAGTATTTGTTAATTGCTGTCTCGTGCACAATCATAGTTTTACTTGCGTATCATATCTTAGTCTCTTCTTGATTCTTGTTGATACACTGTGTTATTTTTGTTTGGGCTGATCTTTATGATTTCTGAGAGTCTGAGAGACTAGAGAGGTGGATGACTCAGTTACGGCCTGAGTGCCAATCTGTGAGCTATATGTGTGTATATGAATCGGGTTGCATGCTGTAACGAGCCTTAGGGCTGTATATATGGATCGGGTTGCACGCCACAACGAGCCTCAGGGATGTATATATTTATGGATCGGGTTTCACGCCGTAACGAGCCTTATGGCTATTTATATGGGATCTGGCTGCACGCCGCAACAATATAGCGCTTGGGCTGAAGGAGCCCCTCCGGAGTCTGCACACCCCCAGTGAGCGCAGGTACCTATTGATTGTGAGTACTGAGGGCTGAGAGCCGAGTGATTGAGCTGTTGTGATGAGTTGAGTAACTGTTGCCTTGAGAGGCTGCACTTGCTTTTTCATTTGTTGATGAACTTAGTTGCTATCTGTCATTATCGTGAAATTTCTGAGGGATTCTATATCTAGATTTACCTGCATTGTAACTGTATAAGGCTGATTTGATTTGAACTACCGGATTTGAAAGCATGTCTATTCTTTGCTGGAATTATTGAAAATGAACTGTATTTGTATAGCTCGTCACTACTTTTCTCAGTTCCTTATTTATTTCTGTTACTTGTTGAGTTGGTTGTACTCATGCTACACCCTGCACTTCATGTGCAGATCCAGGTGTGTTTGATCACGGAGGTCGTTGAGTTCGAGCGCGATCGAGCACCGGAGACTATGAGGTAGCTGCCGGCGTCCGCAGACGTTGTCTCTCCTTCTATGTTTTCCTTCTATTCTATATTGATACTTAGACACTGTTTTATTAGACTGGATATCTAGATGCTCATGACTCAGTGACACCCCGATATCGGGTTATTTTTCCTCACTTATGTTTTATTTTGGGTTTTCCCCCATTTTTATGAAAAACCTCGGTTACTTTAAATGTCTTACTTCATTTATGTTAAATTTTGAAAGTGTTTTGGAAAGTTCGGTTTGCCTAGTATCACGATAGGCACCATCATGACGGGTTACGTTTTGGGTCGTAACAAGTTGGTATCAGAGCCTAAGTTACATTGGTCTCATGAGTCATGAGCAGGGTTAGTAGAGTCTTGCGGATCGGTACGGAGACGTCTGTACTTATCTTCGAGAGGTTGCAGAACCCTTAGGAAAAACTTCACATTCTTGAATTCTTGTCGTGTAAATCTTTTGATTCTGGTAACTAAATTTCTGTTGTTTTAATTCTCTCACAGATGGTGAGGATGCGTACTACGGAACAGGATGGACAACCACCAGTACCACCAGTCAGGACCGCGAGAGGCCAAGGTCGCGGTAGGGGCAGAGGTGCAGCGCACACAATAGCTGGGGCAGTACCTGAAGACCCACTAGTTGCCCCAGTTCATGAGCAGGCTCCAGTTGTGGACGAGCCTGTGGGACCAGCTAAGGCACCACCCGTTCCCATAGTGATTCCAGGCCTTAGCTTAGATTCTGACCGCGTGTACAAGTCTTGCTCAAGCGGTCTCTGTTCCGGCTACAACAACCACTTCTCAGGTTTGGGGAGGCACTCAGACTCCTGCCGCCCATACACCAGAGCATGTGGTACAGGGATTCCAGACACCGGGGGAACCACCAGCCCAGTCGGTTGCCGCTGCTAAGGATTATGTTGTTCCTGCTATGCCTGAGGATGATCGGCGTAGATTGGAGAAGTTTGGAAAGCACAGGGTTTCTTGGATATGTGTCAGAGGATACTCCATACGGCAGGTATTCTAGAGACCAGTGGGGTCTCGTTCACTATCTTTCAGTTCTCAGGGGCTTCATTCAGTTGGTGGGAGGCTTACGAGAGGCGTAGGCCGATCGGCGTAGCACCCCTTACATGGCAGCAGTTCTCCGTTCTTTCCCTGGAGAAGTTCATGCCTCAGTACTGCAGAGAGGAGCTGTGCAGGCAGTTCGAGCAGCTTCGTCAGGGTGATATATTTGTGACATAGTATGAGACGATATTTTCTGAGTTGGCCCGTCATGCTATCTGGTTGGTTTCCATAGAGAGAGAGAGGATCAGGAGGTTCATAGATGGCCTCACTTTTCAGCTGCAATTTGTTATGACTAGAGAGAGAGTGTCTGGTGCTACTTTTGATGAGGTTGTTGACATTGCTTGTCAGAGTGAGATGGTTCGCAGCCAGGAGCGGGTTGAGAGAGAGGCCAAGAGTCCTCGTGGACAGGGTGGATTTAGCGGTGTTCCTTCTGGGGGCAGTTCCACCACGGTAGGGGTCGTCCTTTCAGACATGCTCAAACGGCTCACCCAGTTCACCGTGGTGCATCATCTAGCCATGGTTCACATAGTTATCAGCAGGGCCATTTATCTCTCAGTTCCCTCCCAGCTCAGAGTTCGTCCCGTGCTCCATCGGGTCAGGGCTCGTCTATGCCAAGTCCTTCTACTAGTTATCCTGGTGCTCGGGGCTCCCTTCAGTCCCTAGCACCAGCTCCG
The DNA here is from genome assembly GCF_000390325.3 of Nicotiana tomentosiformis. Taxonomy (NCBI): domain Eukaryota; kingdom Viridiplantae; phylum Streptophyta; class Magnoliopsida; order Solanales; family Solanaceae; genus Nicotiana; species Nicotiana tomentosiformis. The sequence continues at coordinate 28,087,202 of NC_090820.1, read as the reverse complement.
TGGAGTTGCTATGAGTGTGGAGAGTTTGGCTACATTAGGAGACATTGTCCCTGCCTTAAGGGAGGTACGGCTCAGCAGAGAAGCCAGTCTATGATATCAGCACCAGTTTCTTCACCACCCGCTCAGCCAGCTCGGGGTGGAGCCCAGTCAGCTAGGGGTCGCCCGAGAGGGGGAGGCCGATCATGGGGCGGCCAGGCCCGTTTCTATGCTCTTCCTGCGAGACCAGATGCCATTGCTTTGGATGCTGTGATTACATGTATTGTCTCAGTTTTCCATAGAGATGCCTCTGTATTATTTGACCATGGTTCCACTTATGCAGATGTGTCCTCGTATTTCGCTCATTATCTGGTTATGCCCCGTGATCTTTAATTGCATCTGTTCATGCATCCGCTCCAGTGGGCGATACTATTATTGTGGACCGTGTATATCGGTCATGTGTGGTGACTATTGGGTGTCAGGAGACTAGAGTAGACCTCTTGTTGCTTAGTATGGTCAATTTTGACATGATTTTGGGTATGGATTGTTTGTCTCCATATCATGATGTTCTAGATTATCACACTAAGACCGTGACGTTGGCAATGCCGGGTTTGCCGATGGTTGAGTGGAGCGGATCTATAGACTATGTTCCCAGTAGAGTGATTTCATACTTGAAAGATCAGCGGATGGTTGAGAAGGGTTGTCTATCTTATCTGGCCTTTGTGAGGGATGTTAGTGTATAGGCCCTTGCTATTGATTCTGTTCTGGTGGTGCGAGATTTTCCGGATGTGTTTCCTGTAGACATGTCGGGCATGCCGCCTGACAGGGATATTGATTTCGGTATTGATTTGGTGCCGGGCACTCAGCCCATTTCTATTCCACCGTATCGTATGGCACCGGCGGAGTTGAAGGAGTTGAAGGAACAACTTCAAGAACTCCTTGACAATGGGTTTATTCTTCCTAGCGTGTCACCTTGTGGTGTACCAGTTCTATTTGTAAAGAAGAAGGATGGTACTATGAGAATGTGCATTGATTACAGACAGTTGAACAAGGTCACAATCAAGAACAAGTATCCATTGTCGCGTATTGATGATTTGTTTGACCAGCTTCAAGGAGCGATAGTGTTCTCCAAGATTGACTTGAGGTCAGGGTATCACCGGCTGAAGATTCGGGACTCAGATATTCTTAAGATAGCTTTCAGGATCCGATATGGCCATTATGAGTTCCTTGTGATGTCTTTTGGGTTGACCAACACCCCAGCAATATTCATGCATTTGATGAATAGTGTGTCTCAGTCTTATCTTGACTCGTTAGTTATTGTATTCATTGATGACATACTGGTGCACTCTCGTAGCCAGGAAGAGCATGCTCAGCATCTGAGGATTATGTTACACCGATTTAGGGAGGAGAAGCTTTATGCAAAGTTCTTCAAGTGACAGTTTTGGCTTAGTTCAGTGGCGTTCTTGGGACACATGGTGTCCAGTAAGGGTATTCAGGTAGACCCGAAGAAGATAGAGACGGTTCAGGGTTGACCCAGACCGTCCTCAGCCACGCAGATTCGGAGTTTTCTAGGTTTGGCTGGTTATTACCGCCGTTTCGTGGAGGGCTTCTCATCTATTTCATCGCCCTTAACTAAATTGACCCAAAAGGGTTCTCCTTTCAGGTGGTCGGGGGAGTGCGAGGACAGCTTTCAGAAGCTCAAGACTGCTTTGACCACGACTCCAGTTCTAGTTCTACCATCAGTTTCTGGTTCTTACACAGTGTATTGTGATGCCTCGTGGATAGGCATTGGGTGTGTTTTGATACAGGCGGTAGAGTGATTGCTTATGCTTCGTACCAGTTGAAGCCCCGTGAGAAGAATTATCCTGTCTATGACCTTGAGTTAGCACCTATTGTTCACGCCTTGAAGATTTGGCGGCACTATTTGTACGGGGTCCATTGTGAGATTTACACTGATCATCGGAGTTTACAGCATCTGTTCGAACAGAAAGATCTTAACTTGCATCAGCGGAGGTGGTTAGAGCTTCTTAAGGACTAAGCTATCACCATTTTGTATCATCCCGGGATGGCCAATGTGGTGGCCGATGCCTTGAGTCGCCGGGCGGAGAGTTTGGGGAGCTTGGTATATCTTCCAGCAGCAGAGAGGCGATTGACATTGGATGTTCAGGCCTTAGCTAGTCAGTTTGTTAGATTGGATATTTCTGAGCTGAGTCGAGTATTGGCTAGTGTGGTCTCTCGGTCTTCTCTTTATGATCGTATCAGGGAGCGTCAGTATGAGGACCCCCATCTACTTGTCCTTATGGACACGGTCTAGCATAATGATGCTAAAGAGGTCACTATTGGGGATGATGGTGCATTGAGGATGTAGGACAGGATGTGTTTGCTCAATGTAGATGGTTTGCATGAGTTGATTCTCCAGGAGGCTCACAGTTTGCGGTATTCTATTCATCCAAGTGCTGCGAAGATGTATCATAACTTGAGACAGCATTACTGGTGGAGGAGAATGAAGAAGGACATAGTGGAGTATGTAGCTCGGTGCCTAAATTGCCAGCAGGTGAAGTATGAGCATCAACGACCAGATGGGTTGTTTCAGAAGTTAGAGATTCCGAGTGGAAGTGGGAGAGGATCACTATGGATTTCATTGTTGGGCTTCCACGGACTCAGCGGAAGTTTGATGCAATTTGGGTAATTGTAGACCGGCTGACCAAGTCAACTCATTTCATTCCTGTGATGACTACCTATTCTTCCGAGCAGCTGGATCGAGTGTATATCCGCGAGATCGTCAAGCTTCATGGCGTACCAGTATCTATCATTTCTGACTGGGGTACGTAGTTTACATCACGGTTCTGGAGGGTCATACAACATGAGTTGGGCACTCGAGTGTAGTTGAGCATATCATTTCACCCTCAGACGGATGGACAGTCCAAGTGCACTATTCAGATATTAGAGGATAAGATCTGTGCGTGTGTGATAGAGTTTGGGGGTTCGTGGGATCAGTTCTTGTCACTAGTGGAGTTTGCCTACAACAACAGTTATCAGTCGAGTATCCAGATGGCACCGTATGAGACTCTGTATGGTAGGCGATATAGGTCTTCAGTGGGTTGGTTCGAGCCTGACGAGGCTAAATTATTGGGTACAGACTTGGTTCAGGATGCTCTGGAGAAGGTTAGGATGATTCAGGATAGACTACGCACAACCTAGTCCATGCAGAAGAGTTATGCGGATCGGAAGGTTCGCGATGTTGCATTCATGGTTGGAGAGTGGGTGTTGCTCCGGGTGTCACCCATGAAGGGTGTTATGAGGTTCAGAAAGAAGGTCAAGCTGAGCCCGAGGTTTATCGGTCCATTTGAGGCATTGCGACGTGTTGGGGAGGTTGCTTATGAGCTTGCCTTGCTTCCCAGTCTAGCAGGAGTTCATCCAGTATTCCATGTTTCTATGCTCTGGAAGTATCACGACGATCCGTCCCACGTATTGGATTTCAGCTCAGTTCAGTTGGACAAGGATTTATCTTATATTGAGGAGCTGGTGGCGATCTTGGATAGGTAGGTTCTAAATCTGAGGTCGAAGAATATTGCTTCTGTGAAAGTTCTGTGGAGGGGTCAGCCGGTCGAGGAGGTGACTTGGGAGACCGAGCATGATATGTGCAGCCGTTATCCTCATCTTTTCATCACTTCAGGTATGTCTCTATGCTCGTTCAAAGGCGAATGATTGTTTTAAGAGGAGGAGGATGTAACGACCCGGCCGATCGTTTTGAGTGTATTAGCCCCGATCCCCTATTTACTATTTTCTCCGTATCTGTTTCTAATTATGTGACTTGCCCGGAGGCCTTGTTTTGGTTTCAGAGTGATTTGGGACATTTAGTCCCTAAAACGGAAGCTTAAGTCTTAGGATTTTGACTGTAGTCGAAATTTTGTGAAGACGACTCCGGAAAGGAGTTCCGTCGGTTCCGTTAGCTCCGTTGGATAATTTTGGACTTAGGACCGTATTTGGACTGTGCATCTAACGTCTATAGCTAATTTAGGCTTGAAATGGCGAAAATCGAATTTTTGAGAAGTTTGACTTTTTGATATCGGGGTTGGATTTCGATTCCGGAAGTTGGAGTAGGTCCGTAATGTTAAATATGAATTGTGTGCAAAAATTGAGGTCAATCGGACGTGGTTTGGTAGGTTTCGGCGTCGTTTATGGAATTTGAAAGTTTAGAAGTTCATTAAGCTTGAATTCGGGTGTAATTCATGATTTTGTTGTTGTTTGACGTGTTTTGAGGGCTCGACTAAGTTCGTATGGTGTTTTAGGACTTGTTGGTATATTGGTTGAGGTCCCGGGGGCCTCGGGTGTGTTTCAGATGCTTATCGGATCAAAATTTGGACTTGTGCAATTGCTGAGTTTCTGGTGTTCTGGTGTTTCGCACCTGCGAGTGGGGAACCGCAGGTGCGGACACGCACGTGCATTAGGCCAAGCACAGAAGCGGGGGTTGAGGAGATGGTCAGGGGTCGCAGGTGCGAGGGAATTTCCGCATCTGCGAACTTGCAGATGCGCTTGAAGTTCCGCAGATGCGGAGAGTGAGCTGGAGGGGTGACGCAGAAGCGGACCATTGTCCGCAGGCATGCACACGCAGGTGCGTCCCCTTTATTGCAGATGCGGACCCAGCCCTTTTAGTCATTTCTGCACCTGTGAGGGAAATTCCGCAGGTGCAGCAGTGTGTCCGCAGATGCGGAATAACTAGGCAGAAAATGAGATTTCGAGGGTTTGATTTCCATTTCGATTTTGGGACTTTGAGAGCTCGGTGTGAGGCGAGTTTTTGAGGTTTCTTCAAGAAGATTGTTGGGGTAAGTAATTCTAACTCGGATTGGACTATATTTCATGAATCTATTGCTATTTTTATCATCTAATTAGGGATTTGAGTTGTAAATTTGGGGAAAATGGTAAAAACTTCATAGGCTAAAATTTTGAGTTTTGGAAGGTGAATTGAGGTTGGATTCGAGTAATTCCTGTATGGTTGGACTCGTGAGTGGATGAGTGTTCGTATTTTGTGACTTTTGTCGGATTTCGAGACGTGGGCCCGGGAGTCGGTTTGAGCATATTTCGGATTTTGGCTTATAGTTTCGTGTTTTTCTTGTGGAATTGATTCTTTTAGCCTATATTAATTATATCGTGTTGCTTGTGGCTAGATTCGGGGTGTTTGAAGATTGATTTGAGGGGCAAAGCATTGCGGAGTAGGATTTTGCGCGGGTTGAGGTAAGTAACAGTTTTAAATTTGGTCCCGATGGTATGAAACCCCGGATTTTGGTATGATGTGACTATTTTGGAGGTGACGCACATGATAGGTGACGGGCGTGTGGGCGTGCACCGTGGGGGATTGTGACTTGGTCCGTCTCATGAGACTGTAAAGTCGAATAGCCTATTGTTAATTACTTGTTCTCTCTGTGTTATAGAAATTTGACTGCAAATCATGTTAGAAATCATACTTAGACTTTGTGATGGTATTGTTGGGACCCACAGAGGACACATACTTGTTGAAGTATTTGATAATTATTGTCTTGTACTCAGGCATAGTTTTACTTGCGTATTATATCTCAGTCTCTTCTTGATTCTTGTTGATACACTGTGTTATTTTTGTTTTGGCTGGTCTTTATGATTTCTGAGAGCCCGAGAGACTAGAGAGGTGGATAACTGAGTTAGGGCCTGAGTGTCGAGCTGTGAACTATATGTGTGTATATGGATCGGGTTGCACGCCGCAACGAGCCTTAGGGTTGTATATATGGATCGGGTTGCACGCCGCAACGAGCCTCAGGGCTGTATATATATATGGATCGGGTTGCACGCCACAACCAGCCTTATGGCTATTTATATAGGATCGGGTTGCACGTTGCAGCGATATAGCGCTTGGGCTGAAGGAGCCCTTCCGGAGTCTGCACACCCCCAGTGAGCGCAGGTACCTATTGATTGTGAGTACTGAGGGCTGAGAGCCGAGTGATTGAGATGTTGTGACGAGTTGAGTGACTGTTGCCCTGAGAGGATATACTTGCTTTTTCATTTGTTGATGCACTTAGTTGCTATCTGTCATTGTCGTGAAATTTCTGAGGGATTCTATATCTGGATTTACCTGCATTATAATTGTATAAGGCTGATTTGATTTGAACTACCGGATTTGAAAGCATGTCTATTATTTGCTGGAATTATTGAAAATGAACTGTATTTGTATAGCTCGTCACTACTTTTCTCAGTTCCTTATTTATTTCTGTTACTTGCTGAGTTGGTTGTACTCAAGCTATACTGTGCACTTCATGTGCAAATCCAGGTGTGTTTGATCACAGAGGTCGTTGAGTTCGTGCGTGATCAAGCACCGGAAACTACGAGGTAGCTGCCGGCATCCGCAGACCTCGTCTCTCTTTCTATGTTTTCCTTCTCTTCTGTATAGATACTTAGACACTGTTTTATTAGACTGGATATCTAGATGCTCATGACTCAGTGACACCCCGATGTCGGGTTATTTTTTCGCACTTATGTTTTATTTTGGGTTTTACTCCCCATTTTTATGAAAAACTACGGTTATTTTAAATGTCTTAGTTTATTTCTGTTAAATTTTGAAAGTGTTTTGGAAAGGTCGACTTGCCTAGTATTACGATAGGCGCCATCATGATGAGTTAGATTTTGGGTCGTGACAGAAAAATATAATTAAATTATCAAAATAAAAAACCTTCCAAGTACTCGAGAAGCAAAAGGTTCAAAAAAGGAGAAGGAAAAAACTTATTTTATGAGCACTTATAGTAACGTCAAAAATTCAAAAATGTTCGCTCTTGATCGTTTCCTCTGATGAACATTGCAAGAGCAATATCCTTCGTTACTTTTTTTCTCAGTCCAAGTACTCTAGTTGGTTATGGAAGTTAATTATACAAATAGACAAAAATTGATGATTTAACTCGAAAAATACTAAAAAGAAAGAAGTTTTTACCCGAGGAACAATGAAGAATATCTCTCATCTGAATATGTACAAAACTCTTGGATTTGTTGGACTTTGTTATACATCTGTTAAAAAACCTACAAAATCAATATTTTATTAGGAAAAAATAGAAAAAAGATTTTGGTACGAAATTTACCTTCTCACAAATTAAGCAGCATACTGGATTGATCTGCAGCCCTTCTAACACTGCTTATTCTTAAAATTCAAAATAAATAATGAAACAAAGAAGAGAAAATAAAAGGCCTATAACTTACTTGGATCAAATAAGTAAAAGAAAGTATCTTGCTTCTAATTCTTTATAGTGTCGAATATCTTGGAGAGATAAAGGATCCTCTTAACTGAAAAATGAGAAGAAGAAAAAAAGCAAAAACTGCATTAAAGGGAGGTGGACGTAGGAAGAGTACATTAAGGTATTACTAGTGTTAGATCTGCGGATAATTTGACAAAATATTAATCTTATAAAATTATAATATAATATATTATATTATTTTAATAAATATTATTTATATTTTATTATTTAATATAGTGTACAGAAATATAACAAAATCTATACAAAATCAAAGGATACACATTATATAGTAATCAAATAAATATTGTATTCCTTGTTTATTCTTATTATTAAATTAGCAAGTACTTAGTATTATACATTTACTAGTGTGGCTTTTGATACTACTTCTCTTTTAATATAACATAGATATATATATATATTTTTACTCTGAAAATATTTTTTTGAAAACTTATGTTATATTGTTCGAAATTCATCAATTCTCTAGATTTATTGATAATTGTTTTGAGTGTTATTTATTTATCTTTATTTTTTTTAGTTAATTCAAATATAAATATCAGAAAATTATATTTATCCCACTTTTTCCTACATTCTTTTCTACTGTAATATTTGATTGATTTTCTCAATTTTGTAGTTTATAGAAAATGTAAATATTATAATATTTTTTTACTAAATTATAATTGTGAATTCATCAAAAGTATAAAGAGATAAGCCTTTTATTATTTTATAAAAAACTATCAATATTTTAATAATTAATAATTTATTTTATATAATATTCTTATCTTATGTATAATATCCTAATAGTATCTTTATATTTTTATATTTTTTATTATAAAATTATGAGTTCTATTTATTAATTAAATTTTCTGTATGAGAAATTTAATTAGTATATATAGATATAGTTTTAGTATTTTTACATTGTTAATAGTAATTTTTATTAGAAATGACTTTGTTTAATATTATTTTCTATTACTTTCTTTTTGTAATATAATAGAAGATATATTTTTTTATTTTTTGTGATTTTAATTTTTTATTTTAAAATAATTTAAAAACTCCAACTTGAAACTACTCTCCAATTTGAATGCTTGTTTTTTTTAATTTTTGTTTTTTATTATAAAATATTTTATTTTATTATTTTATAGATATTTAAATTCAAAAATAATAATCAATAACTAATTATTAACTACTTATGCCATGTGACTTTTCTCTAGGCTGCCACTTGGCTTAAGGAGAGTTTTTTTTTCTCCTTTTAATAATATATAGATTTTATAGATATTTAAATTCAAAAATAATAACCAATAACTAATTATTAACTACTTATGCCATGTGGCTTTTTTCTAGGCGGCCACTTGGCTTAAGGAGAGAGTTTTTTCCTCTCCTTTTAATAATATATATAGATATAGATATAGATTAGGAGAATTAAAGTAGGTAGTTATTCATTTTTCAGTTTTTATCAAGAAAGTTTTACCTAGCTATACAATAATAGAAACATATTTACCACCTTTATTTAAGTTTCTTATTAATTACTTTGTATATCTGCTTTCACTTCCTGAAAAAATTCAATAGGACATAAACAGTTAACAAAGCACCTCACAAATAAAAGGCAAGGTATATTTAGGAAGTGCCACATGCAGGGCTATTCCATGCATGGTCTCTCTTTAAAACGTAGCAAACATCACTTTCAATTAGAAACTGCGCACTTTGTTTTAAGGTACCTATCACCTACATTTGAGACATGTCAAAGTTGTTTCCATTCAACTTCTAAACAATGAACACAAATAAATATATATCCAGAAGGAACGTGGTACAACTTCAAGTGGTATACATAATCTTTTATAAATACCAAAAGAATAAAAGTTAAATCACAAGCAATACTCATGTTAATTTACGTTAATTATAATATGCTACCAAACAATGGATAAGTAGTTGAGTTAGAGCTGGAGATTCACATAGAAACAATGACCGAGCCTGGAACCGGTTCTTTTGGACTCAAAAAACTAAAATATGTAGAAAAAAACTGGCCACCATAATATGTATAGCGCGGTATTTCACCGCGCTATAACTTAACGGTTGTTTGTCCGTTAAGGTATAGCGCGGTTATTTACCGCGCTATACTTAAGTATTGGGCCCACCAATAATTCTTCTGATATTAACTGATACACCGGTATTTCAACATGGTATAACGCGGTGAATTATCGCGCTATACGTAAAATTTGAGCCCACTAATAATTCTTTTGTACTTAGTTGACAGACCAATAATTCTACTGGGTATAGCGCACATATTTAAGGTGCTATACATCAATATTTTCCTTATTTAAAGAGTTTCAGGAGGATTTTGTAAAAATCTATTCAGAATCCTTCAAGTCTTCCGAAATATTTATTCGTTAAGTTATTTTGCATTTTGTCATAATGTCTGAAGAGCGAAGAATTAGGGTTTCATTATATTGGGGGAGAGGGGGTGAGGTTGTGGTGGCGCGAGGTTGTGGTGGAGAATAACCCAGTACACTATAGTTGTTCTCCACAGTGTCATGTTAAGTTGCCACTTACAATGGAGTACGATACATTGGTATCGTTGTTATATAAAAAAATGAGTGTGAGCAAATGTTCAGTGAATATTAAAGTAACCGAAAGATATCTGTATTTTGTTATTCCGCAAGGGGTTGCTTGTTATGCTGAGTTTAACATCGAAGATGATGAAACTCTGAGAGATTTTTTGAGGACTCTGGATGAACATCGGGAATATCTTGTGATAAAAATGTTGGAAATGTACGTCAAGGCTGAAGACGTTCGCAATAATGAGGTTCCGTCAAGTAGGGATATCTCTCAATTATCGGGTAGTTATTTTGGAGCAGTTCTAGCCGAACAGGTTCCGGGTGAAAGAGTTTGGCCTGATCTAAACTTATCTCCACAGGCGAATGAGGAGCGAGGAAATAATTTCTCCCCTAGTTTACATAATCCACAAGCCGAGTGGTAAACTTCAATTTTTCTTTGTGTTACGATGTTTATTTTTATGTAATGAATTTGTATTAACACTTATATATATTTCACAGGGGGTACCGGCCAGATATGAATTTTACATCAACACATTATGATTTGTAAGTGAAGTGATAAAGCTATATGTAAAGTTTGGATCAATTTGAGAAACTCATTATTTTATTGGTTGTGCAGTGAAAACGAGTAACTTGAAGGTCATGTCCTTACTCAATTGCCCGAAGATGACATATTTAATCGGGATCTGGCAGATGCGCAGAGTCAGGAAGAGAATAGTGATTATGACAACAATGCTGATGAGTCTGGAGATGACGCACCCTTCCCTGATGAGGGTGATGAGGAGGAGGAAGAGAATGTTGAACCTGATTTGACGAGGGAGCATGCTCCACCTCCCGTTAGACCAAGAGTGTACGAGTCCCACATGTCGTTTCATTCAAGGGAGATTCTCTACCTTGATCATTTGCCAAGTATGCCGGATGTGGATGCCCTCACAAGGATCTTGACGAAATTCAGACAACAATGTGGGATGAATCTAGAGCAACGGTGCTGTCAAAGGGCATGCTTTTTGCTGATAAAGCGCGCCTAAGCAGGGTGGTGTGAATATGCAGCATAAAAGAGTGTCGTGAGATCGTGGTTCATGAGTCATCTCCGCATGTATACAAGGTTATTTGTCGTAGATGGTTTATGGGTTGTAATTGTATATTGCGTGCGAGAAGGCTGAAAACAAATATATAGGGTGTGGGTAAATACATTGGCACCCACAATTGTGAAATAGACACATTCAGTGGGAATCATTTTAACTTGAATGTTGACTTGATTTCTCTTGTCTTGATTTCGCACATTAAAGCATCCATAAGGTACAAAATCAAAGAGGTTATAACATTTGTCCACTAGGTATATGGGTGTACCATTACCCAAAAAAAAGTATTTCTCGGGCGCAAATGTGCATTTGAAATTGTTTATGGTAACTGGGATAAGCCCTTTGCAACTCTACCCAGGTACATGGACGCATTGCAATACTTTAACCCCGGGACTGTTGTTGAATGGAAGCTTGAGCGGAGCACGGGAATAGCAAAACCCATATTCAGATATGTGTTCTGGGCATTTAAACCAGCCATTGATGGTTTTGTACATTGTCAGCCGGTAATATCCATAGACGACACTCATGTCTATGGAAAGTATGATATTAAGTTGTTGATCGTCGTTGCAGTAGATGCTAATGGAAGTATATTCCCCCTAGTATTTTCTATTTGTGCCAATGAAAGTAAAGAGATGTGGACATTATTTTTGAACCACTTGAAGGAGCACGTTGTCAGACAACGTGTAGGTGTTTGTCTAATATTTGATCATCATGGCGGTATTTTAAGTTCTGTACAGAATTTGCATACATGGTAGGAACTGTATGCCTACCACCGTTACTGTGTGAGGCACCTGAAGGCCAACTTCCAGAGGGCTTATCCGAACAAGGACTTGCATGATTTAATGTGGATGACTGCAACAGATCACCAAGAGTGTAAATTCAGAAGACAAATAGAATTGATCAGACATGAAGACCAAGAAGCCTATACTTGGTTGATACGACATGAGCTTGACAAGTGGATTTTGCATGTGGATGGTGGCATAAGATGGGAAATTCTGTCTATAAATGTGTCAGAGTCTTTTAACGGGTTATTGAAGTCTGCATGTGGATTGCCTGTCACTGCCATGGTGCGGATGTCATTCAAGCAGATGGCAGAGAGGTTTGTTGAAAGGTCTAGAGGTGCATCCTCATTGATGGAAAGGGGTGTTGAATTCATGCCAATACCAATGAAAAGATTTGAGAAATACAGGAAGCGAGCACAGTGGCATTTATTTTTGCAGTATTGCAACGAGCGAAATATTTTTGAAGTTCGCACCGTTATCCATCATAATCGGGGGAATAATACACACACCATCAATGAAATCAGAAGGTTATGCTCCTGTGAGAAATGGTCCATCTATCACATGTCGTGCTCACATGCCATAAAGTACTTTCAACATACAGGTTTCGCGGCAACGAGGTATGTTGATAAAGAATATAGTGTTGCTGCGTACTTAAACACCTATAGTGGACAGTTGCAGCCAGTGGGTGCTAAGCATTATTGGCCGCCGGAACCATTTAAAATGGTGTGTAACAAGGAGTATGTGCGTCAACGACAAGTGCAGAAAAGAACGAGTATACGGAACCAAATGGATGTTGGTGATACCGTTTATGCACGTAAATGTGGCATATGTTCCCAAACAGAACACGACCACTATAAATGTCCTTCAGCTGGTTTAAGTAGCGGTGGTAATTCAGCTCCCGGTGAAAGTTCATCCAATGTGCCCAATTATTAAGGATACACGTAGTATTTTGTTGCAGTAATTTGTTGTAATAAATGTATGTAAATGTTCAGCTTGCAAAATGTATAAAATAAAATTATTTTTCCAATGGGGTTAAATCTAATTGATATTTAGCATTAATACTTCAGTACAACAATTTAACATACAACCCAAGAAAAAAACAATAGACATTCGCCATTATCATCGCTGTCTGGCACGATTTCAATGTCACTGTCTTCATCTTCTTCGTCAACATCGTGTATGCACCCTTTGGGATCGAGGGCATCGTAATCTAGGCCAGAAATAAATGTAGATTTGAAGAATGGTATGATAAACCCATTAACCAGGAATACTACAAATCATGTTTGCAGTATGCTTGGAATATGACCGGTGAATACGAACTCCATATCTTTAAAGTACAACAACAACTTGCAGCGGTGAAGAAGAAATTGCTGGCCCACGATGGTACTGCTCCGGCGGAAAATAATAAGCCTTGTGTCCTAATCTCTCGTTATCTCGGGATTGCCTCAATGTATGGGAAACCAGATCTGTAACCTGGTGGCCATACTCGTGCAAAGCTGCCGCTCCCTCGCCGGTATGCTGTTGCATCTGCAGCCCCAATTGGTAGAACAGATGTAAGCCAATAGCCTGCACAATATGTAAAATATTAATTACGGAATGCTAGGTTAACATTATAAGTAAGTATAACAGATAACATACTAGTGCCTCATACCTCCTGGCATATAGAATGTACCGACCACCAGCGCGATGAATGGGATTCCCGACGAAATTCGGATAACACTGCGGTACCAGCCCATATACTCATGCTCACCATCTGTACGCTCAGGTGGAGGGGGTGGAGGAATCAGGTTATGCCGACGGTCCCAAATCTCAATCTGCGCCTCTAGCCAAACTACGTATGTCTCGTCAACCCTGGAACGATCATCTCGCTGGTAATATGTCCTAAGCCAAGCGGGAGGAGTAGGTACAAGCTGCGGTTGACCAAACTGGCGAAGGACTCGCTCGGTGGGATGATGCTCGACAATATCGAGACACATCAATGGGCGAAAAAGCTCCACATAAGTCGGTCGCTCGAGCAATAATCGGGCAAACCAACTATTACCTCGTCGTTGTATGGCCTCCATATGAACTATTAAGTAAAAACAGGAATCGTGAGTAAACACAACACATATAAAGCTAGACCAAGTAAACTTAAGTATACATGTACCTGCGCGCCCTCCAGCAAATCCAACAAATCCCTGCAATAGGGGAGATTATGTCGAGCCTTGACCTCGCGTCCGTAGCCTGGCCTAGCTAAAGGGAGAAACAGTGGAGGTGGTGCATCCGAAGAGATGGGTGGTAGAGGTGGCTGCAATTGCAGGAACCGTTCCCAAGCCCAAATAATTGACTATGTTTTCACCTGCAGCAGGGGCAAAAATCCGGCAACGTTTCGCTGGGTGCCCATGCTCGCCCGACACATCTGCCTATTCAAATAACCTAGAACAGCTGCACCCCAGCTGTAACCAGATAAATCATCTAGCCGCTCAAGATGATGAAGAAATCTCAAGCTGACTAAGTTTCTCGAAGTGTTCGGGAACAATACCCCACCAAACATAAGCAGCATCAACAATCTCTTATACGAGTCGATATGAAGATCAGCTGTATCATCTGTAATGTCCGCATCCATCGCCTCCAGATGCAGCCGGACGGGCGTCAACTACAAACGACTGGCCTCACTCAATGCAGCCTCCTCTGCTGGCTGGAAACCAGTGAGCCGCTGCAATATCTCCAGGTACTGCAATCCCGTATATTCTCTGAGAGCATGCGGGTAAGATACAGGATGTCCATCAATGGGCAGCCCATACAGAACCTCCACGTCTTGAAGCGTGATAGTAGCCTCGCCATTGGGTAAATGATTCGTGTGCGTCTCCGGTCACCACCGTTCTATCAAACCCGTGATCAATGACTAGTCCAACTGCAACCGGCCGATCTTTATGATCCTATAGAAACCCGTATCCTGAAGGCGTCTGACTATATGGGGATGGAGTGGGTGGGCCCTAAGAAAGTCCCACATATCGTCTACCCGTCTAGCGCGGAATGTCTGAGCCAAACACTGCCCCTCCCATATGTACGAAGACCTATGTTTGGCCTGTAGCAACAGTAGCTCTAGTGATGTAGATCCGGGATGCACATGCGGAACCTCCATGACGACTACTGTAAATTGAACAATATTAATTAAAGTACTTTTCTTTTTCATTGCTTAACATCTTTAAATATATTGCAATATCTTTAATATTAAAATTTATTCGATATTTTTACTATATTGTTAATTATGTTGATACATTTCTATATTATAATTTTATATTTTATATATTAGTTTATTATTTTATATGTTACTTTATTATTTTATATGTTAATTTACTATTTTATATGTTTATTTATTATTTAATATGTTTGTTTCTTATTTTATATGTTAGTTTATTATTTTATATGTAAGTTTATTATTTTATATGTTTGTTTGTTATTCACCTATTTTTGGTTATAATAAAATTAAATAATTAATTTTCATAACTATATAAGATTTAATTATTAAATATTCATATAACAATACTTAGTTTGACAAATATTGTTAACAGATATGTTTTGGGTTTGTGTTTGAACTAGAATTCGAGAGAGTTTGTGTTTGAACTATCAACTTTTTTCAGATATTTTTGGGTTTAACATATAATTAAATGATTAATTTCAATAACTACAAAGATACTACGCTTAAAGGGCACTACATTTTACTACGCTAAAATGCACTGCATTACAAATACGAGCACTACATTAAAATTACGGGCACAACATACCACTACAAGGGACTAAAGTCACATATTCATATATGTACAACAATAACATCTAAATAAAATTAATTATTCCTAAAATAATAATTTATCTATTTTACTAATCTTTTAGCAAATAACTAATCTAAAGCGGATAAAAACAACAAATTAATTTAATCACAAAACAATCACGAAAAAATATATAACAAAGTAAAAAAAAACTAATTAACATTATTTTTAACAACTAATAACAATTTCTCTATTTTACTAATTTTTTATCACACTATTAATATAATCCGGATAAAAAAACAAATTAATTAAATCGCAAAACAATCACAAAATAACAGAGAACACAGTAAAAATAACTAATTGGCATTTTTTATACATGAGTTTTAACAAAAAATAAGTCGGAATACCTCGATTTTAATTTTTTGGAAAGTGAAAGATTTGGAGCCGAAACGAGCAACCCACTACGAGATATCGCCTCAGATACGATGTGAGATCGAGAATCTACACTTTTTGTGGGACCGATGGGCTTCAACCGAGTTGTTTTTCATTAAAAAGGGGGGGGGGGGGGGCGCTGGTTTTTTGGGGTTTTTAATGGGGGGAGGGTTCTGGTTTTGGTGGTGGGGAAGGAGAAGGGTCCGTTTATTTATGTAGGTATAACGCCCTTATTTCTTGGGCTATACTATAGCTCGTTAGATAAGGACGTTATACCTTCCCGTCCATTTAAGTTCAAATAAAGCGCGGTATTTCACCGCGCTATACCTTAACGGACAAACGTGTTGTTAAGGTATCGCGTGGTGAAATACCGCACGGTGAAATACCATGCTATATATATTATGGTCCCAAATATGTTTTCCCACACATTTTGATTCTTTGAGTCCAAAAGAACCATATTTTGGTTTCGGACTCAACATTGACCCTCTCTAGCTCCATTAAATCTTAATCGCAAGGATTTTCAAATACAGACCCTTATTTACTGCGCTATACTATAACTCGTTAGATAATGGCGTTATACCTTCCCGTCCATTTAAGTTCAAATAAAGTGCGGTATTTCACCGCGCTATACCTTAACGGACAAACGTGTAGTTAAGGTATCGCGTGGTAAAATACCGCGTGGTGAAATACCACGCTATATATATTATGGTCCCAAATTTGTTTTCCCACACATTTTAGTTCTTTGAATCCAAAAGAATTATATTTTGGTTCCGGACTCAACATTGACCCTCTCTAGCTCCATTAAATCTTAATCGCAAGGATTTTCAAATACAGATGTTCTGGCTCTCTCCCCCCCCCCCCCCCCTTCCTTTTGGGTTTAAATGGTTAGTACTTCTTTCCCTTTTCTCCTTCATATTGTTCCAGTAATGCACAATAAGTTATTTCTCCCTCGCTTCCTCAGTTTAATGTCTCGCTAAAGACACAAATCAATAAATTGAACCATAATAAAAGTCGATGCATGTCTATCAAACGTCTATTACAAGGATTAACTACATTTCCTTGTTATAGCTTGGCTATATTGTAACGACCCGACTTGTCATTTTGAGAATTAACACCCCGTTTAGCGACTTAAGGTCCCGAGCAACTTCGTAATATGTATTATAACTTGCGTGTGCGGCCGAGTTTTATTTTCGGATGATTCGGGATTAAATTGAAAGAACAAATTCTTGTTTTTGAAGTTTAAGTGAAAAGAGTTGACCAGAGTTTGATTTTTGTGCAAACGACTCCGGAATGGAGTTTTGGTTATTTCAATAGTTTCGTATGGTGATTTCGAATTTAGGCGTATCTCCGGATTTGGATGTAGAAGTCCGTAGGATAATTCGGCGCATTTTGGCGAAAATTGAGAAATTGGAGTTTCGAAATATTTATAAGTTTGACCGAGAGTTGACCTTATTGATAACGGGCTCGGATTTTGATTTAGGAAATTTGAATAGCTTCGTTATGATCAAATTACTAAAGTTATACCACTCAGTTAATTTGACGGACAACGAAGCTCGCTTCGCCAGACCAGACGCGGATCGTGTGCTTGTAGTGGATGACGAAGTGAGGCACACTTCGCTAGAGTAGACGCGCCCGAGCTCCAGCTCTTTTTAAGCCAATTCGGGGTTCATTTTTTCCATTTCACTTGGACGGATTTTGGAGCTCTCAAGACCACCAACTCCTCTCTTCTTCAAGGTAAGCAATCCTCATTATCTTGGTGTGTAGTTCCATCATTTCTAAACTAGTATTGATGAAACCTACACATAAAATACTTAGATCTCCAAGAAATTTCTTTAAGGATTCAAAGGAGGGGTTTTCAAGATTTCTTCCAAAAAGGTAATCATACACCCTTAGACTTACATGTACGGATTTATTATGGGAATATGAGTATAAATTAAGTATTAGAACTCCTGGTATGGTGATTGGAAGCCATAAATTTCCAATTTAAATACATAACCACTGTAGAGTTTGAAAGGTGATTAGCTGATGTAAAGTTTTTTGGTTGGATGTGGATGAATAGTCGTGTGTGTGATGATTGAAAGTTTTAAATTTGTTTAAGAATGATGGTGGGATAAATTATTGGTAATGGTGGTAGTTGGATGAACTAATTATATGGTTAAGAGATGTAGAGATTTATGCACTCTAGGTGTTTGACAAAATGCCTAAATGGCCTAAAAATATGGAATTTCTTACTAATACTAGTCCAATTGAATTATATTGATGTAGATTGAAGTTGTAAGAGTAGTTGGAGGTTTTTACTTTGTGGTATACCGTAGTTGGTTGTAATTCGGTTGCTTACTTTGTGTTGTTGTTGGAGCGGGTTGCACGCCGCAACGGAATCTATTTGAAAGATTATATTGTTGGAGCGTGTTGCACGCCGCAACGGAATTTATTTAGAGGATTATATTGTTGGATCGGTTTACACGCCGCAACGGAATTTATTTAAAAGATTATATTATTGGAGCGGGTTGCATGCCGCAATATAATTTATTTGAAAGATTATATTGTTGGAGCGAGTTAAACGCCGCAACGGAATTAGCAAATATGAAATTATTGTGGTATTAAGGTTAATTCTAATTGTGATTCCCATGATGCATTTCATGTTAGGACGGTTATTGTAGTTTCTTAAATCACCTCATTGTATTTGATTATAATTAATTAACCGTCAATATATTAAAAATAAAATAATATGGACTTCCTGCGTGAGTCATGCATTTTATGTGATATGTTAAGTTGCTGAAAAATTTAGCAGATATAAATGAAAGAATTTTCAAGTTGTTCCACTTGTGTGTCTTTCAAAAACAAAACTCATACCTCATTCAAAGGTCTACTAATTTAAATGATGATTATATTTTTACTCTAAGTGATGTCTCAACCCTCTCATTATCTTATTGTCGTGTAAATTGCGTGAAAAATTATTATTTCATTTTACTTTAATAAATTTAATATTTATTTCGTTAAAACTTGATTGAATGTCTTATTTTGTATAAATATAATATTTTATCGGATCTCATATACTTCTAAACTAAACTCAATTGATATTATATTTGTACAACCTCTCCACTATTTTACTTTATTTAAATCCTAAAGTGCTTTAATGACTCATTTGATGTTTCACTGTATTTAAATTAAAAATTATATTTAATTATATTTAAATTATTCATTGGTCATCTTGGTTGATGTTGATACGGAAATTATACACATGGTAGCACGAGGATTTTGTCGTGCAAAAAGTGATTTGGAAAATGTGGGCACAAAATGCCACCTGTGCAAGAATTTGAAAGTTGTGAATCATGAATTGATATTTCGAGGAGTGATACCTCGGGTAATTTATGTTGAATTATATGCATCATAAATAATTTAATTGATTGATTTGTCAAATGATTCCTTACTTGAACCTACTCATATGTCATTTGTACTCTGACTATATTATTGCGTAATTACTTGATTGTTTTCTCGTTGTTATTCCGTGTTCTCATTGTTGATTTGAATTGGAAATTCTTCAGTTAATGGCCTTACATTGATATTCCTTCCTTGTTGGTTTTATATAGCATTTTGTACCGGTTTATATGTCTTGTAGGTGTCTTGACCTGGCCTTGTCACTACTCTACCGACGTTAGACTTGATACTTACTGAGTACCGTTATAGTGTACTCATACTACTCTTCTGCACATTTTTGTGTAGATCCAGGTACCTCGGTGTTGTTGATAATCTTGCTAATTGATTGGACATTGTTGTGGAGACTTAAGGTATACCTGTTGTCGCGTTCGCAGGCCCTGAGTCATCGTCTGATATTTTTTCTGCACTGTTGATTCTATTCCGGAACAGTTGTATTTAGAGATTATTCTAGTAAACTCTATAGAGCTTGTGACTTGTACTGCCGGTTTTGGAATTGTAGGAAATTTCTATTTCATATTTAATAATTGTTGGTTGAGTTACCACTAATTCAGTAACTGTTAAGCTTACCTAGTCCTTAAGATTAGGTGCCATCATGACATCCTACAGAGGTAAATTTGGGCCGTGATAAGTTGGTATCAGAGTTCTAGGTTCATAGGTTCTACGAGTCACGAACGAGTTTAGTAGAGTCTTGCGGATCGGTACATAGATGTTTGTACTTATCTTCAAGAGGCTATAGAACTGTTAGGAAATTTTCACTTCTTTCATTCCTGTCATGCGAAAATTGTTGATTTTGGAGTTTGAGCCTTGTATCTCTATTCTCTCACAAATGGTGAGGACACGTGCTACCGAGTCAGCTGAGCAGACAACCGCACATTCTTCTAGGACCGTAAGAGGATGGGGACATAGTAGAGGCCGAGGAAGGGCACATATCGCAGCTAGAGCACCTGTCGGAGTAGCAGTTGAGGAGCCACCAGTAGCTCCGGTTGGGGGACAGGTACCAGAACAACATGTTATTACTCCCGGACTTTAGGAGACTTTAGCACAGTTCCTGAACATGTTTGGTACATTAACTCAGGCGGGATCCATCTTTGTTTTACCAAATATTTCACAGATTGGGGGCAAAGTTCAGACTACTACCGCCCGTAATCCAGAGCAGCAGGTTCACATTGGTCAGGTTTCGGGTATAGTACCGGTACAACCTGTTATTTCGGTTCAGCCTGAGGTCAGGCCAGGGGCATCAGAATAAGAACAAAAGAGACTTGAGAGATTTAAAAGGTATAGTCTACCTACCTTCAATGGCACAACTACCGAGGATACCTAGGGATTTCTAGAAAAGTGTCACCGTATTCTCCGCAACATGGGTATTGTGGAAGTGAGCGGAGTTGCCTTCACTACATTTCAGCTATCAGAAGCAGCGTATCAATGGTGGCAAACTTATGAAGAGGGCAGACCAGCCGATGCAACACCACCAAGTTGGGCTCAATTTTTGGAAATATTTTTGAAAGATTTTTTTCCCCAGACTCTCCGGGATGCATGACGCACAAAGTTTGAACGGTTGCATCAGGGCACCATGACGGTGTTAGAATATGCTATCAAGTTCAGTGAGTTAGCCCGCCATGCACCTATCTTGGTTCCTACGGTTAGAGAGTGAGTCAGCAGATTTATTAAAGGGATCGATTATGATTTTAAATTATGTATGGCTTAAGAGTTGCAGACTGACATTCCATTTCAGCAAGTAGTAGAGACTGCCAGAATGTTAGAATGTGTTCGAAGTAAGAAAAAGGAGTCTAAGGAGGCCAAAAGGTTTCAGAACCCTAGAGGATTCAGTGGAATCTACTCTGCAGTTATGTCGGACAGTTGGTCAGCCTAGTCCATAATTCAGAATACTCGTAGTGATCCAGTTAGTAATTTTAGTACACCACCTACACGGGGTTCTTACAGTGGTTAATCCAGCTATCCGGCATATACTCAGTATGAGTATCTGCACCCGCGAAGGGGTTGTTATGAGTGTGGTGATACTAGGCATATCATGAGAGATTGTTCCAGACTTGGGAGAGGTGGATTTTATCAGAACACTCAGGCTACAGGCTCTATTCTAGTTACTACCCCACATGCATAGCCAGTTAGGGGTGGAGGACAGGAGGGTAGAGGGAGCCCTAGAGGGGGAGGCCCAGCCCGTTGATATAATTACTATGAATTGACTGAGACCAATACACCAGATGTTGTTACTGGTACGATCTCGATTTGTTATAAAAGAATATTTTCCTTAGTTTGATTCGGTTCTGAGTATCGAGGCGAGTCTTCCTATTATGCTTCACTTATGGGTGAGCTTCGTAATTCTGTAATCTACTTATGTGTTTACCCTTGTTGGGAGATTTTTATTGCGATATCTATGTCTATCAATTTTGTTTTGTACACTATTGTGGGCTATGATTCCAAGAATGACTTTCTATTACTTACTACCGTGGGTTTTGATATAATTTCGGGATAATTGATTATAATTTTATGAATTATATGCCCTGCCGGTATGGGAGTTTATTATGTGTTGTGAAATTGTTTCACGGAACTTATTAAAAAGAAGAAAGAAAAGAAATGAAAAAATTCAGTTGGCACAATATGCATATTACTTGTGATTTAGAGTTGAGGACGAGATCCTCGCATTTTTATATGATGTGAAATGTTTAAGCCGGGCTATAAGCCGCGGTGAAAGTTATATCAAGATGAGATCCTTGTAGTTAAATTGATGTGTTTTAAATTCTCCCTTTTGGGAAATTTAATTTGTACTACTAATAGGGAGTCATGCCTGTTAAACTTATTTGATAATTTTTTTATGTGATGTTGTGCATATTTAGCCATATTTGTGCTGTAATTATTGAGTTTTAGTCTACGAGGTGAGTGCCCGGGTGGCATAAAATATGACTCGTTAATTCTGATAAATAATTATGAGGTATTCATGTCTCGCGTGCTGCTGTCAGTGTTGTGAAAATTTTGAAACGAGGTTTTGGATAATATGAGGTGAATTGAGAATGCTATAACTAATTATGAACAACTATTATGATCGGAGATGTGGTTATGGGCAAATGTATGATGTGTACGTAGGCACGAGTTACCACAGCCGATTGAGACTAATACCGTGTGTTGATGTGAAAAAAAATCAGGTCTTTTGAAAATGTTTGGATTGTAAGAAATTGGTTTTAAAGTGTATAAATATGGATAAAGGAAATAATCTCAACTCAGATGGTGTTGTCGGACCTATGTTAAATTTGCGGTGATGTGGTATCACCCGCAAGTTTGTGTGTAAGAGTAAAATCAGCAATTTGATAACCTCAGAATAATTCTTTGCACGTTCGAGGACGAACATATGTTTAAGAGAGGGAGAATATAATGACCAAACTTGTCATTTCGAGAATTAGCGTCCCGGTTAGCGACTTAAGGTCCCGAGCAAATTCGTAGTATGTATTATGACTTGCGTGTGCGGTCGATTTTGGTTTTCGGATGATTCAAGATTAAATTGAAAGAACAAATTCTTATTTTTGAAGTTTAAGTGAAAAGAGTTGACCGGAGTTTGACTTTTGTGCAAACGACTCTGGAATGGAGTTTTGATTATTTCAATAGCTTTGTATGGTAATTTCGGACTTAGGCGTATCTCCGGATTTGGATTTAGAAGTCCGTAGGATAATTCGGTGTATTTTGGTGAAAATTAGAAAATTGGAGTTTTGAAGTATTTATAAGTTTGACTGAGGGTTGATCTTGTTGATAACGGGCTCGGATTTAGATTTAGGAAATTTGAATAGCTTCGTTATGATCAAATTACTAAAATTATACCACCCAGTTAATTTGGCAGACAGTGAAGCGAAGCTCGCTTGGCCAGACTAGACGCGAATCTTGTGCATGCAGTGGATAGCGAAGTGAGGCACACTTCGCTAGAGTAGACGCACCCAAGCTCCAGCACTTTTTAAGCCAATTCGGGGTTCATTTTTCCTATTTCATTTGGACGTATTTTGGAGCTCTTCTCCACTCTCTCAAGACCACCAACTCCTCTCTTCTTTAAGGTAAGAAATCCCCATTATCTTTGTGTGTAATTCCATCATTTCTACACTAGTATTGATGAAATCTACACATAAAATACTTAGATCTTCAAGAAATTTCTTCAAGGATTCAAAGGAGGGTTTTTCAAGATTTATTCCAAAAAGGTAATCCTATACCTTTAGACTTACATGTACGGATTTATTATGGGAATATGAGTATAAATTAAGTATTGGAACTCATGGTATGGTGATTGGAAGCCATAAATTTCCACTTTAAATACATAATCATTGTAGAGATTGAAAGGTGATTAGTTGATGTAAATTTTGTTGGTTGGATGTGGATGAATGGTCGTGTGTGTGATGATTGGAAGTTTTAAATTTATTTAAGAATGATGGTGGGATAAATTGTTGGCAAATGGTGGTAGTTGGATAAACTAATTCTATGGTTAAGAGGTGTAGAGATTTATGTACTCTAGGTATTTGACAAAATGGCTAAATGGCCTCAAAATCTGTAAATTCTTACTAATACTGGTCCAATTGAATTATATTGATGTGGATTGAAGTTTTAAGAGTCGTTGGAGGTTTTAATATCACTAAAGAACTGAATTAAGGAAGCTCCATTTTTGGCGATCTTATTTTCCAGGGATTTTCAAGGAAATCATTGGCATTTGAGTCGTCCGGAGGTGGCTTCACTCGTGAAGATTATTTAAAGTATTGGTTTAGTTTCGTCGAGGTAAGTGTCTTGTCTAGCTTCGTGTGGAGGAAACCACCCCTTAGGATTTGAGTTGATTGTGTCATCCGTGTTATGTGAAGTTCGTGTACGTGATGTGACGAGTGGATACACGACCTATATTTGATATTTTACTGTGATGACCCAAAATGTCATCTTTAAATTTAATAAGTAATTCTATATTCTAAGACCTCAAAAAGCACCATTATCATTCCTCGACTTGCGTGCGCAGTCCGTACAATTTTCCGAACAGTTTTTATGTGAAAAATAGATTAAAATGTGAAATAGAGCTTTAAAAACTCAACTGAGTTGACTTTAGTCAATATTTTGAGCAAATGGATGCGGATTAGTATTTTGACAATTCTGGTAGGTCTGTATCGTGATTTGAAATTTGGATGTATGCCCGGAATCAAATTCCGAGGTCCCTAGCTCGAGATATGGAATTTTGATGAAAAATTAAAAGCTTGAAAGCTTAATGATTTTTAAGAAATTACTGAAGTTGGATTTATTGACCTCGGGTCTGTATTTTAGTTCCGGAGCTCGGTATAGGTCCACTATAATATTTATGACTTGTCTGCCGAATTTGGTGAGAATCGGAGTTGATTTGACGTGATTCGAACGTCCGATTGTAAAAATATAAGATTTAAAGTTTTCTTGAAAAAATTCCTTTGAATTGGTGTCCGATTCGTAGTTCTTGGTGTTATTTTGGCGATTTGATCACGCGAGCAAGTTCGTATGATGTTTTAGGACTTGGGTGCATGTTTGTTTGGAGCCCCGAGGGCTCAGGTTGGTTTCGGGTGGTTAACGAATCATATTCGGACTTAGGAAATCTGGTTTTCTGTAGACTTCAGGCTTCTAGTGTGTTCTTCTTCGCGTTTGCGAAGGTACTCTCGCGAACGCGAAGAGCAAATTGGGACTGACATATTTTGTGCTTCGCGTTCGCGATAGAGTGACCGCGTTCGCGAAGGCTTGAGGTTCAAAGTTTCACGTTCGCGATAGAAGCCTCGCGTTCGCGAAGGGAAAGAGGCTGGCCAGGATAATTGCTTTCGCGTTCTCGAAGGGCATCTCGCATTCGCGAAGGCCAAACTAGGCAAGCTTCACGTTCACGAAGTAGCCCTCGCGTTCGCGAAGTGTAAAATGGGACATCACAAATTTGTGCTTCGCGAACGCGAGGCACTGACCGCGTTCGCGAAGGATAAAAGTCCCAGAAACAAAACTTAAGTTCTCGAAAATGGGATTCGTCCCATTTTCAACCCTTTCCCATTTTTGAGCTCGGGTAAGGCGATTTTTGGGCGATTTTTACGGGAAAACATTGGAGTAAGTGTTCCTTATCCTATATTGATTATGTTTCATGATTTCATACTCATTTATATCATGAATCCGTGAATTTATGGAAGAAAAATTAGATTTTTATAAAATCTTCCAAAAACGAAAATTTAAGATTTGAAGGTCCATTTGATATCGGAATTGGATAATTTTTGTATGGTTGGACTCGTCTCGGAATGGGTGTTTGAATTTTATAAGTTTTTTTGGGATTTGAGACGTGGGTCCCATTGCCAAATATTTTAATGAATTTCGGATTTTTATCCGGAAAATTTATAAATTCATATGAAACTAATTCCTATGATTCGTATTGAGTTTATCGAATTGTTTGTGAATAGATTTGAAGCTTTTGGAGATAAATTTAAAAGGAAAAGTTGTGGTCGAGTAATTGATTGGAATTTGCAAAGTGAGGTAAGTGTCATGGTTAACCTTGACTTGATGGAATAGAACCCTTAAATTATTTGTTATGTGAAAAGCATGTGAACGATGTAAAGGAGAGGTGACGAATGTCTATACGTCGTGAAATTAATTGTTTGCCTGCTTACTTGAAAAATCATAAATTATTTTAAATCATAAATTAATTATTATAATAATTGTTTCTCTCCTATTCTTTGTCATATATTAATTCTTGAATTTCTGCATTAATTGTTACATGCTATTTGAATTATGTGTTTTAATTGTTATTTGACATTTAGTATATTAAATATTAAACTGCCTATTTTCTCCCTGATTTCTATAATAATTTGCTATTTGTCATTGTTTGTTTCATAATTAAATCATAATTATTGAATGCTTGTTGTCTTATAATTTTATATTAATTGTTGCATTTATTGGGGAAATTTCTTCTATAAGAATTGATTGAAATGGATTTATTGGAGGATCGGGTTGCACGCCGCAACAGACTTACTAAAAAGTCCATATTGGAGGATCGGATTGCACGCCGCAACAGACTTATTAAAAAGTCTATATTGAAGGTTCGGGTTGCACGCCGCAACAGACTTATTAAAAGTCAATATTGGGGGATCGGATTGCACGCCGCAATAGACTTATTTAAAAGTCAATATTAGGGGATCGGATTGCACGCCGCAACAGACTTATTTAAAATTCTATATATATAGTTGATTGAAATAAATATATGACAGACTTGATTAAAAGGAATATATTGGGAGAGCGGGTTGCACGCTGCAACAGAATTAAATGTGAATATATTGTGAGAGCGGGTTGCACGCTGCAACAAAATTGGTTGAAATAATAATAGATTATGACTGCTGAGTTGGCTTCAATTATTATAAATGAGTTACCTGATTTATTTCTATTATTTGTTATTGTTATTAATATTGCGTACAGGTTAATATAAGTGAACCACCTTAGCCTCGTCACTACTTCGTCGAGGTTAGGCTCAACACTTACCAGTACATGGGGTCGGTTGTACTTATATTACACTCTGCACTTCTTGTACAGATTTTGGAGTTGGTCCCAGCGGCGTACCATAGACTTGCTCGGATTCCAGCTACCAGAGGAGACTTGAGGTATAACTGCATGGCGTCCGCAGTTCTGAAGTTCCCGTCTATTTTTCTTTAACTGTGTGTTTATTTTCAGACAGCTTTATTTTATTCAGACCTTTATTTGTATTTATTCTAGAAGCTCGTGCACTTGTGACACCAATTCTGGGATGGTATTTAGACACCGTTGTTTTTATGGATTATTTCATTATATTTCAAACTTTTCTTCCGCTTTTGGTTCCTTGATTATTAATAATGTAATAATTTTTTAAAAATTGGTTAATATTATTCTAACATTGGCTTGCCTAGTAAGTGAAATATTAGGCGCCATCACGGTCCGAAGGTGAAAATTTTGGGTTGTGACATTTACTGGTTTGGACTGTTAGGCTCCCTTCATGTAACTAATTATAACTATTGTTTCATGACTACATCTTTTGTGTTATAGTTGTTTGTACGTGCTTTACTTGAAATTGTTAGCACATGTTCCATTTTTGTTGTCGATATCACCTTATATGCCAATTGTTGATTGTAACCACTCGTTGAATTCATGCTTTACCTGCTACATGCCTTAATTGTCAGTTGATGCTCATAAATTGTTACCTTGGCTTATGGATTGTCACATTCTTGCTATTTGATTTCGTGAACAATCGTGTAGCCTTTTTCATTGGTTGTGACTTCTTTGTGTAGCCTCGTTATTCCTTTTTTACTTTGTGGTATACCGTAGTTGGTTGTAATTTGGTTGCTTACTTTGTATTGCTGTTGGAGCGGGTTGCACACCGCAACGGAATTTATTTGAAAGATTATATTATTGGATCGGGTTGCACGCCGCAACGGAATTTATTTGAAAGATTATATTGTTGGAGCAGGTTGCACGCCGCAACGGAATTTATTTGAAAGATTATATTATTGGAGCGGGTTGCACGCCGCAACGGAATTAACAAATATAAAATTATTGTGGTATTAAGATTAATTCCGATTGTGATTCTCATGATGTATTTCATGTTAGGACGGTTATTGTGGTTTCTTAAATCACCTCATTGTATTTGATTATAATTAATGAACCATCAATATATTAAAAATAGAATAATATGGTTTTTTTGTGTGAGTCATGCATTTTATGTGATATGTTAAGTTGCTGAAAAATTTAGCAGATATAAAAAAAAGAATTTTCAAGTTGTTCCACTTGTGTGTCTTTCAAAAATAAAATTCATACCTCATTCGAAGGTCTATTAATTTAAATATGGATTATATTTTTACTCTAATTGATGTCTCAACCCACTCATTATCTTATTGTCGTGTAAATTGTGTGAAAAATTATTATTTCGTTTTACTTTAATAAATCTCATATTTATTTAGTTAAAACTTGAATGAATATCTTATTTTGTATAAATACAACATTTTGTCGGATCTCATATACTTCTAAATTAAACTCAATTGATATTCTATTTGTACAACCTCTCCACTATTTTACCTTATTTAAATCTTAAATTGGTTTAATGACTCATTTGATGTTTCACTGCATTTAATTTGGAAATTGTATTTAATTGTGTTTAAATTATTCATTGGTCATCTTGGTTGATTTTGATACGGAAATTATACACATGGTAGGATGAGTATTTTGCCGTGCAAAAAGTGATTTGAAAGATGTGGGCACAAGATGCCACCTGTGCAAGAATTTAAAAGTTGTGAATCATGAATTGAGATTTCGAGGAGTGATACGTCGGGTAATTTATGTTGATATACATACATCATAAATAATTTAATTGATTGATTTGTCATATAATTCCTTACTTGACCCTACTCATATTTTATTTGTACTGTGACTATATTGTTACGCAATTGCTTGATTGTTTTCTCGTTATTATTCCGTGTTCTCATTGTTGATTTGAATTAGAAATTCTTTGGTTAATGTCCTTACATTGATAGTCCTTCCTTGTTGGCTTTATGTAGCATTTGGTACAGGTTTATATATCCGGTAGGTGTCTTGACCTGGCCTCGTTACTACTTTACCGAGGTTAGGCTTGATACTTACTATGTACCGCTGTGGTGTCCTCATACTACTCTTCTGCATATTTTTGTGTAGATCCAGGTACCTCGGTGTTGTTGATAATCTTGCTAATTGATTGGACATTGCTGTGGAGACTTAAGATATACCTGTTGTCGCGTTCGCATGCCCTGAGTCATCGTCTGATATTTTTCCTGCACTGTTGATTTTATTGCGAAACAGTTGTATTTAGAGATTATTCTAGTAAACTCTGCAGAGCTTGTGACTTGTACTACCGGTTTTGGGATTGTAGAAAATTTCTATTTCATATTTAATAATTATTGGTTGAGTTACCACTAATTTAATAACTGTTAGGCTTACCTAATCCTTAAAACTAGGTGTCATCACGACATCCTACTGAGGAAAATTTGGGTCGTGACATACATAGAATTGGATCAACATTTCAAAAGTAACATGATACATAGTTAATCCATACGAGTAGGAGTTACACTTGAAATGCTTTAAACAAGAGTTTTCAAGGTGATACATAAACATTGCACCTAATTATATAACTTTAATATTGTGGAAAGCATAACAAAATACATGAATTCTTAAGAAAAAAAAGAGTAAAACTATACTCTAAAGTCTAAACATGATAAAACAAAATTACTATTTTAGGAAGAGCTGTTGTTAAGTAACAAAGATGAGAAAAGTTTGTATTTTATTTACTTTATAATAGACGGGGCCTTCTTAAACAATGCCCATATATATTTTCCCTACATTTCCATGTCCTTTGGTACCCACACCCTACTCTCATGATAACAGCAGCTAAACCTGCTTCCTAAAATGATCTATCCATGCAATGTACCATTGCTTAGCTCAACGTTACTGCCAAAGTGAAAGGTGATTCAACATTTGATTGACCAAACAAGCAGAACAATGAAAAGTAGTCCTAAAACAAATTTTATATAGCTAGCCGGGAAAACAAAAATATCAGTGCAGGAGAAAATTAGAAATTAGCTAATAGCAGCGAGGAAAGTACCAAAACTAGATACTATATCAGATCTTAACTGTTGTTCCATAATTCCTGTGTTTCCTCCTTTATCCTTATTAACTTTTCACCTAAGAAAGATCATTGGAAAAGCTCCCTCGATCAAGGCAAGGGCTACAACTAGGCATTATTGGCGCACTCACCTGCGAAATAATGTTGAGTGTCATTAAGTTTGACGGTGAGGACACCAAAAACCTCAACCAAACAGCTGTTCTTGCAAAATATTGTTGTTTGGTGAAGCAAAAAGGAAAAAGGACTAACAAAATCTCCAAGCAGGTATTAGTTCAAAGATATCCGTAATATGCAACGTTTTGTGCTATATTTGAGAATAAAAACAAAATGTAACAGCACTTGAGAAAAATGTTTAGAGAGGTTTTACTAATTGTCTTCATCTGAAAATTTTCAGCCTTCCTTGTTGCATCATTACTTTATTCAGTAAAATTGGGCCAAACTAGGCTTTCGATGTAGATGTTTGACCAGTAAAAGGAATCACAGTTGGTAACCTCTCGATATCTGATCGAGTCATCCTTTGGATTATAAATCATGAAGTTGATCCATCCTCAAACAAAATTCTACCTTCACTTGACATGCAAAAGGGTGGAACGAGCATATTCCCCACACGATCAACAGGATAATTAATGGTAAACATCTTTGTCCAAGATTCTTTAACCCCATACTCATTCATAACCCATACATCTGTGTCAGTCTTCCGACTATCACATAACACAGAAAGAACACTTCTCAAGACTCCCAAGCACGGCATAAATTTAAAGTCTCCTTCTCCATAGCAGGGTGTATCCATTTTCCCCATTTCCCATCAGCCAAATCGATGTAACTGATATCCCAACCACTAAAGGAATGAAAATCATGAGAGGTAGTACTAGCCCAATGAAAATAAGCCTATGGCGGGTGTAGTCCTTCTTATTAGCGGACATTCTGAGATGAGTATTGATTAATTCAGGAATAGAGATTAAAGCGAGCCAAGATTTCGAAACACACCTGCATTGTAAAAGGGATTTGACTGGTAGATTTAACAGTATTTCAGTGATGAGCTCTGCTGGCAGAATAGGGATTTTTAAGCTCGATTCTTGCATTGAAGTTGATGGAAATTGAGAATGGTTAGTGGGTTTGCTCCGCTTTGGGTGTAGAAGAGAGGCTTCGTCTCCCTCAGATTCCATTTCGATTGCGCTCAAAACAATGGAGTAACAAATAACTTGTAAGAGTACTTTCTTTTCAAATATTGCTAAAGAGCATCAGTAACATGGAAATTGAGCCAGGTGAATGGGCCAATAACGCCAAGGTCCCTCCCGTGGTTGCTGTTTGATCCACGGCTTCAATAATCAGCGGCGGATTCAGGATTTATAAAACGGGTGCTTCACTTATTTTAGTATAAATTTACGGTGGTCAAACGTGATCACAGTAAATGCTCGTGGTCAATTATTTAAATTTTTAAGTATTATCTACGAATATATAACACAACCTGGCCAAAGCCAATGAATGCTCCAGCACCCATACGCTCAAAACGTAAATCTGCTTGTCTATAATATCTGTTTTGGGAATATTGTACTCTTTTAAGTGTGGGGTGGGAGAATTCTCTAAATAATTAGTAGTAGTATGTTAGAAAAATGTTAACTTTTTATTTTTGTTTTCGTAGTTGTGTACTATTTTAGTAACAATTCACAAAAAAAAAAAACGAAACAAAAAGTAGAAAAATTAGATTTTTTCCAACGATGGATCTCATTCGACAAATTTCTTGAGGGATTTAAGTCTAAAGAAAAAGGACAAAAAGATTTTCTTTTGTTAGGTAGTGTAATAACTCCCCCTTGGTTTTGCCTTGTGCCGCAGTTCTTTTCCAAGGGTTTTGTTTAAACCGGGTGTAGGTAGTTTTATTTTTTTAGAAGTAGGAGCCACTGGGAGATGAATTGAATTGAAGCAATATCTCTTGACTTTGTTATGCCTTGAGAATAGTGAGTACTTTGGTTGTGACGCTTAGGCTCAGTTTTTGACTCTTGTATAAGTACCTTAGATCGCATGATCTTAACTTTATTTAACTGTTTTGACTAGAGTGTCTTGATGAGTCCAATCCTGAGTGAGTTATGTGTCATGTGTGTGTGAGATTTGTGTATTATTTTGTGCATTGCATTTGATGTCTAGAACTTGCCCCGTGTATTTGCAAAGCGAAATAGTAGTTTTGTTTAGTCTTAGAAGTAATATAGGCGTTTCTTTGTTGAGCCAGATGTGTGTAGTTTACCCGCCTAATTGTTATGTAACTAGTTAACCCCTTTGAGCCTGTAATCCTGTTTCCTTGGCAACCACATTACAAGCCTTACCCATTTGTTTGAATTAACCAATTTTTTGAACCTTTTAACCTCTTATGAGCACTTGAATTGTTATGAACTTTGTAAAAATTAAAGTGTGAGGTGGTTGATTTGGCTTTTGAGTGAAACTAATGAAATAAGGAGAAAGGTGCACTGTTTTGAAAAAATAAGAGCCACTTGAATTGAAAAAATATATATATATAATTGTATTGCCGTGAAAAATACTCCTTAATAGTGGTGACTCTTGATGTAATTGTGCTTAAAGAAGTATGGAGTTAATAAACATTGATGTGAAGGTGGAGTTATGGTTTGACATAATCACATAAGTATGGGGTTTGAATGTTAAAGTATATGTATTAAAGTGCTTAGGAAAGTATAGTTACTCTTATATCCAAATGTATCCTACCCGACCTGCAGCCTACATTATAACCAATTAAAGTCCTACTTGATCCTAGATCGAATGAGCTCGATTAGTAGAGTAGTACACTACAGGCAAGCCTATGGCGCATCTTTTGTGGCATATGAATGTTATTTCTGAGAGTGAGTGAATTCTTTCCATCTTGAGTTCCTAGTTGTTCTTAAATTTTATTATGTGTGGAACTAATCTCTTTTGTTGTGTGAGGGCACTTGATTCATGAAGAAAAGGTAATGTCATTGACCTATATGTTAGAGTAAGTGAGTGAGTTGTGAATAATGCATGATACTTGAGAGTCAAATCTTGAGGTGAAGATGTTACACCCTTGTGCTTAGTCTATTTTAATGATTCTTGGTGTGATGAGTTAGGAGAATGGTTTAAAAAGGTCATTTCTATATAAAGCGTTGTTTAATTTGCTCGAGAACGAGCAACGTTTAAGTATGGGGTAGTGATGTTTGGCTATAATTCCATATTTTTAGCGCATTACTTACCTTGTATTTTGGGGCTTTAATGCTAAACTATACTATATTTGTGCTTAATTGAGTCTATTTTATGTGTAGGTACGTTGAACACAAAATTAAAAGCAAAGTAGAGATTTTATGAGTATTTTATACACTACAAGAATGGACCATGATTATTTATTAATTAGAAGCATTATGATGCTATATGGAGCAATGATTAAAGAGACCAAAAAAAAAAAACAAAGCAAGAATTGAAAGTGGAACGAAAGAAGAAACAAAGAATTGAAAAGAAATAAAGAAGAATTGAAAGTGGGACGAAGCAGCGAAAGTCGTTTCTTATATCCAAATGCTTCTAATCAAAGACAAAGCAACAGAATGAAAAATGAAAAAAAGCAGGCGACGCGAGATGTAATGCTCGCGATAGAGCATGCGACGCAAGCTTTCTAGCTCGCGTTTGAGAGTGCGACACGAGGCCTAAAGCGAGGAGGAGTTCGCTACAGAGCTTGCGAGGCACAGTGTACGTCGAGACGAGGCGTGCGTTTTGCCTTGCGAGGCGAGGCCTGTAGCGAGGATATTCCGGATTTTTAAAGCCTATTTTGTCTCCTATTTGGTTTTGGATTTGATTATTCCGTTTAGGTCACTTCCCTACACATATAAATAACCATTAAACAACATTCTTAGAGGTGTTTTTTGGCGACCGAAGTCAAGAGCATCACGGTGACAACTTGTGGAGAAGAAAATCATCAAGTTCTTCATCCCTTTATCTTTTATTTATAATTTATTTATGCACAATACTTGAAAAATTGTTACTACGAACGTGAGTGGCTAAAAACACATAGTTCTGGGGTTGTGATTTAGCCATGAATATTATTGCTTTACGTTGACTTAACCTTGATTATAATTCACTAATATATGGTTGTTTCTTCAATTCTGTGATTAATTGCTTAATTGTCTGGCCAGCAGTTAGGTTCTATTTACTATCTATGTTATGCTTGGGAAAGCCATATTTAGATTAGAGAAGAATTGAAAAGAGCACGATCTTAATTCTTAGGGGAGGCGGATTTGTGGTTAGGATAGGAATATACCTAGTCATCGTGCTTAATTAAATATCATAATCTTAATGCGTTCTTTGATAGATTGATTCCATAAAAATATAGGCGTTAATCTATTTTGAATAGGCGAGTAGTACTTCGAGAGAAGGCTGTGAGAGCAATTGTTTGATTAATTAGCAACCATGAGTGAATTGTATGAAATGGAGAGTTAACTAGAACATAATAGGATTGGTGAATCGATCACTACCCTAGAATATTTATCTCTACTGAATACACCACAATTATTTTACTACTTGATAATTTAGTTACTACTTAGAATTATAGTTTAGTATAATCACATTCTTGAACTCGATTTTAGCTTGACTGAATAACAATCTTGGTGATTTTAGTAGGTAGTTTATACAAGTTTATGTGGGTTCGATACTCGACTTATCATTTTATTACTTGTACGACCACGTATACTTGCGTGTACGTTTGGGAGCATCAAGTTTTTGGCGCCGTTGCTAGGGACTTGTATATCGACTACTTTCTAGTTTTTGCTTTAATTGTTTATTTCGTCAAGTCTAATGTTACTTGATTGTTGCTATGATCTCAGGAACTTTGATTGAATGTGTAGGGTCAGAAGCCAGGACAGGCTTCAAGTCTTTGACCCCGAACCTGAGAGAACATTTCATAGGAGGTTGACGGAAGCAAGGGATACAAATAATCTTCAGGCACTCGTTCAATTTCCTGTGAACATGGCAGAGGAGAAACACATGGCTGTTCAGGAGGTGGCGATGCCCAGCATTGCTAATGTCACCTCCAGCATTGTGAAGCCCAGAATTACTGGGCACTTTGAGCTGAAACAGAGCATGATCTAGCTACTTCATGTAAATGGGCAGTTTATGGGTCTTTCACACGAGGATCCACAACAGCATATCCTGAACTTCTTGAAGATTAGTGATACGTACATCACTAATGGGGTCACTCCAGACTATGGGAAGCTCACACTTTTCCCATTCTCTCTGTTGGGCGAAGCAAGCAATGGCTAAAGGCAGAACCATCTAATTCTATTACATCATGGAATGATTTGGCAAGGAAATTTCTGGCAAAGTTCTTCCCTTTAGGCAAAACTGCAAAGATCAGAAGTGAGATAGTCGCCTTCAAATAGAAAGAGGGGGAATCTCTATACTCAGCTTGGGAGAGGTTCAAGGGGCTGCTCAGAGATTGTCCTCATCATAATCAGACAAACAAAGTGTTAGCTCACACTTTCATAAAAGGGCTATATCCTGAGACAAAAATTGTGGTAGATGTTGTAGCTGGTGGTCAAGTGTTGGAGAAAAGTTTTGACGAGATATATGCATTATTGAACAAATTCTCCAAAAGCAATCCGGATTGGCAAGGAGAAATGGGCAGACACACGGTGCAAAAATCTGCAGGGGTTCTCGAGTTAGATTTCGTCTCGGCATTATCAGCGCAAATTTCTACACTAACCAACCAAGTCAATCAGATGACCTTGGTTATTAACAAGGTTAAGTAGCAAGCTCAACCAGTGTAACATGTTCAAGTGTTTTGTGAAGTATGTGGAGAGGGTCACACGAGCGACTTATGCCCAGTTAATCCAGAGTCTGTCCGCTTTGTGGGTAATGCAAATAGGGGCCAGACAAACCAATATGGGAATACTTACAATCCCAACTGGAGGAACCATCCAAACTTCTCTTGGGGTGGAAACCAAGGTGCTCAAAATCAATACCGACCACAAGTACCTCAACAACAATATAGACCAACTCAGACTGAACAATATGCAAACTCAACAAGTCACCTTGAGAAAATGATGAAGAAATTGGTGGCTGACCAGCAAGCCCAAGCCGGAGCAATGAGAAATTTGGAGCACCAAATAGGACAACTTGCCAATGCCCAAAATACTCGACCAGTTGGAGCTCTTCCAAGTGACACTGAGGCTAATCCTAAGGCATCTATTAATGTTGTCTCATTAAGGAATGAGAGACAATTAGAAGAAGTCCAGTCGAAAAAGAGAAAACAAGTAATCTTTAATGAGAAGTCGGCCACTATAGAGTCAGAATCAGAAAAATCAAAGGAGTCTGAGAAGCCAGCTGAAGAGGCGGTGGCTAAGCAACCCCCACCATTAGTTTCAAGGCCACCACCTCCGTTCCCTCAAAGATTGCAGAAAGTGAAGGATAATGTCGCGTATAAAAAATTTCATGATATTTTGAAGCAGGTGCAAATAAATATTCCATTGGTAGACATCCTGCAAGAAGTACCCAAATATGCAAAATACATCAAGGACGTAGTGGCAAATAAAAGGAGGCTGACTGAATTCGAGACTGTGGCACTCACTGAGGAATGTAGCTCTAGAATCCAAAGCAAGCTACCTCAGAAATTGAAGGATCCGGGTAGTTTCACAATCCAAATCTCGATTGGTAAACACGCAGTCGGGTGAGCTTTATGTGATCTTGGAGTGAGCATCAATCTGATGTTGCTATCTGTGTTCAGACAGCTGGGTTTGGGTGAGCTGCGCCCAACAACGGTAATCTTACAGTTGGCTGATCGCTCCCTTGCTCATCCGAAATGAGTGATTGAAGATGTGTTAGTTCAAGTGGGTTCTTTCGTATTTCTTGATGATTTAATTATCTTGGACTACGAGCCTGATCAGGAAGTCCCATTTATTTTGGGGCGTCTATTCTTGGCCACAGGCCGAGCTATTATTAATGTATGCGAATGAAAGATAATGATGAGAGTAGGAGATCAAGTGGAGGTATTTAATATGTACAAAGCACTCAAATTGCGAGCCCACTATGAAGAGCTATCCATGATTTCTGTAGTGGAAATTAATGATATGTCATTGGTGCCTTATATGTTCCCCATAGATCTTCTTGAACGAGCTTTGATTGGGAATAAAGAAGACATTGAAGATAAGATGATGAGCGAAAATGAACAAGTAATTGATACATCGTGCAATTATGTCCATGTGTTTGGGAAGTTTGAGGAGTTAGGCAGGCCTGTTACTCTGACCCTCCCTAAGCCATTTATTGAGGAAGCCCCAAAGCTAGAATTAAAGCCCCTTCCAGCACATCTGCGTTATGCTTATTTGGGGAACTCTGAAATATTGCCAGTAATTATCTCGTCTAGCCTGACTAATGTATAAGAAGAAAAATTGCTCAGAGTACTTCACGAGCATAAAAAGGCTATAGGGTGGACAATTGCTG
The DNA here is from genome assembly GCF_000390325.3 of Nicotiana tomentosiformis. Lineage (NCBI taxonomy): Eukaryota > Viridiplantae > Streptophyta > Magnoliopsida > Solanales > Solanaceae > Nicotiana > Nicotiana tomentosiformis. The sequence goes on along the minus strand of NC_090820.1, from coordinate 28,049,877 downwards.
ACATCAAAGGAATCGGTCCATCGTTTTGCATGCATAAAATCTTTCTGGAAGATGGACACCACCCCAGTGTTGAGCAGCAGAAGAGATTGAATCCTATCATGAAAGAAGTCATGAAAAAGGAAGTAATTAAGTGGCTCGATGCAGGTATCATCTTTCCCATCTCTGACAGCAACTGGTTAAGCCCAGTACAATGTGTGCTTAAAAAGGGAGGGATGACTGTGGTTGAGAATGAAAAAAATGAGCTAATTCCTACTCGCACTGTGATGGGGTGGAGAGTTTGCATTGATTACAGAAAGCTCAACAAAGCAACCCGCAACCCGCTTCCATTCATTGACCAAATGTTGGACAGATTGGCGGGGCATGATTATTATTACTTCCTTGATGGTTATTCGGGGTACAACCAGATCATCATATGCCTAGAGGATCAGGAGAAGACCACGTTTACTTGTCTTTATGGCACTTTCGCCTTCAAGAGAACGCCGTTTGGTCTTTGTAATGCTCCAGCTACTTTCTAGAGATGCATGATGGCTATTTTCACCGATATGGTGAAAAAATTTGTGGAAGTTTTTATGGATGATTTTTCAGTCTTTGGGTCTTCTTATGATGATTGTTTAAAGAATTTGAGCAAGGTATTAGCCCGTTGTGAAGAAATAAATCTGGTATTGAATTGGAAAAAGTGCCATTTTATGGTGCAGGAAGGCATCGTGTTGGGTCACAGAGTGTCTAGGAGCGGCATTGAAGTTGATAAGGCGAAGGTGGAGGCGATTGAAAAATTACCTCCACCCATTTCTGTGACGGGTGTCCGGAGTTTCTTGGGACACGCGGGATTCTATCGATGCTTTATTAAAGATTTTTCTAAAATTGCTGCTCCTTTGTGCAGGTTGCTTGAAAAAGATGTGACTTTCAATTTTGACGACGCCTACCTGAAAACTTTCGAGGAGCTTAAAAAGAAGATGGTGGTTGCCCCCATTATTGCCATACCGGATTGGTCCTTACCATTTGAGCTTATGTGTGATGCAAGTGACCATGCTATTGGGGCAGTGCTAGGCTAGAGGAAGGATAAAATATTTTATTCCATCTACTATGCGAGTAAGACTCTTGATGATGCGCAGCTGAATTACACCACCACTGAAAAGGAGTTGTTAGCTGTGGTGTGGGCCTTTGAGAAATTTCAGGCATACTTGGTGGGAACAAAAGTCATAATCAATACCGATCATGCAGCAATCAGGTATCTATTTACAAAGAAGGAATCTAAGGCTAGATTGATGCGCTGGGTTTTTTTGTTGCAGGAATTTGATGCGGAAATACGAGATCTAAAGGGCACAGAGAACCAAGTAGTTGACCATCTATCAAGGCTGGAAAATCACAACCACATGGAGGAGGGTGGCCAAATTAAAGAAGTATTTCCTGATGAGCAACTTTTTGCTATCACCCAAGACGCTCCCACATGGTACGCGGACTATGTGAATTATCTGGTGAGCAGAGTACTTCCTCCTAAAATTGAATCTGAAGCTAGAAAGAGGTTTCTACATGATGTGAACTTCTACTATTGGGATGAGCCATATTTGTACAAGCAGTGTGCTGACCAAATAATGAGGAGATGCATACCTGAAAAGGAGGTCGAACTAGTGTTGTATAATTGTCATGCATCACCCTATGGAGGCCATCATGGAGGTGATAGAACAGCTGCAAAGGTATTACAATCCGGTTTATTTTGGCCAACATTATTCAAGGATGCTCATGTATTTGTTAAGAAGTGTGACCAGTATCAGATAACAGGAACAATCACAAAGAGGCATGAGATGCCTTTAAATAACATCCTGGAGGTCGAGATTTTTGATGTGTGGGGGATAGATTTTATGGGACCATTACCATTGTCCAGAGGAAACAAATACACTTTGCTAACAGTTGACTATGTGTCAAAATGGGCAGAGGCGATCGCATTGCCAATGACTAATGCCATGGTGGTAGCCGCATTTGTGAAAAAGAACATATTCTCGAGATTCGGGACTCCACGTGCTTTGATTAGTGATGAAGGGACACACTTTTGCAATCGGTTGATGAATAACCTTCTAGCTAAATATGGAGTCCGCCATAGAGTTGCGACGGCATATCATCCTCAAACAAGTAGACAAGTTAAGGTGTCTAATAGAGAAATAAAGCAAATCTTAGAGAAAACGGTGAGTGTGAATAGAAAAGATTGGGCTGCAAAATTAGATGATGCCTTGTGGGCATATAGAACTGCATACAAAACTCTAATTGGGGCGTCGCTGTATAGGCTAGTTTATGGGAAGGCATGTCACTTGCTTGTTGAACTTGAACACAAAGTATATTGGGCCATTAAGAAGTTAAATATGGACCTTGAAGCCGCGGGCGAGAAAAGACTCTTGCAGTTGAATGAGTTAAATGAGTTCAGGCTGCACTCGTATGAAAATGCTAACCTTTACAAAGAAAAGACAAAAAGATGGCACGACAAGCATATCAAACCGCGTCACTTTGAGCAGGCCAACATATATTATTATTCAATTATAGACTAAAGCTATTTTCTGGGAAGTTAAAATCGAGATGGTCAGGCCCGTTTGAGGTAGTGAGAGTCACTCCTTATGGTGCAATTGAGTTGCGAGCTTTGAATGGTGAAAGAAAATATTTGGTGAATGGACACAGAGTAAAGCATTATTAGGGAGGAATAATTGATCGTGAGAAGACCAAGGTTGTACTCGCTAATGAGTAAGCGAGATTTTGCGTCGTGCCGCGACGTTAAATCAGACGCTTGTTGGGAGGCAGCCCATCTTTACTGCTTTCGTTTATTTCTATTTGTTTTTCTTATTATTGTTGTAGTATTTGTTTTTTAGGATTATAAGCATAGTAAGCAAAGCCATTGGAAGAGTGCAAAAGCGAATTAGATGGTGAGAACTAAGTGTGGGGTGCCACCCAAAGGACCATGCTTGGGGGAAGTCTGAGTACCCGTGAGCCGCTATTATTTCGGCCTTTGTCCTTTCAGGGAGTTTCTTGTCCACCCTCGTTATTGTTTTGCTTATTTGTGCATTGGGGTCATTGCACTCTTTTAAGTGTGGTGTGGGAGAATTCTTTAGATAATTAGTAGTAGGATGTTAGAAAAATGTTAACTTCTTATTTTTGTTTTCGGAGTTGTGTAGTATTTTAGTAACAATTCACAAAAAAGAAAAAGTAGAAAAATTGGATTTTTCCCGATGATGGGTCTCATTCGGGAGGTTTCTTGAGAGATTTAAGTATAAATAAAAAGGACAAAAAGATTTTTTTTTGTTAGGTAGTGTAATAACTCCCCCTTGGTTTTTCTTTGTGCCGCATTTCTTTTTCAAGGGTTTTGTTTGAACCGGGTGTAGGTAGTTTTATTTTTTTAGGAGTAGGAGCCACTTTGAGATGAATTGAATTGAATAAATATCTCTTGACTTTGTTATGCCTTGAGAATAGTGAGTACTTTGGTTATGCCACTTAGGCTCAGTTTTTGACTCTTGTATAAGTATCTTAAATCGTATGATCTTAACTTTGCTTAACTGCTTTGACTAGAGTGTCTTGATGAGTCCAATCCTGAGTGAGTTATGTGCCATGTGTGTGTGAGGTTTGTGTATTATTTTGTGCATTGCATTTGATGTCTAGAACTTGCCCTGTGTGTTTGCAAAGCGAAATAGTAGTTTTGGTCAGTCTTGGAAGTGATATAGGCATTTCTTTGTTGAGCCAGATATGTGTAGTTTACCCGCCTAATTGTTATGTAACGTAGTTAACCTCTTTGAGCCTGTAATCCTGTTTCCTTGGCAACCACATTACAAGTCTTACCCATTTGTTTGAATTAACCCATATTTTGAACCTTTTAACCTCTCATGAGCGCTTGAATTATTATGAACTTTGTAAAAGTTAATGTGTGAGGTAGTTGGTTTGGCTTTTGAGTGGAACTAATGAAATAAAGAGAAAGGTGCACTATTTTGAAAAAATAAGAGCTACTTGAATTGAAAAAAGAAAAAAGAAAAATATAGTTATATTGTTATTGAAAAATACTCCTTAAAAGTGGTGACTTGATGTAATTGTGCTTAAAGAAGTATGGAGTTAATATACATTGATGTGAATGTGGAGTTATGGTTTGACATAAGTATGGGGTTTGAATGTTAAAGTATATGTATTAAAGTACTTAGGGAGGTGTAGTCACTCTTACATCCAAATGTATCCTACCCGACCCGCAACCTACATTACAACCAATTAAAGTCCTACTTGATCTTAGACTGAATGAGCTCGATTAGTAGAGTTGTACACTACAGGCAAGCCCATGGTGCATCTTTTGTGGCATATGAATGTTATTTCTGAGAGTGAGTGAATTCTTTCCATCTTGAGTTCCTAGTTGTTCTTAAATTTTATTATGTGTGGAACTAGTCTCTTTTGTTGTGTGAGGGCACTTGATTCATAAAGGAAAGGTAATGTCATTGACTTCTATATTAGAGTAAGTGAGTGAGTTATGAATAATGCATGGTACTTGCAAGTCAAATCTTGATGTGAAGATGTTACACCCTTATGCTTAGTTTACCTTAAAGATTCTTAGTATGATGAGTTAGTAGAATGGTTTAAAAAGGTTGTGTCTATATAAAGCGTTGTTTAATTTACTCGAGGACGAGCAACGTTTAAGTATGGGGTAGTGATGTTTGGCTATAATTTCATATTTTTAGCGCATTACTTACCTTGTATTTTGGGGCTTTAATACTAAACTATACTATATTTGTACTTAATTGAATCTATTTTATATGTAGGTACGTTGAAGACGAAATTAGGTGCAAAGTAAAAAATTTATATGTATTTTATATACTACAAGAATGGACCATGATCATTTATTGATTAGAAGCATTATGATGCTATATGGAGCAAAGATTGAAGAGACAAAAAAGAAGAAGAAACAAAGCGAGAATTGAAAGTGGAACTATAGAAGAAAGAAAGAATTGAAAAGAAAGAAAGAAGAATTGAAAGTGGGACGAAGCAGTGAAAGTCGTGTCTTATATCCAAATGCTTCTAATCAAAGACAAAGCAACAGAATGAAAAATGAAAAAAAGCAGGCGACGCGAGATGTAATGCTCGCTCAATTGCCCTTCCCGTTATCATCAAACAAAAGACTACCATACACGCCTTTTGCCGGCAAGCTACCCCAGAGCCGACGCCTCCCTTTCTGCCTTTCTATCTATACTTCCCATCCCAGCAAATTATGGAACAAGCATTCACTATTTTACTAAAAATGGAACGAAATGATCTTGTTTTCTTCCTCGGTTGAAAAGAGATGTCTTGAGCAATCGGAGAAGCACTTTGATAAACAGATTTGAAACTACCCTCTTACTCGCACGCCTACCAACTAGAATGAGGACAGTCAGACTAACCCTAAAAAAGAACTCTCACTCGAGAAAGCGGCCCCCTTTCTGCCTTTCTTGCTTGATTCGTCATATCGATTTGGGTTTTTCCGCACCATATTTTGATCTGCCTCTTCTTCGATCCGGAATTCCCAGCAAATCCTGCGCTCAAGCATGCGAAGAAAGCTCGAAGAGCTTCTATTAGGATATTTTGTGAGCTCCTTCGCCTAGCGGAAACCTCCGCTTTTGTCAAGCAGGCATGATTGTCACGTCGATCGAATAGAGCATGCGACACAAGCTTTCTAGCTCAAGCTTTCTAGCTCAAGTTTGAGAGTGCTACACGAGGCCTAAAGCGAGGAGGAGCTCGCTACAGAGTTTGCGAGGCACAGTGTATACCGAGACGAGGCGTGAGTTTTGCCTCGCGAGGCGAGGCCTGTAGCGAGGGTGTTTCGGATTTTTAAAGCCTATTTTGTCTCCTATTTGATTTTGGACTTGGTTATTTCGTTTAGGTCTCTTCCCTGCACATATAAATAGTCATTAAATACCATTCTTAGAGGTGTCTTTTGGCGACCGGAGGCAAGAGAATTACGTGGACAACTTGTGGAGAAGAAAATCATCGAGTTCTTCATCCCTTTATCTTTTCTTTATAATTTATTTATGCACAATACATGTAAAATTGTTACTACGAACATGAGTGGCTAAAAACCCATAGTTCAGGGGTTGTGATTTAGTCATGAATATTGTTGTTTTACGTTGACTTAACCTTGATTACAATTCACTAATATATGATTGTTTCTTCAATTCTGTGATTAATTGCTTAATTATCTGGCCAGCAGTTAGGTTCTATTTACTATCTATGCTATGCTTGGGAAAACCATGTTTAGATTAGAGAAGAAATGAAGAGAGCACGATCTTAACTCTTGGGGGGAGGGGGGGGGGAAGGGAAATTTGTGGTTGGGATAGGAATATACCTAGTCACCGTGCTTAATTAAATATCGTAATCTTAATGCGTTCTTGATAGATTGATTCCATAGGAATATAGGTGTTAATCTATTTTGAATAGGCGAGTAGTACTTCGGGAGAAGGCTATGAGAGCAATTGTTCGATTAATTAGCAACCATGAGTGAATTGTATGAAAGGGAGAGTTAACTAGAACATAATAGGATTGATGAATCGATCACAACCCTGGAATATTTGTCTTCACTGAATACACCACAATTGTTTTACTACTTGATAATTTAGTTACTACTTAGAATTATAGTTTATTATAATCACATTCTTGAACTCGATTTTGGCTTGACTGAATAACAATCTTGGTGATTTTAGTGGGTAGTTGATACAAGTTTCTGTGGGTTCGACACTCGACTTATTATTTTATTATTTGTACGACCACGTATGCTTGGGTGTGCGTTTGGGAGCAACACATTGACATACGTAATGTTAAATGTCTTTACCTTTCATGAAAAAAAGTGATAAATCTCTATTATTTGTTATGCTATCAACTATGTATTGAGATATTCTAGAATTTTGACCTTAGCAACTGTAGCCAAACAAGACAATGAAAGAAAACAGCTAATCCTTGTAGAAGAACATTGTCAAGAGTTTAGCACACATGCATTGACTTATATTATGATTCTATTTGTTGATTTGCATTTGTTGTGAGCCATTCAATTGAGGAAGTAAGAGAAAATCAGAAGGGGTGTGTGAAGGGCGGCTAAGCACATGTGTGACCTAAAGCTAAAGTTTAATGCGATGCCTAAATTTTTAAAAGAAAGTGGTGATCTATAGTTTTATTTGAAATTTATTTTTCTAGCTGTTTGAGATGTAAAGTTGTTTATATTATTTTTTATAATCGATTTCTTCTAATAATTCCTTTAAATTGATAATATAACCAACTCATTTAATTTTTTTTGAGACATTATTGATCTTAGATTAGATTTTATCAATTATAATTTTAAAAAGCTTATTTTCACTGAGGTAACTGTTATAGAAAAACTCTACTTTTATACTAGCCTTATTGAGAGAAGGACACAGCTAATGACATATGAATCTCCAGTTTTAAATTACCTAACTACTCATTTTGGACATCATAATATGATAAGTGGATTGGCCTGAGTACTGCTTGTGATTATTGTTAACTTTAATAATTCTTTTGATATTTATAATAGACAACATATACCACTTGAAGTTGCACCGTCTAGACATCAGATAAGTTAACTATGGTATTTTTGTTTTTGTTCATTGCTTAAGTTGAATCGGGTAAATAGGAAAATTTAAATAAATTGGGTAAATAATTTTAAAATTTCTTATTTATAGAAAAAGTTCCCAAAAAATAATACTCATAGAAATGACACCAGGTAGTCAGGGCTGCTATTTAAAAATTAACAGTACGTATTGAATTTTAGTTTTTTTCGTGACAAAACCTGAAGATGAGATTAGTTTAAAATTTTAAAATAAAATAAGTAATGACTAATCTCTAAATAGTATATATCTGTGTATTTGCCCAAAAATAACAACAACAACAACAAGAATACCAACTCAGTGAAATCCCACTAGTGGGGTCTGGGGAGGGTAGTGTGTACGCAGACCTTACCCCTACCCCGAAGAGGTAGAGGCTGTTTCCGAAAGACCCTCAGCTCAAGAGGACAAAAAGACAAAATAAGACAATATCAGTATCATCACAGAAATCATAAGAAAAATATGAACAACATGAAATCCACAAGAAAGATGCAAAACAAAAACGAAAAAAAAAGCAAAAACAAAAACGATAGCTAGTAAATAGGTCCGACACTGAAACGCAAAATAGTAAGACACGACATTGCCACTAGCTAGCTTAGACAAAAACCCTACCAGACTAGTCTCACAATGGTACGAATTAAGACAAGACTCAACTACTTCCTAACCTACAACCCTAATACTCGACCACCACATCTTCCTATCAAGTGCCATGTCCTCGAAAATCTGAAGCCTCGCCATGTCCTGCCTGATCACCTCTCCCCAATACTTCTTCAGCCGCCCTCTACCTCTTCTCGTGCCCTCCATAACCAGCCGCTCACACCTCCTTACCGGGGCATCTAGGCTCCTCCTTTGTACATGCCTGAACCATCTGAGCCTCGCTTCCCGCATCTTGTCATCAATGGGAGCCACGCGCACCTTCTCCCGAATATTAACATTCCTGATCTTATCCATCCTAGTGTGCCCGCACATCCACCTCAACATCCTCATTTTCGCTACTCTCATCTTCTAGATATGTGAGTTCTTAACAGCCCAACACTCAGCCCCGTACATCATGGCCGGTCTAACTACCACTTTATAGAACTTACCTTTGAGTATCGGTGGCACTTTCTTGTCACACAGGACTCCAGATGCTAACCTCCATTTCATCCATCCTACCCCAATACGGTGTATGACATCCTCGTCGATCTCCCCTCCCCCTGAATAACCGACCCAAGGTACTTGAAGCTACCTCTACTTGGGATGACCTGTGAGTCAAGCCTCACATCCACGCCCACTTCCCCAGGCTCAGCGCTGAACTTATACTCCAGGTATTCCGTCTTCGTCCTACTCAGCTTGAAACCCTTAGACTCAAGAGCATGTCTCCAAACCTCCAGCCTCTCGTTAACACCAGCTCGCGTTTCATCAATCAAAACTATGTCTTCGGCGAATAGCATGCACCATGGCACCTCCCCTTGAATATGGTGTGTTAATGCGTCCAACACAAGGGCGAATAGGAACGGACTGAGCGCGGAGCCCTGATGTAGCCCCATAACAACCGCAAAATGCTTAGAATCGCCTCCTACTATCCTTACCTGTGTCTTAGCCCCATCATACATGTCCTTAATCGCCATAATGTAAGGAACTGATACACCTTTTGCCTCCAAGCATCTCTAGAGAACTTCTCTAGGAACATTGTCATATGCTTTCTCTAGGTCAATAAAAATCATGTGCAGGTCCTTCTTCCTATCTCTGTATTGTTCCACCAACCGCCTAACAAGGTGTATAGCTTCTGTAGTAGAACGACCCGGCATGAACCCGAACTGGTTGTCGGAAACAGACACCGACATCCTCACCCTCGCTTCAACCACCCTCTCCCACACTTTCATGATATGACTCAGTAATTTGATACCCATATAATTGTTACAACTCTGGATATCATCTTTGTTCTTATACAATGAAACCACCGTACTCCACCTCCACTCATCCGGCATCCTCTTCGCCTTAAATATAACATTGAACAATCCAGTCAACCACTCCAAACCTGCTCTCCCCACACACTTCCAAAATTCCACCGGAATCTCGTCAGGCCCTGTCGCTTTGCCCCTACTCATCTTACTCATAGCTCCCACGACCTCCTCCACCTTGATGCACCTGCAGTATCCAAAGTCACGGTGACTCTCGGAATGCTCCAATTCACCTAGCACGATATCCCGATCTCCTTCTTCATTCAGAAGTATATGAAAGTAAGTCTGACATCTCTTCTTAATCTGGGAATCTTCCATCAATACTCTACCATCGTCGTCCTTGATGGATCTCACTTTGTCCAAATCCCGAACCTTCCTCTCTCTCAACTTGGCCAGCCGGAATAGCTTCTTCTCCCCATCTTTTTCCCCCAGTTCCTTGTACATACGACCATAAGCTGCAGTCTTAGCCTCTGTGACCGCCAGCTTAGCTTCCTTCCTAGCTACCTTATACCTCTCCATGTACGCACGCCTCTCATCCTCACCTATGCTTCCCACTAACTTCAGGTGCACCGCTTTCTTCGCTTCTACTTTACCCTGGACCCACTTCATTGCACCACCAGTCTCCTTTGTGCCCGCCAACGATGCCCGTCGAGACCCCTAACACCTCTCTCGCAGCCTCCCTTATACAGTATGTTGTCGTTGACCACATAGTGCTCGCGTCACCACTGCTCCTCCAAGCTCCCAGAGCCGACAACCGCCCCTCTAACTCTTGGGCTTTATCCTTAGTTAAGGCTCCCCACCTGATTCTCGGTCTTCCTCGAGCAGACCTTTTCCTCCTCTTCAACATAATACCAACGTCCATTATCAAGAGCACATGCTGCGTCATGAGTATCTCACCTGGAATCACCTTGCAATCCTTGCACAACCCTCTGTCACACCTCATGAGGATGAGATAGTCAATCTGAGTCTTCGCCACCGTATTTTAAAAAGTAACCAAATGCTCCTCCCTCTTCGGAAAGGTAGAGTTCGCAATCACCAACCCAAAAGCCTTAGCGAAGTCCAGCAACTTAGCCCAAAAATAACGTGTACAACTATACAACCAAAAGAAATAGGAGTATAGGTTCAATTTAGATTTTAGAAGAACCTCTCAACCGTATAAATAGTAAGAAAGACCTCTTACTTACACGGTACCATCCTTCTCTCCACAGCAAAACCCTCAAATTTGTGCAACCCAAATGGAATCCAAAGTAGATGAAGCCTCCGATCGGCGCGCACAACACAGCAAACCTATGAACCATTCTCAACTTCCGTCATCTTCAATACAAGATTCAAGCTTTAACAGAGTACTTATTCTTCCACCAGAACTCATTACTGAAATACTCTTAAGGCTTCCTGTGAAATCACTCTTGAAATTCAGGTGTGTTTCAAAATCTTGGCTTTCCTTAATCTCTAGCCCTGAATTTGTCAATACCCATCTCAGTACATGTGTTAATAACACAGAATACACCCACCACAGGCTTATGTTGGGTTTAGATAAAGGTCTTAAAGTATATTCTGTTAGGTCTTTACTTTATGAGGATGAGTCTGTGGAGGCGACCCACTTGGATTTTCCCACGAAAGGCTACTTCAGTATTGTCGGTTCTGTAAATGGGTTGATCTGTCTTAGAACTGGGCCAAATAATATGCTTCTATGGAATCCATCTATGAGGAAGTTAAAAAATTGTACTGCTTTTATAGCTGCACCAAAGGGTGTCTTCTACCTCTGGGGTTTTGGATATGATGAGGTTCATGATGATTATAAGGTAGTGCGTATGTTCTATGCTATTAATGGTGGCAATTCATGTGATGTTAAGGTCGAAATATATAGTTTAAAGAGTGATTCTTGGAAGGGAATTGATGGTTTCCAATATGGGAAGATACACTCTTGTTTGGGTAAGTTGGTGAATGGGAAGCTTCATTGGATTACGTCTGGTGCTCATCCTGGTAGTAATGACGGGGACATCATTTTTATTGATTTGGCTGATGAGAAATGGGGAATGTTGGAACAGCCTTGCCATGGAGAAAATGAGTTCTATTTTAATCTTGGAGTGTTGGGAAGTTATCTTTCCGTGTTTCGTACTTATCAAAGTACTTGGGCCGATGTGTGGGTTATGAAGGAATATGGGGTCAAAGAGTCTTGGGCAAAAATTTATACCATCAAATTTGATGAGGATATTCCTAAGCATGGGCGGTCTCCATTGTTTTGCAAGTCAAATAAAGGTGAAATTTTACTTGCGCTTGGATCAAGATTCATGATATACAATCCAAAGGCTAACTCGTTACGATACCCAAAGATTTCTAAAAGTTATTTCTCTTTTTCTGATGGAATCTGTGTCGAAAGCCTAGTTTGTCCATTTTTACAAAATGAACCAAGGATGCAACAATGAAGGCTAAAAGCACTCAGGTGAATGACAATTGTGTAGCTAATGACATGTGTTAGTTTATAGATATGTATAGTGTAGTCTTGTCCCATATTGGAAGATGAGTAATATCTTCTTGTAGTGTATAGCTATAAATAGGGACCTCTTGTATTGTATTTATCATCTAATATCAATAACATATTTTCTCCCGTACCTTCTCACATGGTATCAGAGCATTAGTGAGAAAAGATCGTTGTGCGTCATTCCAGCGTTAACCGGGAAGAAAGAACTTAGTCATCGTGTAATTTTTCCGGTGACCTAAGGCTTGTCTAAGTGAAAGTCACTTTCTATCGGTGTTGTGCTAAAACCAACATCACCACGAGGTAGATCACCCTCCGACTACCAACCCCTGAAATTTTATCCAGCAGAAAAGCCGCCACGCTCCTCCACGCGCCGGCAACAACTTTTCCGGCGAGGGTTCTGGCCATTTTTTCGCGAAGCTTCTTCAGGACAGTGTGCTCTCCTCAAAATTCCGAGCCTACCCATCTAATTCAAATTAAATTCCGGCCACTTTTATATTTTTCCGGCGTGAACAGTGACCTTTCTGGCCATTTTCTGAAAATATTTCTTCAGGACAACTTGCTCGCAAAGGAATTCCGAGTCTATCCATCCTGGTTACAACAAATTCTGACAACTTTGGAATTTTCCGGCGAACTACAGTGTTTCCGGCGTGAACAGCGTTCCGGCACAGAACAGTGTTCTGTTTTCCTGCTGTAAACAGTGTTTTTCAAGCTATTTCTTCAGTTTTCTCACAGGAGTTACTTATTTTCACTATTTCAAGTTAACCATACTACTACAAATTGTAGCGACATGGGAACCGATGCTTTGAATAGTCGGATGGTTTCTTTAGCAGAGTATATTGAGTTCCTTCAGTATAAAGCATGTAAGCAGACATCTTCTGAGATAGCTTCTGTTGTTCAAACAGGTAATAGCGTGACTTGTTTCTCCCAATCTTCATCCTCTGAGTCTTGGGTCATTGATTCAGGTGCATCAGATCATATTTCTGGTAACAAATCTCTTTTCACTACTATTTCGTATTCTCAATCTCTTCCAAAAGTCACAATGGTCAATGGGTTTCAAACCATGGCAACTGCAATAGGTCAAGCAAGCCCACTTCCTTCCTTACCTTTAGATTCAGTCCTTTATGTTCCCAATAGTCCTTTTAATCTCATAGCTATTAGTCGCTTAGCCAAATCACTTAAATGCGCTGTTTTATTTCTTGATGACCATGTTTTTATACAGGAACGCAGTACAGGGCGGATCATTGGTACCGGGCGTGAATCAAACGAACTTTATTACCTTATCCTTGCTAAATCACATGGACTCACATCTTGTCTTCCTTCTACAACTTGTCCTGTTACTGATTCACTAGATTTATTACATAAACGGTTGGGACATCCCAGTTTGTCAAAACTTCAGAAAATGGTATCTGGTTTATCTCACCTGTCAGCTCTAGAGTGTGAGTCATGTCAGCTCGGTAAGCATACCCGCTCCCATTTCCCTCGGCGTCTTGATAATCGAGCAGAGTCACCTTTTACTTTTGTCCATTCAGATGTTTGGGGTCCTAGTCGGGTTAGTTCCACCTTAGGATTCCGCTACTTTATCAGTTTCATTGATGATTATTCTAGGTGCACTTGGATATTTTTGATAAAAAATCGATCTGAGCTGTTTTCTATTTTCCAGACCTTCCACGTTGAAATTCAAAATCAATTTGGGGTTTCTATTCGCACATTTCGTAGTGATAATGCCCGAGAGTATTTGTCTTCCCCATTTCAGCAGTTTATGAAATCTCATGGGATTATTCATCAAACATCTTGTCCGTACACATCTCAACAAAATGGGGTAGCTGAAAGAAAGAATAGCCATCTTATTGAAACTGTTCGTACCCTACTCATATAATCTCATGCTCCGTTGCGATTTTGGGGGGATGCCGTTCTTACATCTTGCTATCTTATTAATCGTATGCCATTTTCAGCTATCCAGAACCAAGTTCCATTCCCTGTCATGTTTTCCCATTTACCTTTGTTCTCTCTTCCACCCCGTATCTTTGGAAGCACTTGTTTTGTCCATAACCTTACTCCAGGAACAGATAAGTTAGCTCCTCGTGCTTTTAAGTGCGTATTTCTGGGTTTCTCGAGAACACAAAAGGGGTATCGATGCTACTCTCCTGACCTCCAGCGGTACCTTATGTCCGCTGATGTTACCTTCTTTGAAACCTAATCATACTTTACAGGTTCGGGTCATCACTTAGATATTTCTGAGGTACTACCAGTTTCATCTTTTGGAGATTCAGTCACTCCAGCTCCACCACCTACAGCTCCAGTTGTAGCTCTACCACCTACAGCTCCAGTTGTAGCTCTACCACCTATAGCTCCAGTTTCACCACCTACAGCTCCGGTTGTAGCTCCACCACCTATAGCTCCAGTTCCTCCACATAATCCAGTTCAACCTTCTGCAGCTCCACCACTCTTGACTTATCATCGTCGTCCACATCCAGCATCAGGCCCAGGTGATTCACGCCCCGCATCAGATTCTGCACCTACTGCGGACTTGTCTCCTCTTAGTCAACCAATTGCACTCCGCAAAGGTGTACGATCCACACTTAATCCTAATCCCCACTATGTCGGTTTAAGTTATCATCGTCTGTCATCACCACATTATGCTTTTATATCTTCTTTGTCCACTGTTTCTATCCCTAAGTCTACAGGTGAGGCACTATCTCATCCAGGATGACAACATGCTATGATTGACGAGATGTCTGCTTTACATGCGAGTGACACTTGGGAGCTTGTTCCTATTCCTGCAAGTAAGTCTACTGTTGGTTGTCGTTGGGTTTATGCAGTCAAAGTCGGCTCGGATGGCCAGGTTGATCGGCTTAAGGCTCGTCCTGTTGCAAAAGGATATATTCAGATTTTTGGGCTTGATTATAGTGATACTTTCTCTCCCGTGGCTAAAGTAGCATTTGTTCGTCTCTTTTTGTCCATGGCTGTTGTACGTCATTGGCCTCTTTATCAGTTAGACATTAAGAATACTTTTCTCCACGGTGATCTTGAGGAAGAAGTTTATATGGAGCAACCACCTAGTTTTGTTGCTCAGGGGGAGTTTAATGGTTGTGTGTGCAGATTGCGCAAGTCACTATATGGTTTGAAACAGTCCCCTCGAGCTTGGTTTGGTAAGTTCAGCACAATTATTCAGGAGTTCGACATGACTCGTAGTGAGGCTGATCACTCTGTGTTTTATCGGCATTCTGCTCCTAATCTGTATATTTATCTAGTGATTTATGTTGATCATATTGTTAGTACTGGTAATGATCAGGATGGTATTACTAATCTGAAGCAACATCTCTTTCAGCACTTCCAGACTAAGGATCTGGGTAGATTGAAGTATTTTCTAGGTATTGAGGTCGCTCAGTCTAGCTCAGATATTGTTATTTCACAGCGGAAGTATGCCTTGGACATTCTTGAGGAGACTGGAATGATGGGTTGCAGACCTATTGACTTTCCTATGGATTCGAATGCTAAGCTTCTGCCTGGACAGAGGGAACCTCTTAGAGACCCTACGAGATATAGGAGGTTGGTTGGCAAATTGAATTACCTCACAGTGACTAGACCTGGCATTTCTTTTTCGGTGAGTGTTGTAAGTCAGTTTATGAATTCTCCCTGTGATAGTCACTGGGATGCAGTTGTTCGCATTCTTCGGTATATAAATTCAGCTCCAGGCAAAAGATTACTATTCGAGGATCGAGGCCACGAGCAGATTGTTGGGTGCACAGATGCTGATTGGGCAGGATCATCTTTTGATAGACGTTCTACGTCTGAATATTGTATTCTAGTAGGAGGTAATTTGGTCTCGTGGAAGAGCAAGAAACAGAATGTAGTTGCTCGATCTAGTACCGAAGCCGAATATCGGGCCATGGCTATGGCGACGTGTGAGTTAGTTTGGGTCAAGCAGTTGCTCAAAGAGTTAAAGTTCGGAGAAATCAGCAAGATAGAACTAGTATGTGATAACCAAGCTGCTCTTCATATTGCGTCAAATCCGGTGTTCCATGAGAGGACTAAACACATTGAGATCGACTGTCACTTTGTCAGAGAAAAAATACTTTCAGGAGATATTGTTACAAAGTTTGTAAAGTCGAATGATCAACTAGCAGATATTTTCACTAAGTCTCTTACTGGTTCTCGTATTAGTTACATGTGTAACAAGCTCGGTACATATGATGTGTATGCATCGGCTTGAGGGGAGTGTTAGTTTATAGATATGTATAGTGTAGTCTTGTCCCACATTGGAAGAGGAGTAATATCTCCTTGTAGTGTATAGCTATAAATAGGGACCTCTTGTATTGTATTTATCATCTAATATCAATAACATATTTTCTCCCGTGCCTTCTCACAACATGTAAGAGCTCCACTTCTGTGCATTTTTTACTAGTGCTGTTAAATTCTATTTCTTTTCTTTTCAGGCATAGAACAAGATACGCATGTGTAAAAGGACATCTTTTAATCATCTACTTGTGATCTTGTTAGTCATTTTCCCTTTTTGCAGTATCTTCATGAAACAATATTACTTGCAAGAACTGTTATTTTGGTTGTAGTGCTCGGTGTCTTTGACTTCAATCTAAATGGTTATGGATTTTGTTTCTCTTCTTGACCTGTGTTTTCATAGGGATGTGCCTCTAGACATGGAAATTGTGGCGGGTAATTGCGCCAATAATGCCTAGGTATAGCCATTGCCAGTGTTATTGTTTGATCTAGGGGGGCTTCTTTGAGTATTCTCCTTTAAGGGAAAACTTAATAGGGGGAAAGTGGATACTCATGAGCTATTGAAGAAGGGTTAAGTTATGACATAGTATCTAGTTTTGGTGTTTTTCCTTGCTGCAAATAGATAATTGCTTAATTTGTTAAGGACTAATTTTGGTGTTTTGACTGCTTTTATTTGCTAATAGCTAATTTTGTATTTTCTTCGGTAGTGCGTCCTCATTCTTTTACGTATTTGGTCAATCAAATGTTGAATCTTTATCACTTTGGCTGTATGATTGACATGAGCAAGAGTATCTGTAGGAAAAAGCATTTTAGGTAGTGAATTTAGCTACCATAATCACGAGAGCGTGGTAGGAGTATCAAAGACCAAGGTAATATTGGAGAAAGATATTTAGGATGAGCTTTGTTTAGGAGGGTCATGCTATTCTAATTGATAAAAGTTCTACTTTTTTCGTCGTTACTTCAAACAAGTAGTGCTCCTACTATATAGTAAATCTATATCTTGTTTCGAAATGGAGAGGCAATTTGTATCTAAATATTGACTTTTTAAAAGAATACTTGTATATTCTGTTTTGTCTTTCAAAATATTGGAAGGTAGAATAATTAGGTGTCACGGTAAATCGGTAATCACCAAGTAAGAGATGAAAGGTTGAAAATCCTTGTTTGAATTCATTTGAACCTAGTAGCTTTGGCTCGGACCATGTGTATGCATCAAAAAGTTTACTAAATAATTACCAATAATTGATTTCAAACCCAGCAAATCAAACGAGTTTTGGTAGAATTCCTAGCTTGAACCTATGAAGTTCAAATCCCGATCCGCCTCTGAGTCTAACTTATTTGTTATGTCATCAACTGTCTATTGTTATTTTGGGAATTTGACTTGTCAGTGTAGTCAAGCAATTCAAACAAGGAATAACTAATCCTTGTAGGAAAAAAATGTCAAGAGTTTGACACGCTAGTCTTGACTTGTATTGTGATTTTATTTGCTGTTTTGCATCTATCTAAGCCATTAAACCAAGGAAGCAGTGAAGATATGAGTAGGTCAAAGTAACTTACTGTACATTAGTGGAGCAATATGATGGAGAAAGAAAATGAAGCCAAGAGGGGTGTGCATTTGGAAATTGTCGCTAGTTAGATTTGTTGTATCAAGAGAGGGCATGGTTATATGTAAAGCTTATAGCTATAAATCAACTTAATACCCACGTCTCGCAGCATTATATGTTGCACACGGATTATTATTCTTAACTACTCCCCTTGACGCTGCACTATCTTGCTGGCTAGACTTTAAGATAGATTAAATTTGTTCATGTTCGATGCTTAGATTTTGAATCGAAGCACCTCTTAAATGTCTTAACTGTAAATGGTAGGGAATAGGAGCTTGTCTTTCTTGATTAAACAAGACAAATAGTTGCTAATGGAAGTAACTTTTGCTGTGCTTTCTAAATCGACGCATTTTGTTTTACTTGTCATGTTGTATCAGTGAGGTGCTTTGTTAACTGTTATGTACTATTGAACTTTCAGGAGGTGAAAACTGATGTTAGGAACAAATAATCGACCCTCTACTGATGGCACACGCAAAATGATGAAGCATTATATTAGCTCATGTGATGTGCTAATGTTATTTCCATGCCCAGAGAGCAGGACATTTTCTTATTGTTGTCCAGAGAGCAAGACACATACTTGTGATAATCCTATTTCCACTTGCTTATTGCTTTTATGTATTCTGTGAGTAAATTTTGCCTTGAAGGTTAATCGTGACACACGTTTAACAAGCTTCTCCAGCTTACCTTGAATGTTTGTAGATAGTATCAAATGTAGATTGATCTGCTACTTATATTTATGATAATGTTTGTTAGATTTGTTCAAGTTTTAAAACTCTTAGTCAAAGAAAAGGAGAACAAAAAGAAGGAAAAGAAAGAACAAGGACAATCACTCAGTAACGAAGCTCGGTATGGTGATAAAAAAAGCAACGTTTAAAACTAGGATAAACCTGGTACATGCATATACGCCTGTCACATCGCATATATGTCACCCTCAATCACGTTGCATTTAGCCAAGCTTAGAAAAAATTCCCTCAAATTAAGGTCAAAGTCTGAACTTACCTCTATCTGGGCAAGCTGGGATAATATCTTTCTTTTGTTAATGGGGAGGAATCATTTGGAATCAATGAGATTAGAGAAAGCCCCACAAAATAGTACCAGTTCGTTGAAATGAAGAGAAACTCTGTTAATAAAATTCTTTTGATTAACATTCTTGGTTTTTTAAATACACAGAAGATGGAAATACATTCATCAAGTGTACTTCTGTTTTGTGTTTCAGAAACTTACTCAAGAATAGAGAAAGTTGAACTTTTGTTGATTATGGGGATTAAGAGATAAGAGTTGGCCAGTGGAAAATGGTATTTTTGGTGATCGGTTCTGTTATGAATCAAAATGACCAAAAGACTAAGGCAGAGGTCACATTTGTGATCTTAGCAAATTACGTTTGGGACCTGGGTTAGATGGACCATATACCTATATATACAATAGGAAACATTCTATTAGGCTTAAGCTATGAACTTGGTTTAATTTATTTTACTTAGTTTCTTAGAGGATAGATCTGGAACCTCCCCCCCTTCTCCCTTTTTTATTTCTTCTTCCTATGGAAGATTTGGTTACTTGTTTTAAGCATTTGTAATTATTTGAAGATGAACTCTTATATTTGTATATGTGGTTCCCATTATTCATTTCAATATAATATGGGTTCACTACATTGGTGCTCTCGTTGCTCGTACTCCATGCCTTTGGACTCTCATGCCATGATCTATACTTCCATCAATACCATACGGGATTTAGTGAAGGAGATGCAAGAGAACAACACTCGTATGATCTCTTCTATTTGCCGTATGCAGTCAGTGCTGCACGAAATGCAATTAGACTCCACTGAATTCGTTGATGCTCCAGAAATTTCAGATGCTACAGCTATCACCTCTACACTAGACTCAGTTGATACAAACACCAAGGTGGCCAATATCGTGAAATCGCATCTCGATTCACAACTTCCTGTTCTTGTTGTCGGAGATACAATACCCAAAACAATGGTTCCTAATGGTGTGCCCTATGCTTCTATTTCTGTAACGCAACTTCAATCTTCACCTCTATCATTCTCAGTTAAGCTACCGAGTCTTCCACTTAAAGCCTGCGGACAGGAGCTTGACATGGAGTTTGGCTGCAAGATGTTTGACATATTGCCGAAGTGGGATATTTTTGCACATTTTCGTGGTCCTAATAGAGCTATTAGTTCGCTTCCATATGATTTTGGCTTTCACGACTGCAAGTGGGTAGATACTGGCAGGTAAGGGCTTCAGATGATGCAAAAACAGAGGAGACCACTCTGAAAGATACAACGAACAGTGCTGCGATAGACTGTACCAGCGACAGTCATTCTGATTTGATTGTCGGAAACTCACTCTTGTTGGACAATTCTGAGGCACCTTCTGAGATGTTACAAAATTCCATAGCAGATTCATTACCGGGATATTCTGCAATTCTGGGACACCAGGTGTTCGACACAATGTCCAATAGACACTGCTACTCCAAGTCCTGCGAAGTTGTTTATGCTGCGCTTGGCATTGATTACTCTTACCGATACAATAGTGATTTTGCATTCAAGCTTAAGAAACTCACTGTCTATTACAGCGACATTCGGGGTGTTGCGGAGGTACAAGATGAACTAAAGGAAATTGTTCACTATCTACATGACCCCAAGCGTTGCACTCGTCTTAATGGTCCGTTTGCAAATACAATATTGTTTACTTATTTCCTTGAAATTGGTAACACTATATTGGCTAGAACACTAGCTGGAATTGTGACTATGCGTATGCTACTTAGTTTTCTGTTTGATCTCGGTTTAGACGATGGACACTCACACAACGTTGCCAAAATGTTCGATAATAGTTTTCAATCGGATCTCCCATTAATTGGATGCCCGACGAGTGAAAGTAAATTGATTTGTTGGTTCTACCTTGTAAAGAGGTTGGCAGCTGGTGAGCGGTTCACAGTTAGAGTTCCTGCTTGATCCTATTTGATCAAATACTTAACAACAAACTTAAGGCGAAAACGCAAATTATGTTATAAAATAAAGATAGTAAAGTAAAGACAAGTATAGAGAGAAACTGATATATTATTCAAACTTCAAACTTATGTACATAACGAACTGAATTCTCCTCTATTTATAGAAGAAAGAAAACTGATGTGTAAGCTACTACTGCAAGCTGCTTGTAAGCTGTTGTCTAAGCTGCTACTTTAAGCTGTTGTGCCAGATATAGATAATCTTCTACCATGAGTAATATTTATCCATAACGGAGTACCGAAAGGATAAGCTTCTTCAGAAAACTTATTTACAACAGAGTACTAAATGAACATCTATAATAAAATATATTTATAACACTCCCCCTTGGATATTCATTAAAAGATAATGTGCCTCATTAAAACCTTACTTAGAGAAAATCCTGTGGGAAAAAAAATCCTAGTGAAGGAAAAAGAGTACACATATTTAGTAATACGCATTGCTAGCTGCCTCATTAAAAACCTTATAAGGAAAACCTTGTAGGAAAAAACCTTAGTAAGGAAAAAAGAGTACATCGCGTATTTTACTCCCCCTAATGAAAACCTTGTTTCAAATATTTAAGTCTCCGCATTCCAATCTTTTATACCATCTTCTCAAAAGTTGAAGTTGGTAAAGATTTAGTGAATAAATCTGCCGGATTGTCACTTGAACGGATTTGTTGCACATCAATGTCACCATTTTTCTGAAGATCGTGTGTGTAGAATAATTTTGGTGAAATGTGCTTCGTTCTATCTCCTTTTATAAATCCCCCCTTCAATTGGGCTATGCATGCAGCATTGTCTTCGTATAAAATTGTGGGTCTTTTCTCACATTCCAAACCACATTTTTCTCGAATAAAATGAATTATTGATCTCAACCATACGCATTCCCTACTTGCTTCATAAATAGCTATTATTTCAGCATGATTTGAAAAAGTAGCAACAATAGATTGCTTTGTGGAGCGCCATGATATGATAGTACCTCCACATGTAAAAACATACCCGGTTTGAGATCTAGCTTTACGGGGATCAGATAAATAACCTGCATCTGCATAAACAACAAGATCTGCACTATCTTTGTTAGCATAAAACAAACCCATATCAAGAGTTCCCTTTAAATATCGCAATATATGTTTAATCTCGTTTCAATGTCTCAGTGTAGGAGAAGAACTATATCTTGCTAATAAATTAACAGAAAATGCTATGTCAGGCCTTGTAGCATTAGCAAGATACATTAGTGCACCAATTGCACTGAGATAGGGTACTTTGGGACCAAGGAGTTCCTCATCCTCTTCTGGAGGTCGGAACAAATCTTTATTCACTTCAAGTGATCGAACAACCATTAGTGTACTCAATGGGTGCGCTTTGTCCATGTAAAAGCGTTTTAAGACTCTCTATGTATAGGCAGATTGATGGATAAAGATCACATCTGCTAAATGTTCAATTTGCAGACCAAGACAAAGTTTTTTCTTTCCAAGATCTTTCATCTCAAATTCTTTCTTAAGATATTCAATTGCCTTTTGGAGCTCTTCTGAAGTTCCAACAAGATTTATGTCATCAATATAAACAGCAAGTATAACAAATTCTAAAGCCATTTTCTTTATAAAAATACATGGACAAATAACATTATTTATGTAACCCTCTTTCAGCAAATATTCACCGAGGCGATTATACCACATGCGCCCAGATTGCTTTAAACCGTACAAAGATCTTTGTAATCTGATTGAGTACATTTTACGAGATTTTGAATATGCTTCAGGCATTTTAAATCCTTCAGGAATTTTCATGTAAATTTCATTATTAAGTTACCCGTACAGATAAGCTGTAATCACATCCATTAGATGTATTTCAAGCCTTTCACATAAGGCGAAACTGATGAGATATGAAAATGTTATGGCATCCATAACTGGTGAATATGTTTCTTCATAATCGACTCCAGGTCGTTATGAGAATCCTTGTGCAACAAGGCGAGCCTTGTATCTTTCAACTTTATTTTTATCATTCTTTTTTCGCACAAAACCCCATTTATGACCAACTGGCTTTATACCAGCAGGTGTTTGGGCTACTGGTCCAAAGACCTCTCTTTTAGCAAGTGACTTCAATTCCGATTGAATTGACTCTTGCCATTTTGGCCAATCAGTTCTTTATCGACATTCTTCGACAGATCGGGGTTCAAGATTCTCACTATCTTGCGTAATGTTAAGCGCAACATTATATGCAAAAATATTATCCACCACTATTTTAGATCGATTTAAATTAATCCCATCACTAGTAGAACTTATTAAAAGTTCCTCACTCACTTGAGTCTCTGGTTCATTGATTTCTTCAGGAATCTCAGAACTAATCAGATCTTGGGTCTCTTCAGGAGATCCCTTCATAATATTATTTTGATCATTTGTCGATTTTCTTTTTCTAGGATTTCAATCCTTAGAACCCAAAGGTCTACCACGCTTCAGGCGTGCTTTAGGTTCACTAGCTTTTATGCTAGTAGATGGTCCTGCTGGGACATCAATTCGGAAAGGCACATTCTCTGCAGGGATATGTGACTTAGTTATCCTTTTCAAATCAATAAATGCATCTGGCATTTGATTTGTTATATTCTGTATATGGATGATCTTCTGGACCTCCTGATTACATATAGGGGTACGTGCATCAAAGTGAGATAATGATAAAACTTTTCACATAATTTCTATTTTGATATCCTTTTTCTCTCCCCCTAATTGTGAGAAATTTATTTCATCAAATCGACAATCTGCAAATCGAGCAGTAAATAAATCTCTCTTCAATGGTTCAAGATAGCGAATAATAGAGGGTGATTCAAACCCAATATATTGGTGGGTGAATAGGTCCACAAGGGGACTCAATGTCTAGTGATCATTTTTCCTTGATAACAAGCATCACAAGAAAATCATCATTTGTAAGAATCTTCAGGTTCTTTAGTGGATGCCCACTCGAATTTTCAGTAACTCGTCTCATCATTATTGATCCAGGATGGCCCAAACGGCCATGCCAAAGCACAAAAGTATTTGAATCAGTAAACTTCTGGTTTAAGATAGAGTGTGCTTCAACTGTACTAATCTTTGAATAGTATAAGCCAGAAGATAAAGTTGGTAACTTTTCTACAATGAATTTCTGGTCTGAAATATTCTTTGTAATACAAAGATATTCCATGTTCATTTCATCTATTGTCTCAACATGATACCCATTTCGGCGGATATCTATAAAAACTCAACAAGTTTCTTCGGGACTTGGAGGAGAACAATGCATTGTCGATAATAAGTTTTGTTCCCTTAGACAGAAATACAGTAGCTCTTCCGGAGCCTTCAATCAAACTTATATTACTAGAAATTGTTGAAACATTTGCTTTTTCCTTATGCAAATAAGAAAAGTAATTCTGATCTTTGAATATAGCATGAGTTGTTCCACTATCAATTACACAAATATCTTCGTGATTGGTCTTTGATCCAAATATAATTTGAGGATTATCCATATTCTTCAAAATGAAATAAACAAAATAAATATGATAGTAAATATCATTTTCAAAGTATAACTTTTATTTATGTACAAAAATTACAAAACCATACTATCTACTACAAACAACAAAAATTAAAATATTTACATTTCTACATATTCACTACCGATCACATGACTTGTTTCTCCTTCCGGGAGTGCAAAATAATCAGCTACATCCAAATGCATGAAGTCTAAATTATCTTCAGAAATAAAATTTGCTTCAGTATTTTTCTCTGTCTTCTTCAGGGAGGCTTGATACAGCTCAACCAGGTGCTTTGGCATACGACATGTACGTGACCAGTGCCATTTTCCTCCACATCTATAGCATGCATTTTCTGGCTTTGCTGCTTGCACCGCTTCATGCTTTTGTTCCTTCTTTTTCCACTGCTGGTGGTGAGGAGGGTTCTTTGGTGCATTGTTATTACCACGATTAGAGTTTCCTCCTCGACCACGGCCATGACCATGACTAGGGCCACATCCTCTTCCACGCTTAGCTTGGTGGAAGTTCGTCTCATTCACTTCAGGGAATGGACAAGAACCAGTAGGTCGGCTTTCATGGTTTTTCATTAATAGCCCATTATGTTGCTCGACTACAAGAAGATGTGAGATAAGTTCAAAATACTTTTTGAACCCCATCTCTCGATATTGCTGCTGCAGGAGCGTATTCGAGGCATGAAAAGTGGTGAAAGTTTTCTCCAACATATTATGATCAATAATATTATTACCACATAGTTTCAATTGGGAAATAATTCTAAATATAGTAGAATTATACTCACTGATAGATTTAAAATCTTGTATCCTTAGATGAGTCCAATCATAACGTGCCTGTGGAAGAACGACCATCTTCAGGTGGTCATATCTATCTTTCAAATTATTCCACAGTATGACTGGATCTTTAACAGTCAGATATTCCATTTTCAGGCCCTTATCAAGGTGATGGCGTAGGAATATCATTGCTTTGGCACGGTCTTGGTTTGATGCCTGATTTTTATCTTTGATGGTGTCTGCCAGACCCATCGCAGCAAGATGAATTTCGGCATCAAGCACCCAAGACATGTAGCTTTTGCGTGATATATCTAGGGCTATAAACTCAAGTTTAGAAAGATTTGACATTATTTAGAAAAAGAAAGTCCGTACCTTTGATACTTTCAAAGTATTTTCTTGAGATGGCAGAGTCTCGTGCTGATAACGTGTTATAAAATAAAGACAGTAAAGTAAACACAAGTATAGAGAGAAACTGATATATTATTCAAACTTCAAACTTATGTACATAATAAACTGAATTCTCCTCTATTTATAGAAGAAAGGAAGTTGCTGCTGCAAGCTGCTTGTAAGCTGCTACTTTAAGTTGTTGTGCCGGATATAGATAATCTTCTACCATGAGTAATATTTATCCATAACGGAGTACCGAAAGGATAAGCTTCTTCAGGAAGCTTATTTACAACGAATTACTAAATGAACATCCATAATAAAATATATTTATAACAAATTCCAATTAATAACAGTGTTTGCTTAGTAGGAAGGTTTTTGTCCCTTTATCTAGAAAATGTGTTACGTTAAAAACATTTTAGAATTATATTACCCATATAAATGGAAACTTAACACGACACATGAACAACTAAATGATATAATGGTTATTAAATAATTCATTAATTTTGTGAAGATTCAAAAGCAGAAAGATCAAAAGGGACCATTTCAGCCAATTGAATGTTACATGTATTTAGCGAAGTATCGCAAGGACCAAAATACGAATTTGTCGATATCAAGGTCTAAAAATGCAAATTCCTTTTAAAAAACAAACGACTTCTCATTTGAGTTCCGTTACAAAAAGTGATAGAACAGTTTACTGAAAAACGCACAATAGAGAGAAGCGTTCATAGCGACGGCAAAATTTTTTTAGCGCCACAATAAAATTAGACGATCCGCAATAAAATAGTTTATGCAAAATTACAAAAAAAAAAAAAAAAAAAGTTAACTCGGTAATAGTAACCACACTATTGGAATTTAAACTTGTTTACCCTAAAAACGGATAATAATTGAATTTATATGCGGTTTTAAGGATACGCGATATAACTTGGCACAAATTAAGAGAATATATTAATAATGAAATTGACGATAAAAGAAATAAATGCGAACCACATGAATCGAATAGTCTTGGCCCTCAAATTCGATCACCCTTGAACCAAGAGATGTTTAAGATGATATATGAACAGAGTAACAAGGTAATGAAAGCTAGAAATGATAATATATTACTTTATGTTGCGTAAATGTGATGTCTTTTACAAATGATCAGACTCCCTTTATATAGTAGGGGAGTCCTACTCTTGATACAGTTCTAAATGAAGTAAGAAATCTCATGATTGGCTAATTAATCGGCCTATCCTTGATACGTGCCGAGATCTCCTCCGTGATCTTCGCTCGATCGCGGATATTTTGTCCTTATGTTATTCGGCTTAGCACATTTCCCTCGATCTCGCCTGATCTTGATTTTGTTCGGTCCCGGGGTCTCGAGCTTGACGATATAACCTCGCACTTCGGTTCGATATGATTCGAGGCCGAACCTTAATCTATCACATTCCAGTCTCGATCGATCATGTAAGGGGTGAGCCCGATTTTGACCGTATACAGATAGTCCCCTCGTTTCTCGGAGAGAAGATGACGAGAAATGATATGAACTTCCGAATCTCGTCTCGATGGGCCATGACGTAAGCGACGATTGGCCACTGAGACACCCGGTTGTGATGTAAGTGACAAACAGATCCCGAAACATCCCGTCGGTCCAATTACCAAGGTGTTAAATGCATGCCAGTTGCTGTTAGGCCACTATGGGTTCTGAACCGTCACTAGCAAGCTATAAGTACCCCAATTTTTCTTCATTCAAACTTTATGTTCAAAGCTCCTCCCATTCTTGTTTTTTTTTTCAAAAATCCCTTTGTTGCAACTCTTGTATCCAAATTTATTGAACCTTTAGGAAACCGCATACCTTTCCAATTCCCTTTTCTTCTGTTCTACAATGGCGAAAACTTCTAAACCTGTATCGCAAAATGAGGTCGCCTCTTCTTCACGACCCGCCGGCGACGGGGCTGTGGAGGAACTTCACCCTGAGGAGTTTGTTCTGACAAGGTGCCCTACCATTGCCGATTTTAAGGTTGAAAAGACTTCCTCGGTACCGAGTCGATCCGATCCGATCTCGAGATACATATGCACAATAACCAAAGATTTCCTCACCAAGGTTAGAGAGGACTGCAACTGGACCAATAAACATGTGGTGGTACCTTCGCTCGACGAATCGATCACAACCCATGTGGAGAGTTTCCTAAGTGTTTACACTTACCCCTTCACTTTGGGTCCTTTAGACCCTATCATCATTGCCTTCTGCAAAAGGTACGACGTGACTCTTGGCCAGATCCATCCTTCCTTCTGGAAAGTAGTGATTCTCCTCCGATTCTTCGTCAGCAAAATCGAGGGGTGTCCATTCACCCTCGATCACCTTATGCGTCTCTACAGTCTCCGATTCTATCCGGGGGGAGGGGGGAGGGGGGATGATTAAACTTGCTCGTTGGGCCAGTAAGGCCCCGTTCTCGAGTATAGATGAGGCTCGGGACCGAGGCTAGATGGGCCGTTTTTTCCTAATAAGGACCTCAGATCTGATCCTGGCCGAGGACATGCCATTTTCTGAGAAGTGGAACATGAAACGTAAGTACTACTTTGCCTTGAAGATTCAATCTTGTTTTTTTTCCTCTTATCTCTTTTCTTATAGATGTCTTTGGTGTTGCAGTTGTGGCCCAGATGCCGGACATAGTTCCTGGACTTAAGGAATGGGTCAAGGGCCTTGTGTCATAGAGGCCATATTTCGAGCGTGTTTGGATGGAACTATCGAGGGGTCGATGGCAGGCCCCTATACATGGTAAGTTTCCTTTTCTGATGCAATAATGTTTGATTTCCTCATTTCGTTGTCTAATTCTTATCCATTTTCTCTTGTAGGTATCCCCAAGGACGTTGCTATGAGGCCTTCATCCGCTGATGAGGATGTGCCTCTCGATTCCCTTGCCCCGAGGCATGGTGACAAGAAGAAAAGAAAGGATCTGAGTTCCCCGAACTTGGAAAAGAAAAAACCAAAGAAGAGGTCACGCAAGCCCAAGGGAAATACCGTCGCTTTATCCTCGGACTCAATCTATCAGCTGAGGGACGAGTTTGAAGAAGAAGAAGAAGAAAAAATCCAATCTGGTGGCCCGTGTGCGGGCATGTGTCTTGATACAAGGGCCCTCTGAATCGGAGGAGGTCGATGAAGGAGTTTTGGACGAAGCTCCCTAACCAGAAGGGGTTGAGGCCACTCTGCCCCAAGCTAAGGGGGTCGAGAGAGAGACCAGGGGCGATGCTTCTCAACCAGAGGGAGATACCCCGAGAGACGAGCTTGGGGTGATTGACATTACCGGTCCCCCCCCCCCCCAGATTTCAGACGATATGATCCGCGAGGCCGGTTTGTTAGAGAGCCATTCTTATGAGGGGCTTCAGGGGGCGACTGATATCCATCACTTCTTGGACGGATTAGAGTCCACTGCTTCGGAAGATGTCACCGGGTTTGGTGACTTGTCGTTGCCAAGGAAGGTGCCGTCATCGAGTGCCACTGGGTCTTCTTCAAGCCCAAAATTGGTGGACCGATTCCCTACCCCAAGTGTCAACCCTGACTACATGTGGTCGATATATTTTTCAGTCCCAGAGGATGCTCGGGTTTTCTCTGCCCCCGTGGGGGTTGCTAGCTACCTCAGCTGCTTGGTGGCCGAAGAAGACCAGGCCATGATGGACGCGGTGGAAGCACCCTGCCTATTCAATGAGGCCCAACATGGTTTGAATCGGGTAACTTCGAGCGTTACTTCATTTACTTGTTTTAAATTTAAAGTTGTAAATAATTCTAACACCTTTCTTCATGCTTGCAAGCCTCGGTATTGCACCATGAAGCTTTCCTCCGAATCCAAGAGGAGTTAACCTAGCACGGAGTTGAGGTTCGGGAGCTCACTGAGAAGAGAGATACTTACAAGCTTCTGAGTAAGAAGCTTCAGGTCGAGCTAGAAGAGACTTGGAAAGAGCATGATGGTTTGGTCGAACAGGTAATACGAATATTCGATCTTAGAGATGATGATTCAAACACTTTGGCTAATGACCCGAAACTACAGGCTCAAAAGAGAATTGAACAGATCGGGTAGCTCCAGGTAGAGGTGGACGCGGTGAATGCCGAGGCCGAAGAATGGAAGAAAAATATGGACCATCTGGCCTTGAAAAATGAAACTGCCCGGGCACAGTTGGCTTTTGCCGAGGTTCAGCTTCAGGTTGCAAAGAAGAAAAATTTGGTGCAAGCCAAAAGTATTGGGGAGCTCCAATATGCGCTTAACTAGGCTATTTCTAGCCAAGAGAGACTGGCTAAGGAGCTCGAGCGACCAAATCGGAGGTGGCCGTGGCCAATGCCAAGGCCAATGCCATGGTGGCCCAATTTAAGGTTGACATCGAGGCCATTCAGGAACAGGCCAAGAGCATGGCAGGTCATGCAAAGTGGTAAGCTCGGAGGGAAGCCCTCGAGGGGGTCCGTGCATAGGGCTTCGATATATCGGCAGAAATCGAGAATGGCAAGGCTGAAGAAGCTAGGGCCCTAAAGCTGGCTTTCCCCGAGAAAGGCTCCGAGAACTTGTCTGAATCCGAAAGTGGGGAAGACCCCGAGGATGAAGACGCTTCCTCCGATAAGGATTAGGCCACTTAGGTTTTTAGATGTTTTTACTTTTTGTTTTTTATATCTGTTTGAGGTCGTTTTGGCCATTGTACATTCCTTTATCGGGCCATTCTGGCCTTTGTATATAACATGTAATAGGGCTATTCAACCTTTGTAAAAATTTTGATATATATATATATATATATATATATATATATATATATATATATATATATATATAAGGCTTTTCCCTTTCATGGCTTTCAAATTTCTTCTTTGTTTTATTTGTATTCGCAAAGGTCGAGATGCCTTAGCATGAAATAATAAGGTTGTGTTCGAAGGTTCGAACAAACCTTACCTTTATTTCCTTTCTGGGTTAAGGCATTATAGGGGGTTGATGTTACCGAAAACATTTCCCCGAAAATATCTTAAGTTTATAGCTTTGCCGAGGGCAGCCTTTAGAACCGGTAATTTGGTTGTAGCCTTTTAGTTCGGGAGCTGCCCATTGGACTTATTTTTCTGAGTTATCCGGGCTTACCCAAGATAGTAGTCCCCGAGTGGGGTGGCCGTGGCCTTTAGAAATCGAGGAGTTATCTAATAGTCTTTTACCTTGAGTCCCAGTGACTTGGGATGTTTGAGTTTTTCGGACGGCAGTCCCCGAGTGAGGGAGAGGTCGTTCGTATTCCGGTTATGTATTTCCCTTAGGCTCGTTATTTTCGGAAGTACGAAACTCTTTAAAGGATGTAAAGAGGATAAATTTTAAAACATAAGATGATTGCAAGGAAAGTACTTCTCTTTATTCTTGAGGAAAACAGTCATACATGCGTACATGTTTTATGCCAGGGTTTGAGTGATCTATGTGGGCATGGATCGTTTTGACCGTTTGGCCCTTACAATAAATCTTATCTATCGAGACCCTTCCTTTACGAAGTAATTTCCTCGCTAGAGTTGATATCCGAAGGCAATGCATATCTGAGGGTAATCCCCCCCCAGTATTCGAGATTGATTGCAAAGGAACCTCGGATATTGTTGAATTGATATTTGGTGTTGATTCGTAATCGGGCTTGATTCTAAGCTAGCACGATCCATTGTTGCCTCGTTAAAAACCTTGCCAAAAAACCTATTTGGGACAAAACCGGTCTAAGGAAAAAAGAGTGCAATACGTGCTTTCAGACCTAAAGACTTTGTGTCGCTTCTCGTTGATCACCTGCAAGTGTTAGTCTGAAATCCAGAAAACCCAAAAAAAAGGGGTCATACCTTAGCAGTAATATCGTTTTAGGTGAGACATATTCCAATTGCTCGGTAGTTGTTCTCCATTCATTGTTCCGAGCTTGTAGGACCCTTTCCCGATGACCTCAAGAATCTGGTACGGTCCTTCCCAATTCGGAGCCAATTTCCCTTCGTTCGGATTCTGGGTGTTTAGGGTGACTTTCCTTAGCACTAGTCCCCGACATTAAAATATCGAAGATTGGATCTTCGATTGTAGTACCTCTCGATCCGTAATTTTTGGGCAGCCAATCGAACAAGGGCGGCTTCGCGCCTTTCGTCCAACAACTCCAAGCTCGTACACATGGCCTCATCATTTGACTCCTTTGTCGCATATCTGTATATGATACTTGGCTCCCCGACTTCGACTAGAATCAGGGCTTCGGCGCCATAAACCAATAAGAATGGAGTATCCCCTGTACTGGTCTTCACATTCGTGCGATATGCCCAAAGGACTTTGGGTAGTATCTCCTTCTATTTTTCTTTGGCGTCGGTTAGCCTCTTCTTAAGATTTTGGATGATGGTTTTGTTGGTCGATTCGGCTTGCCCGTTTCCACTATGATGATAAGGTGTTGATAGGATTATTTTGATCTTATGAATTTCGAGAAATTTGGTTACTTTGTTGCTGATGAACCGTTTCCCATTGTCACACACAATTTCAGATGGCATCCCGAACTGACATATGATGTGGTCCCAAATAAATTCGATGACTTCCTTCTCCCTAACCTTCTCGTAGGCATATGCTTCAACCCACTTAGAAAAATAGTCAGTAATAAATAAGATAAATTGAGCTTTACCTGGTGCCCAAGGAAGAGGGCCAATGATTTCCATTCCCCACTTCATAAATGGCCATGGAGACAAGACCTAATGGAGTAGTTTCCCAGGTTGGTGAATCATTGGTGCATGTCTTTGGCATTTGTCACATTTTCGAACAAACTCTTTCGCATCTTTTTCCATGTCGATCCAGTAATAGCCGACTCTAATTACCTTCTGAACCAATGATTCGGTGTCGGAAAGGTTTCTGCAACTGCCTTCGTGAATTTCCCTCAGAACATACTCGGTATCTCCCGGTCCCAAACATATCGCTAGCGGGCCATCGAACATTCTTGTGAACAAGGTTCCGTCTTTGGACAAGGTGAATCGGGATGCCTTTGTGCACAGGGCCCTCGATTCCTTTGGATCAGATGGAAGTTTTCCGGTCTTCAAATACTCTCTGTATTTGTTTCTTCAATCCCAGGTTAAGCTTGTGGAGTTTAACTCGGCGTCGCCTTCTTCAACTACCGACCTCATGAGTTGCATGATGGTCCCTGAGTTGAGCTCGTCGTCCTTGACCGACGACCCTAAGTTTTCGAGGGCATCGGCCTCACTATTTTGATCTCGAGGAACGTGCTGCAAAGTCCATTCCTTAAATTGATGTAAAGTTACTTGTAACTTATCTAGGTATCTTTGCATTTGTTCTTCTCTAACTTCGAATGTTCCGTTAACCTGATTCACCAAAAGGAGGGAGTCACACTTGGCTTCGATCACCTCCGCCCCCAAGCCTTTGACTAGTTCGAGACCCGCAATCATGGCCTTATATTCGGCCTCGTTGTTAGTCAATTTCAAAGTTCTAATAGATTGTCTAACCATATTGCTTGTGGGCAGTTTTAGTACGATGCCGAGTCCGGACCCCTTTGCGTTTGATGCACCATCCATAAAGAGGGTCCATATTCCTGAGGACGTACCTGAGTTTACCAACAACTCTCTTTCGACCTCGGGTATTAGGGCCGGCGTGAAGTTATCCACAAAGTCTGCCAAAATTTGAGACTTAATGGTTGTTCGGGGTCGATATTCAATATCGTACCCGCTAATTTCTACGGCCCATTTGGCCAACTGTCCCGAAAGCTCGAGTTTATGCATTATATTTCGCAATAGATAAGTTGTTACAACACATATGGGGTGACATTGAAAGTACGATTTTAGTTTCCTAGAGGCACTTATCAAAGCGAGCACCAATATTTCTAGGTGGGGATATCTATTTTCAGCCTCACCCAAGGTCCGGCTAACATAATAAATCAGAAATTGTGTACCTTGTTCTTCCCAGACTAGGACTCCACTTACCGTTATCTCTGATACTGCCAAATATAAGTACAGTTGTTCGTATGCCCTCAGCGTGTGAAGTAGCGGTGGGCTCGATAAGTATCGTTTAAGCTCTTCCAAGGCCCGATGGCATTCCGGAGTCCATCTGAAGTTATTTTTCTTATTCAGCAACAAGAAAAATCAATGACTCTTATCGGAGGACCTCGAGACGAATCGCCCCAGGGCGGCTATGGGCCCGGTTAGCCTCTGCACGACCTTCACATTGTCTACTGCCGTGATGTCCTCGATAGCTTTGATCTTGTCGGGGTTGATCTCGATTCCTCGGTTGGATACCATGAATCCGAGAAATTTGCCTGACCCGACACCGAAAATGCATATTTCCGGATTCAACTTCATGTTGTATTTCCTTAATATATTGAAGGTTTCCTGCAAATGTTTCAAATAGTCATCTGCTCGCAGGGACTTAACTAATATATCATCAATGTAAACTTTCATAGATTTCCCTATTTGTTCTTCGAACATCCGGTTTACTAGGCGTTGGTAAGTGGCACCATCATTTTTTAATCTAAAAGGCATAACGTTATAGTAGTAGGTACCATATTTAGTGATGAACAAGGTCTTTTCCTAATCATCCGGGTTCATTTGTATTTGGTTGTACCCGAAATAGGCATCGAGAAAACTGAGGATCTCGTGGACGGCTGTGGCATCGATCATGCGATCGATGTTAGGCAAAGGAAAAGAATCCTTGGGGCATGCTTTATTTAAATCCTTGTAATCTACACACATTCTTAGTTTGTACCCTTTCTTAGGGACTACTACTACGTTTGCTAGCCATTCGGGGTATTTTACTTCCCGGATGGACCCTATTTTAAGAAGCTTAGTTACCTCGTCTTTGATGAAGGCATGCTTAATCTCGGACTGGGGTTTTCTTTTTTGCTTCACCGGATAGAACTTCGGGTCCAAGCTTAGTTTATCTGTAGTGATTTCCGATGGGATCCCTATCATGTCGAGATGGGACCAAGTAAAACAATTCATGTTAGCTATAAGAAATTGAATAAGTTTTTTCCTGAGGGTTAACCCTGTACCTAGGTATACCTTTTGGTCGGGCAGATGTTCGATTAGTATGACTTGCACCAGCTTTTCGACTGTTGATTTGGTAGGGTCGGAGTCATCGAGGACTATGAAGGATTGAGGGACCCCATAATCATCATCTTCATCAGTCCCTGCTTCTCTAGTTAGGTCAAGGCCGGCGTCTGTGATTGCTATTTGGCTTCCTGTTTTGCCTTCGAATTTGACCCATTCATCGATGAGAGTGTCGATATTGAAATCACTTCGTCAACGACAAACATTTCTTTTGTGGCGGGTTGCTCCCCGTAGATTGTTTTGATTCCCTCCGGTGTCGGGAATTTTAAAACCTGGTGAAGGGTTGAGGGCACTACCCTCATGTTGTGGATCCATGGTCTCCCGAACAGGGCGTTATGCCTCATATCCCCTTCGATCACATGGAACTTGGTTTCCTGGATGGTCCCGACTACGTTTACTGGTAAAGTTATTTCGCCCTTAGTAGTTTCACAAGCCATGTTGAATCTTTTTAGCACTCGGGCCGCGGACACAACTTGGTCCTGTAGGCCGAGTTGTTCTACGACCCTTGATCGAATGATGTTGGCCGAACTACCTGGATCAATTAACACACGTTTAGCTCGAGTCTTATTCATGAGTAAAGATATTACCAGTGCATCGTTATGGGGCTTTATGATTCCTTTTGTGTCCTCGTCGTTGAAGGATAAGGTTCCTTCTAGTACATAATCCCGAGTTCGTTTCTCCCTTGTGATCGACACCTTAGTGCATTTTAACACTGGACCTTGGGGAATACGACCCCTCCGACAATCATGTGAATGACATGTTGAGGTTTTTCTTGCTCGTTTTGTTTGTTGGAATCTCTATTTCTGAAATGATTCTTGGCTCGATCACTCAGAAACTCCCGAAGGTGCCCGTCGTTGAATAACCGGGCTACTTCTTCTCTCAATTGTCGACAATCTTCCGTTATGTGGCCATGGGTGCCATGATATTTGCACATTTGGTTAGGATTTCTCTGGGCTGGATCGGTCTGCAAAGGTCGAGGCCGTTTAGTATCTTTGATGTGTCCGATAGTCGATACAATGGCGACTGCGTCAACATTGAAGTTATATTCTGACAATTATGGTGCTTCTTTAGGTCCGATATGCCTGTCGAATCCATTCTTGATCATGACCCCTCGAGAGCTCTGGCCTCGGTCATTTCTCCTTTCACTTCGTACAGGATTTTGCCTAGATCTGTTGCTCCTATGATCTCTATTACACGGCTGGTATCGATCCCTGTTCAAACTTGGTTCTCGATCAATGTCCCTCTTGATTCTGTCAACGGGCATGATAGGATAAACGGACCCGGAAGGAGCCCCCAACTGGTCGTCTTCGACTCTAATCTTCGATTGATATCGATTATGTATATCGGCCCAGGTAACAACCGGGTATTCTATCAAATTCTGCTTCAACTGATGCGAAGCCACTGAGTTTCGTACATTGAGCCCTTGGGTGAAAGCTTGAACGGCCCAATCATCGGCGACCGGTGGTAGATCTATTCGCTCCATTTGGAATCGAGACACAAATTCTCTGAGCATCTCATTGTCCTTCTGCCTTACCTTGAAAAGGTCCGACTTCCTAGACTCAACCTTGATGGCTCCGGTGTGTGCCTTTACAAAAGAATCTGCAAGCATAGGAAAATAATCAATATAGTTAGGTGGTAAATTATGGTACCATATCATAGCTCCCTTTGACAGGGTCTCCCCGAATTTCTTTAGTAACACGGATTCATTCTCGTCGCCCTATATATCATTCCTGTTAATTGCACATGTGGAAGAGGTGACATGCTCGTTTGGGTCGGTCATTCTATTGTACTTAGGAATCTCGGGCATGCGGAACTTCTTGAGGATCGGTTTGGGAGACGTGCTGGGGGGGAAGGGCTTTTGAACGAATGTTTTGGAATCCAAACCCTTCAATATTGGTGGTGCCCCCGGGATTTGATCGACCCTAGAGTTATAAGTTTCCACCTTCTTGTCGTTTGCCTCGATATTCTTTTCCCCCAACTCAACTCATTTTGTTAGTTCCTCGAGCATCTTCATGATTGCGGGATCGTCCCCCGATTCATTCCCGTTTGATTTCCTTGACACCGATTCGACCCTATGAACAACTTCCTAGGACGGCTCGGGCTCGATCCTGCTTGGTGCATGATTCTGGTTTTGGAGTTGGGCTATCGCGGCTTGTTGAACCTTCAACATCTCGCAGATCACCCGAAGGCTGACCTCGCCCTCTTCGCCGCCATGTGTGCTCTGAGCGGCTGATCGAACATCCTTACAGATGCTACTCTCAGGATCGACCGCCAATTTGCATTTACGGCTACATGCGAGCTGACGTCAATTGGATTTACAGCCGCAACTCCATCGAGGCCAACTGAAGGTGCGTCGTTCCCAGGTGC
Organism: Nicotiana tomentosiformis; assembly: GCF_000390325.3. Classification (NCBI taxonomy): domain Eukaryota; kingdom Viridiplantae; phylum Streptophyta; class Magnoliopsida; order Solanales; family Solanaceae; genus Nicotiana; species Nicotiana tomentosiformis. The sequence continues at coordinate 28,012,969 of NC_090820.1, read as the reverse complement.
TATGTTGTCATTTTCGTCATGGTGACCGAAATCATTGTCCATGTGTACAGGTGCTGCCTGAGAGTTCGACATTTTGATCCTGGAATCAAAGATACTCACAAGAACAAGTATAAAATTTAGTACCATGCAATCACTATTATCCTTAGCCCCACGGTGGACGCTAAACCGTTTACCATAAAAACGGATAACAATTGAATTTATACGCGGTTTTAAGGATACGCGATATAACTTGGCACAAATTAAGAGAATATATTAATATTGAAATTGACGATAAAATAAATAAATGCGAACCACACGAATCGAATAGTCTTGGCCCTAGAGTTCGATCACCCTTGAACCAAGAGATGTTTAAGTTGATATATGAACAGAGTAACAAGGTAATGAAAGCTAGAAATGATAGTATATTGCTTTATGTTGCGTAAATATTATGTCTTTTACAAATGATCAGATCCCCTTTATATAGTAGGGGAGTCCTACTCTTGATACAGTTCTGAATGAAGTAAGAAATCTCATGATTCGGCCTATCCTTGATACGTGTCGAGATCTCCGACGTGATATTCGCCCGATCGCGGATATTTCGTCCTTCTGTTATTCGGCTTAACACATTTCCCTCGATCTCGCTTGATCTCGATTTTGTTCGGTCCCGGGGTATCGAGCTTGACGATATAACCTCGCACCTCGGTTCGATATAATTTGAGGTCGAACCTTAAACTATCACATTCCAGTCTCGATCGGTCACGCAAGGGGCGAGCCCGATTTTGACCGTATACAAAACTCATATACTATATTTCAAATTGTGATCACTCAATGTTCTGTATCATTGAGGAAATAATTGTTTATCTACTAAGTAAAGACAAAAAAATCATGTACTAATTTTTCTACGAAAATATTTTATCTAGTTTTTTTCTCGGTAACATTAAGGTGTATTTTCAATTTAGACTAACTGTTTTATGTTGGTGTATAACAATAACGAGCAATATAATAGATATATATATTTTAATTTCTTCTTAACATAAACCGTTGTTTAAAGTTTACGAGATTTTTTAATCAATTTATCAAAATTCAATAATTCATGCATGACTTCAACTCTTTTATAAATTGTACGGTAGGACTAGGGTGTGTGTTGGGGGCATTTCACATTGAATATGAAAAGAACTATTTTGTCTAATATGCAATTTTTTTAAAGGTTATTTTGGTCACTTGACATTGTATTCGTGCTTTTATAATAACTAGTTTCTATGTAAGTGCATTACACGTAAATCTTCAGTCAATTATTCATGTGATAGAACATTTCAATTTTTATCTTATCCAATACTACTCCAATTAATATAACAACTTAATGTAATAAATCAATGTGCGTTTGCAGACACCATATTCATCATCACATGTTTTAATCACTCTAAATTATTTTATCTCATATTAGCATCAATCATGATTTTATTAATCAACTATGTCTATATCGTTAACCTTCTATTTTTCACTTGTTTTTGGTTCCAACATGCCGCTTGAACAATAATAACATAGAAAGTGCAAAAGAAAGATAATTTCTCAAGTAGAGAGAGGATACCTTGACGCATAATAAGTTGGTTATGTTTGAAACTTGGAGAACCAAATTAAGCTATAGACCTTTCGCCAAATCAGATAGAATTAAAGACCTTATAATAGAAATTGTTCCCTTAAATACCTTAAAATTTGAACACCAAAGGGCATCCAAAAGTCTATATTATTCGTACTTTATATTTCATAAGATAGTTCTTATAGATCTATGATGTCATCACAATATGAATAGAAACAAACATAACCTTACAAGCAATAACAACAATTATGGATGTACCTTTCTAATACAAGTAGGATCAATTTTGTAGGGTCGGTGTATGTGTAGTTTAAATCAAAAAAATTATTAGGTAATTTATAATTAAATCCTTAAATTATACAAATATTTAAGGGCATAAAAGTCGATCAATATTCCGGAGATATTTTAGTCGTTCAACATTTAGCATATATATATCACGACCCAAAATCTAATTGTCGTGATGGTGCCTATCGTAGAACTAGGCAAGTCACAACTCAATATCTCAACAAAGAAAAATCTTTGAACATAAAGACGAAAGCAATTTAATAATTTAGGAAAGCCTTTTTGAAAATATAAATATCCAAAAACGCCTGGATCTACACACGAGGTGCAGGGAGTAATGTGAGTACATCCAACTCAGTAAGTAACAAGTCCAAACTTTGGACTGAAAGGTAGTGACGAACTCAACTAGTATAGATAAAATAGAAATAACTGTACAAAAACGTAGGCATGCTTTCAAATTAAATAGGCAACTCAAAACAATAAAGTGAAGCAGATCCGAACAATGTAAAAAATATAACGCTACTATCTCTACATGCCAATACACATGATGTGTGAGATGCACCATGATGTTAGCCTCATGTGCTTACACTCTCGAATGCTCAACCACTCGGTACTGTATATGGCCCATACGGCCCAGGGAAAATCCATCACGGAACATATACATCACTGACTATAAGTCATCCAGTACCGAGGAAGGCTAATCCAGCCCTGTGGAGAAGATCCATCTCCAGGTATCAAGTACCTCGGACAAGATCCATGTCCAGGGAAGATCCATCCCTCAATAATATTAGTCGCGTTCACTGGGTGTGTGTCACAAACTCTGGAGGGGCTCCTACAGCCCAAGCGCTATCATAAAATCAGTATAACCGTTACGGCGTATAGCCCGATCCCATAACTATCACTCATAATCAGGCTCTCAACCTCACTCAGTCATCAATCTCTCCAGTCTCACTTACGGGCTCACAATATCATGAAAACTAGCCCGAAATAATGATATGATGTATCAATAAATAACAACTGAGATGGAGATATGATATGAAATGCATGAACATGACTGAGTATATAATATCAATGAAATCAGTGAGATGGTAGCAAGAAATGACCACTAGGGGTCCAACAGTATCGGCATAAAGCCTAAACATGATATCTAGCATGATTGACAGCTTAATTACTTTATCACAATATGAAAACACGAATATCAACAAAATAGAGTCAATATACAATGCCATAGAATCAACCAGGACATAATTCTCACGGTGCACGCTCGCACGCCCGTCATTTGGCATGTGCGTCACCTCAATACCAATCGTATAGCACATAGTTTGGGGTTTCGAACCCTCAGAACCAAGTTTGAAATCGTTACTTACCTCAAACCGAGCAAATCCTACTCCGAAATGCCTTTACCCCTCGAATCAGTCTCCAAATACCTCGAATCTAGCCACAAGCAGTACGGTATAATTAATATAGGCTAAAGAAATCAATTTCACAAGAAAAATATGAAATTATAAGCCAAAATACGAAATATGCTCGACCCGGCCCTCGGCCCACACCTCAAAATCCGATAAAAGTCACAAAACCTGAAAGCCCATTCACTCACGAGTCTAACCATACCAAATTTATCAAAATCTACTCTCCAATTCTCAAGCCGTAAACCCCCAAATTTCACTTCAAAATCTCACTAATTAGGTGGAAAAATCAATAGGGAAACAAGTTTTATGATCCAAAACGAATACAAGAAGCTTACCTCAATAATCACCTCGAAAATCTTCTCCAAAATCGCCTAATGCCGAGTCCAAAATGTTGAAATAAGATTAAAATCACGAACTCTTGCTTTTAAACCTTCTGCCCAAACTTGTCGCATATGCGGACCTATTGTCGCACCTGCGACGCCGCATCTACGGTGAAAATTTCCGCGGACGTCACTTGCACCTCCAGGGCCTGCACCTGTGCTCCAGGTTCCGCACCTGCGCTCCAGGTTCCGCACCTGCGAACGCGCATCTGCGGCCTTGGCCTCGCTTTTGCGGAGTCACTCTTTCCCAGCTGCCCCCGCACCTACGCCCACTTGTCCGCATCTGCGCTACCACAGGTGTGAGAAATTCTTCGCACCTGCGACCCCTGTCCTTCATGGCCTTGCCCGCATCTGCGATTCATGCCACGCTTCTGCGTGCTTGCACCTGCGGTGCCCAATCCGCAGGTGCGTTACACCAGTAGCAGCAGCTCTTCAACTGCTTCATCAACTCAAAAATCAAGCCCGTTAACCATCCGAAATCTACCCAAGGCCCCCGGGACCTCAATCAAACATGCCAACAAGTCATATAACCCAATACGAACTTAGTTGAACCTTCGAATCACTCAAAACAACACTAAAACACCGATTACACCCGGATTCAAACCTAAAGAACTTCTAAACTTCCGAATTCTACAAACGATGTCGAATCATACCAAACTACGCCTAATTGATCTCAAATTTTGCACACAAGTCATATTCAACATTACGGACCTACTCCAACTTCTGGAATCAGAATCCGACCCCGATATCAAAAAGTCAACCCCCCGATCAAACTTTCAAAAATTTGACTTTCGCCATTTCAAGCCTAAATCAGCTACATACCTCAAATTCACAGCCCGGACACGCTCCTAAGTCCAAAATTATCCAACAAAGCTAACAGAACTCCATTCTAGAGTCGTCCTAATACCATTCCGACTACGGTCAAAATCCTAAGACTTAAACTTCCGTTTTAGGGACTAAGTATCCCAAAACACTCCGAAACCAAAACAAGACCTCCCGGCTAGTCACATAAGCAGAAACAGATACAGGGAATGCAGTAAATATGGGATCGGGGCTAATACGCTCAAAACGACCGGCCGGGTCGTTACTACATCCCTCACTTAAACATACGTTCGTCCTCGAACGTGCCAAGAGTTGTTTTCAAGCCTCGAATGTCCTCAACTAAAACTTTATTTATTATAGTAGGAAATCCCAATATTTAGGACATTTAAATCAACTAGAATTTTCCTTTTATAATTCAAAATCCTAATATTTAGGAATCAAATATAAGAACTATTTTTTACGTTAAAATACATTTTAGGAATTCAAATTTTAAAGTTTTTCACCTTTTTTCCGAAATCAGTGTTTGGCCATAAATTTTCAAAATTTCACTTGAAGATGAATTTTGGAATTTTTCGAAAATTTGAAAAACTCCAAAAATCTGTTTTTCAAAATTTTCACTCAGATCACTCACAAAACTTCAAAAACAACCCAAAATTATATTCATGTTCAAACACAACTTTAGTTATCAAATATCATTTTTACTTGAAAAAAAAATCACCTTTTTCCAAAATTTTACAATTCTTATGTCCAAACGCCCACTAAATATCTCACTACTAAGCATTAGATTTGGGTTCAAGACATACTACTTTTTAATTTATAGTATTGATTCATCAATTTATTTATTTTTTGTCCAATACTATTAATTATTCTAAAGGTAAAGCTAGATGAGGAATTATTAGAGTTAAAATAAGCCAATATACGACTAATATAAGGGAATTAATTTCTACTTCCTACATCTCAAATTATTTATCATAATTTCTAAAAATAGATAATTTAAATTATTTGTCATTTTAGAAGTTCAAGAAAAAATTAATTTTTTTTTTTCATTTTATCCTTAGTAGTAATTGTTCTTGAAGATGAAGATGTCACATAAATAAAGAAAATGTTCAATAAAGATAGATTATATTAAAGACATAAATAAGGGTAAAATAGTCAAATTCCTTCTAACTAATATTTTTTTAAGGGAATATCAAATAGAAATACGACAAATAATTTGAGAGGGATGAAATATTTATTAGTAATCAAGAGCCTTTAAATAAGTAGAAAGATGGTAAATTTGTTAATGTTATGAAATATTTATTTTAACAACAAGAACGTAACTCCAACCAAATAAATAATTGGTCAGTGGCAGAAATCTCATCAATTGATAAATGATGATGAACGATTACAATTACAGATTTATTAGTATAGAAGTTGCATAAATCTGCAATGTCATTCGTCTTTTTACCCTTTAAATTTTTTTTGTATTGGACAAATATGTAATTTAAGTTACTTTTTCAATATTTAGGACTTTAAAATCAAGTAATTTTTTTATTATTGCTTAATAGTAGGAGTTCGAGGTCAACTAAATAAGGATAAAATATATTAAGAAAAAAGAAGAGAATATAAAAGGTAAAAAGTGAGTTTCTTTTCAATGGACAAAAAATATTATATATTCGTGTAAATTTTTGTGCCTACATCGTAGAAGGAAAATTTTATCGTGCAAGATCAATTTTGATCCTGTATTTTCCTTTCCATACAAAACTATTTTCTTGGTTGTTTAAATTATATTTTATTAAATTGTTTCACACCTATAATTATTTCATGTGTTAATTTTCCTAATATTTACCTATTTAGGATTTTCAAATCAGTTTTATTTATCGAATATGTATTATTTGAACCATGTTAGAAGTCTTAATATGTAAAATTTAAAATCAATTAAAATTTTAATCATCTTTTACAAATTATTTCCTTAAGTAAATATTTAATTTATTTTGATATAAACTTCTAATTTTGTAATAATTTGTTCTTCTTACATATAAATATATTTATTAATTGACGCGACACACACGTGCCACGCACGTACACTAAAATTAGTATATAGAAAATAGATATAAATACAGATATAGATATACAAAACATATATATTTGCATGCTAGTATTTTGGAGCGGCTATACATCGTAAATTTTCCTACTTCAATAAGATATCTAATACTACTCAATTCCGTGAAAGTATAGAATACTATAGAGAAATGATTTAAGTTCTAATGAGATATTGAATTTTTTCTTTATGGAAAATTTTGATTTCTTTAAACAAAAATAAAACCGCACTACAAAGTGTCTGAACCAAAAGAAGTTACAAATTTCTTTTTGTTTTTCAAAATTGTAGACATTTGTTTATCAATATTGTGATTTCATATGTATCACAGGGCGATGAACTCCAATAACATGTACAAATCATTTGTTCTAAAGAATAAACTTTTAATTTACAATTATTCAATTACAAGTTCTATTGAAGTGTTATTCCCCAATCAATCTTAAGCTAATCTACTATTTTAAATAATTTCTTTTACTATTACTAGTATATTAGATTAGTATGGTAGCAAGATTTCCAAACGAAATCGACGTATAAAATTTTCATCGGCATTAAACATACATATAAAACTCCATGAAATAGAATCGTGATAATTTCTTTTACTATTACTAGTGTGTTAGATTAGTATGGTAGCAAGATTTCGAAATCGACGTATGAAGTTTTTATCGACATTAAACATACATAAAAAAACTTCAAGAAATAGTATCGTGAATCTAAGTGGGCGTTTGGACATAAGAATTGTAAAAATTTTAAAAAAAAAGTAAAAAAAATAAAAAAAAAAATGAAAAAAATTTTCAAATGAAAATGGTATTTGAAAGTTAGAGTTGTGTTTGGACATGAATATAGTTTTGAGTTATTTTTGAAGTTTTGTGAGGGATCTGAGTGAAAATTTCGAAAAACAGCTTTTTAGAGTTTTTCAAATTTTCGAAAACTTCCAAAATTCATTTTCAAGTGAAAATTGAAAATTTTATGGCCAAAAACTGATTTCGAAAAAAAGTAAATTTTTTTTTATGTCCAAACGGGCTCTAAGTATATTCTATGTTTATATGCTGGTAAAACATGGCTGAAATCTCCCTAATTAGCTTTTGATTTCACAATTTAATCTACACATAAATTAATGGCAGAAGCAGTTCACTGGTTACCTATTAAACTAATTTCGAAACATTCCTATCCCACATCGGCTAATCAATATAAGATCTGCCCCTCTTATTAGCTTTAGAAGAATATATAAATGCCGAGCTCAGTCACGAGAGCTTGTAACCCATGTGGGGCGTTAATGTAGTGAATGTTTGGCCTCTAATCAAACCATCACTTTTTTTTGTTGACTTTCAATTAACAAATGTAATAGGATATTACATCAAAGACAAAGATATCAAAATCTGGCACAGAAGTTAAACATAATATTGATTTCTATTATTCATGACTCATTTAAAAAGCAATCCTGACATTATTTGAATGCTATTTATAAGGGTTAAGGTGGAGGAAACATTAATATTTTAGAGAAATACCTTCGAGCATAATTTCTTCCCTTATTGTTTTATTAGGTGAAAACTTAATTAAGGGGATGACTATTTATTTTAGTAAAGTTTGGCATGAGGAACGCAACATTTACTCAATATGATGAATCTTCCCACAGGTCTTTTGATATTTAGACTAATTTTATTTTGATTAACTATTCACAATTGCGAAGGAACATCTGATCATTTAAAATTCACAATTGATATTCGTTAGTGTAGTGCCTAAAATTTTGGTTACCCAAGAAGTACAGGTAAAATTTTCTGAATTTTCGTTAGTGTAGTATCCATGTGTTTCCACTATTGGAGTTTCTACGACTAAGGTTGCAATTTTTCCATTTTATGAAGTCTTCTTTGTTTATAAATTAAAGCTAGCTTGTGCACTTCACTTCGCTTAAATAGCACTTCAGTATTAAGGCATGCGCCTCATCAGAGCTCTATTTTTAAGAGGACAGTGCTAGACAATAAATATAGTTGATAGGCCGATTAATTAGTTGTTGGAAATGGTTGTGAATGACTTTGTAGTGATTAAGAATATGTAATTAATTTAGCATGAGACAACTAGTTCCGGAATACATAAAACCACAACTTTTCATATATTTCAAAAAATTTACGATGTTCAGTAAATTCCTACATAAAAGTAACATATTTATATGGAAAAATTACATGGTGTAACTAACTTATATATTTATCATACATTGAAATAATTCTAACTCGTAGCTACTCTTTGTATTTTGTAGTAAAATTCTAACAGTAAATATAGTGTATGGAGTCACATACAGTGATCCAGTAATTGTATGTATCACTGTATTTTAGTGTATTGTATGCGTTGATACATCTATTTAGAGCGAATGAATTATAAGTGATACAGATTGATAACAATTAGACAATAATAATTAATAGTAATTAAGTAAACTTTAGTTACGTATGATAATTGGTTCAATCATCAACTGAGGCCTCAATAGAAATTCACTCGCACAATGAGCTTTTCAGGTTGAGTCATAACTCCGCCCATGAAAATAACACAAAATTCAAGCTGCATTGAAAAGTAAAATTCATAAAAAATTTAAATATGTTATAAATAAAAGTAAAATGGAACAAGAAATGGAGAGAAGAAAATAATCAAAATATAGATATTTCTCATTCAAGTATATATCTTAATACAATAGGTAGAACCCTTTTGATGAAACATTGAATAAATACATAAGTTTATTGAATGGAATTTATAGGAGAATGAATGGACGTCCGCACATTAATTCATCGAATTCATAATAAAATATAAAGGCCAAATACATAGGTAGACCCTCAAATTTGTCCATTTTTTCATTTGGACACTTAAAGTAATCTTTATTCATATTGAACACCTCAACTTGAACCCAATGTACCTATTAAACACGTCTCCCATATTTTCTGGAACAACTTAAGCGTGTGTTTTCAAACGCCTTTTATTTATGATAATAACAAATCCATATGTGACACGTGGAAAGTAAGAAGAAAAATAAAAAGAAAAAACTTTTTTTTTATAATATTTTATTCGAATTTCTCTCTCCCCCTCTTCTTCTCCGCTCCCCCAACACCCCAAGACCTCCACCATGAAAATGAAACTGATTTATCGAGGAGAGAAGGTGGCCACATAACAATCATAACTTGAGAAATAATCCTATAAAATCACTTTGATATTCGAGTTAATATTTATGCGGCACATAGCAAACATGAAATGAGATTGAATCTCTTAACTTCAAGGAAAATTCTTTAATAGAGGCAATTTATATGCTCTTCTTTCACTTAAGAATTCTGGAAACCAAAGAGTATTTTGGCCTGGTTAGTTATTGATTGAGGTTAAGGAGTATAAAATAATTTTACATAATAAGAATAAGGGTGGCTGGCGAGTTGGTTGCCTTACGGTGGAGCCACGGAGGAAATCTTTGAGTATCTCTTAGTGTCCCTGTGGAGAATAATGTGTGTAAATTTTGTAGTATGATTCTGTGGCGTGTAGGTGAGTGAATTTCAATCTCTGTGTGTAGAATTAATTTTGTGGTGAGAACAGAAGAGGAAGGTGGTGGGTGATGGTGATGATGTTGGCAGGGGGAGAGAGTGAGGAAGAAGAAGGAATTTTTTTTTGATTAAAAAAAAAGAAAGAAGAAGCCTCACGTGCTCATAGTTAGTGCAGCACATAAACTTTGCCATGTCAGCAATGTGTGTTTAATAGACACACTTAGGTTCAAGTTTAAGTGTTAAATAGGAACAAAGGTTAGTTTAAGTAACCAAATAAAAAAATGGACAAGTTTGAGGGCCTACATATGTATTTGGCCAAATATAAATTATACCTCATACTGTTTTTTTATCACAGAAAAATCTTATAATAACTTCCTTGAAAAGACTTGCAGCAATATTCTATCTTCTATAAATAAAAAAGCTAAAGTAATTCATTTATACATTTATCAGTTTGAATTTTGTAACAGCTTCCTTGTTTATATAAAATTAGATGGTCACTGCCCGTGCTGAGCCCGGGTCCAACTTTTTATCTTCCCAAGTAATGAATGTTTTGTGTAGTCATTTGGTGACGAAGATAGTAGTAAAGAATAAAAGAACGAAAAAATAGCGCAAGAAAAAACATAAAGCTAGAATTGCATAAGCTTATATGCTGATATGATTGACGCAAGCAGATGCCATATACGTGAAATGGTTGAGGTGTGGAAATGCCATAATATTATAGAGCATATAAAGTAACAGATATTGAAAAATGATATTATTGCATCGGCTATCCTGCTTTACAAAGGCGTATTTAGGGGATAGGACTAATAATTTCACATCAGGTCTAAGTTGTTACAATCAGCCAAGCACTAATTCCAACCCCCAATTAAGAAGAGAGCCTTCAAAATTAACATTAATTAGATAGATTGATGCAAAAGTATGTCATATATGTACTTGAGTTTACACTGGAGAACGCCTTCATAGGTAAGAGGCATTCCACATTTCAGAAACAAAATAACACCAGAAATGGCTAATAAAACTGCTCATGTAATCATCAGATCTTAGACACAACAAATCCTAAATAGTGGGGCTTTGAGTTTGTACAATGAGATAGAAGTAGTACAATTTTCTTTTTAATTGTGTACCATGAAATGAATACAGTACTGCTTTTCAGTAATTTTCCTTGGTTATGAAGTCGAACACATCATAGACGACCAACTTCATCCGCAACAGGCTATTTTTTGTTTTTCCTCCATCTTGAAAGGTATAAAGCAGTAAGTTGTTTTTGCTTTTTAGCGATAAAAACTTTCAAAATCAGCATAGCCATCCTCTTACTTCTTAATGACTGATCACCACCAGTATAAAAGTGCCTTTGTATCCTGCATCAACTCATTACCAGTAGATGATTCAAGCAAAGGATAATGAAGAAACTCACAAGAATAAGTTGCTCTGGTGGTGAGCACCCTCCACTTCCAACCAAGAGGTTGTGAGTTCGAGTCATCCCAAAAGCAAGGTGGGGAGTTCTTGGAGGGAGGGAGCCGAGAGTCTTCTCTACCTAGGGTAGAGATAAGGTCTGCGTACACACTACCCTCCCCATACCCCACTAGTGAGATTATAGTGGGTTGTTGTTATTGTTGTTGATAATGAAGAAACTCCAAAGGTTGGAGTAATTCACTATAGGATTACTTATCAATAGATGATGGATGATTGAAACAGAGGACAATGAAGCAAATTGAAAGAGCAGTTAGGCGAAATGCACAGTAAAGTAAAACCATAACCAGAAGACCTGCTTGATCATTTTATTTAGGTACCATGTAAAACCATTACCAGAAAGCCATCCCTACCTATGAACAGTAACATGAACTCTTCACGAATACTTGAAATTCTTTGGTACAACGCTAATTCTATCTCTGTTTTCTGTTCTAATCACTAATGAGTTACACCATTCTGCATAACATGTTATGTTTCTGCACATATCAAAAATGTTGAAAAGCCATCATCTTCAATTTCTGAAAATGGAACGAGTTTTTTGGGAACAATTTCCAGTTAATTGTCCTACTCTTTTAGCTCCAAGATTTAACTTTCTGAACCAATCCCTGACTGTGGTCTTTGATTTCAGGCCCTTTCTAGGAGTAGACCAAGGAATATTCAACCCACCAGGGGTATATCAAATACTAATGTTTTAGTCTTGGAATTCACGGTGCTTAACAGTAGTTCCCGTGGGACAATTGCCTGCTTCATATGAAAGTAGAAGTCAGGAGAAGAATAAGATCACCTTGGGAGATATTCTTCTATTGTATCTTACAGGAAAAGAGATCTAAAAACTCACCCAGCTGCTATGCCATTAGTAAGTTTTTCTGCAGACCCCAAATTGACTATAGCAGCTTATATCAATAGAAGAGTTGGTTGAGAGTATGGTATCATGATCCCTTACTCTTGTTTCCAAAAGATTATTGTATACGTTAAAGTCGGTCCTCGATCATGAAGATCGATCGACGATGGCATCTCAGTCAAGGGGTATCTACATGGAGAGCTCGAACGAATTCCGAGATGGGGGCGTCGAGCATCGGGGCGTCCGAATCGACCGAGGCAACATCGACCGACACAGGTCCCGAACATCGATGCCCGAAAGTGATCACCAAGCTCGAAACCAAGGCCGAGGTTCCGATCCGACACCGAGCTCAAGTCAGTATCGAGCTCACAGACAAAAAGTTGTTACAACCGCACCAAAGGAGAGAATCTTGGCGGGAATTAAGGAGGAGACACACCATCATGAGTCCTCCACTAGTAATATTATTCTATTATGTTGTTATAGATAAAGTAGTGATCCTTAGCTATAAAAGGCAAGATAGATTGTAATAGAAGGCATCTTCTCTGGCATATTAAGAATTCATTGTGTTTATCTTTCTAAGCTCACTAAGTATCTTTGTTCATCATTTCTATTTTACATAACAAATACGTGTATTGTTATCTTCAGGTCAAAGGAATCTACCTATCCTTAGAACCATACACAAATTCAACGTTATCCGATTTTTCGGGTAAACAGTTTGGCGCCCACCGTGGGGCTAAGGATAACAAGTGATTATTTGATACAAATATACAGTACACTCCAGCTTACAACTTCATACCAGCAATGACTCTGCCAATCGACCTCGAAGCCGGCCTTCAGGATGAAACCAACAACTTGGTGCCCGGGGCCGAAAGGCTACCCAACAACGGCAACGAGGCTCGAATCGAGGAACCCGAAATTCGAGCTGAAGTACCAGTAGATATCAATTCACGAATAGCTCTAGAAGCGAATCAGCGTTCTGAGCAGGAAAGAAGCGTTCAGGGTGGCGCTCGACCCATAGCCCGAGACACCCACAGCACGGGGGAAATCGGGGTCAGCTTGCGTATGATTTTCGAAATGATACAAGCCTAACAAGTAGCGATAGCTCAGTTGCAGAGCCAAGCTCATATGCAAAGTAAGCCAAACTCAAATCCACTTCTTCGAGAAGTAACCCCCAGAACGGAGCCCGATACAGTGAAATCGAACGAGCGAGAATCAGGAACCGCTCCTGAAATTGCTAAACTGCTCGAGGAACTCACAAAACGAGTCGAAGCCAACGACAAAAAATTCGAAACATATGATGCTAGGATCGATCAGATCCCGGGGGCTCCGCCAATGATGAAAGGGCTGGATTCGAAGAAATTCATACAAAAGCCTTTTCCATCGAGCGCGGCCCCGAAACCAATTCCAAAAAAGTTCCGTATGCCCGTAATTTCCAAATATAACGGTACGACCGATCCTAACGAACATCTCATCTCCTATACATGTGCCATCAAAGGCAACGATTTGGAAGACGATGAGATCGAGTCCGTATTGTTGAAAAAGTTCGAAGAGACCCTCGCAAAAGGAGCAATGATCTGGTATCACAACTTGCCACCAAATTCTATCGATTCTTTCGCATGTTAGCAGATTCGTTCGTAAAAGCACATGCTGGTGCCATAAAGGTCGCAACGAGGAAATTAGATCTATTCAAAGTAAAACAAAGGGGTGACGAAATACTGAGGGAATTCGTATCCCGGTTTCAAATAGAACGCATGGATTTGCCACCAGTCACAGACGACTGGGCCATACAAGCTTTCACCCAAGGGTTGAACAGACTGAGTTTGACAGCATAATGTCGGCTGAAACAAAGCTTGATCGAATACCCTGCAATAACTTGGGCAGATGTACACAATCGGTATCAATCGAAAATCAGGGTCGAAGATGATCAATTGGGATTTCCGTATGAACCCACGCGTTAGAACCGCGCAACCACTAAAATTCTGAAGGAAACCAACAGAGAACAAAGGTCAAACAGAGACCGATACCAGCCGTACGTCACAGATCGGATGAACCACGGTTCGGCACATGAGATAGTTCGGAATAACCGAAGGTATGATCGGGGGAAAAATTCTCGGGGACTTTTGAGCAAGAGAGGCTTTGATAAATATGCTGATCCTATAGAAGTTCCTCGATTATCGGAATATAACTTCAACATCGATGCATCCGCCATCGTATCGGCTATCGGACGCATCAAAGATACCAGATGGCCTCGACCCATGCAGATCAATCCGGCCCAAAGGAATCCCAATCAAATATGCGAATATCATGGCACCCATGGTCACAAAACAGAAGAATGCAGAAAATTAAGAGAGGAAGTAGCCCGCTTGTTTAACAAAGGGCACCTTAGGGAATTTTTGAGTGATAGGGCGAAGAACCATTTTAAAAACAAGGACTTCGGCAAGCAAAACAAAGTAGAAGAACCACAGCACATCATTTACATGATCATCGGCGGCGGCGATACCCCTCAGGGACCTATGCTTAAACGCACTAAAACTTCGATTGTGAGGGAAAAGCGATCTCGAATTCAAGATTATACTCCCTCAGGGACTTTATCGTTTAATGATGAAGATACAAAGGGAATCATCCAACCCCATAATGATGCACTGGTAATATCCGTACTCATGAATAAAATTAAAATTAAGCGTGTGTTAATTGATCCAGGTAGCTCGGCCAATATCATCAGATCGAAGGTCGTAAAACAGCTCGGCCTACAAAACAGGATCGTATCCGCAACTTTGGTTTTAAACGGATTCAATATGGCATGCGAAACCACCAAAGGCGAGATAACCCTACCGATAAACGTTGCCGGAACAATTCAGGAAATAAATTTTCATGTGATCGAAGGCGATATGAGATATAACACCCTTTTCGGAAGGCCGTGGATCCACAACATAAGAGCTGCACCTTCGACCCTACACCAGGTCCTCAAATTCCCAACACCGACAGGTGTCAAAATAGTGTACGGAGAACAACCAGCCGCAAAGAAAATGTTCTCCGTCGAGGAAGCAAAACCAACATCTTCGTCTTCGCCGGTGAAAGGATTGGCTTCAAAAGGAGGCACAGTCGAAGACCAGAACGCCAAATAGCAATCAAAGACATCGGCCTCGACCCAGCCAGGTAAGCAGAACATCGAAGAAGATAATGATCAGTGGATCCCTCGATCCTTCGTGATCCCCGATGACTCCGATGCCACCAAATCAACAATTGAGGAATTGGAGCAAATCATTTTGATCGAACACTGGCCCGAACGAAAGGTATGCCTGGGAAGGGGTTTGAGCCCCGAACTCAGGAAGAAAATCATTCAATTTCTTATCGATAACATCGACTGCTTTGCCTAGTCCCATTTAGATATAACAGGAATCCCGCCGGACATAACAACATATTGACTAAGTGTGTCCCCTAGATTCAGACCGGTGAAGCAAAAAAGAAGACCCCAATTGGAGGTGAAGCACGCATTCATAAAGGATGAGATAACTAAACTGCTCAAAATAGGATCCATTCGAGAGGTAAAATACCCCGAAGGGTTGTCCAATGTGGTCGTAGTGCCTAAAAAGGGAAGCAAACTTAGAATGTGTATAGACTACAAGGACTTGAACAAAGCATGCCCCAAAGATTCTTATCCACTGCACAACATTAATCACTTGATCGATGCCATGGCTGGCCACGAGATCCTTACTTTTCTCGATGCCTATTCCGGGTATAATCAAATCCAGATGAACCCGAAAGACCGGGAAAAGACTTCATTTGTGACCAGATATGGAACATATTGTTATAATGTAATGCCCTTCAAGCTAAAAAATGCAGGAGCTACTTATCAACGCCTAGTAAATGGAATGTTCGAAGAACAAATAGGTAAATCAATGGAAGTCTATATTGATGACATGCTAGTTAAGTCCTTGCGCACAGAGGACCATTTGACCCATTTGCAGGAAACATTCGATATTCTGAGGAAATACAACATGAGGCTCAACCCCGAAAAATGTGCTTTCGGAATCAGCTTGGGTAAGTTCCTCGGCTTCATGGTATCAAATCGGGGAATCGAGATTAACCCCGACAAAATCAAGGCCATTGAAGACATCACCATCATGGACAACGTGAAAGCTATACAAAGGTTAACAGGAAGAATAACATCCTTAGTCCGATTCATTTCAAGATCATCAGATCGAAGCCACAAATTTTTCTCTCTACTCAAAAAGAAGAACGACTTCGCTTGGACACCGGAATGCCAACTAGCGTTACAAGAACTGAAACGATATCTATCGAACCTACCACTGCTGCACACTCCAAAAACCGACAAAAAACTTTACCTGTACTTGGCAGTATCAGAAATTGCCATAAGCAGTGTCCTGGTTCGAGAAGAGGAAGGTACGCAATTTCCTGTTTACTACGTAAGTCAGACCTTAGGGGAAGCGGAAACTAGATATCCGCACTTGGAAAAATTGGCACTTGCACTGATTAGCACCTCTAGAAAGTTACGACCGTACTTTCAATGCCACCCCATAAGCGTATTAACCACCTGCCCACTTCGTAATATTTTACATAGGCCCGAACTATCAGGTCGATTGGCCAAATGGGCCATCGAACTCAGTGGGTATGATATCGAATATCGACCTCGAACGACCATCAAGTCTCAAATTTTAGCAAACTTTGTGGCCGATTTCATGTCTACCCTCGTACCCGAAGTCGAAAAAGAACTACTGTTAAAATCAAATATATTGACGAGGGCATGGATCCTCTTTACGGACGGAGCTTCGAACGTAAAGGGGTCCGGGCTAGGCATAGTTTTGAAATCTCCCACGGGTAACATTATTAGGCAAGCTATTAAAACTATCAGGTTAACTAACAACGAGGCCGAGTATGAAGCCATAATTGCAGGTCTCGAGCTAGCTAGAAATTTGGGAGCGGAGGTCGTTGAGGCCAATTGCGACTCTTTGCTGGTGGTGAGTCAAGTAAACAAAACCTTCGAAGTCCGAGAAGGCAGAATGCAAAGGTATTTGGACAAACTGCTTATCACTTTGCACCAATTCAAACAATGGAGTCTACGACATATTCCATGAGAACAGAATAATAAGGCCGATGCGCTTGCTAATTTGGGATCATCGGTCGAGGTGAATGATTTGAACTCGGAGACTGTCGTTCAACTTTCAAGATCTGTAATCGAAGAAGGGCACGCCGAAATAAATTCTACTAGCTTAACCTGGGATTGGAGAAACAAGTATATTGAATACTTAAAAACCGGAAAGCTCCCTTCAGACCACAAAGAGTCCAGGACCCTTCGGACTAAAGCTGCTCGATTTACTTTGACTGCGGACGGAACGTTATATCGAAGAACATTCGATGGACCAATGGCGGTATGCATAGGTCCGGGAGATACCAATTACATCCTCCGAGAAGTACACGAGGGCACTTGTGGCAATCACTCCGGTGCCGACATATTAGTTCGAAAAGTGATCAGAGCAGGGTATTATTGGATCGATATGGGCAATGACGCAAAAGAATTTGTTCGTAAATGTGATAAATGTCAAAGGTTTGTGCCAATGATCCATCAACCCGGAGAGCAACTTCACTCGGTCCTATCCCCATGGCCATTCATGAAATGGGGAATGGACATCATCGGCCCCCTACCATCAACCCCAGGTAAAGTCAGATTTATTTTATTGATGACTGACTATTTTTCTAAATGGGTTGAAGTGCTGGCGTTCGAAAAAGTAAGAGAAAAAGAGGTTATTGACTTTATGTGAGATCATATCATATGCCGATTTAGGATACCATCCGAAATAGTATGTGATAATGGGAAGCAATTCATTGGCAACAAAATCACAAAATTCTTCGAAGACCACAAAATAAGGAGGATACTATCAACCCCGTACCACCCCAGCGGAAACGGACAAGCCGAATCAACAAACAAAACTATTCTTCAAAACCTGAAGAAGAGATTGGACGACGCTAAGGGAAAATGGAGAGAAATCCTGCCTGAAGTCCTTTGGGCATACCGAACAACATCAAAATCCAGTACAGGGGCGACCCCATTCTCCTTAGTATATGGCTCCGAGGCATTGATACCAGTCGAAGTCGGAGAGCCTAGTCCTAGATTTCGATTCATGACGGAAGAATCAAATAACGAGGCTATGAACACCAGCCTTGAATTATCGGATGAAGGACGAGAAGCTGCCCTCATCCAGTTGGCCGCACAAAAGCAACGAATCGAAAGGTATTATAATCGAAGAACTAAACTTCGCCACTTCAAGCCAGGGGACTTGGTGTTAAGGAAAGTCACCATCAATACTCAGAATCCAAACGAAGGAAAACTAGGACCAAATTGGGAAGGACCGTACCAGGTGCTCGAGAACTTTGGGAAAGGATCGTACAGGCTCGGCATCATAAATGGCAAACAACTATCAAGCAGTTGGAATGTATCACATCTAAAATGGTACTACTGCTAAGGTCCGACCTTCCCATATTTATTCAACTGTCCCGTAAAGAAGTTCGAACAAAGAACAGAAGTAGATCTTTTACTCAAAAGCATGTGTTGCACTCTTTTTTCCTTAGACCGGTTTTTTCCCAAATGGGTTTTTGCGGCAAGGTTTTTAATGAGGCAACCATCGATCGTGCTGCGCTTTTAAACAGTATCCGAGGCTTTCGACCCTTAGCCCAATCGACCTCGAATAACGGGGGGGCACCAGGCCCTTAAATACATCGAGTTAAGATGCAAGAAAGTCTTCTCACACAATAGAGGAAAAATTGTAAGAGCCAAAATGGTCAAAATGAACCATGCTCATATAGATTGTCCCAAAACATATGTACAATGACTTGAGATTTATTATGCAACCAGAATTAACATTCACTCGACCATTGAGCCTACGGGCCACACACTTTATCTCGAGTTTGAAATAATCACTCGAATATTAAGCCTACGGGCTACCACAATCTCGAGTTCGAAACACTCACTCGGCCAGTGAACCTACGGGCCACATTATCTCGAGTTCGAAATAATCACTCGAATATTAAGCCTATGGGATACCTCTATATCGAGTTCGAAACATTCACTCGACCATTGAGCCTACGGGCCACATTATCTCGAGTTCGAAATAAACACTCGAATATTAAGCCTACGGGCTGCCGAGTTCGAACAAGGACCCAATCGAGTTTGAAACGTTGAAAAAGTTACGTTTACTCAGAGTTTACGTTAACCATCACATTATCATCAACTCAACAAGCAAAACATCACTCCAAATCTGATCGATCAAAATCGACCTTGTTATATATATACAAAATTGCCTACGTAATTAATTTACAAATATGGAGAATTAGATTCTAAGCTTCTGGGTCGGGGTCTTCCCCATCCTCGGACCCGCTTTTGCTACCATCATCGTTATCATCATCATCATCATCATCAGAAGCCAAGGCTTCAGCTTCCGCTTCAAGCTCTTTTGCCTTTCTTACCTCTTCGGTAAGATCGAAACCTCAAGCGTGTATCTCCTCGAGGGTCTCCCTCCGAAATCTACACTTAGCAAGTTCGGCAACCCAATGAGCTCGAGCATCGGCAGTCTTTACCGCTTCCCGGGCCTCCACCTGAGCAGCCTCAGCATCAGCTCGATATACAACAATAGACTTATCCGCCAAAACTTTCGACGACTCAACCTCCGCCTTAGACTCAGCAAGTCGTGTCTCAAGCTCATCGATTTTCTTAGCCTGAACCGACACCTTTTGCTTGACGTTTCGAAGTTGAACGTCAGCTGATAATAACTTTGTTAAGATGGTTTCTTTCTCCGCTGCCAGGCGGTCAATGGTCTCCTTCCACTGGTTGCATTCGGCTCGGATTTGATCGACCTTCTCTCGAAGTAACCCGATCTTCTCGATTTTTTGCTGCAACTGAGACAACGAAGGGTTAACTTCCACAGTCGAGTCGAATCCATACTTTAACAGAACGAGTCTCACCTGCTGATCGAGCTCGACCCCTTCTTCACGAACCTTAGCCAAATCCGCTTGAAGATCCTTTATAGCCTCGTCCTTTTTGCTGCAAAGAAGCTGAAGTGCATCTCTTTCACCTAGGACCTTCCGGAGTTCGGCCTCACACTGGCTAAGATTAACTCGAAACCTACCGATGGCCTACACAGTTAGAAACATGAGTCAAGTATGGAAAAGAACAAAGAAGCCAAGTATGGAAGAATCATTACCCGAGTAATAAAACGCCGAGCCTCCTCTAACAAAAGAGAAGCACCACCGATATCGGAACTGTCATCAACACCAGTAAAACAATCCTTAAAAGGATCCGCTGCACCTGAGCCAGCACCAATATCGGGAGTCTTCAGCTCTCGAGCTTCCTTCAATGCCTCCTCAAAAAAAGACGGAAGAGAAGGCGAATGACCCATTGCCATTGCCCCGAGCAAATCACTCGGAGTACTCCGATCGAGACTTAGGTCTTCAGAACCAACCCCGACGAGCACGACCGCCATTGGCTCAGCAGCTCTAGCAACCTCGACTGCTTCCGTAGGTCGGACTACCAAAGCCGAGGAGCTATCTTCTTCTTCTTTCTCCCTCAGTCGTTGGACCGAGTCGGTCAAAAGGGCAATGATTTTTCTCCTCACCTTTCGAGTTTTGGGCTTGGGGTCCTCCGGCCGAGAGGAAGCCCTTCGTTTCTTTTCTTTTCCCTGTTCTAGGACCAGGGACTTGTTTCCTTCATCACCGCTCGAAGGCCTCAAAACGGCATCCCTAGTTACACCTATATACAAAGGAAAAATCGATAACGAAAAGAACGCAGAATATACCTCGAGGGAAACAGGAACCAAACCTCACCATGATTCTTGGCCTTCCATCTACCTTTTGCCAAATCACGCCAAGCACGCTCGGCATAGGATGAAGTCGAGGCTAACTTTCGAACCCAATCCTCGAGGTCAGGCACCGCTTGTGGCATCCAAGGGGCAGCTGGACATCAGAAAATAATATCACAAAAAAGCGAAAAAGGACACGAAAAGCAAACATTAATCACTTACGGTCGAAATTCTATTTTTCAGGGAACGACATCTTTTCCTTCGGGATAAGATCACGAGTCCTCACTCGAATATATCGACTCATATAACCTCGATCCTTATCTTCATCGATGCTCGACATCAAAGCCTTCGATGCTCGACGATGTAGTCTAATTAGTCCACGAAAAATCTGAGGCCGATACAGTCGTATAAGGTGGTTCAGAGAAAAATCCAACCCTCCGGCTTTGATAGAGAAGAAGCGCAATAAGATGACTATATGCCATAAGGAAGGATGAATTTGGCCGAGGGTGACCTGATATCTTTTGCAGAAATCAAAAATCACGGGATCGACAGCTCCCAATGTAAAGGGATAGGTGTAAACACTTAAAAATTCCTCCACGTAGGTAGTGACGCTCTTATCACAGGATGGGATTCGTAACACAACCTCAGAACCCCAGCTGCAGTCTTTTCTGACGGCCTCGAGGTGACCCTCCGTTATAGAGCATGTATACATCGATACGTGCTCACACCGACCCGGAACGGACAAAGGGTTCTCTACCCTAAAATCAGTTTTTAAAATACACGGGCCGGGAACATAATCATGAATGGACGGCTCCATCGGCGCCTTATCGTCAAACGGCCGTGAGGAGGAAGCTTTCTCCTTTTGAGGTACGATTTTTGAAGTTTTCGCCATCGATATGAGAAGAAAAAGTCGCAAAGGAAGGTGAAAGAGGGGACAACACCAAAACTCTGGTATAAGCGGCACTAAAGCAACGAAATAGAGAAGATATTCAAAGAGAATTTGGGAAAAGAGGAAGCGCAAAAGTGGAAAACATTATATGGGAAAACTATTTATAAGGCACGGCGATTCATTTTTAGCGGTGGACGACCACCGACTGACACACATTAAATGCCTCGATAAAACCAAACCGATAGGACAGCTATCACATACGTCATAGTCGAAGTCGATAGAAACGTCAGCATTGATTTGGTCGAGCCTTAGGGAAATCATATCGTTTCTCGTCATCTCCTGTCCAAGAAATGAGGGGGCTATCTGTATACGTTAAAACCGATCCTCGATCATGAAGATCGATCGACGATGGCATCTCAGTCAAGGGATATCTACATGGAGAGCTCGAACGAATTCCGAGATGGGGGCGTCGAGCGTCGGGGCGTCCGAATCGACCGAGGCAACATTGACCGACACAGGTCCCGAACATCGATGCCCGAAAGTGAACACCAAGCTCGAAACCAAGGCCGAGGTTCCGATCCGACACCGAGCTCAAGTCAGTATCGAGCTCACAGACAAAAAGCTGTTACAACTGCACCAAAGGAGAGAATCTTGGCGGGAATTAAGGAGGAGACACACCATCATGGGTCCTCCACTAGTAATATTATTCTATTATGTTGTTATAGATAAAGTAGTGATCCTTGGCTATAAAAGGCAAGATAGATTGTAATAGAAGGCATCTTCTCTGGCATATTAAGAATTCATTGTGTTTATCTTTCTAAGCTCACTAAGTATCTTTGTTCATCATTTCTATTTTACATAACAAATACGTGTATTGTTATCTTCAGGTCAAAGGAATCTACCTATCCTTAGAACCATACACAAATTCAACGTTATCCGATTTTTCAGGTAAACAAATTATATTACAAAAGATAGTATACAACAATTATGCATAAGTTCTGAACTTTAGAACAAAATTAAAGAGGGGGACTGCAACAATTAAAGAAAGTATTTACATCTAAGTAAGTTACTTTGAATAAAAATGATAATGTTACAATCAGATAAAGTACTAGTATGAGATATTGTCTTAGCAAATAGATACATACCTCTATTCGAAGTAACTGGAGTTTAAAGGTTTTTTGCTGCATCACATCTACTTATTGTTTGATCCTGACAATGAAATAGTCAATGTTTAGACATGTATAACTAATTAGTTTAATTGGAATTCTGAAGTTTTTCTGGACTCACTTACTTCAAAGATAAGCAATCAGTTGTATATGTAGCTGCAGAAGCATGACCTTTTAAAGGATGAAAGAAAAGTAAGTTAAATGATGGTAGATCAATTTATGCATCAAATATACCCACATACACATATGCCATTATGCGCATTTATATGTATTATTTTAATAGAGGAATGCCTATGAGAAGGAGGAAAATATTTACTTTTCTGACCTTCCTCAGAAGCCAATGGAGGACAGAAATTGCAAGCACACTTCGTTTTCCAGCTTGACTATCAGCTTCTGAAGAAGATAGTGCATTATTTGAATGAACATCATAATATAATATATTTATAACACTTTCCCTTGGATATTTATTAAAAGATAATGTGCCTCATTAAATTCTTACTAGGAAAAATTTCATGGAAAAAAAAATCTTAGTGAAAGAAAAAAAGTACACATATTTAGTAATACGCATTGCTGCCTCATTAAAAATTTTATAAGGAAAACCCTGTGGGAAAAAATTTTAGTAAGAAAAAAAAGAGTACATCGCATATTTTACTCCCCCTGATGAAAATCTTGTTTCAAATATTTGAGTCTCCGCATTCCAATATTGTATACCATCTTCTCAAAAGTTGAAGTTGGTAAAGATTTAGTGAATAAATCTATCGGATTGTCACTTGAACGGATTTGTTGCACATCAACGTTACCATTTTTCTGAAGATCGTGTGTGTAGAATAATTTTGGTGAAATGTGCTTCATTATATCTCCTTTTATAAATCCTCCCTTCAATTGGGCTATGCATGCAGCATTGTCTTCGTATAAAATTGTGGGTTTTTTCTCACATTCCAAACCATATTTTTCTCGAATAAAATAAATTATTGATCTCAACCATACGTATTCCCTACTTGCTTCATGAATAGCTATTATCTCAGCATGATTTGAAGAAGTAGCAATAATAGATTACTTTGTGAAGCGCCATGATATGACAGTACTTCCACATGTAAACACGTACCCAGTTTGAGATCTAGCTTTATGGGGATTAGATAAATAACCTGCATCTGTATAACCAACAAGATCTGCACTATCTTTGTTAGCATAAAACAAACTCATATCAAGAGTTCTCTTTAAATATCGCAATATATGCTTAATCCCATTCCAATGTCTCTGTGTAAGAGAAGAACTATATCTTGCTAGTAAATTAACAGAAAATGCTATGTCAGGCATTGCAGCATTATGAAGATACATTAGTGCACCAATTGTACTGAGATAGGGTACTTCGGGACCAAGGAGTTCCTCATCCTCTTCTGGAGGTCGGAACAAATCCTTATTTACTTCAAGTGATCGAACAACCATTGGTGTACTCAATGAGTGCACTTTGTCCATGTAAAAACGTTTTAAGACTCTTTCTGTATAGGTAGATTGATGGATAAAAATCTCGTCTTCTAAATGTTCAATTTGTAGACCAAGACAAAGTTTTGTCTTTCCAAGATCTTTCATCTCAAATTATTTCTTAAGATATTCAATTGCCTTTTGGAGCTCTTATGGAGCTCCAACAAGATTTATGTCATCAACATAAACAACAAGTATAACAAATTCCGAAGTCATTTTTTTTATAAAAATACATGGACAAATAATATCATTTATGTAACCCTCTTTCAGCAAATATTCACTGAGGCGATTATACCACATGCGCCCATATTGCTTTAAACCGTACAAAGATCTTTGTAATCTGATTGAGTACATTTTTCGAGATTTTAAATGTGCTTCAGGCATTTTAAATCCTTTAAGGATTTTCATGTAAATTTCATTATCAATTGACCCGTACAGATAAGCTATAACCACATCCATTAGATGTATTTCAAGCCTTTCACGTAAGGCTAAACTGATGAGATATCGAAATGTTATGGCATCCACATAACGGGTGAATATATTTTTTCATAATCGACTCCAGGTCGTTGTTAGAGTCCTTGTGCGACAAGGCGAGCCTTGTATCTTTCAACTTCATTTTTATCATTTCTTTTCGTACAAAAATCCAATTATAACAAACTGGCTTTATACTAGCAGGTGTTTGGACTACTGGTCCAAAAACCTCTCTTTTAGCAAGTAACTTTAATTCCGATTGAATTGACTCTTGCCATTTTGGCCAATAAGATCTTTGTCGATATTCTTCGACAGATCGGGGTTCAAGATTCTCATTATCTTGCATAATGTTAAGTGCAACATTATATGCAAAAATATTATCCACTACAATTTCAGATCGATTTAAATTAATCTCATCACTAGTAGAACTTATTAAAAGTTCCTCACTCACTTGAGTCTCAGGTTCATTGATTTCTTCAGGAATCTCAGAACTAATCAGATCTCGGGTCTCTTCAGGAGATCCCTTCATAGTATTATTTTGATCATTTGTCGATTTTCTTTTTCTAGAATTTCGATCCTTAGAACCCAAAGGCCTACCACGCTTCAGGCATACTTTAGGTTCACTAGCTCTCATGTTAGTTGATGGTCCTGATGGGACATCAATTCGAATAGGCACATTCTCTGCAAGAATATGTGACTTAGTTATACTTTTCAAATCAGTAAATGCGTCTGGCATTTGATTTGCTATATTCTGTAAATGGATGATCTTCTGGACCTCCTGATTACATATAGGGGTACGTGGATCAAAGTGAGATAATGATGAAATTTTTCACACAATTTCTCTTTTGATTTTCTTTTTCTCTCCCCCTAATTGTGGAAAATTTATTTCATCAAATCGACAATCTGCAAATCGAGTAGTAAATAAATCTCCTGTCAATGGTTCAAGATAGCGAATAATAGAGGGTGATTCAAACCCAATATATATATTCCTAACCTTCTTTGGGGCCCCATCTTACTGCGTTGTAGTGGTGCTACTGGCACATATACAACATATCCAAAAATTCGTAGATGGGCAATATTTGATTCAGGACCAAAAATTAATTGTAACGGAGAATATTTATTATAATGTGTCGGTTTGAGATGAATAAATGATGTTGCATGCAAGATAGCATGGCCCCAAACAGTAGTGGGTAATTTTATTTTCATAAGTAGTGGTCTTGCTATCAATTACAGACGTTTAATAAATGACTCTGCAAGGCCATTTTGAGTATGAACATAAGCTACAGGATGTTCAACTTTTATTCCAACTGATAGACAATAATCATTAAAAGCTTAAGATGAGAATTCTCCAGCATTATCAAAAGCGAATAGCCTTTATAGGATAATCTGGGAATTGCGCCCTTAATCGAATTATTTGGGCTAGTAGCTTTGCAAACGCCAGGTTGCGAGATGATAGTAGGCACACATGAGACCATCTTGAAGATGCATCTATTAGGACCATAAAATATCTAAACAACCCACTTGGTGGGGGAATAGGTCCACATATATCCCCACGTATATGCTCTAAAAAGGTAGGGGATTCAATGCCAACCTTCATTGATGATGGTCTAGTGATCATTTTGCCTTGATAACAAGCATCACAAGAAAATTCATCATTTGTAAGAATTTTTAGGTTCTTTAATGGATGCCTACTCGAATTTTCAGTAATTCGTCTCATCATTATTGATCTGGGATGGCCCAAATGGCCATGCCAAAGCACAAAAGTATTTGAATCCGCAAACTTCTGGTTTACGATAGAGTGTGCTTCAACTGTACTAATTTTTGAATAGTATAAGCCAGAAGATAAAGTTGGTAACTTTTCTACAATGCATTTCTGGCCAGAAATATTCTTTATAATACAAAGATATTCCACGTCCATTTCATCTATTGTCTCAACATGATACCCATTTCAGCGGATATCTATAAAAACTCAACAAGTTTCTTCGAAACTTGTAGGAGAACAATGCATTATCGATAATAAGTTTTGTTCCCTTAGACAGAAATATAATGGCTCTTCCGGAGCCTTCAATCAAACTTATATTACGAGAAATTGTTGAAACATTTGCTTTTTCCTTATGTAAAGAAGAAAAGTATTTCTGATCCTTGAATATGGCATGAGTTGTTCCACTATCAATTATACAAATATCTTCATGATTGGTCTTTGATCCAAACATAATTTGAGGATTATCCATATTCTTCAAAATGACATAAATAAAATATATTATAGTAAATATCATTATTAAAGCATAACTTTTATTTATGTACAACAATTAGATAACCATACTATCTATTACAAACAACCAAAATTAAAATATTTATATTTCTACAGATTCACCACCAATCACATGACTTGTTTCTCCTTCTGGGAGTGCAAAGTAATCAGCTACATCCAAATGCATGAAGTCTAAATTATCTTCAGAAATAAAATTTGCTTCAATATTTTTCTCTGTCTTCTTTAAGGAGGCTTGATAAAGTTCAACCAGGTGCTTTGGCGTATGACAGGTACGTGACCAGTGTCCTTTTCCTTCACATCTATAGCATGCATTTTTTGCATTTGTTGCTTGCACCGCTTCATGCCTTTGTTCCTTCCTCTTCCATTGCTGGAGGTGAGGAGGGTTCTTTGGTGCATTATTATTATTATCATGATTAGAGTTTCTTCCCCGACCACGGTCATGACCACGACTGGGGCCACGACTCTTCCACGCTTAGCTTGGTGGAAGTTCGTCTCATTCACTTCAGGGAATGGACAAGAACCAGTTGGTCGGCTTTCATAGTTTTTCATTAATAGTCCATTATGTTGCTCGATATAAGAAGATGTGAGATAAGTTCAGAATACTTTTTGAATCACATCTCTTGATATTGCTGATACAGGAGCATATTCGAGGCATGAAAAGTGGTGAAAGTTTTCTCCAACATATCATGATCAGTAATATTATCACCACATAATTTTAATTGGGAAATAATTCTAAATATAGCAGAATTATACTCACTGATAGATTTAAAATCTTGTAGCCTTAAATGAGTCCAATTATATCATGTCTGTGGAAGAACGACCATTTTCAGGTGGTCATATCTATCTTTCAAATTATTCCACAGTATGACTGGATCTTTAACAGTAAGATATTCCATTTTCAGGGCCTCATCAAGGTGATGTCGTAGGAATATCATTGCTTTGATACGGTCTTGGTTTGATGCCTAATTTTTGTCCTTGATGGTGTCTCGCAGAACCATCGCATCAAGATGAATTTCGGCATCAAGCACCCAAGACATATAGCCTTTGTCCGATATATCCAGGGCTACAAATTCAAGTTTAGAAAGATTTGACATTATTCAGAAAAAGAAAGTTCGTACCTTTGATACTTTCAAAGTATTTGCTCGAGATGACAGAGTCTCGTGCTGATAACGTGTTATAAAATAAAGACTGTAAAGTAAAGACAAGTATAGAGAGAAACTGATATATTATTCAACTTCAAATTGATGTACATAATGAACTGAAATCTCCTCTATTTATAGAAGAAGGGAAGCTGCTGTGTAAGCTACTACTGCAAGCTGCTTGTAAGTTGCTTGTAAGCTGCTACTGCAAGCTGCTGTATAAGTTGCTTGTAGGCTGCTACTGTACCAGATATAGATAATTTTTTACCAGGGTAATGTTTATCCATAACAGAGTACCAAAATAATAAGCTTCTTGAGGAGACTTATTTCCAATAGAGTACTAAATAAATAAACATATTTACGTCGAAATCTCATATGGATAACCTTTTTCAGGAACCTTATTTAAAACGGAGTATTAAATGAACATCCATAATATAATATATTTATAACAAATATTTCTTTTAAGTAATATATATAAAGTAAACTAATGATATGAAAAACCCTTAAAAATCGAGGACAAGGGGAAACATTTCCTCTCGGAAACTTTAGAAAAAGAACACGCCAGAGCTTCTCCGCCGCCTTAATCGATTGAACCACCGCAGCTCTCCGGCGGGGAATATGACGGAGATCATCAAACCTCCGATCAACACTCAAAACGGAGAAAACCCAAACCATTCTCACTTCCCATCAACTTCAATGCGAGATTCAAGCTTTGAAATCCCTATTCTACCACCAGAGCTCATCACTGAGATACTCTTAAAGCTACCAGTCAAATCCCTTTTACAATTTAGGCGTGTTTCAAAATCTTGGCTTTCCTTAATATTTAGCCCTGAATTTGTCAAAACCCATCTTAGTATATGTACTAATAACAAGGACAACACCCACCATAGACTTATGCTGACTCCTCTTTGTGAGAAAAATCTTGAGGTATGTTCTCTTGGTTCTTTACTTTATGAGTCTGTTACCGAGGCATTTGACTTCGATTATCCAATAAAAAACCCTCTTGAATCTGCTTGGATTGTGGGTTCTGTCAATGGCTTAATTTGTCTTAAAAATGCGGAAGAACATTTATTGCTGTGGAATCCATCTATTAGAAAGCTCAAGAAAGTTACTGCTTTTGTAGCTGCCCCACGCCTGGTCACTACACATATGGTTTTGGATATGATGAGCTTATGATGATTATAAGATAGTGATTGTTTTTTTATAGTACCGATGGTCGCTCTGATGTTAAGGTCAACATATATAGTTTAAATAGTGATTCTTGGAGAGGAGTTGATGATTTCCGCGATGGGGTGTTATTGGATTCAGCTAAGTCCGTGAATGGGAAGCTTCATTGGATTAATACTGCTAGTCGTCCTAGGTGTAATGATTGGACCATCATTTCTATTGATTTGGCTGATGAGAAATGGGAAAAGCTGGAGCAGCCTTGCTGTGGAGAAGGATATTTTCTTTTGTTGCTGTGAGTGTTGGGAAGTGATCTTTCCATGTTTTATGATTATTACCACAGAAACTGCATAGATGTGTGGGTTATGAAAGAATATGGTGTCAAAGAGTCTTGGACAAGAATGTATACCATCGAAGAACTTCTTCCTGATGTGACGAACTTTGTGCCTTCTCCACCCCTTTGCATGTCAAATAAAGGTGAAATTGTTTGTGTTTGGATCAACTTTTATGATATACTATCCAAAGGATGGCTTGATCAGATATCCAAAGGTTGCTAATTTTCATTGCTGTCTTGAGGGGACCGTCTACATTGAAAGTTTAGTTTGTCCAATTTTATGATGAAGGCTGCAAGCACTCACGTGAATGACAATTATGTTGCTAATGACTTGTAAGAGTTCATCCCCTGCACATTTTTCACAAGTGTTGTTAAATTTTGCTCTTATTTTTCTCGCATTTTGAACAAGGCAATGCTTTGACAAACGGACATCTCTTAACCATATTGCTCGTGGATCTTGTTAGTCATGTTCCCTTTTTGCAGTATTTTCAGGAAACAATATTATTTTCCAAGAAGAGTTATTTATGTTGTAGTGCTTGGTGTGTTAGACTTAAGTCAAGATGGTTTTGGACGTTGTTTCTCTTCTTGAGCTGTGTAAAGACAGAAGTTGTGCCTCTAGATAGAGTAAGGATAAGGAGCGCCAGGGACATGGAAATTTTGGCAGGTGAATGCGACAATAATGCCTAGGTGTTTCCATTGCGAGGGTTATCGTCTGATCTAGGGGCTTCTTTAACTAACTTTGCTTTACGTGAAAACTTAATAGGGGAAAAATAATTATGGTGCAAGGGTTAAGTTCTGATATAGTATATAATTTATTGTTTTTTGTTGCTGCTCATAGATAACTACTTAATTTCTTCAGGGAGATCTTTATGCTATACTTTTGTAGATGTCTTGTTAGTTTAGCCATTCAATTGTGTAGTATTTGCATGAAACAATCATTTTGCTGTTGAATAATTATTAGGTGCTAAATGCCTTCGTTGTTTGTTGTCTTGAACAGCACCTTAGACAAGCTGTTAAGGGGGAAATATATCAGGACAATTTTTTTTATTGGAAACAACTACAATAAAAGCAAGAACAAAGATAGAGAATGTCAGATTGAGACACAAAACTTGCAGTGATTATGAGAGTGAAGTAAGGCTACATCAGTACATAACATAGGGGAGTTCTGAGGGGACCCTTGTTTAAGAGGGTCCTATCCAATTAACTGCAAACAAAGTCTGTCCCTTTTTTAAAGCAAAACTGTTGTAATCACATTTTCTAGACAACAAACTCTCTTTAACGGAGGTCGGTAAGCTTAATTTTCTTGTGAGAAATTGTATATTACTCATGACATTGTGATTATATGTCTTGTAAAATTTTACAAAATACAAATTATTTGAGATGTCATGGTTTCTCAAACTAGAGAAATTATTGCCTTTCTTTAGCAAACCTCAAGTAATATAGGTCGATTTAGCAACTGTTTTGCTGAAAATCTGAAAAGTCCAGGTCAACGAACTGAAATACGAAGAATAATAGCCAATCCCTGTAAGAAGAAAATCTCAACTCTTAATGCACTTGATGCCGTGATTCTGGTTGTTTGATTTGCATTTAAATATTATGTATGTCGTTTGTGAGACTTATCAAACCGAGAGAATGAGGGAGAGTAATGATGGATATCGAAGTAACTAAGTTATCAGTAGCTCTACTGGTGAAAGAATGGAAGCATCGATGTGAAAAAGATTTTTAGCGGTGGTAGAGTTAGAGAAGTGTCAATATTGCAACCTCATGCAGTCGACCTTTCAGATAATATAGCTGTCATATATTTGTTCATGTTCTATCATCTATGCATACAAGTTGACAGTAGCTCAATGCACATCCAAGTATACTGGCTCTTGAAATGAAGCTTGTTCTATTGCTACAACAAGTAACTTTCGTTTATTTGATGTTTGGTGCATGTTAAAATGTGTGACCATGCTACCGATTAAAAAAAAAAAAAGTGTGACCATGCTCAAGGTCCTATGTGTTGTCTTTATATACCTAACTTTTACTAGTCATGAATCATGAAAGATCAATAAGGTGTTATTCTTATTGCATTTCTACTGTTAAACTTTCAGGAGCGGAAGCTGTTATAGGGAGCAATTTATCCATCTATTGCTGACTGCATGAATTTTGACGATGAAGCATTACATCGCCTCATTGGTGTTCATATCGATATGTTAATTTTCTTTATATGTGTATAAAACAAGGCGTACCTATGTTTGGTACAACCTATTTGTTATTTTGCAACCTATCAACCTTATGCTTCCGTTTATCGTATTTGTCAAAGGTAGTGTTTGGCTGATGTTGGTATTTACTATATAGTATTGATCTTGCCTGTGCTGGTTAGATTTTTGATGTTCTTTAGTAACCTAACTTCTTGGAGCTTGCTGAATGCTCCCAGGCATAACCCATTGTACTCCCAAAGATGTTGAGGAACATTGACCACAACTACTACACCATGTAAGATTTTGCAATGTAAAAGAAGGTGATTGACAGATTCCAAAGCATCCTCACATATGTAGTACCTTATGTCTAGCTAGTGTAAACCCCCTTTTTGCAGATTATCTTGATATTAACATGCCTAGCTACTGGGAGCAGGCCATAACAACAAGCTAATTAATGACTCGTCATTCATCTGATGTAACTTATTTGTTTATAAACACAATGAACTAATTTATTTTGTAGTACTAGAACAACTCCATCCAAACTATATGCATTAACTTCTCTTTTCAACACAGTACATACTATGAACCCTCAAAATGACATTAGAACATTAAGTTGAAATAAGCAAGAAGAAATTCATCAGCAATCAGTGATTTTAAAGTACAACACAACAGCCATAAGTCGGGCCTTGGAGATTTATGTTTGAACTCTCAGAAACATTTCAATAACTAAAATATCTAGAACAAATATATATCATGGGCACAGTGAAGTACCAATTACAACAAATCACTTAAGTCATCTGCTGAACAACATCTTTAAGCCATTAAAGGCGTACTATAAATTCATGTGAAATAATGAGAAAACAGAACACCAAACACTGCATCTTGTGCCTTGATATTTCCAACTTACTCACTTTTGATAAAATGCATCACCAATTTAATGAAAAGCAAAATTTCTCCCTCTCCCTAAGGGTCTTCATTGCCAGCTCCCCACTTCTGAGTTGCACGGACTGGTTTTCCAAATCAAATTTGTAGGCTTTTACTTCTTTCAATTGACAATGCTGAGGCTTGCTTCCATGAGAAAATGAATGACTCGAATTCTTTGTGTAGTTTAAACGATTGATGAAACATGTAATCATTTGGGCAGTTGATGATAGGATGAGTTTCCTAGGGTGGCAACACCATAGACAAAACATCCACAAAAGTTGGGCAAAATATAGACGACTTTATATCTACATCTAAAACATCCAGTTGAACGGTAGTAGCTCTATGATGCAGTTGCAAATTTTTCCTGTCGATTCCATTGCATTTGGACAAATGAAGGAAAATTTGAGACCAAGAGGTTGAGTTTGTAGGAAATGAAAAAAAGAAATTATTGTTCCGTATAAGGGATTCCTACCTTCTCCTTCCCGCTGCGCTAAATAACTTGGCCCAGGATTTATGCCCGAAATTAGCCCCAAGGTTTCACGTATCGATTTTGATGATACCAAACCAACATAAGTCTTAATCAAAGAATATTTACTCGTGTGAATTTATTTTTGACAGGTTAAAGAAGGAAGTTTAGGCACTGGAGGAGGAAGATTTAATACAAGGGAGATTCTGGAGGAGGAAGATTTAATACAAGGGAGATTCTTACTTACAACAATCAAGGAAAATTTTGAAAAGGTCCAAGGCTGATATTTTACTCAAAAAAAAGAGACAAAAGATATATTGAGATCTATTCAAAAGAAAATTATTTTCATAATTGTGGAAATAATAAATGGTCATTAATATCTTCATATTGGAGAAAAAAGTCAAGATCCAAAGTCAACGAAAGAGGATCTTGAAACTCTCTTGGGTTGTCTAAAGGAATAAGAAATCCTGGAAAAAGAAAGAAGATTGCACAAGGAAAAGTTATTGGGAAAGAAATCTCAAACATGATCACGGTCTAGAAGTTATTAGCACAAATGTTGGAAGGAAGCTAAATCAAGAGGAAGAAGGATAAGATCAATCGGTGAATCAAGACACTGAGAAAATAACATAAAGATCCTGCAAGGGAAAAAAGCAAAATACGAGAAGGCAAATTCAAAATAGGTGATCTTGCACAAAAGGAAAGAAGATAGCTAATATTCTAAGAAGAATATTCTGCAAGTTCCTACGTATGAGCATGAATAAAAGAGATGTTAGTGTTGAGTTATAAAAGGAATGAGATCAATCATTAAAGAATCATTCCTTAAATCAAGTTTCTCTCCTAATGAGATAAAGAAGTCCAAGTCAAGCATGGTAAAAGCATCGTCAAAGGTCTTCCATCTAATATAGAGGAGATTTGCTATTCAAGTACGTTTTTAAGCAATCAATATATGGCAAGGAATTTAATGATGCTACTGCTATAAAAAGAATTTCATTCAACGGTCAAATCTCAAAAAGGAACCAAGCACGTCAATGATGAGGAAAATCAGAAATCGTGTCAAGAAAGATCTACAACAAATATGAACAGATGATACAGGCAGCAAGAGGAACAACTATTTAAAGAAGATTTAAAGACACTTCTCAGCACCAGCTTCGCAGATAACTTTCCTACTCTTTCTATACCGTGGTTAAACACTGTATTCTTAAGTTTACAAGTGTCATAAAAGATAGAGAGAAAGGAAAAAATACTGAGAGGTTGTGTCAATATTCGTTTCTTTGGTGAGTGAGTAAAAACCAAAGTGCCGTTATTAATGAGCGAGTGAAAACCAACTTTGTAAACGTTGGTGGTGAACGCTATAAACCACAAAAGTTTTACTCAACCCAATTTACAAAGAGCTCTAAAAGATAACACTCGTGCAACCCAAGAGGATTGGATTAGGATACCACATTGGTTCTGAACAGTATAAAACTTACTGGTTTCGTTTACTTTATCTCTCTCATATTATTTCCAACCCTTTACTGTTTGTTGTGATTTACACATATTTAGATCGAAAGAACTAATAGCTTTGTGCAAGTTGTCTATGTATTAGTCGACTAAGTCTAAACTATCATATCCGTGAAATCCTTTCTTGTTAGAGTAATTGAACTGTGAAGCATGTTAGAAATCATGTTTAGGCTATTTGCTTATTCGGTTGAAACCTAATGAGGTTATCGCTGCTATTTTGAGTTATTTGCTTTAACTGTAATTATATACTCAGTCATAATTCTGAATTTACATATCACATCTCAATCTCTCCTATTATTGTTTGGGCAGAGTGGTACGAGATTTGTGAGCCCTTGAGACTTGAGAGATTGATGACTGAGGTGGGCCTGAGAGCCAAGGTGTGAGCGTTATTGTAGATCGGGATACATACCGCAACATGCCTAATTGGCTTATTTATTATTGTGGGTAGGGTTGCATGCCGCAGTAGGCCTTATAGGCTTTATATTAGCGCTTGGACATGATCTACCCCTATGGAGTCTGACATACCTGCAGTGAACGCATGCACAATGATATATATACACGTTCTTTGGTGAGGAGCATTGATGTCAGGCACCCGTACAGTATTGAGTGATTGTGTATGGTCATTTGGCAGACAGATTGAGTATTCTGAGAGTGTGAGTACTTGAGAACACCACCGTGAAATCATACATGTGACATGTGTATTGACATGTAGGCATAGAGATATACCATTCCTCATGCTAGCCCTACTTGACATATTCTTATCAGTGTTAGGTTTTAATTGTTGAACATGAAAGCATGTCTAAATTTTCTGTAACCTGAACGAGCTGATTTTGAAAATTAATCTAAGTTGTTTATTGTTACTGCCACTTTAATACATGTGTTGTCATTTTATTGGATTCAGAGTGTCTTCTTCTGAGCTCGTCACTGCTTTCAGCCCAAGGTTAGTTCTGTTACTTATTGAGTATATGGGGTCGGTTGTACTCATACTATACTCTGCACTTCGTGTGCAGATCCAGGTAAATCGGGACGTGGTGACTGCTAGATATGTGCTAGTACTTTCTTGAAGATTTCGAGGTAGCTGCTATGACGTCCGCATACCTTGACTATCTTTCATGTTATTTTCTTCAGTACGGTTCTATTACTCGGACAATTGTACTAGAGTCTCGGTTTATGTTGATACTTAGTAGTGTTCATGTACTCATTGACACCATATTTTGGGATGGTTGTAGTAGTGTTCCAGTTTCTTTTATCAGATGTTTATGTTATTTCCACTCTTGAGTTTATTATACCATGTTTTGCCTAGCAAGTGTGTTAGGCGCCATCACGACAAGTTGAGATTTTGGGTCGTGATAATTTTTGTTACAAATCCATAAAACATCAAAATCACGAATCGTCGATTAAGATCAATCTCGTAAGTTCATAAATATCACATGTCGAAACAAGCGTCCGATTCAAACCTAACCAATCCGGAATCCAACCATACGTTGCACACAAGTCCCAAATGACAAGACTAATATATTCAAACTTCCAAAAAAATATTTGAACTCGATAACATCGAACTCAACTCCCGGTCAAACCTATGAACTTTTCAAACTTTCAAATTGTCAACTTTCGCCAAATACTGCTGAAACCTTCTAGAAAATCCAAATACAAATCGGGGCACACACTCAAGTCCAGAATAACCATCTAGACCTAACGGGACCATAAAAATTCCGATCCAATTTCAAATACACAAAAGTCAAACTTGATCAACTCTTCCAACTTAAAGCTTTATTTTTAAGAATTATTCTTCCAAATCAATTCCGAATAACTCAAAGACCAAAATCGATCATACACATAAGTCATAATACACCATATGAAACTACTCATGACCTAAAACCACCAGCTAAATATAAATGCTCAAAACGACTGGTCGGATCGTTACATATTATTATGTTGTAAATTTTCCCGTGCTTGATGATGGTAGAATAGTTGTGTATGAACTTATATATGGGATCGGGTTATACGCCACAATGGTACTGATATTATATATTACCAATACCATTACGGCATGCAACCCGATCCCATATATATATATATATATATATATATATATATATATATATATATATATATATATATATATATATATGGATCTGGATTGCACGTCGCAACAGAGAAAATGTATTATGGTTAGTCTTGGCTGTTGATTTCTGCTACTGTATTATGTTGTGAGACTAAGAAGTGAGGATATTTTGGGGCCCTCTGTCATTTTATATTCTTGTTTCTTTTATTATGTGTTTATTCGTTTCTTTATCTCGTATTACTCTTTCTACTTATCATTTGTACTTGTAAAATAATAAGTGAGTATCTTTTAACTTAAAACCTCATCATTACGTCACCGAGGTTAGTCAAGATATTTACTGAGTATATGGAGTCGGCTATACTCATACTACACTTCTGCACCCTGAGTGCAGATCTTGGAGCTGTGTAGCTGTGGAAGACGAAGCCTAGCATTGAAGACGTACCCGCATTTCAGATTCAAGCTACCTTTTTGTTCATAGTAGTGTAGTATTTTAACTCTGTTTATGTGAACTTCAAACAAATATTGTATTTATTCTTCATATTAGTTGTAAATCCAAATAATAGTGGCTCATTACTTGTACTATCAGTCCTTGAGAAGTTGTATAGAATTTAGCTATTTTTATTCTTGTCGTTATTAATTTTTTTTCATTTGAGTTATATCATTCTATGTTTTGCTTACCTAGCACTGGTGTTAAGTGCCATCAAGACTAGGTGAAATTTAGGTCTTGACACGAGGTAAGCAAAACTTTAAGATTTGGTGCTTGCATTTCCAAAATTCATTTTGAAAGTATATTTTGTCTGCCTGGTCCATGTGTTGGGACTAGTGTGTACTTAGCAGAATCGATGGTCTTTGACCGGCCGCAAATATATATATATATATATATATATATATATATATATATATATATATATATATATATATATATATATATATTATTTTATAAAAAAGCTAAAATTATTTAATAAGTGATTTGTGGTGTGGCGTAGTCTCGTGCTATGACGTTTGGCGTTAGAAATTAGTATTTTGCTGCCGTAATATATTTGGGGCATTGTGTATATAGCCGTGGTAGATTTAGAGTATTGTGTATGCTGCTGTAGACTCGTTAGAATGTTTGGTTAATTTCCTTCACTGCTGTTTATGAAAACTCTTTAATATAGGTTGTGCTGAGATATATATTATTATTGTTGAATAATTGTTTGGCCCTTATGGAGTAATTATATGTCAAAACCCAAAATTCTAACCCATCGTGATGGCGCCTAACACACCCGCTAGGCAAGCCAAAATATAATAATAAAGAAACAGAACAGTGGAACTTATAGAAATAGCATAAGTTTGAAATTTCAATACAATCAAATACTGCTAATACAAGGTAAATCCCTCTAGAAACTGGTAAATACGGAGTCATGAGCTTTATAACGGAATACAAGTCGAAAACTGAACAATAATAACACTGCCTAAATTGTAACAACAGTATGTAAGGAAAAGACAAGTCAAAACTGCGACCAAGGATGCAACTCTACCTCGCCTCTCGAAGATGGTCCAATAAGCAAGCCTACTGCTGATAACTAGTCCCCGCACTTAGATCTTCACAATTAAATGCAAAGTATAGTATGAGTACAACCAACCCAATGTACTTAATAAGTACCGTAACTAGTCTCGGCGAGGTAAAAGAAATAAGAATTATAAATGATACCTGTTATAACCTGTATAGTTTCATAAAATCCAACAAGTATAGAACAATAACGAGAATATGTAATAGATACTGAAAAGACTATCTCTGTGTGTGTGTATAATTACTCAAAATCTCTGTTCAGTCATGAGTACAACATATAAGGTGATATGCATATAATCAGATAATAAACCATGAAAATTCCAAGTAAAGATGAAATGCATTTCTATAATAACACTGGCCGGAGATTCCTCAACTTTTTCGTGTCCGTACCAAACCACTGATCAGTTTTTCTCAATAACTGCGTGTAGTCCATCAAGAGAGAAACATGAGAGGGTGACCCTAGGGGGACAAATCCATATCCACACGCTGCACGAACAACTCATGTGCTAATAATATCAATATATGGATCCGCACAGACAATTCACGTGCTAATAATCACAATCCACCTGGCGTGGTTACATGCTACCAGTCCAGATCATAACACATAGAAAGCAAATATGCGGGAATACAGGAACATGATTAATGATTATCAAGTTTCATACTCCTGGACTGGTATAAATAATATGCTATAGTGTATGCATGTGCAATGTGTGCTATCACAACTAAAACATACAATTTCCATCAAGAAATAGCAGTTTATCATGTTCAACCTGAAAAATAACGTGAATGAAATCTCAAATATGGTACAAATAGCTCAGAGGAGTACAAATAGGAGAAACATCCCAACTTGAAGCTTAGCAATCATTGCAAGGCATATCATAACCTACGCACTATCACGAGCATAGAAATAGTACCCCGACGCACACATATGGCTCAACCCCTCACATGTGCACCATCCATAGTACGTAGTTATCACAAATAATTCAGGAAACTAATGCCTCAACTAAGTTTAGATAAGATACATACCTCTAGCAAACCAAATCACTCCGCTAACAAGCCCTTCCCGCACGTATCAACCTCCAGAAGGTTCAAATCTACCCAAAATAACGTAATACTATCAGTAAAAGCTAGAGGAAGTGATTTCAAAAGATAAAGCTAAGATCTTAACCAAAATAAAAAAGTCAACCCCGGTCTCACACCTCAGAACCCGACAAAATTCTTAAATTCCGAACACCCATTCAATTACGAGTCCAACCATACCAAAATCCTCCAATTCCGACCTCAAATCGACCTTTAAACTTTCATTTTTTATTTTTGCAAAGTTTCTACAAAATTCCCCATTTCTACACTATTCACTAATTAAATACTAAAATAAAGATAAAATCATGGAATAATGATAAATTTGAGTAAACAATACTTACCCTAATCCAAGTCGTGAAAGTCCCCTCTAAAATCGCCTAAAACCGAACTCTACAACTCAAAATATGAAAATAGTACTCTAACATTCGATTTGGAATTTAAAACCTGCTACCCAGTTATTACACTTCGTGGTCGCGAAGAACAAAAATATCAAGTAGCAAAAACCTCATATGCGAACGCGATCACTAGGACGCGAACACGTTGATCAGTCTCCCAAACCTACGTAATCGCGGATAGCCTCACGCGATCGTGATGAACAACCGCATGAAATTCCCAGACCTCTCCTTCCTTCTTCGCGAACGCGTCCCGGCACTCATGTTCGCGTTGAACAACCACTCAAAGCTTCACGATCACGTCCTTAAACTCATAGAACAAATACTCACATGTTGACCTTTCGCGATCGCGATCGCGACCCTCTCCTCGCGAACGCGAAAGAGAAAACCATATACCCAGAAATCGGCAATCCAACAAAGTCCAAAATGAGTCTGAACTTGATCCGAAACATACCCTAGGTCCCCGGGACCCCATCCAAATATACCAATAAGTCTTAAAACACGATACAAACTTATTTGATGTTTGGTGCATGTTAAAATGTATGACCGTGCTCAAGGATAGTCCTATATGTTGTCTTTATATACCTCACTTTTACTAGTCATGAATCATGAAAGATCAATAAGGTGTTATTCTTATTTCATTTCTACTGTTAAACTTTCAGGAGCGGAAGCTGTTATAGGGAGCAATTTATCCATCTATTGCTGACTGCATGAATTTTGACGATGAAGCATTGCATCGCCTCGTTAGTGTTCATATCGATATGTTAATTTTCATTATATGTGTATTAAACAAGGCGTACCTATGTTTGCTACAACCTATTGGTGCCATATCTTTGTCATTTTGCAACCTATCAACCTTATGCTTTCATTTATCGTATTTGTCAAAGGTAGTGTCTAGTTGATGTTGGTATTTACTATGTAGTATTGATCTTGCCTGTGCTGCTTAGATTTTTTATGGTTCTTTTGTAACCTAAATCCTTGCAGGAGCCTGCGCTTTTCACTTTCTTATGGTTGTAATGGCTATTTTCTTATGGTTTATTGTTTGATCTAGGGGCTTCGTTCACTAATATTCTTTATCGGAAAACTTAATAGGAAAAAAAGAGGAATCTGAGGAATTATAGAACGAGGGACATAGCATCTATTTGGTGTTTTTCCTTGCTGCTAATAGATAGAGTATGTTCTTCATTCTTTTACTTATTTGGTCGATCAAAGGTTGAATCTTTTTCACTTTGGCATTATCATTTTTTAGATGAAAAGGGTAAAGTTTTATTTAATACATGGGGGTGGGGGTGGGGGTGGGGGGACTGTAGCAGTACAAGAAAATTTTGTTCCTTTTTATAGGTTGAAG
Source organism: Nicotiana tomentosiformis (assembly GCF_000390325.3). NCBI lineage: Eukaryota > Viridiplantae > Streptophyta > Magnoliopsida > Solanales > Solanaceae > Nicotiana > Nicotiana tomentosiformis. The sequence goes on along the minus strand of NC_090820.1, from coordinate 27,971,372 downwards.
GAGTAGGAGTACATACGCTCAGAAAAGACTCCTAAAACACATAGTTGTTGCAAAAGACATATGCTCATTCTTCTCACTAAAACATCTACTATTTCTCTTAAGCCCTGACTCACAAAATATGCATATAGGAACTGATCTCCAAAGCTGCCTGCAGCAGCTTGCTGAATGCTCCCAGGTGTGTTTGGTAGGAAGGAAAATATTTTTAATGGAAAATGTTTTCCTGAAACACTTTAGTAGAAAGCTTTTATCACCCAAGCCGCCCATTTTCCTACCACAAGTGACTATGCTCCATTCAACCAAGTGTTTTTTTTCCTAGTCTTGATTTCCTTCCCAGAGAAAACTGCTCCTTATCCTCTATATCCAATTGCCTTGCCACTTTACCGGAACCCCATCGAATACACTGTTTATTAGTGTCAACCTGCCACCTGTTGGAAATGTATTGCTTTTCCCAAGATGCTAGCTTGCTATCTTTCATATTTGTGCAGAATTCTCTAATAGATTCCAATAACTATAAATGTTTCAAGTCATCTGCTGAACAGCATTGATATGTCAAAGAACATACAACAAATTCACATGAACTGGAAAGAGAATAGAACACCAAACATAGCGCCTCTGTGCCAAATTACTCATATATCACAAAAAGACCCCTTTTAGGAAATCTTCATAAATTTGAACTTCTTAATTATCTAGAATCTATCCTAAAAGATATAGTAGTAACTTTATAAACGAATAAGTGCATTCACTTTGAAATAGAGACAAACTAACTGTATCACCAATCTAATCATATTATACTAAAAGTAGGAAGAACTACCTTCAAAATTGATTTATAAAAATGTCCTTTAAAATCTAAGTGACCATTTAGTCCTTGAAAAAAGAACTTTTCATTAAATGATTTCAATCTTTTTATGATATAACATGTTTGTACAAAATATATAATCCACGTATATATATTTCTTCAATTACAATTGTTATTGTACTCTTTTAAGTATCGTGCATTTTTACGCTAAGTTCAATTATTCTAAATCTGAATGCAAATGAAAAGACAACTATGTATTCATTATTAGTCTTCTAAAGAAACTGTTGTCTCTTGCATTTCCCAATGATACATGTTTCTTCTGCTCCTCAAATATATACATCATCTTTTACTTTTCTTCTATTGACAATACTATCTACTATTTGAATTTGGTTTAGAGAGCACATATGAGGTATTTCTTCGTGCAAGTTGTTTTAAGCTCTTTTTTTTGGGTCAATTTTTCTTCTTACTTCTCATTTATCATATAAATCATATTGTTTAATTGATGTTTAAGAGTTTGATCTCTCACATGAAAGTAAAGAGCTGAAATTTTGTTTCAACAGCTTATGAGATGATTTTCCTTTCCGGGGAATAACAATTGACGTGATGCTTTTATTGACAATTCGATAGAACTCTATTAGGAATTGCACCAATACAAATGAGGTAGGCGACATTTCTTTCTAACATGATTCTTTTTCCTTTGACACAATTTTTTGCAATTTTTTTCCTGAGTATTTTCCTATTTGATTGTGTAATCGATACTGTAGAAAGTTTCCTCAAGTAAAGATTTAATTATCACATGGTTACTTCTTCCCATATTTTCACAGTTTTAGTATTTTGTCTTTTCGTTTTTATTTTCTCAAACCTGAAATTTCAATTAATAATTTTTTTATGCAATTGTTGTCTTATTAATGTTGTGTTTTAGCATCAATATTTTGAGAAATAGACATACTTCTATCTAAAAATGCTTTTATTAGGACCTAGAACTGTTAGTTCAATCATGTAAAACTTTTAGCACCCAAGTAGATAAATATATCTACCCGTGCTTCTATAATATTTTTCCTTTTTCAATGTGAATCTTGATTTTATCTCAAATGACAAGGACTTTGGCCGGTGATGCAGGATAAGACTCTGGAAAAGCCGTAATATTAACATTTAAATTTGGTGCTGAATAATATCCTGTGGATTAACTCAGGGTTGTAAAATTGACATCATTCTTCGTTACTTTTTAACAAGATAAAGGTAACAAATAAACAATGCACCCTTCTGTTGGTCTTGACTTGCTACTCTTGCCTTTATATATATATATATATATATATATATATATATATATATATATATATATATATATATATATATATATATATATATATATATATATATATATGCTTTATGCAGAGATATTCATGCCTTTCACATGCAATTATAAAGCAATATTTCATTCACCACCACTGGTTTATCATGAAAATGTCAAAGGGCCCGGTCATAGATGGTGATGTTCTCACGTTGCAAGACTCTGAGAGGGAGGTAAGACGATATGCTCATGGCTTAATCGTGAATAACATTTGAAAAGGATCTAAATACCTTTATATTGTAGTTGGATTGAGTCTAAATTTTATATTCCATTTGGTATTTTTTTTTTAATTACAAGAGAACTTGCTTAAATTTGGACAAGAATATAAATTTGAAATTTGGACAAGAATATAAATTTGATGATGTTAAGTAATTTTGGTGCAACTTTTGTTTTCGCAGTATGTTGTGATAATATTTTTTATTGGCTTTGCATCAATGCCAATCACTACTCGGTCCAATTGGATGGACATCCATCTTTACAAAATCTTGCTTGCCTGCTTATTGGTGCATTATTTCTTGAGTTGGTGATAATAATGATTTTTAAAGTGCATGCATTTCCCGATCAAAGAACCTTGAACTCACCTCTATTCAACAAAGAAATTCAAAGAAATTTCACGCATGAACTCTCCTCGAGCTCGGGAATAAAGAATCTTTTATCGATAAAATGCAAACATATTTTGCAAAATACACTAGCTAAGTAGCAGAATAACAATTTCAAGATTTGGGGTATTACTTTGAATGGTTTGAAAATTCCTCTTTAGAGTGATTTAGATCAATTACAATATATGTATTAACTTTACTTTTGCGTATTGAGCCATATTTGGGGAAAGATATCCAATATGTTAAAACATTATTAACATAATACGAGTATGTCAATCTTATATGTACTTTCTAATATTAATATAGTATAGAATATAGATTGTTGCAAAAAGATTAAAATAACCTTCAAACTAAATCATATAAAATTACACATTATGGCTGCAAACAATTAACATATTAGAAGAAATTTTCAACTATATATGCAAAATTATTTTAGAAAAACTCATGACCGTATGATAAGCTTATGTCATAATAAATAGTTTTCAAATTAGCCAAATTAATGGTAGGGGCAGTGAATATAAGAATTATTTCAAGGTGTATTTTGGTACCTCAAGAATAAACACCATGGAGAACTATTAAATCAACCTCAAAATAAGCATTTCAGTAATGCACGTCCAACGCAGCGTGTCAAGAACTAGTAAGTTAACAAACGTACAACAAATTCACATGAATTGAAGAGAAAACAGAACACTAAACACAGAGTCTCTGTGCCAACTTAGTCAATTTGACAAAAGACCCTTTTTAAGAAAACTTCAAAAATTTGAAGTTCTTGATCATCTAGAATCTATCTTAATAGATATAATAACTTTGTAAACGAATAAGTGCATTCAATTTGAAATAGAGATAAACTAACTGCATCACCACCAATCTAATAAAAAGTAAACTTTCTCCCTCTTCATGAGGTTCCTTATTGCCAACTTCCCGCTTCTGAGTTCCAGAGGTTGATTTTTCTCATCAAATACTTTTATTTCTTTTAATTGATTATGCCTAGACTTGCTACCACGAGAAGTAGAATGACTTAAATTCTTCATAAACATTAAACGATCCATGAAACATGTAATCATCTCAATACTTGAGGTTAGGATGAGTTTCCTAGAATGACAACTCCATAGCAAAGCATCCACAAAAGTTGGGAACCCTCTATCTGACTTTATATCTACATTTAAAACGTCCACTTTGGGGGGAGCACCTATGTGGTGCAGTTGCATATCTTTCCCGTCAATCTCATTGCATATGTGAAAATCAAGAGAAACTTGAGACCAAGAGATCAAATTTGATAGGAATTTCCTCAACTTAAAGAACCATGAAGCATTTAAATTCCCAGACCAGCAATCAAGAACGATACGTGAGTGCTTCAATTGACTTGACTCTTTTGCAATTTTAAACTTAGGAATTTGATCTCCCATATACTCAAGTGGTACCAAGTCTGAAGCATCAATCTCTCCATCTATGGTTATACTCTCAAGGGATTGGGATCTACAAAAAAGGTGCTGGAGAAATCCATCAAATATACACACACATGAGAGCTTTAAAGATTTCAGACTCTGACATTCAACAATATCCAACAAACGAGGCTCTTTAATATGACCACAATAAAGCAAGCGTTCTAGAGTTGGTGCTTGGATTTTGACATGTTGCTTTCCAAGTGTCCAAATGGAAACTGACCTGATCTTTTGAAGATTCGACAACTCAATCTTTTCCAATCCAAAGCAATGCTTAAGGATGAAACTTTCAATCAAGGGACAACTAGTGAGTAGAGTCTGAAGTATGTTGTCGTTTAAGAAGACCTCGGATAGAAAAAGCTTTCTCAAAGAATTGCAGTTCGCCACACCACTAGACAGTGAAACAGTCATTAGTTCACAATCTGTTACAACCAATTCTCTTAAGGATTTTGCGTCCAAGATTTTGAAAATAGGAAAGAGGTATATTATCGAAGAGCTAGTATCTGTATACACTAGATGTTTTACACCGTTCCGAAGTGCAATACCAAGCCACTTATCAAGGAGGGGGAAAACTTTAAGTAACTTATCATGATTGTGGCTTAGAAGTTTTTACATTCATAATTTATAGATTGCGGTGTTTATGTAACCTGGAAAAGTAAACAAAACCCTTCTCTAGGCGGAATCGGACTAACATCCAGCTAAACTAAGTTGAGTCGTGTAATAATTACTTTAAAACTAAAATTTATCTATTAGCTTAATTATAAAGTTGATTAATACTAATATTAATGATTATTTTACTATAAAAAATTGAAGTATTCTACTACTTTATTTGATATAATTAAATTTTTAATGATCACATTATATTGTAACTTAATCCTACTTTTAAATACAAGAATTCAAAACATATTGCATAAAAAATTGATGTATTTAATTCAGTACAATTTTTTGTATTTATTGATTTCTTTGCTTTGGAGGTTCCATGTTTTGTTCAAAATTTAATTAACTAAATTCGAATTTGAGTTCTAAATCAAACTAGCGACTTATATCGTTCAGTCTCGTTTCAATTTAATTATCAATTAACGCAATTAATTCTTATATTTTTCTTAACTAGTCGGTTTATTATGAATTTAAGATTTTCTAGAGGCATAGCGACGCATAAAAAACGAAACATTAAAGAGTCGGCTTGAGTTTGCCTCAAGTTTTGTTATACTTTAACAAAGCTCAATTGGTACGGTTCCATACTAGACTAGGCTCAGCTCGCTCGACTCAATGCCTAAGCGTAGTTGTTAGCAACTAACATAAGAACATGGGCCTCTAGAAGTCGTCTCCATTTGCAAAATTGACAAAGAAAACTAGACCATCCAAATTTGTCCCATTCATGTGTTTACATTGAAACTAGTAATCCAAAAATAAGGCAGTTAACTTGCTACAACAGGTTAAATTGCATTTTCATATTTTTAGCGTAATTTAACTTATTGTAGCAGTTACAAGCTTAATTTTCAGGTTACAAGTCCCACTTATTAAGGATAGTCTCATGCAATCTAATAGTATAAGCGAATAAGTGACCCTTCTCTAAAGCAAGTAAAGTAACTGTTTTAGGCCTCACATTTATGGGGGCCCCTATTTTTTGTTACACCTAATAGGCTATATATAAGTTTAGAAAAAAAGTTGTGTGTGTGAAAAAGTTTGATTTCTTTCTTTAAAAATATAGAGAAGAAAGATTTCCAACTGCTATGATTTCTGCCAAGGATATTGCATTTGAACTGAATATTGAACCTGAATTTCGTAAGAAACATGTGATATATACGAATAAATAATTTGATGAGAATGATGATAATGAAATCTCAAAATCTCTCGAAGTGTCCTATAGAGTTGATTACTTTTTATACATAGTATAAATTGATTTGAACAACTCGAAGCATATGAAAATATTTTTTATTTTCTCTTAGCGTAAAAAACTAAGATCACTAAATGATGAAAATTTGAAAAATATATTAACTTAATCTTGAATGTTCAATAAATCATAATAATCAATCCGATATTCATGATTTAGATTTATTTTCTGAATTAAAAGTGTTAAGAAAAATAGTACAATTAGAAGATAACAGTTTAATTGATATACTCCAACAAATAATTTTTTTTTCTTTTCAAATGCCTATATTTCTTATAAAATAATGTTAATAACTCCTGTTACAGTTGCTTCAGTGGAAAGAAGTTTTTCAAAATTAAAATTGATAAAATCTTACCTTAAGATCAACAATATCTCAAGAGAGGTTAAATAATGGATTAGCTATACTGTCATTTGGGAAAGACTTATTAAGAGAAATTGATTATAAGAAAATTATTAATAACTTTGCATCTAAAAGAAGTTAGAAAAATGACTTCAAATAAAAAATAATAATAATTTTAAAAAAGTTAAGGCCCCTCATAAAGTTTGCCTTTAGGCCACAAAATTCGTTGGACCGCCCCTGAATGTAAACATCTTTACTTGTACATACACCACAAACAATTGGGGTAAATGTTATTTCAACAGAAAATTGCATGTGAACTTTGGGGAAATTATCAGAAGTATTATGTATAGAACCAAATCATGAAAATAGACAAATGTGATGTGAATGCACACAATAGAATAACTCTTTATTTATCAAAGATAAATAAGAAGTTGTGAGGATAATCTTCAAATGAAAAGGCAAATATCTCTTTTATAGGCATCTGAATGCCTTGCTGAAGTAATCACTTACGTCATAAAAAAAGAATTCGAAGATAAAATCTTTCGCCTAACATTCTGTTTCATACTGCTTTTTCTCCTTTGAAGACAAACATATAATTTGCTTTTTCACTTTGTTTGTTTTATAATTGTCTTCTTTCTTTGACATTTTTATTTTACACGTGCAGGGCTTTGTATAAACATCTTTACTTGTACATACATACACCACAAATAATTGGGGCAAATGTTATTTCAACAGAAAATTGCATGTGAACTTTGGGGAAATTATCAGAAGTATTATGTATAGAACCAAATCATGAAAATAGACAAATGTGATGTGAATGCACACAATAGAATAACTCTTTATTTATCAAAGATAAATAAGAAGTTGTGAGGATAATCTGCAAATGAAAAGGCAAATATCTCTTTTATAGGCATCTGAATGCCTTGTTGAAGTAATCACTTACGTCATAAAAAAAGAATTCGAAGATAAAATCTTTCGCCTAACATTCTGTTTCATACTGCTTTTTCTCCTTTGAAGACAAACATATAATTTGCTTTTTCTCTTTGTTTGTTTTATAATTGTCTTCTTTCTTTGACATTTTTATTTTACACGTGCAGGGCTTTTTATAAACATCTTTACTTGTACATGATGGGATCCATCTCATTCAAAAATTAAAGTAATAAACATGTGCCTAAGGAAAATATTTGGCTGAAAATTTCTTTGGTTTGGTAGCCTAACTTTGTTGAATTTCTTTAGTTTGGTAGCCAATTTTGTTAAATTGTTAACATTGAAGAAAAAGAAGAAAAAGTATGTGCAAGTTGTCAAATATAGTAGACTTTAGAGAGTGAGGCTTCGATTATAAAAGGAGAGCTTCAGATCTCATTTCTACACACCAAAAAAGAGAGAAAGAAAGAATGAGGTTTCACAGACAAGGTAAAAGAAAATAGCTAGTGAGAAAAATAGAGAGTGAGTGATATTGTAGTGAGGTAAGAATATCAAAAGAGAGTTATTTCTTTTGAGTGTTATAGTAGTCTTTGGAGTATTTTACTCGGACCTACAAAGTGTAAAATTCCTTTCTATAGTGATATCAGTTGCTCGTTTCGGGGTCGTGATTTTTCCCTTATTCAAAAGGGTTATCCACGTAAACAATCTTAGTGTTGTTGTCACTCTTTTATTCTTGTTAATTATCGTATCTCGGTTCTACGTTATCATTTCGTTTTTATTATTGTGAATATTATTTTTGTAGGGGGTTTATTTTCAATAACTGGTATCAGAGCACAGGTTCTGCTCGCTCACAGAAGTACTATTAGCTGTCGGTAGTACTATACTCGGTAAAAAGAAATATCCGGAGTAAAGTACGAGGTAGCAAAATTCAACGGAGATAACGGTTTCTCAACATGGCAAAGAAGAATGAGGGTTCTGCTTATCCAACAAGGATTACACAAGGTACTAGATGTTGATGCCAAAAAGCCTGATACCATGAAAGTTGAGGATTTGACTGACTTGGATGAAAGGACTGCTAATGCAATCAGGTTGCACTTATCAGATGATGTGGTAAATAACATCATTGATGAAGACACCGCACGTGACATTTGGACAAAGTTGGAAAGCCTATACATGTCTAAAACACTAACAACTAAATTGTACCTGAAGAAGAAGCTATACGCCCTACACATGGGTGAAGGTACGAAATTTTTGTCACATTTAAATATGTTTAACGGACTAATCACAAAGCTCTCCAATCTCGGAGTGAAAATCAAGGAAGAAGATAAATCCATATTGCTATTGAACTCGTTGCCATCTTCCTATGATAATTTGGAAACAACCATCCTGCATGGTAAGACTACTATTGAGTTGAAAGACGTCACATCAACTCTTCTACTCAATGAGAAGATGAGAAATAAGCCTGAAAATCAAGGACATACTCTCATCACAGAAGGTAGAGGCAGGAGTTATCAAAGAAGTTCGAGCAACTATGGTAGATCCGGAGCTCATGGGAAGTCTAAGAACCGATCCAAATCAAGAGACAGAAAGTGCTACAATTGCGATCAACCAGGTCACTTCAAAAGAGATTGCCCAAATCCAAGGAAAGGCAAAGGTGAAAGCAGTGGCCAGAAGAATGATGACAACACAACCGCCATGGTGCAAAATAATGATAATGTTGTCCTCTTTATAAACGAGAAAGATGAATGCATGCACTTGTCAGGTCCGGAGTCGGAATGGGTGGTTGATACAACAACATCTTACCATGCCACACCGGCAAGAGATCGTTTTTGTAATAGTATGTGATTTCGGCACTGTGAGAATAGGTAACACAAGTTATTCAAAGATTGCGGGGATTGGTGACATTTGTATAAAGACAAATGTCGAATGCACATTGGTTCTAAAGGACGTACGACATGTACCTTATTTGCGGATGAACTTGATCTCGGGAATTGCTTTAGACTGAGATGGATACGAGAACTATTTTGCAAATCAAAAGTGGAGATTCACCAAGGGATCATTGGTGATTGCAAAGGGAGTTGTTCGTGGCACGTTGTACCGTACAAATGTAGAAATATACCAAGGTGTATTGAACGCGACACAAGATGAGATTTCTATAGATTTGTGGCACAAAAGGATGGGTCATATGAGCGAGAAGGGATTGCAGATTTTTGCTAGGAAATCATTTATTTCTTATGACAAAGGTACAACGGTAAAACCTTGTGACTACTGTTTATTTGGTAAGCAACATAGAGTCTCATTTCAGACATCGTCTGAAAGAAAATTGAATATACTTGTTTTGGTATATTCTGATTTTTGTGGTCCAATGGAAATTGAATCGATGGGCGGTAAAAAATATTTTGTTACTTTTATTGATGATGCTTCACAAAAATTGTGGGTTTATATTTTGAAAACCAAAGATCAGGTGTTTCAAGTTTTTCAGAAGTTTCATGCTCTGGTGGAAAGGGAGACATGCCAAAAGCTAAAATGTCTCTGAAATGACAATGAAGTTCAGTACACTTTAAGGGAATTTGAAGAGTACTGTTCGAGCCACAGGATCAGACATGAAAAGATAATTTCTGGAACCCCACAGCATAATGGCATAGCCGAAAGGATGAACCGCATCATTGTGGAGAAGGTGAGAAGCATGCTCAGAATGGCTAAATTACCTAAGTCATTCTGGGGTGAAGCAGTTCAGACAACCTGTTACCTGATCAATAGGAGTCCATCAGTTCCCTTGGCGTTTGACATCCCAGAGAGAGTTTGGACCAACAAGGAGGTGTCCTACTCGCATCTGAAGGTGTTCGGTTGCAGAGCTTTTGCACATGTACCAAAGGAGCAGAGAACAAAGCTGGATGATAAATCTGTTCCCTGTATATTCATCGGATACGGAGATGAAAAGTTCGAGCATAGATTGTGGGATCCTGTAAAGAAGAAGGTCATTATAAGCAGAGATGTAGTCTTCCGAGAAAGTGAAGTCGGAACTGCTGATGATATGTCAGAGAAGGCCAAGAATGGTATAATTCCTAACCTTGTTACCATTCCTTCTTCTTCTAACTATCCCATAAGTGTAGAAAGTATGACCGATGAGGTTGGCAAGCATGGGAGCAACCTGGTGAGGTTATTGAGCAGGGGGAGTAACTTGATGATGATGTCGAGCAAGTGGAGTACCCCACTCAAGAAAAAGAACAACCTCAACCTTTGAGGAGATCAGAGAGGCTAAGTGTAGAGTCATGCAAGTACCTTTCCACAGAGTATGTCCTCATTAGTGATGATGGGGAGCCATAAAGTTTTAAGAAGGTGCTGTCTCATCCAGAAAAAAACCAGTGGATGAAAACCCTGCAAGAGGAGATGGAAAAAGACCACTCAAATGCAAATGGGTCTTTAAACTCAAGAAATAGAAATGGCAAGATGGTCAGATACAAAGCTTGATTGGTGGTAAAAGGCTTCGAACAAAAGAAAGGTATTGATTTTGACGAAATTTTCTCACCTGTTGTCAAAATGACTTCTATTCCAACAATCTTGAGCTTAGCAGCTAGCCTAGATCTTGAAGTGGAGCAGTTAGACGTGAAAACTGCATTTCTTCATGGAGATTTGGAAGAGGAGATTTATATGGAGCAGCCAGAAGGATTTGAAGTAGCTAAAAAGAAACACATGGTGTGCAAATTGAATAAGAGTCTTTATGGGTTGAAGCAAGCACCAAGGCAGTGGTACATGAAGTTTGACTCATTCATGAAAAGTCAAACATACATAAATACTTATTCTGGTCCATGTGTATACTTCAAAAGATTTTCTGAGAATAAATTTATTACATTGTTGTTGTATGTGGACAACATGCTAATTGTAGGAAAAGACAAGGGGTTGATCGCAAAGTTGAAGGGAGATTTGTCCATGTCATTTGATATGAAGAACTTGGACCCATCATAACAAATTCTGGGTATAAAGATAGTTCAAGAGCCAACAAGTAGAAAGTTGTGGCTGCCTCAAGAGAAGTACATTGAACGTGTACTGGAACGCTTCAACATAAATAATGCTAAGCCAGTCAGCACACCTCTTGCTTGTGTTCTAAAGTTGAGCAAGAAGATGTGTCCTACAACAGTGGAGGAGAAAGGGAACATGGCTAGAGTTCCTTATTCTTCAACAGTCGGAAGCTTGATGTATGCAATGATATGCACCAGACCTGATATTGCTCATGCAGTTGGTGTTATTAGCAGATTCTTTGAAAGTCCTGGAAAGGAACATTGGGAAGCAGTCAAGTGGATATTCAGGTACCTAAGAGGTACTGTAGGAGATTGCTTGTATTTTGGAGGATCTGATCATATCTTGAAGGGCTACACGGATGCTGATATGGATAGTGATACTGATAATAGAAAATCCACTATTGGATATATATTTACTTTTTTAGGGGAGCTATATCATGGCAGTCTAAATTGCAGAAGTGTGTTGCACTTTCAACAACTGAAGTAGAGTACTTTACCGCTACAGAAGATGGCAAGGAGATAATATGGCTCAAGAGGTTTCTTCAAGAGCTGGAATTACATCAAAAGGAGTATGTCATCTATTGTGATAGTCAAAGTGCAATAGACTTGAGCAAGAACTCCATGTACCATGCAAGAACAAAGCATATAGATATGAGATATCATTGTATTCGTGAGTAGGTGGAGAACAAATCTTTACAGGTCAAAAAGATTTACACGAGTGAAAATCCTGCTGATATGTTGACCAAGGTGGTACCAAGAGACAAGTTCGAGCTATGCAAAGAACTTGTCGGCATGCACTCAAACTAGAAGACAGAGCAACCTCCTCTAGATGAATGAGACTGGAGAGGGAGATTGATGGGGTCCATCTCATTCAAAAGCCAAAATAATAGGCATGTGCCTAAGAAGAATATTTGGATGAGAATTATTTTAGTTTGGTAGCCAAATTTATTGAATTTCTTTGGTTTGGTAGCCAACTTTATTGAATTTTCAACATTGAAGAAAAAGAAGGAAAAATGTGTGCAAATTATTAAATATAGTAGGCTTTAGAGAGTTAGACTTCGGCTATAAAAGGAGAACTTCGACTAGCATTTCTACACACCAACAAAGAGAGAAAGAAAGAGTGAGGATTCACATACAAGATATAAAAAAATAGTCCGTGAGAAAAATAGAGAGTGTGCGATATTGTAGTGAGGTGGGAATATCAAAAGAAAGTTATTTCTTCTGAGCGTTGTATTGGTCTTTGGAGAATTTTACTCGGACCTACAAAGTATAAAATTCCTTAATATAGAGATATCAGTTGCTCGTCTCGGGACCGTGATTTTTCCATTATTCAAAAGGGTTTTCCACGTAAAAAGTCTCGGTATCATTGTCACTCTTTTATTCTTGTTAATTACCATATTTCGGTGTAACGTTATTATTCCGCTTTTATTACTGTGAATAATATTTGTGTAGGGGGTTTATTCCCAACAGTAAATGCACCACAAATAGTTGGGGTAAATGTTATTTCATGTCACGACCCAAACCGATGGGCCGCGATGGACACTTGGTGCCTTACTCAAACGAGTACCAACGTTACATATCATTCTTATCGTACTGTCATTGGCAAATGGGCCAAACGGGCCATCATGGGCTAACCAGAATAAACACAAGGGAATAGTCAATATAAGACCACCCAATCTGACATAAAAACTTATACATGTGACATAGGGCCTACAAGACCAAAATAATCATTCGTACACTGAACATAGGCCGACAAGGCCATACAATCTTTTAGGTACATGACATCTGTCTACAAGCCTCTAAGAATACATAATTGTCACAAAGGTCGGGACAGAGCCCCGTCATATCAAACAATACACGTATAAATCATACTGACCAAACAAGCAACTCCGGAGCAAATGGAGCCCACCAACATTTTTCGCTGAGCTGATAGCCTACTTGGAGGACTCTCGATCTATCTATCGGGACCTGCAGGCATGAAACACAGTGTCCCCAGGCAAAAGGGACGTTAGTACAAATAATGTACCGAGTATGTAAGGAATAAAAATTAGTAAATAATAGTCATGCGAGAAACATGGAGTAAGAGACTTAACATGTAAGTCTGAACAACTCTGTGAATCATTAATATTTATAATGTCATGCATATGCGTATAAATGACATACCATGCTTAGGTATATGTCATAACATTATCAAGCTTCTGAGGGCATCCCATCATATCATCTCGGCCACTATACGTAAACCATCAACGTATACCAGCTGATTAGGTGGTGGTGCGTATATAATGCCATAACCTTTTCCCATATCCCATATACATATAATATACGCGTATATAATGCCATCTGGTTATGGGTCAATGTACATGTATAAATGCATGAAATGCATAAGAAATACGTTAATAAGATTTCTCGGAATGTCAAAAAAATCAATATGCCTTTCGGATAAACTTTATCAAATACGTATTTTTTGTGAGACCCATGAAAAAAGGATATAATAATAATTCACACGGGGAATCAAGAATATATGCACCTCTAGTATTTTTATGAATAGAGTCATTTATGAAAGTTGCGTATTTTGCTTATTTTATTTGTATTATTTGGATCATGCCAAAAAGAAAGAAGGGATAGCCTTAACATACCTGAGCCGATTCTCTTGACAATCCCTCTAACACACGTCAATTACGATAACACATGTGACGGCAAGATCGGAGTAGGAAAAAATCCGTATGGTATTCTTGAGAAAGATTGCACCGTACTCCCTTAAAATTATAAAATCTCACGTTGCTAAGATGCTAAGAAATCTGTTTGAATTTTTGTTTCAAGATAATCACGTCACAACCATATGAATCCTTGTATGAAATGGGCAGAAGCTTTCTTTGTCATTGTAGAGACTCAAAAATGAATTAGAAAGGTTCTCTTAACCTTTGGGAGTGGTCCCTACTTTGTGGCTTAGTTGGCCAAAGCCTTCTCCAAATTTTTGCCACCTTTTATGTGAATTTAAGATTCATTACATGGTTCTTGATCAAGACTATCTGGGCTGCCAAGTTTTTTTTTTGGGGGGGGGGGGGTAGCTTATGCAAAGAATTGTAATTAATTATCCACCAACCTTTTAATTAACTTGGTAATCCCCGAGTAGTCCAATAATTAACCAATTACCCACATAATTAAGAATTATCTCAAATGACTTAAAATACTACTCACTTTTAATACACCTTATACATCTTGCTATCATGGTCATATGGTACCTTGTATGACACTAGTCCATAAATACGGGGTATTGTAGCTTGGATTGTATTTTATCTCAAAATGTCAAACTTCGACAAAATTCAGTTTCTTCGATTCGCTTACCCTTTCACCTTCACGAATTTATTTATCACATGTTTGAAATAGGATAATACTTATAACTTCAAAATAATCTCATTCCTGAGCTTAGGTCGATTAACTTACGACGAAACTTTAACGTACGAAAATGCGGGATGTAACATCTCATTTTCGAGATTTTATAAATTTAATTATGGCATACTTTCACGTACGAAAATATGGGGTGTAACATCATTCCCCCCCGGAACATTCATCCTCGAATGTTGACTGATGCACTTATTATTTTCATAACTTATGTCTTCTGAATACTTTAGTACTCTCCTTGCCATCTAGGCAATTGTTTTGTGAATAAATCCAAAGGCCAGAGCATCCCCCCCTTTAAGCCTCTTTCTCACACCACGACTTGTGGTCGGAATTTTTCCAATCTCGTAGTTGTTACTAACTTCTATCATGCAGTCTGTATGACTTTGACCTTGTAAGTGTGCCTATGTGACTCTTCTCTCCTTTTTCCTCCAGCTTTTAGCCAATCTCTAGGCCTCACTTTGTAAATATTATACAAAGCTTGACAAGATATCCCACTAGTTACTCTCGTTGCTTATCCCATATGTATAAATCTATGTCATTTAATGCTTTCTGATTACTGTTCATCCTAAGAATGACGGCCTAATCTCATCTCATACTGTTGTAGCTTTTATCCATCCATTGTTGATTCACCTTAATGTTGATCTATAATTTACTACTAATAACTTGAAACTTCTTACGTAATACATTGCCACTAGGGCTTACATTGCATCGAGGAATATTTGAAGTGATATTCCTGATCCACTTAGGGGCGATACTATACTATACTTCCATAACCGTATTTCATAGCATCCCAATGTGATTTATCTTACGTGGTATTTTAATCCTGTACAATTCATGAAATCAGTAATCAATCGAAGGCCCAAACGTCATCCTTCATCTATCACAATTACACCTTGGTTCTATTACCAGGGCAGCATTCTATCTCTTCTAAATGCTACTAGTCTTAGACTCCTTTGAGTTCATTCAGGCTATACTGAGCTTTCTATAACTTAGAGAAACCATCAACTCTCTTGTTTTCATGGGCTTAATCTTGAGGACTTATCCATTCTCATCACCTTCTCACTCGCCCTTTCTTATCCTTACTCTTGTCTTCCTAAAACCTTGTCGCTTTACCATACTTTAGCTTGCGACCTATATATTATTTATACTACTCGCAAACTTCCTTCAGCTTACTTGCATTGTCGATTTCCTTATGTCATCCTAGAACATTGAGCGAGACATCACATCGTTTCTAACTCGTGTTCACTCTTTTAGCTAGACCTTTCAATAGTTAGAAACTATAGGTTGGAAGATATTCCAGTAACGACGCCGCTACCATTCCTGGATACTGAATTCCAGTGCTTCTAACCTTCTATCTGCAGTATGGATTATTCGCAACCTTCTACATTTGAGTATCTCGCATGTTGTTCACCTTTACCTTACTTACCTTAAAATTTTGCATTACATCTTCTATCTCTTTCATGACCTTGCTTTAACACAGATATAATTCACATCCACAACTTGAAGCTATATTATAATACTTGCACCTCTGGTGCATACACAATCCGGTGGGAGCTTCATACTGACTTCTTATAAGGTTAGTACTCTTCTAACTGGCTTTATCATTGAGCCATTATAAATATGGTTGTTGTACTATCTCTCTTGTACCTCTGATATTAAGAGCAATTCTACAATGTTCTCAATCATGATGTCTAAAATTTTCTGGGTCCAACAATCAGATTCCTGATTTGCTTCGTTGATGTAACTCTTTAGTTTCCTCTTCCTTCTGATCAGCCTTTATGTAGGATTGAGCTATCTTCCGATCTGCGGATCCTGATATTAGTTATTACTTTAGCCTTTCATAGACGCTATGGAATATCCGTGATACCATCATCTAATAATTCATTCCCTTGTCTATGACCTCGACTCAATTCTTTCTTTTAACTTATACTAGAGTCTTCTACAGTTGCATGATTGTCAACATATATGCTGCATGGATAATACTCCGAACTCTTAAGTGCGTTCATAACGTAACTAACTCTGGATCATTGATCGAATAATTCCTTTCGTTCCGGCTCAGCTTTCTTTAAACGTAAGCAATTACTTTTCATGGTCTGTCTGCCCCCTTGTTGTGTGCATACTTAGCTTATCTTAGTTCCCATACATGTCGGAATTTTGTGCAATATATATGGTCACGAATATTACTTTTGGTTTAATTTCCCGCTCATTAGCCATGATAGGTGCCGCTTTCTTATGGAGTGCATACAATGTTTTTGTGAGACTGTTGTTACAAGACCATTTCCTCTTTAGGTCACTGTGCTTAGGTTGAAGCCTTATTCCTTATTTCCTCAGCTAGTCTTTCATTGTAGTAGTTAGGGAGGACCCTCTGACTCTTGTAAAGCTGCGAGCTTATTACATCAAATACTCGACGGAATTTTTGATGTTCTTTCTCGCCTCTAATTATCCGTAGTTACTTACCTCCATACTCATGTGCTCGTACAGTTGCTTCTGAACTAGTATTTTGACTGTCTTCCTAGTGGCACTCTTTTTGTTTTTCGTAACACTTATAAGGTACTTTTACCCCAACTCTTATCTGAATATTTCTCAAGGATCACGATATCATTATCTGCGAGACTGGATTCACTATGTTGGGGTTCACTATGTTTATCTTGCACGATCTGCTGATTTGTCTATATCCTCTTGTCTCTCCATAACTAAGCTCCTTATTTATCAATAACATCTCGGGCAGAAACCCTTACTTCCTCTCCTTGACGCCGTGCTTGCATAATGTTCTGAAATCGTAGCATATCTGTAGGATTTGGGTAAGTGCAAGCTTATTCCTTTTTAATTTTTATTGCATTCTTCCTTTACCATTCCATAATTACTAGAACCATTCAATTCTGACTTCATGCCACATCACTCCATATTCCCCCCTTTAGGGGAGTACTAAGAATTGGAGCTACGACGTTACCTCTTCATCCTTGGCGTCTTTTCACATCATCGATGATCCTTACTCACCTCGCGGTAATCCTTCTATACCAAGGATAACGAAATTCCTTACTTGCGAGGGTGACACTTAGTGTAACTGGCACATACAGTCCCTTAAGCTTAACTTTGCTCACCTTACTTGCTTTAGGGAAGCGTCTTCCTAAATGACCTTTAAAGGGTATTCTTATGTCGTCCATTCTATTATCGTCGGGATGCAATCTCTAAAATTCTCATGATGCCGACTATTACTCAGTCCCTAGTTCATGTTTAGTTTATCTTGCTCACCAGTCCATACCGATTTTTATTACTTTGGGGTCTAACTTTTCCTTCTGGTAATCAAGTTAGAGTCACGAACTTATTTCTCGAAATGAGGATATGACTTTAAGGCCTATACTCTTTTGTTGTCTCAAGGCCTGTCACCTCTCGTCTTTTCCTTCACTTGACTATAGACTCTGTAATACTGTCATTTTTTTGATCTAACGTTGTCATCCATGTATTACATCTTACTCATAATGCTTTATTATCTCTCTTCTTATTTCCCTGCTAATGTTTATGTCTATCACTTTATTCTGAAAACTCGAACAAGATATTCTTTTGCTTTTAGCTCTCCTTGCTCCATCCATTGTCTCTTCGAATTGCCTAACATTCTCTCTTTACTAGGGACGAGAGCCATACTAAGGTAATATTTATCCCTTCAGAATTCCAGTGCCTATCTTTGAACATTCTAGTATTCATATCTAGCTGTACTATTCTAGAATGCACCATTTAGGTGTCTCACAAGGAGAATTATTACCACGTTTGTAATAGCCTTAAAAAATGTCAGCTAACGTTAATAATCCGTCCAACATTTTGGGTTACTTTAACCCCAGCTGGATCCTGATAGCCCGTCCTTCTCTTAAGCTATATATGTTGGCTCCCATGGAGCATAACTGAGATGGGTGTGACTAATTGTACATACCTCTGTTATAATTGAAGGTAACTCAAAATGCTTATATTTCTCTACTTGAATTGTAAATACTGTTAATCTTCATTAACTGGGTATCTTGTATCCTTCTTCACCTTGCTTCTATTACTTGCTGAAACTTATGTCTACCTTCCGATTCTCTTATTCCTTTTTACCGTAAGAGTGGATAGACATTCTTGCCTTAGGGATCCTTATCAAGAAGCTTACACATCTTAGTACACACATGATCTGCTGAATACCTCATATTTATCCATCATAAGCATGATGCAAAAATCGATTTCCTTTGACTCAACTCTTCCACAACTATATCGCTTACCAACCGTCTTACTGGATGTAGGCATCATCGTATTATGGATAAGATAAAGATTAGGAAATTGAGTTCTTACAACTGAGCTCTACCACACGATCTAGAGTAAGAAGAAAGAGTGACAGTCCTAAATGCCTTGTAGTCTCCTGCTTATAAGTGAGGTGCACAACACACCCATAAACAAGACTCTACTAGACACGACTTGCAGACTCCCTATGACAGAACTGCTCTGATACCACTTTTGTCACGACCCAAACCGATGGGTTGCGACGGGCACCCGGTGCCTTACTCAACCGAGTACCAACATTACATATCATTCTTATCGTACTGTCATTGGCAAATGGGTCAATGGACCGTCATGGGCTAACCAGAATAAACATAAGGGAATACTCAATATAAGACGACCCAATCTGACATAAAAACTTATACATGTGACATAGGGCCTATTAGACCAAAATAACCACTCGTACACTGAACATAGGCCGACAAGGCCATACAATCTTTTACGTACATGACATCTGTCTACAAGCTTCTAAGAATACATAACTGTCAGAAAGGTCGGGACAGAGCCCCGCCATACTAAACAATACACGTATAAATCATAATGATCAAACAAGCAACTTCGGAGCAAATGGAGCGCACCAACATCTTCCGCTGAGATGACATCCTACTTGGAGGACTCTCGACCTGTCTATCGGGACCTGCGGGCATGAAACGCAACGTCCCCAGGCAAAAGGGACGTCAGTACGAATAATGTACCGAGTATGTAAGGAATGAAAATTAGTAAATAATAGTCATGAGAGAAACATGGAGTAAGACACTCAACATGTAAGTCTGAACAACTCTGTGAATCATTAATATTTACAATGTCATGCATATGTGTATAAATGTCATACCATGCTTAGGTATATGTCATAACATCATCAAGCCTCTGAGGGCATCCCATCATATCATCTCGGTCACTGTGGGCAAATCATCAACATATACCAGCTGATCAGGTGGTGGTGCGTATATAATGCCATAACCTTTTCCCATATCCCATATACATATAATATACGCGTATATAATGCCATCTGGTCATGGGTCAATGTACATGTATAAATGCATGAAATGCATAAGAAATACATTAATAAGATTTCTCGGGATGTCAAAAAAATCAATATGCTTTTCGGATAAACTTTATCAAATACGTATTTTTTGTGAGACCCATGAAAAAAAGATATATAATAATTCACACGGGGAATCAAGAATATATACACCTCTAGTATTTTTATGAATAGAGTCATTTATGAAAGTTGCGTATTTTGCTTGTTTCATTTTTATTATTTGGATCATGCCAAAAAGAGAGAAGGGATAGCCTTAACATACCTGAGCCGATTCTCTTGACAATCCCTCTAACACACGTCAATTGCGACAACACACGTGATAGCAAGATCGGAGTAGAAAAAACTCCGTATGATATTCTTGAGAAAGATTGCATCGTACTCCCTTAAAATTATAAAATCTCACGTTCCTAAGATGCTAAGAAATCTATTTGAATTTTTGTTTTAAGATAATCACGTCACAACCATATGAATCCTTGTATTAAATGGGCTGAAGCTTTCTTTGTCATTGTAGAGACTCAAAAAATGAATTAGAAAGGTTCACTTAACCTTTGGGAGTGGGCCCCAATTTGTGGCTTAGTTGGCCAAAGCCTTCTCCAAATTTTTGACACCTTTTATGTGAATTTAAGAGTCATTACATGGGTCTTGATCAAGATTACTTGGGATGCCACGTTGGGGGGAGGGGGGTTAGCTTATGTAAAGAATTGTAATTAATTATCCACCAACGTTTTAATTAACTTGGTAATCTCCCACTAGTTCAATAATTAACCAATTACTAACATAATTAAGAATTATCTCAAATAACTTAAAATACTACTCATTTTTAGCACACCTTATGCATCTTGCTATTATGGTCATGTGATACCTTGTATGATACTAGTCCATAAATACGGAGTATTGTAGCTTGTACTGTATTTTATCTCAAAATGTCAAACTTCGATGAAATTCATTTTCTTCGATTCGCTTACCCTTTCACCTTCACAAATTTACTTATCACTTGTTTGAAATAATATAATACTTATAACTTCAAAATAATCTCATTCCTGAGCTTATGTCGATTAACTTACGACGAAACTTTAACGTACGAAAATGCGGGATGTAACATCTCATTTCCGAGCTTTCATCAATTTACTTATGACGTACTTTCACGTACGAAAATATGGGGTGTAACATAATTCCCCCACTTTGAAACATTCGTCCTCGAATGTTGACTGATGCACTTATCATTTTCATAACTTATGTCTTCTGAATACTTTAGTACTCTCTTTGCCATCTAGGCAATTGTTCTGTGAATAAATCCAAAGGCCAGGGCATCCACCCATTTAAGCCTCTTTCTCACACCACGACTTGTGGTAAGAATTCTTCCAATCTCGTAGGTTTTGCTAACTTTTATCATGCAGTCTGTACGACTTTGACCTTGTAAGTGCACCTATGCGACTCTTCTCTCATTTTTCCTCCAGCTTTTAGCCAATCTCTAGGCCTCACTTTGTAAACATTATACAAATCTTGAGAAGATGTCCCTTTGGGCATCTATAAGTATACTGAAGTTCTTCGTTCGGTATTTTATTGAACTTACGGATATTGCTTTACCTTATTTCATAGACCCGGTTATCCATTCGTATGACTTTACTGCATCTAGGTAGGTCATACTATAACATAATTCTTACTTCGATTTATCGTTACTGAGGTCTACTACCAAATTCCAGGTTACTCTCATTGCTTATCCCATATGTATAAATCTAAGTCATTTAATGCTTTCTCATTACTGTTCATCTTAAGAATGACGGCCTAATCTCATCTCATACTGTTGTAACTTTTATCCATCCATTGTTGATTCACCTCAATGTTGATCTATAATTTACTACTAATAGCTTGAAACTTCTTACATAATACATTGCCACTAGGGCTTACGTTGCATCAAGGAATATTTGAAGTGATTTTCCTGATCCACTTAGGGGCGATACTATACTATACTTCTATAATCGTATTTCATAGCATCCCAATGTGATTTACCTTACGTGGTATTTTAATCCTGTACAATTCATGAAATCATTAATCAATCGAAGGCCCAAACGCCATCATTCATCTATCACAATTACACCTTGGTTCTACTACCAGGGCAGCATTCCATCTCTTTTAAATGCTACTAGTCTTAGACTCCTTTGAGTTCATTTAGACTATACTGAGCTTTCTATAATTTAGAGAAACCATCAGCTCTTTTGTTTTCATGGGCTTAATCCTGAGGATTTATCCATTCTCATCACCTTCTCACTCGCCCTTTCTTATCCTTACTCCTATCTTCCTAAAACCTTGTCGCTTTACCATACTTTAGCTTGCGACCTACATAATTATTTATACTACTCGCAACCCTTCTTCAACTTACTTGCCTCGTAGATTTCCTTATGTCATCCTGGAACTATGAACTATGAACTCATTGCGTCTAAATTTTGAATCCGTCACTGAGTAGATAGTGTAGTGATAGAAACAAGGAATATTGTAGTGATTAAAACAAATGTGCAGAGCTTTCCACTTCTACTTCTATTTCTGTGTTATTCTGATATAGCAATAATTCGGAGAGATATTCCACTTATTTCCAGTTTGAAAGTAGACACATCACAAATAACGACTTCTAAGATGTGGTACTACCTAACGAGCTGTCAATGATCATATTAGCCAATTGATTTGTCGTAATAACAAAGAGATTTTCTATTTGATGGAACCAGTTCTGTTTTAATTTGAAAAAACAGACATCTCCCATGAGTCATTTGGCAGGCAGAGGCGTATCCAGGATATAACCTCTATGGGTTCAACCTTTAAGATTCTTAATATTGAACTCATTATATTCTTAAAGTTATGAGTTCATATCTACAATTTGTTTTTAGTGAACTTTTGCACATAAATTTGTGCTCGCGTAGAAAGTTATAGGTTCAATTGACCTCGTTGGTATAGAGCTACATCCGCCCCTGTTGGCAAGGTAAAAGAACTTGGGATCGCTATCCATGAACACGTCGAACCAGCTCTAGATCAGTTTTCGAATGAATCATCCGGGGAGTTTTCCTACCTGATTTTACTTTTGCATTTACTTTTGCGCATTGTCAGTATAAAAACATTTCTGATTTCGAGTTTTAAGTTTACCATATGAACTGTCGATTCCGTTCTAGTTAAAATTCAACAAAGTAAACACAGAAACTACAGAGACTAGATCATAAAACAAGCTAATGAGTCGACAAAATTTTCTTGTTTAAACTAAGATCTCACCGAAGAAAGTGCACCATATTTTTCTACTTTAATCGTAGGCAAGTTAAAACAAACATTACAAACAAATAAATTGAGCAGATAGTGAAAAATCAAATTTGATAGTTGGTGTAAACAGCTAGCTCATGTATTAGAACTTGTTGATGAGAGATTAAGAGACGACTACAACAAAGAAAGCAAATCTCTGCATTAAATTGGCGCTTGATTTCATGCTTACAGAAAATGCCCGAATTGTAGATTGCACTTAAGGCTATAACTATCAAATTAATGAACTGACCACTATATGGTGGCAATACTCTCAGAGATGAGAAAAATTGAGTCATTTAAGGATGTATAAAGAATCTTATGGTTCAACTTCAGCACAATTATCAGTACTTAAGAATTTGAAGCTAGATGTAAAAAAAGAATATAATCTATCCTGCAAAATAGATTATCAAAACATTAGAAATGAATAAGTACATTCACTTTGAAATAGAGATAAATTAACTGCATCACCAATCTAATAAAAAATAAACTTTCTCCCTCATCCCAACGATGTCCCCTTTTGCCAGCTCCCCATTTCCGAGCTCCACAGGCTGATTGTTCCGAGTGTAGGCTTTTACTTCTTTTAATTGACTAAGCCCAAGATTGCTTCCATGAGAAGTAGAATGGCTCGAATTCTTCATATACGTTAATCGATCAATGAAACATGTAATCATTTCACTTGTTGATTGCAGGTCGAGTCTCCTAGGATGACAACTCCACAGCAAAGCGTCCACAATTGTTGGGCACTTCCCTGGTGAATCTATATCTAAATCTAAAACGTCCACTTGGGGGGCAATAACTCTATGTTGTAGTTGCAAATTTTTCCTACTGAACTCAATGCCTTTGTCAAAACGAATGGTAACTTGAGAACAAGAGGCCGAGTTTGATAGAAATTTCCTCAACCCCCCAAACTATGTAGCAGTTAAATCATAGCAATGCAAAACTATTTTCGAGTGCTTCAATTGGCTCGACTCTTTAGCAATTTTAAGTTTAGGACATAGATATCCTATATATTCTAGTGATACCAAATTTGGAGCATCAATCTCCCTTATTATGCCCCAAGAATCCTGAATCTTCAAGTGCTTTAGAGATTGACTCCCGCAAATGTTAAATGCTCTTAACCTTCTAGAATTTCGAACTTTTAATATCAAACTCTCAAGGAATTGTGATGTAGAAATAAGGTGCTCGGGAAATCCAGATATTCTCGAACTTGATAGCTCTAAAGATTTCAGATTCTTACATTCAACAATATTTAATCCTTCAAAAGAATAACTAGAATAAGAAAAGTGTTCAAGAGTTGGTGCTTGGAGTATAACACACTGGTCTTTCTCTATCTTAATGGAAACTGACCTGATCTTTTGAAGATTCCGCAACTCAATCTTTTTCAACCTAGAACAATACTCAAGGATGAAAGTGACAATCAAAGGACAACTAGTCAATAGTGTCCGTAGCATGTTGTCCTCTAAATCGACACGACGTAAAGAAAGCTTTCTCAAAGAGCCCCAGTTCGCCACATGACTAGCAGATAATGAATGATGCATCAGATCACAACGAGATAGAACCAATTCTCTTAAAGATTTTGCTGCCAAGAGAGCGAAAATAGGCAAGGAGCATAAGCTACCAGAGAATTGAGTATTTATATACGTGAACTCTAGATCTTTTACACCATTCTGAAGTGCAATACCGAGCCACTTATCAATGAGAGGGAAAACTTCACATTCATAAGAAACAGAATCTGAAACTTTTGTAAGTTCAAACTTTTCTATAGGGATTTTCCCGTCCTTGTATCTTTCCATGACTTTGTCCACAATTTTCATATTGCCTTTGTGAAAATCAAAGGTGAATTCCAACTTGGGATGAGTTAACCAGGCTTGTAGCCATGTTTTGGAGAGAATTCTCATATGCTTTGCTTCTTCATAGGTAAGGTAAGAGAGGATTTTGTGAATAATGCATTCAGGCAATATGTCTGCTGTCGCTTTCCTTCTCATGGCCGCGGCCTCAAAATTTCAATGATCCAAAACCCTAAATATGCATTTGATCTTTGTCCGCGAGAAAAAGGTAAAAGGCCATTATACTGGCCTGGCAAATATAAAAAGAACATTTTGAAATACTACTAAATAATCTTTAAAATAATCATTCATTATGTTCCAATGTATTTGATTTACGTGCAAAGTGTTACTAGTTAGTACTTAGTACTTAGTACAACCATATGACGCTTGAAAAAAATAGTGAAATCGACTGGACAATAATCATAACAATAAATTTTGGATTCGAAGATAAAAGAATAATATTTTCAAATTTCGAGAGTCAAACTTCTTAACTTTGACCATGAATTGGGATATAGAATCTTTAAGTTTTTTAAATAAAATTTATATATTTAAAAACTATATAAAAATATTATAAATCATAATAATGAACAATTCAAAATATTTAAAAGGTATATAAAA
Organism: Nicotiana tomentosiformis; assembly: GCF_000390325.3. Lineage (NCBI taxonomy): Eukaryota > Viridiplantae > Streptophyta > Magnoliopsida > Solanales > Solanaceae > Nicotiana > Nicotiana tomentosiformis. The sequence goes on along the minus strand of NC_090820.1, from coordinate 27,945,541 downwards.
AATTCGTAGTCAAAGAATAATCCATGTGACTCTCGAAATCCGAAAAATATCATCTTTTAGGGACGGAGGGAGTATGAATTCACTAGAGACCTTAATTTGTGCAAAACTGACAATCTTCTTAAATACAGAACAAAGTATCTTTCCGTTCAGCTTAGCCACAAAACATCGGTACATAAAAATTTACTAAATTATGGGCCATATAGTGCGGCTAGATATTAAAAAAAATCTGGAATGTTGCATATGGTAAAAGATATAGCTGATGCTATTAATTTCTAAAGTTGAACTAGCTAGTTGTTCTACTAAGTTGTCACCAAGGGAATTTTACTGTAGCATTAAAAACATGGAGGGTTTTCCTTACAGGTTCTATTTTTGCATTATTCTTGAAGATTTTCAATATTGTTACGTATTTGATTTCATGGTCTAAACTTACAGTATGAACTGTCGATGCCATGCTAGTTAAAATACATGACAATAAACACACAAACTACTGGGAGCAGGCCATAAAACAAGCTAATGACTCGTTATTCATCTGAGGCAACTAGTGTATTTTATAGTACTAGAACAACTGCGAATCCAGTTTTCTAGTCATTCAATGGCACCTCAAAAGTGAAGATTGGCCGTATCTTTTTACCTATAACACTATTTATGCAAAAGATATAGTAACTTTATAAATGAATAAGTGCATTCAATTTGAAATACTAATAAACGAACTGCATCAACAGTCTAATAAAAAATAAAACTTTCTCCCTCTCCAAGAGGTTCCTTATTGACAGTCACAAATCTTCAAGACCCTCGGTGATTGATTCCCGTATATGTTTAACCTTAATTTAAACCCTATGTAAAGGCTACTTAACATCATACTCTCTCAAGGAATTGATATGTAGAGATAAGGTGCTGAAATTCATCGTATATTTTCATATGGGATAGCTTTAAAGATTTCAGATTCTGGCATTCAACAATCTCCAACATAGAGGATCTTCACAACACGTCTCAGAATAGGATAAGTGTTCAAGAGTTGGTGCTTGGATTTTAACACGTTGGTTTCTCCGTGTCCCAATGGAAACTGACTTGATCTTTTGAAGATTCCGAAGCTCAATCTTTTCCAACCCCGAACAAAAGTCAAGGATGAAAGCGACAATTAAGGGGCAACTAGTGAGTAGAGTCTGAAGCATGTTTTTGTCTAAGCTTACATTAGATAGAGAAAGCTTTCTCAATGAATTGCAGTTGGTCACAACACCACATGATGAAATACCCATCAGATTACAACGCGTCAGAATCAATTCTCTTAAAGATTTTGCTGCCAAGATTGTTGAAATAGGTAAGGGGTATGATGAAGTTCCTCTATACAAAAGATCCTTTACACCATGCCGAAGTGCAATTTCATGCCACTTATCAATAAGAGAGAAAACTTCACGATAATAATATCCTGAAAAGTTGGAAAATTCAAACTTGACAATAGGGATTTTGTAGTCACTGTATCTCTCCATAATTTTGTCCACTATGTTTATCTCTTTGCGAGAAACAACAATGAATTTCAAGTAGGGAAGAGTCAACCAGGCCTGTAACCATGTTTTGGAGAGAATACTCATCTTTGCTGCTTCTTCATAGTTAAGGTAAGATAGTATTTTGTCAATGAGACATTCAAGCAATATGTCATAAAATGTGGGTTGATCTCTCTTGCCCAAAGTAGAATTCTTCTTGTTATTGTGCAACCATACCTTAAAAATCCGTTTTTCTACTCCTATTTTGCTGCAAAACTCGCTAATCAGCTCTCCGTCTTGCTTCTGCAATTTCCACCCAATTCTTTCGGCGAATTCCAACATTCTTTCTGTAACGACCTGACTTGTCGTTTTAATAATTTACGTTCCGTTCGGTAACTTAAAGTCTTGAGAAGGTTTGAAATGTGTATTATGACTTGCGGGGGTGGTCAAGTTTGGTTTTCGGATGATTCAGGATTTAATTGAAAGAACAATTCTTGTTTTGGAAGTTTAACTTGAAATAATTGATCGGATGGTGAATTATATGTAAACGACCTCAAAATAGAGTTTTGATGATTCAAATAGCTCCGTATGGTGATTTTGGACTTAGGAGAGTGTCCGAAAAATTATTTGAAAGTCCGTAGTAAAATTTTGTTTGAAACGGCGAAAGTTGAATTTTTGAGAAGTTTGACCGGGGAGTTGACTTTTTGATATCGGAGTCGGAATCCAGTTCTAAAAATGTTTATAGATCCGTTATGTCATTTATGACTTGTGTGCAAAATTTGATGTCAATCGGAATTGATTTTGTAGGTTTCGGCATCGAATGTAGAAGTTGGAAATTCTTAAGTTCCTTAAGCTTGAATTGGGGTATGATTCGTGGTTTTAGCGTTGTTTTATGTGATTTTAGGTTTTAACTAAGTTCGTATAATATTTTAGGACATGTTGTTATATTGGGTTAAGGTCCCGAGGGCCTCGGGTGAGTTTCAGAGTGGTTTCAGATTATTTTTAACTGCTGGTTTTTTTGACAGCAATATGCGAAATTTCTGATGCGCAGAGCTCACTTTGGAAGCTTATATCTCGAAATCTTTAAGGAATCCCGAAATTATCGAAACATAAAAATTGTAGCCCTTTGATTCTAGTTTTCATAATGATAAACCATTCAGCATTCAGACATTTGTACGAAAAGTTATAATTGATTGACTGAAGCTGGTACTGCAGATTTTGGCTACAGTAGTGTGCATCGCCAGAAATTTCTGTTGCACATGGCTGACTTTGGGCGATTAAAAAATATGAAAGTTGTAGCCCTTTGTATCTAGTTTGTAGAAATTTAAATTGTTTGGCAGTTGGAGTTGAATACAAGAAGTTATGGTTGATACATTACAGGCTGTCGGGGAAGAATTTTGGAAGAGTTTGATGTTTTCAGCATAAGCATGTAATGATCCAAAGGTACATTTTTAGTTCTAGGGATTGAAATTCATTTTCGAGACTTTCGGGATTTTGATTATGAATTATAGGAGTGATCTGGAAAGTTCGGTCTAATTTCATCAAGTCGCGATTGGGTTTTTAGCGCAAACACATGAGTTAATTGTTTAACGAGCAAAATTGGTATCATATTGAGCAAATAAGCTCCGAATTGAGTTTTGATTGAACGAGTAGGTTTGTATTATTATTTGTGACTCATCAAGGTGTGGTCAGGCCCGTTTCTATGACTTCCCAGCCAGACCAGATGTTATTGCTTCAGATGCTATGATTACAGGTAGTGTCTCAGTTTGTCACAGAGATGCCTCTGTATTATTTGACCCTGGTTCCACGTATTCATATATTTCCTCATATTTCGCTCATTTCTGGATATGCCATGTGAGTATTTAGTCATCTGTTCATGTATCTACTCCGGTGGGCGATACTATTGGTATGGACAGCGTACATCGGTCATATGTGGTGACTATAGGGGGTCTGGAGACCCAAGTGGACCTTTTGCTGCTCAGTATGATTGACTTTGATGTGATATTGGATATGGATTTGTTATCTCCATGTCATGCTATTCTAGATTATCACGCTAAGACTGTGACGTTAGCGATGCCAAGATTTCCGAGGGTTGAGTAGAGCGGTTCTATAGATTATGTACCTAATAGGGTGATTTCATACTTAAAGGCTCAGCGAATGGTTGAGAAGGTTTGTCTATCTTATTTAGCTTTTGTGAGGGATGTTAGTGCTAAGACTCCTACTATTGATTCTGTTCCAATAGTACGTGATTTTCCGGATGTGTTTCGTGCAGACCTACTGGGCATGCCGCCTGACAGGGATATTGACTTTGGTATTGATTTGGTGCCGGGCACTCAGCCCATTTCTATTCCACTGTATCGTATGGCACCGGCAGAGTTCAAAGAACAGCTTCAGGAACTCCTTAATAAAGGGTTTATTCGGCCTAGTGTGTCACCTTGGGGTGCACCGGCTCTATTTGTGAAGAAGAAGGATGGTTCCATGAGAATGTGCATTGATTACAGGCAGCTGAACAAGGTCACAGTCAAGAACAAATATCCTTTGCCTTGTATTGATGATTTATTTGACCAGCTTCAGGGAGCGAGGGTGTTCTCCAAGATTGATTTGAGGTCAGGTTATCACCAGCTGAAAATTCGGGATTCGAATATTCTTAAGACAGCTTTCAGGACCCGATATGGCCATTATGAGTTCTTAATGATGTCTTTTGGGCTGACTAATGCCCCAACAATGTTCATGCATTTGATGAACTGTGTATTCCAGCCCTATTTGGATTCATTCGTTATTGTATTCATTGGGCTGAATGAACAGTGTATTCTAGCCCTATATGATACTTATATGTTTTAGAAAGAGTTTCTGTAAATTGGGTTGAATGCCATGTTTTGGGCCTTGTGCCAGTGCTGTTTGGACCCTTAGGGGCCTATTTCTTACTATCCTCTCATTGTTTTCGATTGAAATTCTATACTCAGTCATGGTTATACCTGTTTACTACATAACTCAGGTTTATCACTCTATTTTGATGCATATAAATGGTGTTTTGTGCTGAGTACCCTGTTCTTACTGAGAGACCGAGTGGCTTGAGAGGTTTATGACTGAGTGAGGCCGAGGGCCTGATTTGTGAGGATATTTATGGGATCGGGCTGCACGCCGCAGCATGTTTGATATAGGCCGAGGGCCTGAGTGATTTATGCCATGATATGGCTTGATATAACACTTGGGCTGAAGGAGCTCCTTCAGAGTCTGTACACACCCCCAGTGAGCGCAGGTACCTACTGAGTGCGAGTGCCGAGTGACTGGGAGGAATGAGTGATTGTGAGATATTCCCGAAAGGCATGCGTGATTGTGAGGTTTGCCCGAGGGGCTGTATGCGAGTGATGTTGCCCGAGGGGCTGAATATGATTTCACCATTTTTGCTTACCTTTGCATTGAGCCTTTGTTTGAAAAACTGTTGAAAAATATCTTTAAATGATGTTTTACTGGAAATGGGTTTAAACGAGATGATTTGATTCAAACACTGATTTTTTTAAAGCATGTTGTATTTTACCAAGATTTCATGATATGAACTTTATATGCTTTATTGCCTATCACTACTGCTCAGTCTTTATTTACTGTTGTTACTTACTGAGTTGGCGTACTCACGTTACTCCCTGCACCTTGTGTGCAGATCCAGGTGTAGCTGGACACGGTAGTGGCTGTTGACTATTCCGGTTGCAGATTCTTGGGGATAGCAAGGTAGCTGCCTGGCGATCACAGCCCTGCTCTTCTCCCTCTTATCTTCCTTTAGTTGTATTTAGCTATTTTTCAGACTATGTTAGTCTCGATATTGTCAGACAAATTTTAGTAGATGCTCATGACTAGTGACATCCCGATGTTGGGCTTTTCTTTTCCACACTTTTGTTTTCATTTTAACTCCTTTACGAAGGTTTTTATGTTAAATAGCCTTGAATGTTTCTTGAAATAAAAATATCGATTTATTTTGGAAATGAGTCGGCTTGCCTAGTTCCACGATAGGTGCCATCATAACAGGGTTAGTTTGGGCCGTGACACCACGTGTTGTCCAGATCGAGGATGTGGAAGTATTGAGAGATCATTTAGTTGTGCACATGGGGGTGCAGCAGGTTCTGACATCTAGTTGATAAGTACGATCTTAAGAAGGTTTAATTAGTTGCCTAATCATCACAATCATGGTAGGGTCACGAGGTGGATATAGATATGAAGATAGTTGATGGTATTAGAGACTATGTGGTTCGTATGGGACTTCTATTTAGCGAAGGATACATACTAGCAGCCAAGACACTGGAGGAAGCGAGTTTAACTGTCACGAAGATGACATGCGCCAAATAAATTATTTGAGGTGACTTATGACTGGTGTCGTACGAGCGATGATGGTTAGTATTGTGGATCATCGAAATGTGTCTTATGGCTTCACGCCAAGTGAGGGGAGTTCACTATCAACGATCAGATTGCAGGGTCATGTGTTATATCAGTTTTGGCCTGAGATGTATTTATGTGGTATTGAAAGGTTCTCCGAAACTTGTATATGATTAAGAGCTGAGATTTGTATAGGATGATGCTGGGACTTGCGGTATTCCCGCGTCCTTAATAATTTTGTCCACTATGTTTATCTCTTTGCGAGAAACAACAATGAATTTCAAGTAGGGAAGAGTCAACCAGGCCTGTAACCATGTTTTGGAGAGATTACTCATCTTTGCTGCTTCTTCATAGTTAAGGTAAGATAGTATTTTGTCAATGAGACATTCAAGCAATATGTCATAAAATGTGGGTTGATCTCTCTTGCCCAAAGTAGAATTCTTCTTGTTATTGTGCAACCATACCTTAAAAATCCGTTTTTCTACTCCTATTTTGCTGCAAAACTCGCTAATCAGCTCTCCGTCTTGCTTCTGCAATTTCCACCCAATTCTTTCGGCGAATTCCAACATTCTTTCTGTAACGACCTGACTTGTCATTTTAATAATTTACGTTCCGTTCGGTAGCTTAAAGTCTTGAGAAGGTTTGAAATGTGTATTATGACTTGCGGGGGTGGTCAAGTTTGGTTTTCGGATGATTCAGGATTTAATTGAAAGAACAATTCGTGTTTTGGAAGTTTAACTTGAAATAATTGATCGGATGGTGAATTATATGTAAACGACCTCAAAATAGAGTTTTGATGATTCAAATAGCTCCGTATGGTGATTTTGGACTTAGGAGAGTGTCCGAAAAATTATTTGAAAGTCCGTAGTAAAATTTTATTTGAAACGGCGAAAGTTGAATTTTTGAGAAGTTTGACCGGGGAGTTGACTTTTTGATATCGGAGTCGGAATCCAGTTCTAAAAATGTTTATAGATCCGTTATGTCATTTATGACTTGTGTGCAAAATTTGATGTCAATCGGAATTGATTTTGTAGGTTTCGGCATCGAATGTAGAAGTTGGAAATTCTTAAGTTCCTTAAGCTTGAATTGGGGTATGATTCGTGGTTTTAACGTTGTTTTATGTGATTTTAGGTTTTAACTAAGTTCGTATAATATTTTAGGACATGTTGTTATATTGGGTTAAGGTCCCGAGGGCCTCGGGTGAGTTTCAGAGTGGTTTCAGATTATTTTTAACTGCTGGTTTTTTTGACAGCAATGTGCAAAATTTCTGATGCGCAGAGCTCACTTTGGAAGCTTATATCTCGAAATCTTTAAGGAATCCCGAAATTATCGAAACATAAAAATTGTAGCCCTTTGATTCTAGTTTTCATAATGATAAACCATTCAGCATTCAGACATTTGTACGAAAAGTTATAATTGATTGACTGAAGCTGGTACTGCAGATTTTGGCTACAGTAGTGTGCATCGCCAGAAATTTCTGTTGCACATGGCTGACTTTGGGCGATTAAAAAATATGAAAGTTGTAGCCCTTTGTATCTAGTTTGTAGAAATTTAAATTGTTTGGCAGTTGGAGTTGAATACAAGAAGTTATGGTTGATACACTACAGGCTGTCGGAGAAGAATTTTGGAAGAGTTTGATGTTTTCAGCATAAGCATGTAATGATCCAAAGGTACATTTTTAGTTCTAGGGATTGAAATTCATTTTCGAGACTTTCGGGATTTTGATTATGAATTATCGGAGTGATCTGGAAAGTTCGGTCTAATTTCATCAAGTCGCGGTTGGGTTTTTAGCGCAAACACATGAGTTAATTGTTTAACGAGCAAAATTGGTATCATATTGAGCAAATAAGCTCCGAATTGAGTTTTGATTGAACGAGTAGGTTTGTATTATTATTTGTGACTCATAGGAACAAGAATCGTTGAATTACGAGTTCGTATGATGGAGTTAGAGCCTTTTTAGTGAAAAGAATAACAGCTGGTGCAAGCAAGTTCTTGTGTGGACTTTTAGTGACGAAAAATGGACTTTTAGTGACGGAAAATGGGCTTTTAGTGATGGATGGGCAGAAACTTAAGGAACAAAAAATGGTCATTTCCTTCATTTCGTTTTGAATTTTTATAGCACGGTTCTTGGGCGAATTTGAAGATTTCTTCACGACTTCTACTTGGGTAAGTGTCCTATATCCAAAAGTGATTATATTTCATAAATCCATGGTTATATTCATCATTTATTTCAGATTTAAATGGAAGAATCAAAATTTTTTCCAAACTTTTCAAGAAAGAAAATTTTAGATTTGGAGGTCGAGTTATTATCGGAATTTGATAAAATTGGTATGGGTGGACTCGTAATTGAAAGGGTTGTCGGATTTTATGAGTTTCGTCAGAATCCGAGATGTGGTCCCCACGGGCGATTTTTTAGTTAAATTTCGAATTTTGTTGGAAAATTAGTATTTTCATATGGAATTAATTCCTACAATTAGTCAAATAGAATTGAGCTGTCCGGAGGTCAATTCAAGTAAGAAGAAAATTTTGGAATATCGGCTTAACTTAAAAAAGGTAAGTATCTTGCCTAACCTTGATTGAGGGAATTACCCCTTAGGCATCGAGTCTTATGTGCCATTTGTCAAATGTTAAAAGCCGTGTACGCGAGGTGACGAGTACGTACTCGGGCTTATATGTGAAAATTTAATTGAGATAAAGTCTTGAGTATATTGTGTAGTAAATTGGATAATTGTTGGCATTTATTTAATCATCTATTTGCCATGCCTCAATTCGCATTAATTGAATTTATTTTTATATGACGATTTGATGTGAATGTTACCTGTATATTTATGTGAATTCTGTGAGTTTGATGGTTGATATTTATTGGAATTTAATTTCATTATGGATTTTTCCTCTGCAAATAATTAATTAAATGAGCTTAAGAAGAGGTGCTTATATAATTATTGAAAATTGGGATTAATGAGGGCGTTGCCCTATGCTGAGTAATTTCTATCTCTGTTGATTGATTTTGAGGTCTTATACACATTGTGTGGAGCCTTCGGCTATTTGTTATGAAATTAATTGAATTGTTTTAATTTTTTTGAATTGGTTGTGGCCATTGAGCAAATTGTGTTATGAATTGATTTTTGTTATATTGCCGTAATAATATTCTGTGTAAATTGTTGAGTTATTATTTTGAGGATATAAGGGTATCATTCCACTGTTGATATTATGTGGGTATAAGGGTAGCATTTCACTGTTGTTATATATGTTGGGATAGTCAGGGCGGAGTCATAAGGGTGGCTATAGGAGAGATAAGAGTAGCTACAAGAGAGATAAGAGTGGCTATAGGAGTGATAAGGGTGGCTATTGATATTGTCAGGGCGGAGGGATAAGTGAGGCTATTATAAGAGTAATAAGGGTGGCTATAGGAGAGATAATGGTGGCTATTGTCAGGGATGATATGTGATGATGTGAAGTTATTGTGTTGATAATTATCATGTGATATTGGGATATTCCTTGTGTTTATTTTTATATCTTGTGCAACTTGTCTTGTTGTTTCGGTAAACTTGATAATAGCCTTATCATGTGAGTGTCTTGACTGTACCTCGTCACTACTTCACTTAGTTTAGTCTTGATACTTACTGGATAACGACCGTGGTGTACTCATACTACACTTCTGCACATTTTTTTGCAGAGCCAGGTATTGAAGATATCAGACTCGATCAGAGTTAGAGCGGGATCGCAAGGATTCAAGGTAGAGCTGCTTGGTCGTCGTAGTTCCTTGGAGTCTTTTCATTTTATTGTACTGTTAATTATTATTCAAACAGTATTGAGTAGTCGATCCTTGAGATCATTTCATGTATTCAGTTAGAGTTCGTGACTCAGTATTACCAGTCTTGGGAAGTTGTTTTAAATTATATGTTAAAAAAAAAGCTTGAATTATGATTATAATCGACTTACTTAGTTTTAGAGACTAAGTGCCATCACGATACATGTTGTGAGATTTTTGGGTCGTGACACTTTCTTTCCGATATTGAGTGAATTTAGTCATGGATCACCTTCTCCCATTAGGGTTTGTTACGTTTGCTCTTCTCATGGAAGTTACTGTCATACATATTCTTGACGTACGGAAACCCTAATGTTAATAGAAATTTATGGAATTATTTTTTGCAAATACAGCACAGTAAAAACTTACCCGATGTTTTGACTAGGCCAATAAATAAATAACACATGTCACTTTATTAAACTACAACTATAAGTGTTTAACCATAGTTAACTTTTATTTGTTTTTCACATAATCTTAAATAATATATGTAATATAAATATATACTTAAAAATCTAGCTACTCAGTTGTGATCTTAACGGCACATCAAGTAAATTGAAAAAAATAAATAAAAGAAGAGTGTTCTGAGCCAAATCTCCTTCTTTTCTTTCATTGTGTTCTAGTTACAATCTTATACTTGGTTTTTCTCTTGTAAAACCTAGTAATGTCTCTCATAATTTTCAGTTGTCCCTCGTCTTTCTTCCTCTATGTCAAGATCCTTAGCTTGCCTTTCTTCTCACACTAACACACAACTATATCATTCAACTCTCCTATAAGATTAAACTTGGCCATGAAAACAGACAACTGGTCATTGTTAAAGGCATTCAACAGGGCAGCCAACAAGATAATAACTTTTCTACTTAACTCTTAACATGTATAGTTATTATGAGTCTCTACCTTTTTATCTATCTATCTATCTATCAATCTATCTATCTATATTATTATAAAAGCATGAATACAATGTCAGTTTACAATTAAAATCTTATAATATTAAGCAAAATAACTCATAATAAAAGGATATAACCGGAATTCTAGTGTCACGACCCAAATCTCCCTCCGTAGGATGTCGTGATGGCACCTAGTCTTAGGGACTAGGTAAGCCTAACATTTACTGAAATAATAACAATACTAATTAACGACGGACAATTTCAAAGTAGAAATCTCTATAATATACTTACAATACCAAAATCGCTAGTACAAGTTATAAGCTTTACTGAGTTACTAGAAAGCCTACAAATACAACTGTTTTGAAGTAGAGATAAAACAGTGCAAGTACAATATCAAAAGGTGACTCCGAAGCCTGCGAACGCAGCAACAAGTTTACCTTGAGTCTCCACAACAAGATGTGTTCAGCTAGCTAGCGGTTAACTGACTCCAAATTACCTGGCTCTGTACAAAAATATGTAAAAGTGTAGTATGGGTACACCACAGTCAGTATCCAGTAAGTATCAAGACTAACCTCGGTGGAGTAGTGATGAGGTACAGTCAAGACACTCACTAGTCAAATAACCCGTGCAATATAGCAGTATACAATAGTATTGGAAAACAACTAGCAATGATAACAACAAAATCAACCAGTGATATAACAGCAAGGCAACAACAACATCATAATTATTGCTCAAACGAATAAGGAACACAAGTACAACCAATTAATCTAGTCCTTCAAATATAAATCCTTCACATATTATTCTTTTGAATAAATATCTTTTGAATATACTTCTTTCAAATAAATATCTTTTCAAGTAAAAGTCACCATGTGATACCTCATTTCACAATCATAATAAAAATTACGGGTCTCAGCCCACTTTTATATTTTTCATGGCATCTCGTGCCCATATTTCTATCACAACTACACGGACAACTCACGTGTCAATAATAAAATTATCATATTTTTTCTGGCACCTCATGCCCATATTTCTTTCCTAACCCCACGGACAACTCACGTACCAAAATATCAATGTATATAAGATCCGCAGGATCAATTTATTTTCAATAAAGTAAGTTTACAATTTTTAAACCAAGTGAGAAATCATCAAAGAAATGAGTTTATTTTTTAAACTCATTTGGGTGAAGAAAATGGCATTTCGATTAAAATGGAGCATTCGATGACTACTAATTTGGATGTAAAATTTATTAAATTAAAACATAATAGCAATTTCTTTTATTCGAAACAACTCAAATCTCGAAAACTAGTAAAACAAGAAACACAAATCCTCTGAGTCTCGTACGAAGAGCCAAAGCAAACACAATACAACAAGGAATAAAAAACACATAATAAAATCAAATAATACATCACGGAAGAGCACAAGAGTTTACATATCATGGAAAAATAAAATAACTAAAGGCAAGTGCAGCCATAGAGAAATATCAATAAAAGGGAACTCCCGAGGTACCGCCTCATACTCCCAAATCATAAATATCAACAGCAACAATGCCCTTAGGCCATCACAAGTAATCGCAAATCAATCCCCGACATAGCCCACTTTGTCTCGCCACGTGCGCAATAATAAAGTAAATGCCCGCCTTGTCTCGCCGCACGCGCATAATAATATTTCCACCTTGTCTCGCCACATGCGCAAACCCACATATATAGCCCGCCTTGTCACGCCGCATATGCATATATCAATAATAATAATAGCACGGCAGAAACCTCATGCAAATAACCGAACTATCCTCCCAACAATATCATGTGCCAATATCACAACATCTCATAAATTGCACCTCAAGTGCTCAAATATTACAGCATATCACAAATTTCACATCGAGTGCTCAAATATCAAAACATATCGCAAATTGCACCTCAAGTGCTCAAATATTTTAACTTGCCACAGAAATCAACAATACATTATTTTCCACAATAAGGAGCCCATGGCTCGACCATAATGTGCACAAAAATTTTAACAAAAATATCCGGGAGCGAACAATTCAACAAAATAATATTTCACAATTTAATACTTTACCTCAAATATCATTTGCGACCTTTATAACTCAATACCAATTGCAACAACATGAACTGGTAAGTAATTCATCAAGGAACAACGCCTTCTTTAATCCAAATTTTTGGCAAATAGATAAATGCCTCCTTTTAAACTTACATAATAAATTATTTGTAAATGAATAATCCATAATGAAATTATCTCCAGGAAATACCAACTCAAGAAAAAAACGAGATTCACATAAAAATCAAAGTGGCAATTACACCAAATTATCATATAAAAACAAATTCAACAAACAAGGATTTATGCATGATAAATAAAGGATTTACTATGTTCCAACAATTTTCCAATTTAATACATAAGAGTGTCTACGAATTTTTAACCGATATAATTTGCACATACAAACCAAGTATGTACTCGTCACATAATGGTTTTTAATCACACAATTTTCACATAATACTCAATTCCTAAGGAGTAATTTCTCCCACTCAAGGTTAGGCAAGATACTTACCTTTTTAAAATTATGTCGATATTTTAAAATCGCCTTCTTGCTTGAATTGACCACCGGACAGCTCAAATTTATCCAAATTAATTGTATAACTTCATTCAAATTCATCGGAAATAATTCCGAATAATAAAACGTCGTCTTAAAATTTTATTCTAAAACGTCAACCAAAGTCAACGCGGGGCCCGCCTCTCAGAACCTGGTAGAATTTTCACAAAATTCGAACACCCATTCAGATATGAGTCCAACCATACCAATTTTATCAAATTCCGATAACGAATCGTCCTCCAAATCTATATTTTTCGTTTTTGAAAGGTTTTATAATTTTTCCCAAATTTTCAACTCGATTCACTGATTAAATGATGAAGATCACAATGTATTTGTGTAATTTAGCCAAAACCGAGTTAGAATCACTTACTCAGAAGAATTCTTTGAAAATCTCTTGAAAACTTGCCACAAACCGAGCTCCCAAAGTCCAAAAATGAAAAAGAGATGAAACCCTCGTTCATATAGTAAAAAATCTGACCCCCATTGTGCTGACCGCACATTTTCTTGTGCGGTCGCACAATCCCAGGTGTTGTGGTCGCACTCAAAATTGTGCGACCTCACTTTTAAAACTCTCACTACCATGCTTCAGTAAATTGTCCATACCTTTCTCTACAAATGTCCAAATGATAATTGGTTTATCTTTCTGGAAAATAGATTCAAAGAGCTACAACTTTTGTTTCTAGATTATCTCCAAATTCCTTGTAGATTAAACGATATAAGCTTCCGAAGTCAGAACATCGAACCTGTAGAACTCCCCGGGAAGAATTTTGCAGTCCGCACTTTTGCTCTGCGGTCTGCACTTTTCCTCTTTGGTCCGCACTTTTCCTCTGCGGTCCACACTTTTTCCTTTGCCTCAACACTCAAAAAGGTGCCCCCGCACTTCCAAAAGTTCCAGAACAACATCAGTGTGCCGAAATGTCCGGACTCGCTCAAAACTCATCTCAAAACTCATTCGAGCAACTCGGGACCCCGTCCGAATGCACCAACAAGTCCTATAACACGATATGAACTTAGTCGGGCCCTTAAATCACATCAAACAACATCAAAAACATGAATCGCACTCTAATTCAAGCCTATTAAAACTAAGGAAATTCCAACTTCTACGATCGATGTCGAAACCTATCAAATTAAGTCCGATTGACCTCAAATTTTGCACACAAGTTATAAATAACATAATGGAGGTATTCCAATTTTCAGAATCGGATTCCGGCCCTGATATCAAAAAGTCAACTCCCCGGTCAAACTTCCAAACATAAATTTCTATTTTAGCCATTTCAAACCTAATTTAGCTACAAGCTTCCAAATAATTTTTCGGACACGCTCCTCAGTCCAAAATCACTATACAGAGCTATTGGAATCATCAAAACTCTATTCCGGAGTCATTTTCTCAAAAGTCAACTCTCCGGTCAATTCTTTTCTTTTAAGCTCCTTAAATAAGAATTGTTCTTTCAATTTGATCCTGAATCGTCCGAAACCAAACTCGACCATACACGCAAGTCATAATACACATCACAAAGCTGCTTATAACCTTAAGTCGATGAACCATATGCTAATTATTAGAATGATAAATCGGATCGTTACATCTAGATATTAGCCTTATAATCCTATTAGTTTTAGGACATAATACTACACGTTTGTAATCCTACATGATTACCTTTAGGAATCCTATTAGTATAATTACTTTCCAGCTGTCTAATTCGTATAAAATTGAACAAGTAAATATCTTTAGTCATGTAATTCTATTACTTTTAAGAGATACTTCTTAAAAATTCCTATTACTAATTTAATTTGAAAATGTATTATAATGTCCTATTACTAATTTAATTTGAGAATGTATTATATTTTCAAAATCCATTTAGAAAAAAATGATAGCCTATATTATTATAAAAGCATAAATACAATATTAATATACCAAAAGAGCCCTAAAATATTAACTGGAAGAACTCATAGGGAAAGGACATAACTGTAATAACTTATTTTTTGGACTACAATACCTTCTATGCTAATGTTTAATATTTAATATTTTAAAATAAATAAAATTTGTTTATTAAATTCTTATTAAAAATATGTAGGAAGGTTTAATAAATCAATTTCATTAGAATCATCCGTATTGGCAGTACATTACCTGTCACGACCCAATTTTACCTATAGATCGTGATGATGCCCAACATCACATTTAGGCAAGCAAACTAGTGATTTAAACACACATTCATTTCTTTAAAAATTATCCGAGTAATTAAACTCTTCTTACTTGCAAGAATTAAGAAAATATGAAAGGTCTGCTAAATTAAAAATCAAGAAAATAATTAAATCCAAAATTTTACTAGTGTGTGTGCCAAGACCTGGTGTCACAAGTGTATGAGCATCTAGTAGATTATAAAAAATTCTAAATACTATCTGAAATAAAATATACAGAATACAAATACAAGAAGAGACACTAGTTGCTGCAGAACGGCTCAGAAAGGCAGCTCACCACTAAGCCTCTGGATAACGTGGGTGCGCGCTGATAGGTCCTCCGATAGCACCTGTCTCAGGTCCTGCACAAAAAGTATAGCAACCATAGCATGAGTACGTAAACAAAGTATACCCAGTAAGTATCAAGCCTAATCTCGAAGAAGTAGTGACGAGAGGTCGACTTTGACACTCACTATGAGTCAATAAATTTTAAAAATAGAATATTTAAATAAGCATGATTTTTGTGAACAACAATAATTTCATTAACAACAGAAATAATTAATTCATTAAATTTCAATAATTTCCAATTTATCAATTAGCTTCACAAGCTGCAATTAAAATATCAAGGTATCGTGTAATTATTATTATTAGGCACGATTTCTGCCGAGGTCGTACGGCCCGATCGAGAGTGTCATGTACGCTGCCGAGGGACGTGCGACACGATCCATAGATGCATCTATACTGCCGAGGCGTTCGGCCCGCTCCACAAGAAATGAGGACATTTTCCTATGAACCTCCGGAATGAGAAGTCATTATTATATAGCTAACATATAAGGATGTACAATTTCTATTAATAGTCAAATAATTTGTACCAAAAAAAAATTCAAGTATATGAATCTTCAGTCTTTTACTATTTCTTCTAACAATTCACAATATAATTTCGGTAATTTAATTAAATAAAAGATGAAATTATCAGAAGTAATTCATGGTTTGAGTCCTAAACTACCCGGACATAGCATAATTAGTAGCTACGCACGGACTCTCGTCACCTCGTGCATACGTAGCCCCCCACAATTAACAATAATTATTAATTAAATCACCTACGGGGTAAATTCCCTCTTACAAGGTTAGACAAGTGACTTACCTTGTCTCAAAGCCCACTTCCCGATCACAATGTCGCGTAAAAATCTCAATTCGATGCCAAAAAATTTGAAACTATCCAAAAGTTATATAAAATAATTAATACATGCTCAATAATTCGAAATTAGACTATTATATAAATTACCCAACCCAAGATGGTAAAATTCCTAAAATTCACCTAGGGCCCACGTGCCCGGATTCCGAAAATATTTGGAGGAAATTATTACCCATAATCTCAAGAACTCGAATATAAGATTTCCATCCAATTCCATAACCGTTTTCGTGGTTAAAATCTCATTTTTATAAAAATCTAGGTTTTTCATCTAAACCCTTGATTTCCACAATTTATAGGTTATAACCTACCCATAATCTATGTATTTAACTCAAAGTATGTAGAATTAATTTACCTTCAAGTTGCTAGTTGAAATCCCTTCTCAAAAAGCTCCAAAATCTCCCAAGAATGGAGAAAATGGGCTAAAAAATGGCTGAGCTCCGATTTTAACACATTCTACCAAGAAGTGATTTTCGCATCTGTGGCTCGCAACCCACTTCTGCGGAAAAGGCATCACAGATGCGGCTTCCCCCTAAGCCGGCCCCGTCGCTTCTTCGGTCAGTGGCTCGCATCTGCGACTTGTACGTCGCATCTGCGCCCCGCTTCTGCGGCTTGTACCAGTGCATCTGCGCCCAGTCTACTTCTGCGGTGTCGTCCACGCACCTGCGGCTGGTCACGTGCAGGTGCGGTTGCAGCAGAAGCTAGAAACTTTAGCTGTTGCTCCAAATTCCAAAATTGATCCGAGCCTCGTCTGGTTAACACCCGAGGCCCCGCCCGAACATACCAACAAGTTTGAAATCATAAAACGGACTCGCTCGAACCCTCGGAACGTGTAAAACAACATCAAAACTAAGAATCATACCCCAAACTAAATTGATTCATCTTAGAAATTTTAAAATTTTCAAACTTACTCCGAACGCGCCGAAACATACTTAAACTACTCGGAATAACACCAAATTTTGCGTGCGTCTTAAATCACCATACGGAGATATTCCCAGGGTTGGAATTCCAAACGGACCACAATTACTCCAAAACCTACTTCAAACCAAATTTAAAGAACATTAAACCTTAAAATAGTTGATTTTCACTATTAAGCGCTAAAACGATCCCGGTTTGTCCAAAACCCGATTCGAACATACGCCCAAGTCCAAAATCATCATACGAATCTATTGGAATCATCAAATTCCGATTCCGGGGTCGTTTTCTAAAAAAGTTGACCGAAGTCAAACTTGGCCTTTTAAAGCCAAACTAACGAACCAAGAGTTCCGATTTCTACCCGAACACTTCCAAATTCCGAACCAACCGTCTCCGCAAGTCATAAATTAGTAAAAGCACATACGGGGAGTTTTATTTAGGAGAACGGGGTTCTAAAAGTCAAAATGACCGGTTGGATCATTACATTCTCCACATCTTAAACAAACGTTCATCCTCGAACGGGTTTAGAATTATACTTGGAGTACTGAATAAGTGTGGATATCTGCTCCGCATGTCTTCCTCGGCCTCCCAAGTCGCTTCATCGACTGGTTGGCCCTCTACTGGACTTTTACCGTAGTAACCTTCTTGGAACTCAACTGGTGAACCTGTCTATCAACAATGACAGCTGGCTCCTCTTCATAACCCAAGCTCTTATCTAGCTGAACTGTGCTAAAGTCCAACACATGTGATAGGTCGCCATGATACTTCCGGAGCATAGATACATGGAAAATCGTATGAACTCCCGATAGATTGGGAGGCAAAGCAAGCTCTTAAGCAACCTTCCCAACTTGTCTCAACACCTCAAATTGGCCTATAAACCTTGGGCTCAATTTTCCCTTTTTCCCAAATCTCATGATTCCCTTCATCGGCAAAACCTTCAAGAGAACTTTTTCACCCACCATAAACGATAAGTCACGCGCTTTCTGATCCGCGTAACTTTTCTGTCTGGACTGTGTTGTATGAAGTCGCTCCTGAATTAACTTTACCTTTTCCAAGGCATCTTTCACCAAATCAGTACCATATAACTTAGCTTCACCGGGCTCAAACCATCCGATGGGCGAGCGACATCGCCGACCATATAAAGCCTCAAATGGAGCCATCTCGATGCTGGATTGGTAACTGTAGTTATAAGCAAACTCGGCCAAAGGCAAGAAACGATCCCACTGACCTCCAAAGTTAATCACACATGCCTTGAGTATATCCTCCATTAAGTGTGGATCATCATACTGGCGAGCCTTGATCTACTCAAATAGTGAATACTGGGCCACAACACATGCAAGAACTCGACTAGGCTCTGAAATATCCAGCCTCACAAGTCTGTTAGCCAAGGAATGAATATCCAAAGCTAATGGCCTCTCCTTTGCTGAAATGAAAGCAAAACTACCCATACTCTCCGCCTTTCTACTCAAGGCATCTGCAACTACATTTGCTTTGCCCGAATGATACAGGATAGTAATATCATAATCTTTTAATAACTCAAGCCATCTGCATTGTCTCAAATTTAGGTCCCTCTGCTTGACCAAATGATGTAAACTGCGATGATCAGTGTAAACTTCCCAAGACACCCCATAAAGATAATTCCTCCAAATCTTAAGAGCGTGAACAATCGCAGCTAACTCCAAATCATGTACCGGGTAATTCTTCTCATGAGGTTTCAGCTGACGTGAGGCATATGCAATAACTCGCCCCTCTTGCATTAATACACACCCCAAACCAACACGTGAAGTGTCATAATACACTATATACATCCCCGAACCGGAAGGCAACACTAACACTGGTGTGGTAGTCAATGCTGTCTTGAGCTTCTGAAAGCTCACCTCACAATCATCGGACCATCAGAATGGAGCACCCTTCTGGGTTAATTTGGTCAAAGGTGCTGCAATAGATGAAAAACCCTCCACGAACCGACGATAATAACCTGCTAAACCTAGGAAACTCCTGATCCCAGTCGCAGAAGTGGGATGATGCCAATTCTGAACCGCCTCGATCTTTTTGGGATCAACTTTAATACCCTCGCCCGATACAATATACAACAAAATGGTACAAAATTTATCCAAAACTCACATTTGGAGAACTTAGCATAAAGCTTTTGTTCCCGCAACGTCTGATGCACCACTCTCATATGCTGCTCGTGCTCTTCCTTACTGCACGAGTAAATCAAAATGTCATCAATGAAGACAATGACAAACGAATCAATATATGGCCTGAATACCATGTTCATCAAATCTATAAATACCGCCAGGGCGTTAGTCAAATCGAAAGACATTACCATAAATTCATAATGACCATATCTAGTCCAGAAAGCAGTCTTCGGAACATCCGAATCCCGAATCTTCAACTGATGGTACCCCGACCTCAAGTCAATCTTAGAGAGCACCCTAGCACCATGCATCTGGTCAAATAGATCATCAATACGCGGCAATGGGTACTTGTTCTTAATGGGGACTTTGTTCAGTTGACGATAGTTAATACACATTCGCATAATTCTATCTCGTTTCTTCACAAATAATACCGGTGCACCCCAAGGCGATACACTCGGTTTGACGAACCCTTTGGCTAGTAACTTCTTAAGCTGTTCTTTCAATTCCTTCAATTCTTTTGGAGCCATGCGATACGGTTGGATAGATATAGGCTGGGTATCTAGAGCCAATTCAATATAGAAATTAATATCACAATCTAGTGGTATGCCTGGAAGATCTGAAGGAAATACATCAGAGAACTCTCGGACTACAGGCACTGAATCAATCGCCGGAGTCTCTGCAGTAGTATCCCGAACATAGGCTAGATAAGCCAAACAACCTTTCTCAACCATGTGTTGAGCCTTTATAAAAGAAATAACTCGATTAAATGAACTAACAGACGAACCCTTCCACTCAACCATCTTAGTATGGCAACCGTGTGCTTAGGTAGTGCGGGAATAGCCAAGGTAACAATCTTAGTATGGCAATTTAGGACTACATGATTTGGGGATAGCTAGTCCATGCCTAGGATGATATCGAAGTCGGTCATATCAAGCAGCAGAAGATCTGATCTAGTCTCATAACCACAGATGTAACAACACAGGACCGATAGATATGATCCACAACTACATAATCACCCACATGAGTGGACACATAAATAGGAGTACTCAAGTACTCACGAGAAACACCCAGGAAACGAGCAAATAGAGATGACACATATGAATATGTAGATCTTGGATCAAATAATGCAGAGGCATCTTTGCCGCAAACAGAAATAATACCTGTAATAACGGCATCTGAGGCCTCTGCATCCGGTCTGGCCGAAAAAGCATAGAACCAAGCTGGAGTGCCAACTGGCTGTCCTCCATCTCTAGGATGGCCCCTACCTACCTACCCTCCACCTCTGGGTGGTCGGACGGCCGGTGTCGAAACTGGTGCGGTAATCATAGGCTGCTGACCCTGCTGCACTGGTCTACCCCGAAGCCTGGGGAAGAATCTCTGCATGTGACTGAAATCCCCACACTCGTAAGAATCATCAAAACTCTATTCCGGAGTCATTTTCTCAAAAGTCAACTCTCCGGTCAACTCTTTTCTTTTAAGCTCCTTAAATAAGAATTGTTCTTCCAATTTGATCTTGAATCGTCCGAAACCAAACTCGACCACACACGCAAGTCATAATACACATCACAAAGCTGCTCATAACCTTAAGTCGATGAACCAGATGCTAATTATTAGAATGATAAATCAGGTCGTTACATCTAGATATTAGCCTTATAATCCTATTAGTTTTAGGACATAATAATACACGTTTGGAACTCTACATGATTATCTTTAGGAATCCTATTAGTATAATTACTTTTCGGCTGTCTAATTCGTATAAAATTGAACAAGTAAATATCTTTAGTCATGTAATCCTATTACTTTTAAGAGATATTTCTTAAAATTTCCTATTACTAATTTAATTAGAAAATGTATTATAATGTCCTATTACTAATTTAATTTGAGAATGTATTATATTGTCCGAATTTATTTAGAAAAAATGAGAGCCTGTATTATTATAAAAGCATAAATACAATATTAATATACCAAAATAGCCCTAAAATATTAAACGGAAGAACTCATAGGGAAAGGGCATAACTGCAATAACTTATTTTTTGACATATAATACCTTCTATGCTAATGTTTAATATTTAATATTTTAAAACAAATAAAATTTGTCTATTAAATTCTTATTAAAAATATGTAGGAAGATTTAATAAATCAATTTCATTAGAATCATCCGTATTGGCAGTACATTACCACTGCATAATGTCCAATACCAAAAAATAAAGTAATATTAAATGGATTGCATAAAGAGTTGAAATTGAGAAAAATAATACTCCCACGATAATATATTTTTATATTATATTTGAATTATTTTCCTACTCAAATAATATTTTTTTATCAATTTTTCGTGTAATATTAAAAAAATACTCAATTATTAAACAACAACTAAAAAATATTTAAGAATATAAATGTGTGAGAAAGAGAAAAAGAAATGGTAGGTAAGAGTAAATATTACTAATGATTCTACAGACATAAAGATCTAAAAGTGAAATGTCATATCAATCTTTTACTCTTTGAAAATAAATTTATGGCAGATAAAATTATAATTAAGATTAAATTATCAAAATAAGAGATGAACTAATATTAAGATCTAAATCAACATATAATAAGTTATTTTTTATGTTAAAATTAAATAATTAAATCTTTTAATTAATTATTTAGCAAGAGAATCCAATTTAATTATTTTTTAAATTCATCATATGAGTAAATTCTTATTCAAGTTAAATTTTTTTTAGGGTACATAAATTTATTTCATAAAAAAGAGCGTTAGAACACAAAGTAAAAAGATTAATATATTATTAAGAATCAAAATGCTATACATGTGTCTGAGGAAGCACAATCAAACCTAAATCCTAAACAAGAATAAGGTTTCAAGACTATATTATAAAGAGTTGACTTTGCTATAACGGGATTAATCATTGTAGATGTCTCTGACGAAATCGAAATAATATTTTTATGTCACACATTAGTGGCAAATATTATATCAAGATGCATGAAGCTGTTAGCAATAATAACAAGTGGTATATCAACAACGATTTTATTGTGAGGCCACCCACTTTAGATTTGATATCCTCTTCAAACAACTTAAATAACCATCACAAATATATCAAAGTAGAGCAATGGTGCTAAATTTATAAGGAAAGCAAAATTAATAATATGGGATGAAGCACTTATGGAAGTGTCAAACAGAGTTCTAGAGATATATTGAATATTAATGAACCGTTTGGTGAAAAATTAATGGGTTGGGAGGTAATTTATGTCAAGTACTATCATTAGTTCTAAAATCGACAAAAGCAGAGACTATAAAAGCCAGCTTGCCAAAGTTATACTTCTAGCCTCAAATGAAAAAGATTCAAATGACAAGAAATATAAAGTAAGAACAGATTCAGTATTCAGTGTCTTCTTGTTTCGTGTCGGAAACGAATAAGAGCATCCAAAAAAAGATGATTTGGTTCTTCCTGAACACTTGGCTATCAATCCCAATGGTAATAGTAGTGCATTTAATAAGAGAAATATTTCTATCATTATATTAAAATGCAATTTGTGCAAATCACATGATAGAATTAAGAAGATATCTTAGCTAGCAGAAATGAATATGTTGATCAAATAAATAAAAGGTCGATTGCAAAATTTTATAGTAAAAACAAAATGTTTTTCTGTTTTTTGCTCAGCAGAAAATGTTACAAATAATTACTACCAAGAAAAATACTTAAATACTTTAATATCAAATAGACTTCTACCATACATGTTGTAACGACCCGGCCGATCGTTTTGAGTATATTAGCCCCGATCCCCTATTTACTGTTTTCCCTGTATCTGTTTTTGCTTAAGTGACTTGCCGGGAGGTCTTGTTTTGGATTTCGGAGTGTTTCGGGACCCTTAGTCCCTAAAACGAAAGCTTAAATCTCAGAATTTTGACCGTAGTTGAAAGTGTGTGAAGACGACTCCGGAATGGAGTTCCGTCGGTTCCGTTATTTCCGTTGGGTGATTCTGGACTTAGGAGCGTGCCCGGACTGTGAATTTGAGGTCTGTAGCTAATTTAGGCTTGAAATGACAAAAGTCGAATTTTGGAAAGTTTGACCGGGGGGTTGACTTTTTGATATCGGGGTCGGATTCTGCTTACGGAAGTTGTAATAGGTCCGCAATGTTGAATATGACTTTTGTGCAAAATTTGAGGTCAATCGGACGTGGTTTGGTAGGTTTCGGCGTCATTTGTGGAATTTGAAAGTTTAGAAGTTCTTTAGGCTTGAATCGTGGTGTAATTAGTGTTTTGATATTGTTTGGAGTGATTCGAAGGCTCGACTAAGTTCGTATGGTGTTTTAGGATTGGTTGGTATGTTTGGTTGAGGTCATGGGGACCTCGGGTGAGTTTCGGATGCTTAGCGGATCACTTTTGGACTTTGTTAGATAGCAGATTTTCTGGTGTTTTGTTGCAGACTTTTTCTTCATCGCGTTTGCGAGGGAGTTCTCGCGTTCACGTAAGGCATCTGGGAAGGCCAGCTGAGTTACTCTTCGCGTTCATGATGTGGTTCCCGCGTTCGCGATGATGTGGAACCCTGAGGCTACGCATTCGCGACATGGTCCTCGCGTTCGCGGAGAGGAACGGGCAGATGGAGCTTCACGCATTTAAGCCTGCGCGTTCGCGAAGAGGGTCCCGCGTTTGCGTAGGGTCTTCCAGTGAAAGGTACGTGTTCGAGAAAGAGGAATTCTGGTCAACATCTTTTTGTTCAACGCGAAAGTGAGGCTTTGATCGCGTTCGCGAAGAAGGAATTAACTGGGCAGATATAAAGATTCAAAAACGAGGGTTTGGCCATTTTCATCAAAGCTTGAGTTTAGGAGCTCGGATTTGGACGAGATTTCGAGGAATTTTCAGAGACAACGATTGGGTAATAATTCTACACTTGATTTTGGTTATATCCCAACAATCTATCATTAATTTCATCATTAAATTTTGGATTTTGGTCAAAAACTTGGGGAAAAATGGGAAGAAGTTCTTCAACTAAGATTTTGGGTTTTGAATGGGATTTTGACATCGGATTTGGATAACTTTGGTATGGTTGGACTCGTGAGTGAATGGCCTTTCGGGTCTTATGACTTTTGTTAGATTTTGAGACGTGGGCCCAGGGCCGGCTTTTGACCAATTTCGGATTTTGGCTTGTCATTTCGTATTTTTCTTGTGAAATTTATTCCTTTAGCCTGTATTAATTATCTCGTACTGCTTGTGGCTAGAGTCGGGGCATTTGGAGACTGATTCGAGGGGCAAAGGCATTGCGGAGTAGAAATTTTGCGCGGTTTGAGGTAAGTAACAATCTTAAATCTGATTTTGAGGGTATGAAACCCCAAGGATTGGTATGATGTGAGTGTTTGAAGGTGACGCACATGCTAGGTGACGGGCGTGTGAGCGTGCACCGCGAGGGATTGTGACTTGGTCCGTCCCGTGAGACTGTAAAGTCGAATAGCCGTTGTTATTACTTGTTTTTCCTTGTCTTTGAGAAATTGACTGCCTTTCATGTTAGAAATCATGCTTAGGCCATATGATATCACTGTTGGGACCCGCAACGGTCGTATACATGTTGAATTGACTGCTAATTGATGTCTTGTACTCAGTCATAACCTTAATTGTGTGTTATATCTCTGTTCCCTCTCATTTCTTATTGATACTTGTTGTATTCTCTGTTTGGGCTGATTATTATGATATTCTGTGAGCCCGAGGGGATGGAGAGGTTAGTGACTGAGATAGGGCATAAGTGCCGAGCTGTGAACTATGTGAGGGTATATGGATCGGGTTGCACGCCACAACAAGCCTTATGGCTATTTATGGATTGTGGATCGGGTTGCACGACGCAACGAGCCTTATGGATACTTATATGATTGGGTCGGGATGCACGCCGCAACGATATAGCGCTTGGGCTGGAAGGAGACCCTCCGGAGTCTGTACACCCCAGTGAGTGCAGGTACCTATTGAGAGTGTGTATTGAGGGCTGTGAGCCGAGAGTCTGTATTTGCTTTCATTTATTGTTGCACTTAGTTGCTATCTGATGTTGTTGTGAAA
This sequence comes from Nicotiana tomentosiformis, assembly GCF_000390325.3. Taxonomy (NCBI): domain Eukaryota; kingdom Viridiplantae; phylum Streptophyta; class Magnoliopsida; order Solanales; family Solanaceae; genus Nicotiana; species Nicotiana tomentosiformis. Next base: position 27,919,941 of record NC_090820.1, on the reverse strand, counting down.
TTTCTGGAAGATTCATATCTGTTTTACTTGAGCTCGAACTGATTTGACGTATACCACCGGATTTGAAAGCATGTTCACTCTTTGCTGAAAACTTTTGAAATGATCTTTATTATTATAGTTCGTCACTGCTTCTCAGTTCCTTATTTAATTCTATTACTTGCTGAGTTAGTTGTACTCATGCTACACCCTGCACTTCATGTGCAGATCCAGGTGTGTACGGTTCTGACGGTCGCTGAGTTCGTGCGCGAGCTGATCATCAGAGACTTATGAGGTAGCTGCCGGCATCCGCAATCCATGTTTCTCCTTTCTTATGATCTTTTCTCTCTTGTATTGGCATTTGGAACAGACTGTAGTAGACTCTGTTTCTAGATTGGTTATTAGATGCTCATGACTTAGTGACACCCTGATGTCGGGCTATTTTTTTCGACACTTGTGTTTTATTTGGGATTTACCCCCGTATTTATGAGAAACTCCGGTTATTTTAAATGTCCTAAATTCATTTCTGTTAAATTTTGAAAGTGTTTTGGAAAAGTCGGCTTGCCTAGTATCGCGATAGGCGCCATCACGAAGGGTTAGATTTTGGGTCATGACACATGTGGTTGTCAAATTTATTATTTCTTACGTATGTTAGTGTAACGATCCAGTCGATCGTTTTGAGTATTACAACCCTATTTCCCCATTTACTGCTCAATTTGTGCTTTACAGTTGTTATATGACTTGTGCGCAAAATGTGAGGTCAATCGGACTTGATTTGATAGGTTTCGGCATCGAATGTAAAAGTTGAAATTTCTTATACAGTGTATTGTGATGCTTCCCTAATTGGTATGGGGTGTGTCTTAATGCAAGAGGGTAGAGTGATTGCTTATGCTTTGTGCCAGTTGAAACCACATGAAAAGAACTACCATGTCCATGATTTAGAATTGGCAGCCATTGTTCATGCATTGAAGATTTGGAGACACTATCTCTATGGTGTGTCTTGTGAGGTATTTACAGATCATCGAAGTCTTCGGCACTTATTCAAATAGAAGGATCTGAACTTGAGGCATCAGCGATGGTTGGAGCTACTGAAGGATTATGATATCACTATTCTGTATCATCTCGGGAAGGCCATTGTGGTGGCCAATGCCTTGAGTAGAAAGGCAGTGAGTATGGGTAGCCTTGCATTCATTCCTGTTAGTGAACGGCCTTTTGCAGTTGATGTTCAGACCTTGGCTAATCAGTTCGTGAGGTTAGATGTCTCGGAGCCCAGTCGGGTTCTAGATTGTGTGATTTCACGGTCTTCTTTATATGACCGCATCAGAGAGCGCCAATATGATGATCCCCATTTGTTTGTCTTGAAGGACACATTTCAGCATGGTGATGCCAAAGATGTTACTATTGGAGATGATGGGATGTTGAGGATGCAGGTTCGTATTTGTGTGCCAAATGTAGATGGACTGCATGAGTTGATTCTTGAAGAAGCCCACAGTTCACGGTATTCCATTCATCCGGGTTCCGTTAAGATGTACCAAGACTTGAGGCAGCACTATTGGTGGAGAAAAATGAAGAAAGATATAGTTGGGGTTGTAGCTCGGTATTTAAATTGTCAACAGGTGAAATGCGAGCGTCAGAGACCAGGCGGATTACTTCAAAAACTTGAAATTCTAGAATGGACGTGGGAGCATATTACCATGAACTTCGTAGTCGGGCTCCCATGGACTTTGAGGAAGTTTGATGATGTTTGGGTGATTGTGGATCGGTTGACCAAGTCTACGCATTTTATTCTAGTTAGTACTACTTATTCTTCGGAGTGGTTGACTGAAATTTATATCCGCGAGATTGTTCGTCTACACGGTGTGTCGGTGTCTATCATTTCAGATCGGGGCACGCAGTTTACACCAATGTTTTGGAGAGCAGTGCAGCGAGAATTAGGTACACAGGTTCAGTTGAGTACCATATTTCACCCTTAGACGGATAGACAATCTGAGTGCACTATTCAGATATTGGAAGATATGCTACGCGCTTGTGTTATAGATTTTGGACGTTCTTGGGATCAGTTTCTGCCACTTGCAGAGTTTGCTTACAATAACACCCACCAATTGAGCATTCATATGGCTCCATATGAGGCTTTATATGGGAGACGGTGTCGATCTCTAGTGGGATGGTTTGAGCCGAGTGAGGCTAGGATATTGGGTATTGATTTAGTCCAGGATGCTTTGGAAATGGTTATATTGATTCAGGAACGACTTCACATGGCGCAGTCTAGACAAAAAAGTTATGCCGACCGGAAGGTTCGCGATGTTTCTTACATGGTAGGAGAAAAGGTACTACTCCGAGTTTCGCCTATGAAGGGTGTTATGAGATTTGGGAAGAAGGGCAAGTTGAGTCCTAGGTATATTGGACCTTTTGAAATACTTAAGAAGATTGGAGAGGTGGCTTATGAACTTGCATTGCCACCTAATCAATCGGGTGTTCATCCAGTGTTTCATGTATCTATGCTCCGGAAGTATGTCGGGGATCCATCTCAGGTTTTGGATTTCAGCATAGTGCAATTGGATGGTAATTTGACTTATGATGTGGAGCCGGTGACCATTTTAGACCCACGAGTTCGAAAGTTGAGATCAAAGAACATAGCTTCAGTGAAAGTACAGTAGAGAGGCCATCCAGTCGGAGAAGCTACATGGGAGACTGAGCGGGAGATGCAAAGAAAATATCCACACCTATTTGAGGCTCCATGTATGATTCTAAACCCGTTCGAGGACGAACATTTATTTAATAGGGGGAGAATGTAACGACCCGGTCGGTCATTTTGAGTATTACAACCCCGTTTTGCCATTTACTGCTCAATTTGTGCTTTACAGTTGTTATATGACGTGTGCATAAAATTTGAGGTCAATCAGACTTTATTTGATAAGTTTCGGCATCGAATGTAGAAGTTAGAATTTCTTAGTTTCAAAATTTTTGTCATCTCACTCTTCTACACTATTCTTCACACACTCACGTACACAACAAGGAGGGGTCACGAAATAAGCGGGGATTTTCTATATAAAAAATAAAAGAGAGAGGGAGTGGGGACAACACTTTGAGGGGAAGGGAGGATTTTCAGGAGAGAGAGTTTGAGTGGGGCAACACTTTAAGTGGATGAGAGGATTTTAAGGAGAGAGTGATAGAGAGATATGAAGAGAAGAAATGGGATAGAGAAATAGACAGGTAAAGGGGAGAAAAAAAAACAAAAACAGAGGAAAAATCAAGAGAAAAGAACATCCAAAAATTGGTCCCTTTTCCTCCTCATGAACAAACCACGTCAATTGCCTTCCTTCCTCTAGAGTTTAATTGCAGAAAAACATATATAGCTGGAAGAACACACCATCTACACCCCTCAAAACCTACCACAAAATTAAAACTACATTTTTACCAATGGGAATAGCTTGAAAACTCCATGAAGTAAGCTGAAACTCCAGCTCAAATCCAACCTCAAAAATAGCTTAAAATACCCCCAAAGCAGTCCCAAAAATGCAGCCATGGAGTAGCCATTGTTCCTCCATAAAACACCAGTAAACAAAATGCAGCCACAAAGATAGCACAAAAGCACTTTCAAATTTCTCCATTAATCACGTCGAAGCTCTATCACCCGAGGTCACCGGCGAGTTCTCCGTCCGCGGTCCAATTTGCTCGAGATTTCTCGCCGACTATCCATCTTTGTACTCTCATATATAAATAGTTTGTCGGGTAAAACAAGGTTCGGGTGAGTGGTCGTGTCAACAGGCGAGGTCGTCATCGGGATTTTCGATTTGAGATTTCCGGTTAAAAGTTCCCTGATGTTATTTCTCCGATTGGATTTCAATTGTCGGAATTCTATTTTTTCCGTCAACATCTCTTGCATGTACTGCTCGGAGGATATTTTTATTGAAAAATCTAATTAAAGATTCGGGACGTTTGGAGGCCGAATCGCGAGGGAAAGGCATTGTAGAATAAAGCATTACACGGTTTGAGGTAAGTAACACTTCTAAACTTAGTTTTGAGGGTATGAATTCCCTAATATGGTGTTATATAAATTTTTTGGAGGTGACGCACACGATAGGTGACGAGTGTGTGGACGTGCACCATAAAAATTGTGACTTGAATAAAACCTGTGAAGTTGTAAAATTAAAGAATCATGTTATTATTTGCATATCTTTCACGTGTTAGGAAATTGAGCTGAGACTCGCATTAAAGATCATGATTTGGCTACGTGCCAATATTTTGGGACCCATAGGGTCGTGTTGCTGTTGAATTAATTATTTTAAAATGTACATTTCATACTAAGTCATGCTCACCCTTTGTAAGGATATTTATTGGATCGAACTGCCCACCTGCAGCAGGCCATATCGGCTTTATATATTATTATTATTATTATTATTATTATTATTATTATTATTATTATTATTATTATTATTATTATTATTATTATTATTATTATTATTATTATTATTATTATTATTATTATTGGGATCAGGCTGCACGCCGCAGCAGGCCTTATAGGCTTTATTATTCTGGATCGGGGCTGCACGCCGCAACAGGCCTTATTGGCTTTATTATTATATGGATCGGGGCTGCCCGCCTGCAGCAGGCCATATCGGCTTTATATCACGCTTGGGCTGAAGGAGCCCCTATGGAGTCTGTACATACCCCCAGTGAGCGTAGATGATTATATATTCGGGATGGACTTTCCAGGGAATGGACTTGCCTTACTTATTTATATTGTGATGAATTTCCCTGGACATGGATCCTATCCATATCATTTTCATTTGGGGATAAATTACCCCAGGGCTGGATTGGCCTTATATGGTACTGAGTGACTGACTGTCAGTCGATGTGTATATATATACAGGATGGAATAACCCTGGGCTGGATTAGCCATAAACAGTACCGAGTGACCGAATGAATTTTGACCAATAGTACATGAGGTCTTTCCGATGAGACGTCATATTCCTCATATAATGCAATATTGATCTATTTTTGCTTGTACTAAGTTTAAGTGTTGAACTTGAAAGCTTGCCTACATTTCTATACCATTATTTATGTACTGGACTATACCTGCGGAGCTCATCACTACTTTTAGCCCAGAGGTTAGTGTTGTTACTTATTGAATTAGTTGTTGATGTTTTTAACTTCAATACCATACAAGAGGGGGGGGGGGAATTTGTGTGGTACCCAATTTTTTGCCTAAACTGATTATAGAAGAACCGAGTTCTTCTATGTGTTCCTTAACCTACTATTGCTAAAATAATAAATGCGAAAAGTAAAGAACACAAGTATTTTACGTGGAAAGCACCTGGCTCAAAAGGTGAAAAAACCACGACCTACTTCTCAGTAGGATTTTCCCAAACTCTCCACTAAATCACTGAGCCAAAAACTGCATTTACAAAACACTTTTGTAAACCTAGGATTAACTCTAATCCCGTTGTGGCAACCAGCCTCTAACTACTACGACAACTTTAAGTTAACTCTAACTTGAATACTTTGAGTACCTATTACAATTGCCTCTAGATAAAGCTAAAAAGTACAATATGACACACCTACTACAATTGAACTAGAATAAAAGACAGACACTTGGAGCTGGTTCTTCTATCTGGTTCATGTAGCTTCAGGTTTGCACACTTGAATCACACACGAATTGCTTGCAAAATGCCTTGCTATTTTGCTCTCAATTCAGGTTTAATTTCTGCTTTTGTGCTAACCTGTAGAATGAGAACATACTGCGATTTATAGAGTTAGTAGAGTAGAAAATAACTTGAGTTCTAATGCTACTCTTGCTTGGTGGAGGAGTTCTAGTTGATCTCAACTTCTAACTCCTCCCTGATCTTGGATAGTGTTCTCTTTGATTAAGGAGTCCTTTTCCTTATCAATTATGCAACCTTTTCGATCAGGAGATATCAATTGTACCAAGTTAAGCTTATCTCCTTCACATGCATCCCACATGCTCGAATCTTCCCATGTCTATGCACACAAGGGATGGACCTGGTTCATGCCTGAGCTTCCTTTGTCAATCTTCAAAACAAACCTTCACTTGGGCTAACAAATTCCCCCTTTTTGATGATGACAAACTCTGTGCTTTTTCATAAGCTTAGGTCCTGTTTCAACTTAGCTCAACATCGACACAATGTTAGAAACATTTTCCCTTTTTATCACTTATCATCAAGGACCAGGTACATTAGGTTATAAACATCATTGTTCAAAGTGTAAAGCACAACCTTTTTTTTTCCCCTTTTGGCATTATCGAAAAGTTGCATAAATATGAAAGATAACCAGATTTTAAAACTTTCTCATGGCCACTGGGGCTACTTCAAATGCAATCATGGGTTAATCATCATAGATCAAGCTAAGAATTTTAACCATCAAAGAAATATAAACAAACAGTTAGAGAAAAAGACAGTGAATTTCTTTGATGATTGATAAGATCCTACCACAAAGCATAAGAAGAAATAAAAACACTGGAAACATGAGCAAAAGAAACAAAAACAAATCCCGAACTAGGTCACTGGTTGATCTACACTAGGCTAGGAGGCTTAAGGCTGGGAAGGACTAGGTGCTTGGTTTTTGGCTTGGAGGAGTTTCAACATATTCTGAAGAATGCCGTCATTCTTCTCCTTTTCTCTTTCCAGCTCAGTTCTGAGAGCATCTCTCTCAGTCTCAACCTCTGCCAACCTCTTCTTCAGCCTCTCAATCTCAGCATCCTTAGCCCCGCTTTCTTGCACCAAGGCTCATACCTTGCTATTCACTAGTTCCTTCTTGGAAGAAAGAAAGGATTCCTGAGGTCTGCGAGGGATTCCTGTTCAGATGAAACAGGTTCATCTCTATTTTTCCCAAGGTGAACCATCCCTTCAACAGCTTTGCTAGACCCACTTCCCCCCTGTTTTCTTTACACTCTCCTCTAGTTCAGCAGAATTTTCTCCCCAAACAACCATTGCACCTGTGTCTTTGGTTAAACTAACAGGAGTGGGTGAAGAATTAGCCACTCTTTTACCCTTTTCCCTCACAGCACTCCTAACTCCCTTACTCTCTTTTTCTTTTCTCTTTTTATTTTTACCACCAACTTCTCCAGATTCAGTACATTCAATGCCTGCCATAGACCCTACTAGTACAAACCTATTCTCCAAATTTTTACATGTTCAATTTCAGAAGAAACAGTTTCTTCTCCCTTAGTAGTAGATTTGAATAATTCATCAGATTTCTAGGGTTCTTCTTCCTTACCCGCTTTCAATTTTTCATTTATTTTCTTGATTTGTTCTCTCCCCGCAACAACGTTGCAAGCAAGCATCTTTACTCTTTTCTTAGAGGTTGGGGTGGTGGAAGGGATGATAGTGGGTGTGAAAGTCTAATTAAATTGAATTTCAGTTTTGAAAAGACTTTGGAGAGTATCCCTAGAATCTAGGTACTTCAATTCGGTTGGGACTCTTTTGAACGGAACTGGTTCACTTGTAACGGATAAGTCCAAAAGGAGTTTGGAATTAAGTAGGACTCTACTCATGATCCAAATATTATTTCAAATTATGCAGAGTGTAGAAAACATACCGTGTTATGTTGATGAACCATGTTCTACACTGATAATTCTCTTGTGTAAGTCTAAATTTGCCAAAATAGAGAAAAAATCATTAGAGATTTATGAGTCATTTTCAAATATGGCACAAGAGTATACTATTGAAAGTATGAGTCTGAGCAAAAATTAATCTAATTATATACACATTTTCAAATTTTCTAACCAAAAACAAATTGTTTGATCAATTTTTTTTTCCGTTGTGAATTCTTAACTGGTCCTTTTAGGTGATCTTAATCATCCCTAATTCTAACCTATTCCTTTCAAAGTGATATCTACTTAGGGCTTTTGTGAAGATGTCAGCTATTTTCTTGTCAGTAGCACAAAATTCCACAGTGATCAACCTTTTTTTCATAGTTATCCCTCAAAAGGTGATGCCTAACATCTATTTGCTTAGTTCTCTTGTGATGAACCAGGTTCTTGGTCATACTAATAGCACTAATGTTATCACAAAAAATGGGGATACAACCAACATCAATTTCAAAGTCCATTAATTGTTGTTTGATCCACAACAATTGAGCACAACATGAAGCATCAACAACATACTCAGCTTCAGCAGTAGATAAGGCCACTGAATTTTGCTTTTTGGTAGCCCAAGACACAAGACATGAGCCAAGAAAGTGTGCCATACCTGAGGTACTCTTTCTATCCACTAGAAAACCTGTATAATCAGTATCAGCATATCCCACTAGATTGAAATTACTACCTTTTGGATACCATAGACAGAGATCAGTGGTGCCTTTTAAATATCTCAAAATTCTCTTGACAGCAGTCAAGTGAGACTCCTTTGGATTTGCCTGAAATCTTGCATAAAGGCCTACACTGAAAACAATGTCAGGTCTACTAGCAGTGAGATACAACAATGAGCCAATCATTCCCCTATACAACTTCTGATCAACAGATGAACTAGGTTCATCTATATCCAACTTTGTGACTGTTGCAATAGGAGTGTCAATTTCTTTGGAATATTCCATTTTATACCTTTTAAGCAACTCTTTTACATACTTCTCCTGATGGATCATAGTTCCATTTGAATTTTGTTTAATTTGTAAGCCTAGAAACAAATTAAGCTCACCCATCATGCTCATTTCAAATTCACTCCCCATTAGTTTAGCAAATTCTTTACTTAACTTATCAGTAGTTGCTCCAAAGATTATATCATCAACATATATCTGAACTACCAAGAGATCTTTACCTTTTTCTTGCACGAACAAAGTATTGTCAATTTTTCCTCTCTTGTAGTCATGCTCAAGCAAAAACTTTGATAATCTTTCATACCATGCTCTTGGAGCCTACTTGAGCCCATAAAGTGCTTTGTCAAGTTTGTACACATAATCAAGACTCTCCTTGCTTTCAAACCCCAGATGTTTCTTGACAAACACTTCTTCCTTTAGATAGACATTGAGGAAGGCACTCTTGACATCCATCTGGTAAAGGGTGAATTCCATGTAAGCAGCAAAGGCTCCGAGGAGCCTTATTGCTTCCAACCTTGCAACTGGAGCAAAGGTTTCATCACAGTCTATGCCCTCCTCTTGGCTATATCCTTGAACCACCAATTTTGCCTTGTTCCTTGTAACTATTCCATCTTCATCAAGTTTGTTTCTGAAGACCCATTTTGTGCCAATTACTGATCCGTCCTTGGGTCTTGGTACCAGATGCCAAATTTGAATCCTTTAAAATTGGTTGAGTTCATCTTGCATTGCATTTACCCAGTCTGCATCCTGCAAAGCCTCAGCAACATTTTTAGGTTCAATAAGAGATAAGAAGGCATCAAAAGTACAAAGATTTTTTAATGAAGATCTGGTTTTGATTCCAGTGGTTGGATCAGTGATTATGTTCTCATTGGGATGAGAACTTTGATACTTGTAAGATGTTACAACCAACTGGTTTCCCCTTGATGTTCCTTCAATGCTTTGTTGCTGTGGAATAGGTTCATGGAAAGGTTCCCCTGAGATTTGAGAATCATTTCCTCTTTGTTCTATTCCCCCTGTCATGTTGCCCTGAGTGGAAGAACATGTTCCATCACCTGTTCCTTCCTCTAGTGTAGCTTCAGTCTGGGCTGTCATTTCATTTGAGTTTCTTACCAGCCCAATTGCTTCATCATCATATTCTCGCCTCTTAGAAAAAATGTTAGTTTCATCAAAAATCACATGAACACTTTCTTCTACATACATAGTTCTTTTGTTATAAACCTTATAAGTTTAGTTAGGTGAAGAATATCCCAAGAATACTCCCTCATCACTTCTAGGATCAAACTTACCTAGGGAGTCTTTACCATTATTGTGCACAAAGCACTTGCATCCAAATGCCCTAAGATGTGATATGTTTGATTTTCTCCCTTTAAGTAACTCATAGGGAGTCTTCTCTACAAGAGGTCTAGTCATGCACCTATTTATGATGTAGTCATACAAGAGGTTTTCTCCCTGTCATGTGCTTTGAGCAGCCACTATCCATGTACCATATTTGGCTGCTTCCCTTCACTTGGACCTGCAAAAGGAAATCAGGGGTTAGTCTTAGGAACCCAAACAAGTTTGGGTCCCTTTCTATAGGCAAAAGGATGAATCAGATTCTTTTTAGCCCAACTTGGTAGCCTATTCTTCCCTTGAACAAATTCTTTGTTCTTTTGGCTTGCCTTATCTTTTGCATTGCATTCACTTTTATAGTGACATGTTTTACCACAGTGAGTACAAATCTTGTTCTCAGGAAGTGTAAGGTACTTGCTTTTGGGATTCCATTTAGGTGGTAGATTCCCAAAGCCAAGTCCTCTTCTATTGCTACTATGATGTTCCTGTAGCCATGAAAGTGCATCGGAGGACCTGTTCCATTTACAAGTTCTGTCTAGTTCATGCTTGACTTTGCCTAGATCCTCCTTCAAAATTCTAACCTGCTCATCCTTCTTATACAACTCATCTTTTAGTTTACCTACATTTTCTTTTAGAGTGAGTTGTGTGCAATCAACTGTCTTCTTACTTGTTCCTAATTTCAGTTTTAGGTTTTCAGATCTAAGTTCTAGGATATTTGATTCAAATGCATGAACCTGGTTCTTTAATGCAGTATTTTCACTTATAGTCTCACTAACCCTAAGTTCCAGGTTCTTACACTTTACTTTCAAAATCACACATTACTTAGACAACTGTTCATTTTCATTGTTTACATCCTCAGATTCATTAATGAAATCTAGAAGTAATTTAGATAGCCTTTCTTTAGACAAAAAATTAATCTTGTCTTTGAGATGAATTACACTTACCTCAGATTCCTATCGGATTCTCCAATGGCCATAAGTGTTTGTTCATCTCCATCTTCATCATCTGAGCTTTCATCTGAGCTTTCTCCCCAAGCATGAACCATAACCTTTATTGATCCTTTGTTCTTTTGGGTTGACCTGTTCCTTCTTCCTGTTTCTTCGTTCAGCTCTTTCCTTCTTCCATTCAATTTCCCATTGAGGGCAGTTCTTGATGTGGAGATCAATCTTACCACACTTGTAGCATCCCTCATTGGTTTTCCTTTTAGGAGCCTTTGGTTTGCTGTAGCTTCCACTTCTTGAAGGATCGTTTCCTCTCTTTAGGTACTTCTTGAAGTCCTTTGTGATCATAGCCATTTCATCATCTTCAAGATCAGAACCTTTAGTGATTCTGAGTGCCAGGCTCCTTTCCTTCTTGGGTACATCCATCTTCATGGTTTGCCTTCTAGGTTCATAAGCAGTGAGATTTCCAATTAGCTCATCCAACTTAAGAGTGGCAATGTTCTTTGATTCCTGAATGGCAGTGATTTTGCTCTCCCAAGTAACTGGCAGAACCCTTGTCAAAATCTTCTCAACTCTATCTTCTTTAGAAATAATCCTCCAAGAGACTTAAGTTCATTTGTCAGTGTTGTGAACCTTGTATACATCTCTTGGATGGTTTCCCCTTCCTTCATGGTGAAATTCTCATATTGAGAATATAGTAGTGTTCCCGTGGACCTCTTCACTTGAGGTGTTACTTCATGGGCCACTTGCAAAGTGTCCCAGATTTCCTTAGCAGCGGTACAAATTTGGATTCTACTGTACTCATCTAGACCGAGTCTACAAACAAGCCATTTCTTGATTTTAGCATTCTTCTCCCATTTCCTCAAGTCGTCAGCAGTGCAGTTAGCTCTTGTCTTTGCCACCTCTTCTCCTTTGGCATTTATCTTCTTGGTATCCAGTGGGCTATCTGTGACAATATCCCATAGCTCATAGTCTTCTCCTATGATGTGATCTCTCATCCTGTTTTTCCACCAAGAGTAATACTGGCCGTTGAAAAGTGGTGGCCTAGCAGTGGATTGCCCTTCCCAGTTTTCAGGTGGTGCACTCATCTTGATCTTCTCCTAAGGTGTTAGCCTCTTAAAGAATAACCCGCTCTGATACCAATTGATGTTTTTAACTTCAATACCACACAACAGGGAGGGTGATTTATGTGGTACCCAATTTTTTGCCTAAACTGATTATAGAAGAACCGGGTTTTTCTATGTGTTCCTTAAGCTACTATTGCTAAAATAGTAAATGCATAAAGTAAAGAACACAAGTATTTTACGTGGAAAACACCTGGCTCAAAAGGTGAAAAAACCACGACCTACTTCTCAGTAGGATTTTCCCAAACTCTCCATATAATCACTGAGCCAAAAACTGCATTTACAAAACACTTTTGTAAACCTAGGATTAACTCTAATCCAGTTGTGGCAACCAACCTCTAACTGTTGCGATAACTTCAAGTTAACTCTAACTTGAATACTCTAAGTACCTATTACAATTGCCTCTAGATAAAGTTGAAAGGTACAATATGAAAACACCTACTACAATTGAACTAAAATAAAAAGGCAAACACTTGGAGCTGGTTCTTCTATCTGGTTCATGTAGCTTCAGGTTTGCACGCTTGAATCACACACGAATTGCTTGCAAAATGCCTTGCTATTTTGCTCTCAATTCACGTTTAACTTTTGCTTTTGTGCTACCCTGTAGAATGAGAACATCCTGCGATTTATAGAGTTAGAAGAGTAGAAAACAACTAGAGTTCTAATGCTACTCTTCCTTGGTGGAAGAGTTCTAGTTGATCTCAACTTCTAACTCCTCCCTTATCTTGGATAGCGTTCTCTTTGATTAAGGAGTCCTTATCCTTATCAATGATGCAACCTTTTCGATCAGGAGATATCAATTGTACCAAGTTAAGCTTATCTCCTTCACGTGCTTCCCACATGCTCGAATCTGCCCGTGTCTATGCTAACAAGCGATGGACCTGGTTCATGCCTGAGCTTCCTTTGTCAATCTTCAAAACAAACCTTCACTTGGGCCAACAGTTTTAATCATACTACACTCTGCACCTCGTGTGCAGATCCAGGTGCTTTCAGACACATCGACCATTAGATCTCAGAGTGCTATCAGTTGGAGACTATCAAGGTAGTTGCCTTAAGTCCGCTGACCTTGACTCTCTTTCTTTCAGTTATTGTACTATTCTATACTTTCAGACAGTGTTTTTATCAGTCAGACTTTGTATTCATATTAGATTCTCATGCACTCAGTGACACCGGGTTTTGGGAGTGTTTATATCTGTATTTGTGAGATTTTTTCTGCTGAATTTAAATATTATGCTTCAAATTTAAAAGATATAATGGTTTATTGAGATTGTCGGCCTGCCTAGTATTGAGATAGGCGCTATCATGACAGGTGAGATTTTGGGTCTTGACAATTAGGTTCACCGTATATATAATAGACTAAGTTGATCTTCCATTGTATATAGGTTGAGTTTGAAGAAAAATATGCCCGTCATGTGTCACGGCCCAAAATTCACATGTCGTGATGACACCTATCTCAATACTAGACAAGCCGATAACCTCAATAAATCGCATAATCTCTTAAGTTTTAAAACATAATATTTAATTTTAATAGAAAAGTCTCACAAATACGGATATAAAATACTCCCAAAACCCGGTGTCACTGAGTACATGAGCATCTAAATGATAACAGAGTCTGACTGATAAAAAAATACTGTCTGAAAATATAGAACAATACAATAACTGAAAGGAAGAGAGTCAAGGTCAGCGGACGCCAGGCTGCTACCTTGATAGTCTCCAACTGATAACACTCTGAGATCTAACAGTCGATTTGTCCGGAAGCACCTGGATCTGCATACGAGATGCACAGTGTAGTATGAGTACAACCAACTCAATAAGTAACAAGACTAGCCTTTGGGCTGAAAGTAGTGACGAGCTCAGCAGGTACAGTCCAATATAGCAATAACGGTACAAAAATGTAGGCATGCTTTCAAGTTCAACAGTTAAACTTAGTATAATTAAAATAGACCAATTCTGAATAATATGAGGAATATGACATCTTAGTGGAAAACCCTCGTGTACTCACGATCACAATTACTCGGTCACTCAGAACTGTATATGGCCAATCCAGGCCAGGGAATATCCATCCCATGTATATATAAACATCAACTGACAGTCAGTCACTCAATATCATATAAGGCCAATCCAGGCGAGGGTTAATGTATCCTCAAATTATAATGATTCGGACAAGATCCATGTCGAGGGAAATTAATCACAGATATAAATAAGTAAGGCAAGTCCAATCCCTAGGAAGTCCATCCCGAATATAAATCATCTACGCTCACTGTGGGGGTACAGACTCCGGAGGAGCTTTTTCAGCCCAAGCGTGATATAAAGCCGATATGGCCTGCTGCAGGCGGGTAGCCCTTATGCATATAATAATAAAGCTTATAAGGCTTGAAGCGGCGTGCAACCCCGATCCATATAATAATAACATATATAAAGCCAATATGGCCTGCTGCAGGAGGGCAGTTCCAATCCATATAATATCATCACAATGGATGAATATGCCTAAGTATGAAATGTACATTTTAAAACAATTAATTCAACAGCAACACGACCCTATGGGTCCCAATATATCGACACGTAGACTAAACATGATCTTTAATACGAGTCTCAGCTCAATTTCTCTAGCACATGGAGGATATGCGGATAATAACATGATTCTTTAATTTTACAATTACACAGAATTTATTTAAGTCACAATTTCTAAGGTGCACGCCCACACGCTCGTCGCCTAGCACGTGCGTCACCTCCAACAATTGATATAACACAAAATTCAGGGATTCATACCCTCAGAACCAAGTTTAGAAATATTACTTACCTCAAACCGTGTAATTCTTTACTCCACTATACCCTTGTCTCCCGAATCGGCCTCTGAACACCTCGAATCTAGTCACAATTAGTTCGGTTCAGTCAATACAAATTATTGGAATTAATTCCATATGAAAATACTAATTTTCCAACAAAATCCGAAATTTAATTAAAAAATTACTCGTGGGTCCCACATCTCGGAACCCGACAAAAGTTATAAAATATGAACGCCCATTCAACCATGAGTCCAACCATACCAATTTTACTAAATTCCAACATCAACTCGACCCTCAAATCTTCAAATTAAACCAAGAGAGTTTTCTAAATTTTCCAACTTAAATCACCAAGTAAATGTTAAAAACAACCATGGATTCGGGTAATTTGACCAAAATTAAGTTAAGAACACTTACCCCATTGTTTTCATTGAAAATCTCTCAAAACTCACCTCTCCCCGAGCTCCAATCGGTAAAAATCAGAACTTAAAGTCTCTGCCCAGTCATTTCCTCTATGAGATCGCGGACCAAGTCTCGCGATCGCGAAGCACAAATTTTTTCCAGCAAAATTTTACTCTATGCGATCGCGGCCATTCCCCCGCGATCGCAATGAACAAATTTTCCAAAAGCCTTTTCCAACTCTTCTGGACAGCCTCTAATATAATGGTCATAACGTTTTGTACAAGGTTTACAACTTTCTTTTTTGGATCATCTCCGAATTCCTTATAGATTGCGAGATATAAGCTTCGAAAGTCAGGTCAGTGACAACAGGATTTTACTCTACGCGATCGCGAAAGCCCTCCCACGATCGCGATTCACTGGCAATTTTTTCTCATTTAACTCATCGCGATCGCGGCCAATTTCACGCGGTCGCACTGCACACTACTGCAGCCAAAAACCAGCAGCTAAAAATGGCCTAGAAATGGTCTGAAACCACCCCGAAACTCGGCCGAGCCATTCGGGACCCCGTCCGAACATACCAAGTCATCTCAAAACATATTGCGGACTTAGTCGAAACCTCAAATCATATCAAACAACTCTAAAATTATGAATCATACCCCAATTCAAGCTTAATGGTACTAAGAAAGTTCGACGCCGAAACCTATCAAATCAAGTCCGATTGACTTCAAATTTTGCACACAAGTCATAAAAGACATAATGGACCTATGAAAATTTTCAGAACTGAATTCTGACCCCGATATCAAAAAGTCAACTCTCGATCAAAGTTTCAACTTAAACTTCCTATTTTTGCCATTTCAAGCCTAATTTAACTGCAGGCTTCGAAATACTTTTTCCGGACACACTCCTAAGTCCAAAATCACCATACGAAGCTATTGAAATCATCAAAACTCTATTTCGGGGTCTTTTACACATAAGTCATCATCCAGTCAACCGTTTCAACTTAAGCTTTCATAATTGAGACTAAGTGTATCAATCCATTCCGAAACCTCACCGGACCCGAACCAATTACCCTGGCAAATCACATAACAGTTGTAAAGCACAAATTGAGCAGTAAATGGGGGAACGAGGCTGTAATACTCAAAATGACCGGCCGGGTCATTACATTCTCCCCCACTTAAACATACGTTTGTCCTCGAACGTGCCAAGAGTTATTTCCAAGCCATCAAATCACTATTCCATCTTACCACTCACGTACCCGGGGGTGATCCCACGCCACCCTATTCCATATAGGTCTGACAATACAACATAATTGAAGATCATTACTCTAACTTTAGACCGTAAAACTTAGAACCTAAGTTTCCATCATCCAGAATTCTTTTCAAGACATGAATCTCACATCTACACACTGTATGAGTCTGAACAAGCTGTATCAAGTCATAACCATAACCCTAGATATAATCACATAACATACTATATAACTTGCATGCTCGCAACACCATTCCCGATCACAGTAACTACTCCAAACTAACCCGGTACTAGTATTAAACCCCATATCAAGCCAAAGCTCATTCTAAAACCTTCGTACACTGCTGATAATAAAAGAAACACATGGAATGTCATAACCCCTTATCGGATCAACAAGTCATGGAGCTCTCTCGCCCCAACCAGAACCATAATCACTTTCTAAGCTGACTTTCAATGTCATCCTCCCAAATATACCGTAATCAAACCTGATAGTACCCATTCTAGGTCCAATGACCATATATTATTAAATAAAACTATCCCACAGACATGCCACACCTATATAACTCAAGCCAGAATTGCGCAATCCGTGTACCCAAAAATGGAAAATATCTCAAAGAAGAGAACCGTATTGCAAGTTCAACAAGCACCACCACAACTGCAATGCTATAAGCTCATCATATATAGTAGAACCAAGACGCACAAATCTAATAACTATAACCAGCTCTTATAGAGCTCACATTAACATCAACCGCATGGACAACTCACATGCTATAGTATCAATATCTGGACCCGCACGGATAACTCATGTGCCAATAACATAAATGTCTGGACCCGCACGGATAACTTACGTGCTAATAATATCAATCGTCTGGCATGGTCACAAGCCTCCAGTCCAAGCATATCATACATGAGCAATCAAATAAATACACATGTATATGATAAATGAAATAAAATTCACATGCTCCTGGACTGGTATAAATAACACGCCATAGAGTAGGCATGTGCAAAGTGTGTTATCACAACTCAAATCAGCAGTTAACGCAGAAATAGTAACTACCCAATTTATTCAGGGAATTAGCCTCTTTGTAACCTCAAGTGTAGCCCAGATAGTTCTCGACAAAGGTACGAATATGAGAAATGTTATAACTTTACGCTTAATAGTCAACTCTAGGCATATCTTTGCCTAAGCATTCTTCCGAGTATGAATACTTGCCCCGATGCCCACACATGACTCAAACCTCACATATGTATGCACTCGTAGTGCGCAACTATCAAAAAATAATTAACGTAATTAGTGCCTCCACTGAGTTTAAATAAAATACTCACCTCAAACAGGCTGCAACCCTGAAATAATTTGCTTCTGAGAACTCCTAGTCCCCCAAATTCATAAAACACATGAACCACCATAATTGATCACAACTGCAGCACTCGAATGACTATCACATCTGTCATGCTCGATCATCCCAGTAGGAATACTTCCATAATTCTTCTGTGCCACATAGCAATAATTTGAATATCAGCAGTCTATCAACTAGGTGAGTACCGCAATACCAATGAACATCCGTAAGTCAAAACACAATGCGCCTTCTGAAATGCGCACCCTTCTCAGGAATTACCGAGCAGTTATAACATTCATCTAAATATCTGAAACTGACCATGTTGTCTAATATTCGGGACCTTCCCTTCAAGACTGAACCGCCACCTTGTATATGTAAATTTTAATCCCGCACGACACATCGCATCTATCATGCAATCATGTGGGAAGAACGAGAATCTCAATATCAACTCTGAGTCACCAGCAAATTACATACTCGGTTAGTTAGAAACCTTCCATTTGCTCTCATCTAGGAGGAAATCACAATACATAACATGTCCCCCCACACCGGTAGAAAATATCTGGTTCAAACCATGGTAGAAACCATCAAGAACACTTTGAAATCCATTTGCACATAACCAAGCTATCATAACTGAATTCCTCTAACTCGACCAAGCCACGCAGGTGTAACGACCCGGCCGGTCGTTTCGAGAGTTATTGCCCTGTTTCCCCCATTTTTATTTCCTTTATGCTCTTAAGCTATATTATGATATACCGTATTAGTTGGTTCAGGTCCGGAGTGGTTTCGGAGTGGAATGAGACACTTAGTCTCTTATTTAGAACCTTAAGTTAGAAAAGTCAACTGGATGTTGACCTATATGTAAACGATCTCGAAATTGAATTTTGATGGTTTTATTAGCTCATTTAGGTGAATTTGGACTTAGGAGTGCGTCCGAAATGTGATTTGGAGGTCCGGAGTGGAATTAGGCTTGAATTGGCGAAGGTTGGAAATTTGGCGATTTCGGTCGGTAGTGAAAAATTTGATATCGGGGTCAGAATGGAATTTCGCAAGTTGGAGTGGGTTCGTAGTGTCATTTTTGACGTGTGTACAAAATTTGAGGTCATTCGGACGTGGTTTGGTTGGTTTCGGCATCAGTTGCCGAATTTGGAAATTTAGAAGTTCTTAGGCTTGAATCCGAGGGCAATTTGGTGTTTTGATGTTGTTTTGAGTGATTTGAAGGTTCGACTAAGTTTGTATGTTGATATATGACTTGTAGATATTTTTTGTTGAGGTCCCGAGGGTGTAGGGGTGATTCCGGGTGGTTAGCGAATTTGTCAAAGCTGGAAAATGTAGTTGAAGCTGCTGCTTCTGCTATTTCCGCACCTGCGGAAGGAAAAGTCGCAGGTGCAAGGTCGCTGGTGCGTTTGGGGAAGCCGCAGATGCGGACGTGGAAGGTGAAGGTGAAGGCTGGGAACACAGGTGCAAAGCATTGGCCGCATCTGCGAGCCTGCAGGTGCGAGACCTGGGGCGCAGATGCGGAAGGAAGTAAGAAGGCTGGCTTCGCAGATGCGGCGCACCACACGCAGGTGCGCAAGCGCGGGTGCGACAGGTTTGCCGCAGATACGGAACCTGGGAATTTAAGTGACTTGCGCAGGTGCGATTGTTGGGACCGCAGGTGTGGTCGCGCGAGTGCGAGTAAAAGGCCGCAGGTGCGAGAAACCTGGGCAGACGGTACATATTGCACACTTCGCGAATTTTGGTGCATTCTTCACCATTTCTATTTGGTTTTGGAGCTTTTGGGAGAGATTTGAAGAGGGAATCAAGGGGGTTTTCATTGAGGTAAGTTACTTGAGCCCTAATACTCGTACATATGGTGATTTCCCGTTGTTTAATTATGTAATTAGTGAAAAAGAGGGGTTTGGGCTTGGGATTTTTGGAGAAGTAATTTAAAGATTTGAAGGACCAAACGATATCGGATTTTGATGAATTTGGTATGGTTAGACTCGTGAGTGAATGGGCTTTCTAGTTTTGTAAATTTTGTCGGATTTTGAGACGTGGTCCCGGGGGCTGGGTTTGAGCCAATTTCGGGTTTTGGTCTAATTTTGTAGTTTTTCTTGTAGAATTCATTCCATTAGCGTATATTGATGGTATTGTACTGATTGTGAATAGATTTGGAGCATTTGGAGACCGAGTCCAGAGGCAAGAGCATTGCGGGGTAGAGATTTGACCAGGTTGAGGTAAGTAACGATTGTAAATCTAGTCCAGAGGGTATGAAACCCCGGATTTCGTATCATTCTACTATTTTGAGGTGACGCACATGCTAGGTGACAGGCGTGTGGGCGTGCACCATTGGGGATTTGTGACTTGGTCCGTCCCGTAGCAACTGTAAAGTTGCATATTTTGTTGAAATTATATGATACTTATATGTTTTAGAAAGAGTTTCTGTAAATTGGGCTGAATGCCATGTTTCGGCCTTGTGCCAGTGTTGTTTGGACTCTTAGGGGCCTTTTCTTAGTATCCTCTCACTGTTTTTGATTGAAAATCTATACTCGGTCATGATTATTCTTTTTTATTGCATAACTCAGTTTTATGACTCTATTTTGATGCATATAAATGTTGTTTTGGGCCAAATGCCCTGTTTTTACTAAAATGCCCGAGTGGCTTGAGAGGTTTATGATTGAGTGAGGCCGAGGGCCTGATTTGTGAGGATATTTATAGGATCGGGCTGCACGCCGCAACATGTTTGATATAGGCCGAGGGCCTGAGTGATTTATGCCATGATTTGGCTTGATATAGCGCTTGGGCTGAAGGAGCCCCTCCGGAGTCTGTACACACCCCCAGTAAGCGCAGGTACCTATTGAGTGCGAGTGCCGAGTGCTGAGTGACTGGGAGGTATGAGTGATTGTGAGGTATGCCCGAGTGGAAAGAGTGATTGTGAGATATGCCCAAGTAGCAAGAGTGATTGTGAGGTTTTCCCGAGGGGTTGTATATGAGTGATGCTTTGCCCGATGGGGTTTTTACGATTTTATCATTTTTGCTCACCTTTGCATTTTTCCTCTATTTGAAAACTGTTGAAAATATCCTTAAATGATTTTTTCTAGAACTGGGTTTAAACGAGATATTTTGATTCAAATCCTAATTTTAAAAGCATGAGGTATTTTACTGAGATTTCATGATATGAACGTTATATGCTTTATTGCTCGTCACTACTGCTTATTTTTTATTTATTGTTGTTACTTACTGAGTTGGCGTACTCACGTTACTCCCTGCACCTTGTGTGCAAATCCAGGTGTAGCTGGACACGGTAGCGGTTGTTGATGATTCTGGTTGCAAATTCTTCCGGAGATAGCAAGGTAGCTGTTTAGCGATCGCAGCCCCTGCTCTTATCCCTCTTATCTTCCTCTAGTTGTATTTAGCTATTTTCTAGGCTAGTTAGCCTTGATATTGTTAGACATATTATAGTAAATGCTCATGACTAGTGACACCCCAATGTCGGGCTTCTCTTTCCGCACTTTTGTTTTGATTTGAAATCCTTTATAAAGGATTTTATGTTAAATGGCCTTGAAATTTATCCTTGAAATAAAAATATTAGTTTGTTTTAGAAATGAGTCAGCTTGCCTAGTTCCACGATAGGTGCCAGCACGACATGGTTAGGTTGGGTCGTGACAGATTGGTATCAGAGCCTTGGTTACATAGGTCTCACGAGTCATGAGCGGGTTTAGTAGAGTCTTGCGGATTGGTACGGAGACGTCTATACTTATCTTCGAGAGGCTACATAACCTTTAGGAAGATTCCACATTCTTGAATTCTTGTCGTGCGAATCTGTTGATTCTAGTAACTAAACATTTGTTGTTTCATTCTCTCACAGATGGTGAGGACTCATACTACCGGTCAGGAGGGCCAGCCACCAGTACCACCAACCAGGGCCGCGAGAGGCCGAGGCCGCAGTAGAGGCCATGGTAGGGGCAGAGGTGCAACCTGTACCTCAGCTGGGGCAGTACATACACATCCACCAGTTGTCCCAGATCAGGACCAGATTCCAGTTGTTGATGCACCAGCTCAGGCACCACATGTGCCTATTGTGATTCTAGGCCTTTAGGAGGCCCTAGCTCAGATTATGATAGCGTGTACTGGCCTTGCTCAGGAGGTCTCTATCTCGATGGCCGCAGCCACTTCTCAGGCCGAGGGAGGCACAGGCACTCAGATCCGCATCGCTCGCACACCCGAGCAGGTTGTTCAAGGACTCCAAACACCGGGGGCACCACCAGCCCAACCGGTTGCAATTGCTCAAGATTATGTCGTTCCTGCTATTCCTGAGGATGATCAGCGTAGGTTGGAGAGGTTTGGGAGACTCCAGCAACCACCTTTCAGTGGCACAGAGAGAGAGGATGCTCAAGACGTTTTGGACAGGTGTCAGAGGATACTTCGTACTACTGGTATTCTGGAGACTTATGGGGTCTCTTTCACTACTTTTCAGTTTTCCGGGGCTTCACTCAAATGGTGGGAAACTTACGAGAGGCGTAAGCCTATTGGCGCAACACCCCTTACTTGGCAGTAGTTCTCCATGGTCTTTTTGGAGAAGTTCGTGCTTCGATCCCACAGAGAGGTGGCCCGTCATCCTATCTAGTTGGTTCCCACGGACAGGGAGAGGATCATGAGGTTTATTGATGGTCTCACTTATCAGCTACAGTTGCTCATGACCAGAGAGAGGGTTTCGGATGCTACTTTTGATGAGGTTGTCGACATTGCTCGGCAGATTGAGATGGTTCGCGGTCAGGAGATGGTTGAGAGGGAGGCCAAGAGGCCTCGCGGTCAGGGGTGGATTCAGCGGTGCTCTTTTAGGGGGTCAGTTTCTGCACGGTAGAGGTCGTCATTTCAGACAGGCTCAGTCAGCTTGGCCATTTCACCGTGGTGCATCATCTGGCCATGGTTCTCACAGTTCTCATAAGGGTCACTCATCACTTAGTGCCCTTTCAGCTCAGAGTTCGTCCCGTGCTCCACCTGTTCAGGGATCTTCCATGCCAGGTTTTTCTACCAGTCATCCCGGTGCTAGGGGTTCCCTTCAGTTCCCACCACCAGCACCAGGGAGTTGTTTTGAGTGTGGGGAGTTTGGGCATATGTGGAGGCATTTTCCTCATCGTCATGGAGGTCTATCTCAGCAGAAGAGTCAGCCTCCGACTTCAGTACCATTTACCTCACCACCCGCCCAGTCAGCCCAGGGTGTAGGTCAGTCAGCTAGGGGTCGCCCTAGAGGGGGAGGCAGATCAGGGGGTGTCCAGTCCCGTTTCTATGCCCTCCCTGCCAGACCAGACGCTACTGCTTCAGATGTTGTGATTACAGGTATTGTCTCAGTTTGTCACCGAGATGTCTCAGTATTATTTGACCCTGGTTCCACGTATTCATATGTTTCCTCATATTTCGCCCATTTTCTGGATTTGCCTCGTGAGTTTTTAGTTTCATCTATTTATGTGTCTACTCATGTGGGCAATACTATCATTGTGGACTGCGTATATCGGTCATGTGTGGTGACTATTGGGGGTTTGGAGACCCAAGTGGACCTTTTGCTACTTAGTATGGTTGACTTTGATGTGATATTGGGTATGGATTGGTTATCTCCATGTCATGTTGTTCTAGATTGTCACGCTAAGATGGTGACGTTGGCTATGCCGGGATTTTTGAGGGTTGAGTGGAGCGGTTCTGTAGATTTTGTACCAAGTAGGGTGATTTAATATTTGATGGCTCAGCGTATGTTTGATAAGGTTTGCCTATCTTATTTGGCTTTTGTGAGGGATGTTAGTGTAGAGACTCCTATCATTAATTCTGTTCTGGTGGTACGTGATTTTCTGGATGTGTTTCCTGTAGACCTGCCGGGTATGCATCCTGACAGGGATATTGACTTCGGTATCGATTTGGTGCCGGGCACTCAGCCCATTTCTATCCCACTGAATCGTATGGCACCGGCGGAGTTGAAGGAATTGAAAAAACAGCTTCAGGAACTCCTTGATAAGGGGTTTATTCGGCCTAGTGTGTCACCTTGGGTTGCACCGGTTCTATTTGTGAAGAAGAAGGATGGTTCCATGAGAATGTGTATTAATTACAGGCAGTTGAACAAGGTCATAGTCAAGAACAAGTATCCTTTGCCTCGTATTGATGATTTATTCGGCCAGCTTCAGGGAGCGAGGGTGTTCTCCAAGATTGATTTAAGGTCCGGTTATCACCAGCTGAAGATTCGGGATTCAGAAATTCTTAAGATAGCTTTCAGGACCCGATATGGCCATTATGAGTTCTTGGTAATGTCTTTTGGGCTGACCAATGCCCCAGTAACGTTCATGCATTTGATGAACAAAGTATTCCAGCCCTATTTGGACTCATTCGTTGTTGTATTCATTGATGACATCCTGGTATACTCTCGTAGCCAGGAGGAGCACGCTGGTATACTCTCGTAGCCAGGAGGAGCACGCTCAGCATTTGAGGATTGTATTACACAGTGTAACACCCCGGAAAAATTTCGAAGTACTTAAGTGTAAGGCCTGGTAAAATTTACAAAGAAAATAATATTTCATGGTGCCAGACTAGGCTTACGTGTTTGAGGATTATAGAAAAGTAAAGAAAAATATTTGGCGGAAAAGTGCATTTCTGCGGTCCATTATGCGACCACAGAACCACTCTGCGGACCGCATAATGGCCGTAGAGTGAGGCAGTTGATTGGGTCAGTTGGAAGCAACTATGCGGTCGACTCTGCGACCGCATAACTGTTATGCGATGCATTATGCGATTGCATAATAGTTATGCGGACCGCATAGTGACCGCATACATAGGCAGTTCTTTTGGATATTCTGTAACCAAATATGCGAACAATATGCAATCCGCATATCGGTTATGCGATCGCAAACCTTGTTCTGGAGCTTCATTTTTGGGTTTTTAAAACCCGACCCTATTTCGTTAAATACACTCTTTGGGCCATTTTTGAGACATAATCTGATATTTTAGAGTGAAAAAGAGTGCCCTAGAGTGAGAAGGTGTTCTTCCATAATTTTTCTTCAATTCTTGCTCAAGTTTTGGAAGATTAAGAAGGGAAGCTTACTAGGTCTTCATCCTAGAGGTAAGATTCTACACCCTAAACCCTAATTTCAAAATTTTCTGAAAATTGGTAACTAGCAAGATAAATATTTGGGCATGAGAGTTGTTTATTTTACATGCATGTGTTATCAAAGGGTGTAGGAAGATTGTTGAGCTAAAAATGGTAAAGATTGGGTTGTGGGATGATGAAGGCCTTCATAAAAAGGACATTGAAACCTTATGCACACCTAGTGTTTGATAAAATGCTCAAGTGAGCTAGAACCATGATCATCTTCCTAATTTTGATTCAATTTGTTATATTTCTAAAATAGATTGAAGTTGCTATGAATTCCAGAACGTTTTACAGTGTAAGAAAGCTCAAGTGAGGTATGTTGGCTAAACTCTTCTCTTAGAATTGAATCCAATGATATTCATGTAAATTATGTAAGTCCCGAGTGATTCATTATGAAATTGGCTATTTTGAGTAAGATTGGGTTGAACGATATTTGTTCAACAAGCATTACAAATGCTCTATTCACGTTATGCTACTAATTGAGGATGTGTTAAAATATGGGCTGTGCATTTATAATATTTCGACCTTAAGTCAAGTTCAAATGAAGACTATTATGCCAAATTTTATGAAATATCTCTATGTGCATTAGACTCTAAATTGCTCACATGTGTACTACACACTTTGATTTGAATTGTGTTTGTTGTTGATGATGAGGATGATATTTGAAATTGATAATGTGAGCATGAAATACTGAATATGGCCAATGTGCCAAGAATGATCTTATAATTATGGCCACTAGTGCCAATGAAATGAAAAGATGTGAAAGTATTATGAAATGCGATGATTGATATAAAAAGGTTGATGTCTCCAATAAGACGGCCTAGCCGATCGGGCCGTGATCGGACACCATGCCACACACATGGTGGTGATTGTGCTGGAAATTATAATTGAAATGGTAATTGTGGTTGATGTCCCTAATGGATAGCCTAGCCGATCGGGTCGTGATCAGACTTTGTGTTAAAGACGGTGGTATTGATATTGGGAAAAATTGTGGTTGATGCCTCTAATGAGATGGCCTAGCAGATTGGGTCGTGATCGGACTCCGTGTTGAGAGTACGGTGGTACTGGTATTGTGAATAATGGTGTTGTGGACAATGGTATATCGATACTAAAAATCTCCCAATGTGAGATGTGGAAATTATTTTGAACATTGTTTTGATCCTAAATTGAGGTTTGATGTTGATTAAGTCATTTATTGATATTATGATAATCTTATTTGTATTATTTGTCATTATATTGAGAGGGTGTTTAATTATACATACTAGTGCTATTCGACGGTACTAACGTCCCTTTTGCCGGGGACGCTGCATCTTTAAATGGATGCAGGTGGTTCCACAGCAGGAGATATTGATCATTATTAGCAATGCACCTTCTTCCTAACTGACTTAGTGAGCCCCACTTCATTCCGGGGTCATAAATCTTTTGTACTTTGTGTATTCTATTTGAGGTATAGCCGGGGCCTTATTGCCGGCATTATCATTGCACTCTTCTTTATATATAAGGCTCCGTAGACATAGTGTGGGTTATGTATTGGTGCTGGGGAAAGACAAACTATGTTATGTTGTGGATGTATTACTTGTCCATTTGGGACTTTAAAAATGATGAAACTATTGAAAATGAATTAGTATTGTAGACATGAACACATTTTCGTCTAATTAATGATAATATGTATTTGCTCTATTCATGGATGAGTTTGGGTAGAATAAAATCTAACAGGCTTGCTCGGTTGGGTTCACTCGCGCTCCTCAGTTTTGGGGCGTGACATAGAGATTGAGGAAGGAGAAGCTTTATGCAAAGTTCTCCAAGTGCAAGTTTTGGCTCAGTTCAGTAGCATTCTTGGTACACGTGGTGTCCAATGAGGGTATTGAGGTGGATCCGAAGAAGATAGAGGCGGTGCAGGGTTGGCCTAGACCATCCTCAGCCACGGAGAATAGGAGCTTCCTTGGTTTGGCAGGTTATTACCGTCGCTTTGTGGAGGGATTTCATCTATTGCATCACCCTTGACCAAATTGACCCAAAAGGGAGCTCCATTCAGGTGGTCGGATGCGTGTGAGAAGAGCTTTCAGAAGCTCAAGACTGCCTTGACCACAACTCTAGTGTTAGTTCTGCCATCAGCTTTAGATTCTTACACTCTATACTGTGATGACTCGAGGATAGGCATTGGATGTGTCCTGATGCAGGAGGGTAGGGTGATTGCCTATGCCTCGTGCTAGTTGAAAACCCATGAGAAGAACTATCCTGTGCATGATCTTGAGTTAGCAGCCATTGTTCAAGCTTTGAAGATTTGGTGCCATTATTTGTATAGGGTTCATTATGAGATCTATACTGATCATCGGAGATTGCAGTATCTGTTGAAACAGAAGGATCTTAATTTGGGTCAGCGGAGATGGTTGGAGCTTATTAAGGACTATGATATTACTATTTTGTACCACGCGGGAAAGGCCAATGTGGTGGCTGATACTTTGATTCGCTGGGCAGAGAGTTTGGGGAGCTTAGCATACCTTCCAGCAGCAGAGAGACCTTTGGCCTTGGATGTTCAGGCCTTAGCGGGCCAGCTTGTGAGTTTGGATATTTCGGAGCCTAGTCGGGTATTGGTTTGTGTGGTCTTCAGGTCTTCTCTTTATGACCGTATCAGGGAGCATCAGTATGATGACCCCCATTTGATCATTCTTTAGGATAGGGTTTGGAGAGGTGATGCTAGGGATGTGACTATTGGTGATGACGACGTGTTGAGGATGCAGGGCCAGATTTGTGTGCCTAATGCAGATGAGCTTCGGGAGTTGATTCTTGAGGAGGCCCACAGCTCGCGGTATTCCATCAATCCGGGTGCTGTGAAGATGTACCAGGTATTGAGGCAGCACTATTGGTGGAGGCGGATGAAGAAGGATATAGTTGGGTTTGTGGCTCGGTGTCTCAACTGTTAACTGGTTAAGTATGAACATCAGAGACCGAGTGGCTTGCTTCAGAGATTAGAGATCCCAGAGTAGAAGTCGGAGCGGATCACCATGGACTTTGTAGTTGGGCTCCCACGGACTTCGAGGAAGTTCGATGCTATTTGGGTTATTGTGGATCGGCTGACCAAATCCGCGCACTTCATTCCAGTTGGTACTACTTACTCTTCAGAGCGGTTGGCTGATTTGCATCCGAGAGATTGTTCGCCTGCATGGTGTTCCAGTTTCCATTATTTCAGATAGGGGCACTCAGTTTACATCGCAGTTTTGGAGGGCAGTGTAGCGAGAGTTGGGTACTCAGGTTGAGTTGAGCATAACTTTTCACCCTTAGATGGACGGGTAGTCCGAGTGCACTATTCAGATACTGGAAGACATGTTGCACGCTTGTGTCATTGACTTTGGGGGTTCATGGGACCAATTTCTGCCACTCGCAGAGTTTTCATATAACAACAGTTATCAGTCGAGTATTCAGATGGCTCTGTACGAGGCTTTATATGGGAGGAGGTGTAGATCTCTGGTTGGATGGTTTGAGCCGGGTGAGGCTAGGCTTTTGGGTACAAACTTGGTACAGGGTGTATTAGATAAGGTTATGAGGTTTTCTGAAGGTACAAACTTTGCTGAAGGTATCACCCATGAAGGGTGTTATGAGGTTTGGGAAGAGGGGTAAGTTGAGCCCTCGGTTTATTGGGACTTTTGAGGTGCTTCAGAGGATAGGGGAGGTGGCATATAAGCTTGCCTTGCCACCCAGCTTGTCGAGTGTGCATCCAGTGTTTCATGTTTCCATGCTCTGGAAGTATATTGGAGATCCGTCCCATGTTTTGGACTTCAACACGGTTCAGCTGGAGGGTGATATGCCTTATGATGTAGAGCCGGTGGCCATTTTGGATCGGCAGGTTCGAAGGTTGAGGTCAAAGGGTATAGCTTCAGTGAAGGTGCAGTGGAGAGGTCATCCTGTGGAGGAGGCCACCTGGGAGACCGAGCAGGAGATGCGGAGCAGATATCCACGCCTATTTGAGACTCCAGGTATGTGTCTAGACCCGTTCGAGGATGAACGGTTGTTTAAGATGGAGAGGATGTAATGACCCGACCGGTCGTTTCGGGAGTTAGCCCCATTTCCCCCATTTCTATTTCCTTTATGCTCTTAATCTATATTATGATATACCGGGTTAGTTGGTTCGGATCCGGAGTGATTTCGGAGTGGAATGAGACACTTAGTCTCTTATTTAGAACCTTAAGTTGGAAAAGTCAACTGGATGTTGACTTATGTGTAAACGATCTCGGATTTGAATTCTGATGGTTCTGTTAGCTCCGTTAGGTGATTTTGGACTTAGGAATGCATCTGAAATGTGATTTGGAGGTCCAGAGTGGAATTAGGCTTGAATTGGCAAAAGTTGAAAATTTGGCAATTTCGGTCGGTAGTGTAAAATTTTATATCGGGGTCGGAATGGAATTTCGGAAGTTGGAGTAGGTTTGTAGTGTCATTTTTGACGTGTGTGAAAAATTTGAGGTCATTCGGACATGGTTTGGTTGGTTTCGGCATCGGTTGCCGAATTTGGAAATTTAGAAGTTCTTAGGCTTGAATCCGAGGGTAATTTGGTGTTTTGATGTTGTTTTGAGTGATTCGAAGGTTCGACTAAGTTTGTATGTTTATATATGACTTGTAGGTATTTTTGGTTGAGGTCCCGAGGGCGTCGGGGTGATTTCGGGTGGTTAGCGGATTTGTCGAAGTTGGAAAATACAGTTGAAGCTGCTGATTCTGCTATTTCCGCACCCGCAGAAGGAAGAGTCGCAGGTGCGAGGTCGCTGGTGCATTTGGGAAATCCGTAGATGCGGAAGTGGAAGGACAAGGCTGGGAATGCAGGTGTAAAGAATTGGCCGCATCTGTGAGCCCGCAGGTGCGAGACCCGGGGCACAGATGCGGAAGGAAGAAGGCTGGCTTCGCAGATGCGGCACACCACGCGCAGGTGCGCAAGCGCAGGTGCAACAGGTTTACCGCAGATGCCGAATCTGGGCGTTTAAGTGACATGCACAGGTGTGGTTGTTGGGACCGCAGGTGCGGTCGCGCGGGTGCGAGTAAAAGGCCGCAGGGGCGAGAAGCCTGGGCAAAAGGTACATATTGCACACTTTGCGAATTTTGGTGCATTCTTCACCATTTCTATTCAGTTTTGGAGCTTTTGGGAGAGATTTGAAGAGAGAATCAAGGGGGTTTTCATTGAGGTAAGTTACTTGAGCCCTAATACTCATACGTATGGGGATTTTCCGTTGTTTAATAATGTAATTAGTGAAAATGAGGGGTTAGGGCTTGAAATTTTTGGAGAAGTAATTTAAGGATTTGAAGGACCAAACGATGTCACATTTTGATGAATTTGGTATGGTTAGACTCATGAGTGAATGGGCTTTCTAGTTTTTGGTCTAATTTTGTAGATTTTCTAGTGGAATTCATTCCATTAGCGTATATTGATGGTATTGTACTGATTGTGAATAGATTTTGAGAATTTGGAGGCCGAGTCTAGAGGCAAGAGCTTTGAGGGGTAGAGACTTGACCGGGTTGAGGTAAGTAACGATTGTAAATCTAGTCCTGAGGGTATGAAACCCCGGATTTCGTATCATTCTACTATTTTGAGGTGATGCACATGCTAGGTGACGGGCGTGTGGGCGTGCACCATTGGGGATTTGTGACTTGGTCCATCCCGTAGCAACTGTAAAGTTGCATATTTTGTTGAAACTATATGATACTTATATGTTTTAGAAAGAGTTTTTGTAAATTGGGCTGAATGCCATGTTTGGGGCTTGTGCCAGTGCTGCTTGGACCCTTAGGGGCCTTTTCTTACTATCCTCTTACTGTTTTCGATTGAAAATCTATACTCAGTCATGGTTATACTTGTTTACTGCATAACTCAGTTTTATGACTCTATTTTGATGCATATAAATGTAATTTTGGGGCCGAATACCCTGTTTTTACTGAAATGCCTGAGTGCTTGAGAGGTTTATGACTGAGTGAGGCCGAGGGCCTGATTTGTGAGGATATTTATGGGATCGGTCTGCACTCCATAGCATGTTTGATATTGGCCGAGGGCCTGAGTGATTTATGCCATGATTTGGCTTGATATAGCGCTTGGGCTGAAGGAGCCCCTCGAGAGTCTGTACACACCCCTAGTGAGCGCAGGTACCTACTGAGTGCGAGTGCCGAGTGCTGAGTGACTGGGAGGCATGAGTGATAGTGAGGTATGCCCGAGTGGCAAGAGTGATTTTGAGGTATGCCCGAGTGGCAAGAGTGATTGTGAGGTTTGCCCGAGGGGCTGTATATGAGTGATGCTTTACCCGAGGGGCTGTTTATGATTTCATAATTTTTGCTCACCTTCGCATTTTTCCTCTGTTTGAAAACTGTTGAAAAATATCCTTAAATGATTTTTTTTTCTGGAACTGGGTTTAAAAGAGATATTTTAATTCAAATCCTGATTTTTAAATCATGAGGTATTTTACTGAGATTTCATGATATGAACGTTATATGCTTTATTGCTCGTCACTACGGCTCAGTCTTTATTTATTGTTGTTACTTACTGAGTTGGAGTACTCACGTTACTCCATGCACCTTGTCTGCAGATCTAGGTGTAGCTGGACACGGTAGCGGTTGTTGATTATTCTGGTTGCAGATTTTCTCGGATATAGCAAGGTAGTTGTTTGGCGATCGCAGCCCCTGCTCTTCTCCCTCTTATTTTCCTCTAGTTGCATTTAGCTATTTTTCAGGCTGAGTTAACCTTGATATTGTTAGACAGATTGTAGTAGGTGCTCATGACTAGTGACATCCCGATGTCGGGCTTCTCTTTCCGCACTTTTGTTTTGATTTGAACTCTTTTACTAAGGTTTTTATGTTAAATGGCCTTGAAATTTATTCTTGAAATAAAAATATCGGTTTGTTTTTGAAATGAGTCGGCTTTCCTAGTTCCACGATAGGCGCCATCATGACAGGGTTAGGTTGGGTCGTGACAGCAAGTCACCAACCCAAGAATATTTCCTCTAAAACATTCGTAGAGCCTCACCACTTCATAGGTACCCAAAGAACCGATCATACCATACTGGTCCAGCCTACTACCCAATCGTCCTATTTTCTCTGAGTTTCTTGTGAATTACCATCAAGTTGATACTTCTTCCTGTCAGAACTCCACGATCCTTACACAAAGCTCACTACAAGAAATCCTAACATAAAACCACACCGCCCTAAGGCCCATAAGCCATTGTATTCTTCTTAAGAACCTCCATAAATACCACATCTGTAACACTCACTCTGAAAATACATTATATGAATTTAAAATTGTTATTCTTACCTTTCTTATACTAAAATGTAGAATCCATAGTCAATCAGAATTACCGCAAGTCCCGACACCATTAAATATAAATCTCAGATTCTATCCATATACAAATCCGAAAAAATTCTCGATTGCTATATATAAATCCCGAACCCATTAGAACTTTCTTGGGAGTCTCCCACTTTGCTCAAATCTAAATTGCACCACCCAAATGGGCTGAAAGACACGTGCCCCATTAGCACAACAACACTCAAAGAGGTAACCCTGCTTAACACCATCGATCAAATTCATACTCCATGCGCACTACATCCTTCACAAATAACAACTCCCTCGTCCAATGATTTCATATACTCATAAAGTGCTATAACCCGTATTTAGGAATTTCAGTACCCGGGTCATCCTCGATCTCAACCTCTGTAAGTCATAACTAATCCACAAGTATGCCTTAGACCAAAACTAAAATTTAACATATAACTATGAAATTGAATTGTCAATAGTAGGCTCCCCCACTTGGCTCAAAGCCATAGATTTAACACTCGATAACTCACAATACCCATACTCTATTTCGGCCATAATACCGCAGTCAGTTCAACGAAAATTCTTCTCAAGCTCATGCAATGCCAACCATCAAAATACCTCAATCATCCGCTAAGCTCGCATTCATTCTCTTGACACTCAAGTCAACTTTCTCAACCAGATTCAAATTCAAATCTCAACACATACGCCCCGCTGGCAGAAAAGAAACTCTCCACTCAACATTATAAGGAACACACCTACATAGATTACTCCACAGGGGATAACCTGCTTAGCCTCAAATTGGCATCTTGTTACACCCTTTCGCAGTCACAATTACTATGCAATCATTTAATCTTTTTGAGTCCAAACTCATTAACAAGACATGAGAATTTAATTTATCCCAAAATTTAACAACGTGAAAGATCCTTCAAAACATTCATACTTGAGATTGTACGTCGCATCAAAACGAAAGTCAAGCACCCAATGGCCCTTTTTACATTTCAAGGAAACACTTCTCGTCACATTCAAATCGTCTTAACACATCCCGCAGTCACATCATAATCATCACAAAGTCATTCCACTGCTCATCGAGCCACAAATTCCACTCATAGGGACATTACCGGACATATGAGTCCAAATGTACAAGTTACAACTGAAGCTACGGAGCATAAGTTGCGGTCTAACCATGGCCTCAAGTTGTGATAACCAAAAATATTATCTTTAAATTTAATGATTAATTCTTTGTGCTAAGACCTCGAAAAATACTATTTATCATTACTCGACTTGAGTGCACAGTCCGTAAAAGTTTTCGGAAAGTGTTTATGCAAAAAATGAATTAAAATGTGAATTAGAGCTTTAAAACTCAACTAAGTTGACCTTGGTCAAAATTTTTAACAAACGGACTCGGATCAGTATTTTGATAGTTTCGGTAGGTCCGTATCGTAATTTGGGACTTGGGCGTATGCCCGGAATCAAATTTCGAGGTCCCTAACCCGAGATATAGAATTTTAAAGAAATAAATTAAAAGTTTAAATTCCAATAGTGACCGGATGTCGAATTATGTGCAAACGTCCCCGAAATAGAATTTTGATGATTCCAACAGCTCCGTATGGTGATTTTAGACTTAGGAGCGTGATCGAAATTTTATTTGGAAGTCCGTAGTGAAATTAAGTTTGAAATGGCTAAAATAGGAATTTAAGTTTGGAAGTTTGACCGGGGAGTTGACTTTTTGATATCGTGGTCGGAATCCAGTTCTAAAAATTTTAACAGCTCCATTATATCATTTATGACTTGCATGCAAAATTTGAGGTCAATCGAACTTGATTTGATATGTTCTGGCGTCGTTTGTAGAAATTGAAAGTTTCAAAGTTTATTAGGCTTGAATCTATGTGTGATTCATGTTTTTAGTGTTGTTGGATGTGATTTGAAGAATCGACTAAGTTCGTATTATGTATTAGGACTTGTTGGTACATTTGGTTGAGGTCCCGAGGGGCTCGGGCGTGTTCCAGATGGTTAACGGATCATTTTTGGCCTTGGTGAGATGGATGATATTTGTTGCTGCAATTTTTCTGGTTTCCTCTTTTGCGTTCGCGAGAGGATCCTCCCGTTCGCGAAGAGTGTTCTGGGCTGGTGAGATTTTTGTTCTACGTGTTCGTGAAGGAGAGGATGCCAACGCGAAGGGTAGGGCAGTGTGTGCATCGCGAACGCGTATGTGGCGTCGCGTTAGCGAATGAGAGTGAGGCAGCTGGGAACCCCAGTCTTTTGTTCTGCATGTTTGCGAGGTAAGGGACGCGTTTGCGAAGGTCTGAGTTTGCAAAGCTTCGCGTTCGTGAAAAGGAAAGTTGGGCAGCACATTTTTGTGCTTCGCGAACGCGAGACAAGGGTCGCGTTCGCGAAGAAGAAACCACTGGACAGAATGTTTAAGTTCAAAAAATGGGACTTCGTCCCATTTTCCATTTTTAATGATTTGGAGCTCGGATTGAGGCGATTTTTGGGAGATTTTCAGAAAAAACATCGGGGTAAGTGTTCTTAACTCAATCTTGGTTAGATTACCCGAATCCATCACTGTTTTTAACATTTAATTGGTGATTTAAGTTGAAAATATTTGAAAAACCCTCATGGATAGATTTGAGGATTTGAGGGTCGAATTGTTATTGGAATTTAGTCATTTTGGTATGGTTAGACTCGCGATTAAATAGGCGTTCATATTTTGTAACTTTCGCCGGATTCCGAGACATGGGCCCCACGGGCCATTTTTGAGTTAATATCAGATTTTTATTGAAAAATGTAGTATTTTATTATAGAATTAATTCTATAATTTTTGTTAACTGTATCGAATTAATTATGACTAGATGCGAGTCGACCGGAATCAGAAAATCGAGGAAAAAGCATACTACTTGGTTAAATTGGAGCAAGTCGAGGTAAGTGACTTGTCTAACCTTGTGTGGGAGAAATTTCCCCTAGGATTGGTATTAGGGGAGACTTCGAGGTATATCTGCCAGCGTCCGCAGACTCCGAAGTCCTCTTCTATCGTTTTTATGTTGCTTCCTTATTTTTCTTTAGACCTTGATACATAGAGACATTGAGAATAAATTTTTAGAAGCTTGTGACTTATTTCTAATGGGTTTTGGGAGTTGTAATTATTTGAATTGTAGTTCATTCATTTCAGATATTTATGATTATTCCGCATTGATAGGCTTACCAAGTCTTACAGACTAGGTGCCATCACGACCTCCTACGGAGGGAATTTGGGGTCGTGACACAAGTCCTCTAGACTGGACCATCACCAAAACACAGAATACTCATCTCAAACCTCGTTCATGGAATCATAAGCCGACGATGCACAACTGCTACCGAGCGCTCACATGCGCACAAGAATGTGTGGAAGGAATTCAAAGAGTTTTATTTCAAGCTAAATCAATTCTGTACGATAAGCAGAGAAATATGGGAAGTTTATCCTAAAATTCCCTGTAGCCTCTCGAAGATAAGTATGGAAGTAATCATACCAATCCGCAAGACTCTACTAGACACTTGCTCATGACTCGTGAGACCTATGTAACCTAGGCTCTGATACCAACTTGTCACGACCCAACATTCACATGTCGTGATGGCGCCTATCTCAATACTAGACAAGCCGATAACCTCAATAAATCGCATAATCTCTTAAGTTTAAAAACATAATATTTATTTTTAACAGAAAAATCTCACAAATATGAATATAAAATATACCCAAAACCCGGTATCACTGAGTACATGAGCGTCTAAATGATAACAAAGTCTGACTGATAAAAAAACACAATCTGAAAATATAGAACAATACAATAACTGAAAGGAAGAGAGTCAAGGTCAGCGGACGCTAGGCAGCTACCTTGATAGTCTCCAACTAATAACACTCTGAGATCTAACAGTCGTCGTATCCAGAAGCACCTGGATCTTCACACGAGGTGTAGAGTGTAATATGAGTAAAACCAACTCAATAAGTAACAAGACTAACCTTTGGGCTGAAAGTAGTGACGAGCTCAGCAGGTACAGTCCAATATAGCAATAACTGTACAAAAATGTAGGCATGCTTTCAAGTTCAACAGTTAAACTTAGTACAAGTAAAATAGACCAATTTTGAATAATATTAGGAATATGACATCTTAGTGGAAACACCTCGTGTACTCACGATCACAATTACTCGGTCACTCAGAACTATATATGGCCAATCCAGCCCAGGGAAGATCCACCCCATGTGTGTGTGTGTGTGTGTGTGTGTGTGTGTGTGTGTGTATATATATATATATATATATATATATATATATATATATATATATATATATATATATATATATATCAACTGACAGCCAATCACTCAATATCGTATAAGTCCAATCCAGCCCAGGGTAATTTATCCCCAAATTATAATGATTCGGACAAGATCCATGTCCAGGGAAATTCATCATAGATATATGTAAGTAAGGCAAGTCCATGCCCTGGTACGTCCATCCCAAATATAAATCATCTACTCTCACTGTGGGGGGTTCAGACTCCGGAGGGGCTCCTTCATCCCAAGCGTGATATAAAGCCGATATGTCCTGCTACAGGCAGGCACCCCCTATCCATATAATAATAAAGCTTATAAGGCCTTCTGCGGCGTGCATCCCCGATCCATATAATAATAACATCTATAAGCCAATATGGCTGCTGCAGGTGGGCAGCCCCGATCCATATAATATCCTTATAATGGATGAATATGACTGAGTATGAAATTTACATTTTAAAACAATTAATTTAACAGCAACACGACCCTACGGCTCCCAGGATATCGACACGTAGCGTAAATATGATCTTTAATACGAGTCTCAGCTCAATTTCTCTAGCACATGGAGGATATGCGGATAATAACATGATTCTTTAATTTTAAAATTCCACATAATTTATTTAATTCACAATTTTAATGGTGCACGCCCACACGCTCATCACCTAGCATGTGTGTTACCTCCAACAATTGATATAACACAAAATGCAGGGATTCATACCCTCTGAACCAAGTTTAGAAATATTACTTACCTCAAACCATGTAATTCTTTACTCCGCTATACCTTTGCCTGGCAAATCGGCCTTCTAACACCTCGAATCTAGTCACAATTAGTTTGATTCAGTCAATACAAATTATTGAAATTAATTCCATATGAAAACAATAATTTTCCAACAA
This sequence comes from Nicotiana tomentosiformis, assembly GCF_000390325.3. Lineage (NCBI taxonomy): Eukaryota > Viridiplantae > Streptophyta > Magnoliopsida > Solanales > Solanaceae > Nicotiana > Nicotiana tomentosiformis. The sequence continues at coordinate 27,882,670 of NC_090820.1, read as the reverse complement.
AATCCAAAATATAACTAAAACATTGCTTATGGGGCCCACATCTCAGAATCCGAAAAAATTTACAAAATATGAACGCACATTCAACCACGAGTCCAACCATACCAATTTTACTAAATTCCGACATCAACTCGACCCTCAAATCTTCAAATTAAACCAATAGGGTTTTCTAAATTTTTCCAACTTAAATCACCAATTAAATGTAAAAACAACCATGGATTCGGGTAATTTGACCAAAATTGTGTTAAGAACACTTACCCATCGTTCCATTTTCAGAACTTAAACTCTCTGCCCAGTCAGTTCCTCTATGCGATCGTGAAGCACAAAAGTTTTCCAGCAAAATTTTACACTTTGCGATCGCGGCCATTCCCCCGCGATCGTGATGAAATTTTTTCCAACAGCCTTTTCCATCTCTTCCAGATAGCATCTAGTATAATGGTTTAACTTTTTGAAAACTAGACACCAAGAGCTACAACTTTCATTTTTGGATCATCTCCGAATTCCTTATAGATTGCGAGATATAAGCTTCCAAAGTGAGGTCAGTGACAGCAGGATTTTACTCTACGTGATCGCGATTCACTGGAAAATATTTCTCATTTTACTCATCGCGATCGCGGCCAATTCCACGCTTTCGCACTACACACTGCTGTAGCCAAAAACCAGTAGCTAAAAATGGCCTAAAATGATCCGAAACTACCCCGAAAGTCGCCCGAGCCACTCGGGACCCCGTCTGAACATACCAAGTCGTCTCAAAACATATTACGGACTTAGTCGAAACCTCAAATCACATCAAACAACGCTAAAACCACGAATCATAACCCAATTCAAGCTTAATAAAACTAAGAAATTTCAACTTCTACATTCGACGCCGAAACCTATCAAATCAAATCCGATTGACCTCAAATTTTGCACACAAGTCATAAATGACATAATGGACCAATGAAAATTTTCAAAACTGAATTTCGGCCCTGATATCAAAAAGTCAACCCCCGGTCAAACTTCCTATTTTCGCCATTTTTAGCCTAATTTAACTACGGGCTTCCAAATAATTTTCCGGACACACTCCTAATTCCAAAATCACCATACGAAGCTATTGGAATCATCAAAACTCTATTCCGGGGTCGTTTACATGTAAGTCAACATCCGATCAACCTTTTCAACTTAAGCTTTCCTCCTTGAGACTAAGTGTATCAATTCATTCTGAAACCTCACCGGACCCGAACCAATTACCCCGGCAAGTCACATAACAGTTGTAAAGTACAAATTGAACAGTAACCAATTAACCCGGCAAGTTACATAACAGTTGTAAAGTACAAATTGAGCAGTAAAAGGGGGAACGAGGCCGTAATACTCAAAAATGACCGGCCGAGTCATTACATCATGCTACTGAAAAACATAAATACGCCGAATAGCTTATGTAATAGCATATATATGGTATATAGAAGTTTTGACAATAACATCATACATGCAAAAATTATGATACTGGTCAATGTGCTTATAAGTATATTCTTATCCCTGAATTCAACTTTCGTCTTCTGAACTAAGGAATATCCTTTTAAATTTGTGTGAAAATAAGTTTTAGTATGTTTATGTTTTACAGATATAATAAATAGAGCACAAGGATAAACATCCTAAATATTGGACTATATTTATCGTAATATATTTTCTTGCACGAACAACAATATGTTGCACTTTCAAAAGGGATATAAAGATCGACAACAAGAGTTCTGGTTAAGGAAGATCAACCAAAGGATTAGGAGGAAACATACAAAAAAAAACATTGTCCACAAAGAAGTGTTCTTTAAGATACCATCACATTAAATATCTTTAAATAATAATACATAATTATCTAACTAACATGACAAAACTGATCATTTGTGTAAGTTTTGGTGATGTCATTTTATTTTAAATCTATGTATTATGCTAATGTAATAATATTTTTCGGCATTTAAATCATTTTTGTATTATTATATATAAAATTTATTTTATTAATTAAATTTTATTGTTCCTTCATATAAATAAATGTTTAAATCATCATGTGCCATTATTAACGTGCAATGTAGGTTCATAGATACTAGTACTATATTAAAAGAGCGAAGGCCTTTAACGAAATGTCGTTCGCCTTTTTTATCCTTAAAATGTTATTTTCGCATAAGACAAAATTGTCATTTGAATTATTTATCTATGTAACGACCCGGCCGGTCGTTTTGAGAATTTGAGCCTCGATCCCCTAATAACTGTCTCCCCCACGTTTGTTTCCGCTATTGATACTTTCCAGAGTGATTGGTTATGGAATTCAGAGAGTTTTGGGACACTTAGTCTCTAGTTGTGAGTTTAAGCCTTGGAGTTTGAACCGTAGTCGAAACTGTATGAAGACGGATCCAGAATGGAATTTCATCGACTCCGTTAGCTCCGTTGAGTGATTTTGGGGTTAGGAGCGCGTCTAGAATTTGTTTTGAAGGTCTGTAGTAGATTTAGGCTTGAATTGGCGGAAGTTAGTTTTTCGGCGATTTCGGCCGAGAGTGGAAATTTTGATATCGAGCTCGGAATAGAATTCCGAAAGTGGCTGTAGGTTCGTAGTGTCATTTGTGACCTGTGTGTAAAATTTGAGGTCATTCAGACTAGATTTGATGTGGTTCAGCGTCGTTTGTAGAATTTGGAAAACTTTTAAATTCTTAGGCTTAAATCCGTGCTTAATTCATTATTTGGTGTTGCTCGACGTGGTTTGAAGGCTCGACTAAGTTCGTATGGTGTTTTAGGATTGGTTGGTATGTTTGGTTGAGGTCGCAGAGGCCTCGGATGTGTTTCGGATGCTTAACGGGTGAAAGCTTAGACCAAGAGGAACTTCTGTTTTTTTTGCTGGTTCTGGTATTTTCGCACCTGCGGTGGGGAGTCCGTAGGTGCGGCCTCGTAGAAGCGAGGTTTGGATCGTAGGTGCACTTTTAGGCCAGGAGTATCAGTGGTCGCAGATGCAACGAGTGAACCGCAGGAGCTGAGCCGCATCTGCGGAAGGGCAGTCGCAGATGCGGAGGTGAGAAGAACCCAAGGGCAGTCGCAGATGCGGACGATTGAGTGCAGAAGCACATCCACAGGTGCGGACTCAAGCGCACAGGTGCAAACCCATCCCGAATAAGTGACCTTCACACCTGCGATGATTTTTCCGCAGGTGCGTGACCGCAGATGCGGCCCCATGAGCGCAGGTGCGGAAATCGCTGGGTTGAAGAGGCAGCTTCGAGGGTTCATCCCTCATTTTTCACCAATTCGATTTAGAGCTCGGTGGGAGACGATTTCTCGAGGAATTTTGAAGGAGAACTATTGGGTAACTAATTCTAACTCTATTTTGATCATAATACATTAATCTATTGTTGTTTTCCTCGTCTAATTAAGGAAATTGAGGGTAGAAGTTTGGAAATGGGGAAAAAGGTTCCCCAATTGAAAATCTGAGATTTGAATGGGAATTTGACGTCGGGTTTAGATGATTTTTGTTCGAGTGAACTCGTGAGTGAATGGGTGTTCATAATTTATAATTTTTACCCGATTCTGAGACGTGGGCCCAGAGAGACTTTTTGGGGTTTTTTCATAATTTCACGCTTTAACTTCGAATTAATTAGCTAAATTAGTTACTTGTAGCTATATTTACATTATGCAATTTATTAGAATAGATTCGGGCCATTTGGAGTCGGATACTCGTGGCAAGAACGTGATATCGAGTTTATTTGAGCGGTTCGAGATAAATGGCTTGCCTAACCTTGTGTTGGGGACTTTCCTTTAAGATGTTTGATATTAATTGATGTGTTGGCGCCGTGTACGTGAGGTGACGAGTACGTACACGGGCTATTATTGAAAAAATCCCGTTTTTTCCCTTCTAAATCATAAACTATTTTTTCTTATTAAATTGCACTAATACATTTAATTGTTAAACTTAGACTAGAGAAGCATGCTTACGTGTTTTAACTGCCTATTCGACATTTTGTGTGCCATGCTTAGTTAAGTCCTTATTTTCCTTATATGTGTTCAGTATAAACTGTATAACTCGATGCCATACCTATCATTTCATCTTACGTTGCATATTTAAATTGGAACTACGGACGTATTTCGGGAAATTTCCCAGCACTGCATATTTACTTTGGGACTACAGACGTATTCCGCGATATCCACCAGTACTACATATTTACTTTGGGACTACGGACGTATTCCTGAAGATCCCCCAGCACTGCATATTTACTTTGGGACTACAGACGTATTTCGGGAGATACCCCTGTACTGTATATTCATTTGGAACTATGGGACGGTATCCCGGGAAATTTCCCACAGTGTTTACCTTGTTCTGAGTCGAGGACTCCCTTAACTATTAAATTTTTGAGAATTTCTTTAACTGTGTTACCGTAAATTTTACTTATATCTTTTACTATTTAATTTATTGTATTTATTCCGGTAGGGCCTTAACCTGACCTCGTCACTACTCGACCGAGGTTAGGCTTGGCATTTACTGGGTACCATTGTGGTGTACTCATTCCCTTTCCTGCACATGTTTTCGTGTGCAGATCCAGGTGCGAGCTATCAGCCTCGGGGTTAGTGCGTGTTGCTGATTTTAGGAGACTTCAAGGTACAACTGCTTGCGTCCGCAGATCTTCAGAGTCCCCTTCTACTCCCTCGTCTAGAGACTTTCTTTATTATCTTCAGACTTTTGTATAGAGCTACATAGATTATAGCAGTTGTGACTTAGTGATATTCCGGGTCTTGGAAAAATATTTTGTATATACCGAGTGGCACTACTCTTGGCTATTCACAATATGTTGTTTATCTTTATATATTTCGTAATATTAGGCTTACCTAGTCGTAAAGACTAGGTGCCATCATGACACCTTACGGAGGGTTAAATTTGGGGTCGTGACAATCTAATATTTTGAATATGCATTTAATTATTTTTCAAATATCTATGATTTCGCAATCAATTAGATTTTGTGTATTATATCCTTCCTTATTTGATCTACTAATATAACTTATTTAATTTGTACTATTTCTTGCAGACTTTAATGAACACTGAATGTTGTGAGAAAAATTACTTTCTTCCCAAGTGTTTGTTTATTTCCTCTATTTGTTTTTTTACTAATTTAATTATTTTAGACTAAATTATATTAGAAATAAATTAATTAGTTAAAAAATTACACAATAATGAACAATAAACATATGAACTTTACATACTAAATATCAATTATTCTTATGTTGTCCTATGCATTTGATTTGGGTTTCCTTTTCCTAGTATAAACATGCAAAAAATAATTTTATTTGAGTCAAAAAAACTCATCTATAAAAAGAACTTTCTTTTATGTATATTTACCTTTGTCAACTTTCTTCATTAATAAAGGAATAATATTAAAAAGATTCTAAGAGCTCTGAGTATTTAATTTTTACTATTAGTTTATAAGGTAAAATCTTAACTAACTTTCACATTTGACAAAATAGTAATTTAAGCTATTTTGCTAAATTGTATAAATAGTGATTTAATTATTTTCATAATATTAAGAATAGTCACATAGTTATTTTCCTAATACTTACGACTTTGATATGGAAAACTATGTTATTTAATTGGAGTCCTTCATATAAACAACATTTATATTTAGGGTATCGAATTCCAATCACTTCAGAAATATCTTTTTTTAATATTAGGCTTACGAGTATTTTTTGTTATAAATTTTAGTAGTACTTACTTTCCTTTTCATGGTTTAGGAGTCTTTTTCCCCCAGGTTTAAGAGTCTTTTTTCAAGGTTTACATGTATTTCTTTTAAATAACAGATAGTCATTCAATTAATTTTCTGATATTTAAAATTTTGATATTAAATAATTTTTTTGTTATTAAACCATGCTTGGAAGTAAACACAAATATCTAGCAATCACAAACATAGTAATCTCAAAAGTTTATTAATTCTAATTTTTTTTTAAAATTCGAGTATCAAGCTTATCTAAAAAAATATTTTAATTTTAAGAATATAAAAGAAAGAGATGTGTTAGTAAGATTCAATCTAACAACTAATGGTTATACTAACATAAAAATCCAGAAGTGATATGTCATAGCGATTTTCTTATTACTCTTAACATAGAATTCTTATTGGATAAAAATTATAATTATATTTAAATATTTGAAACTTGGGATGAGCTAGTACTAAGATTTGAATCAACAAAAATAAATTATTCTCTTTAACGTGAAGAACAAAAAATTAAGCTCTTAAATTAATTAACCAAAGAAAATCTTTAAATTAACTAATTTGCAAAAAAATCAAGTTATAATATAGTTGTAATGATCCGACCGTTCGTTTTACTTTTTAGAACCCCGTTCCCCTAAATAAGACTCCCCGAATGTGCTTTTACTGTCTTATAACTTGCGGGGTGGTTAGTTTGAGATTTAGAAGGGTTCGGGTTGAAATCGGGACAATTGGTTCCTTGAGTTGGCCTTAAAAGGCTAAGTTTGACTTCGGTCAATATTTAGAGTAAACGATCTCGAAATCGGAATTTGATGGTCCCAATAGGTTCGTATGATAATTTCGGTCTTGGGCGTATGCTCGGATCGGGTTTTTGATGACCCGGGAGCGTTTTGGCGCCTAATAGTGAAGGTTGGTTCTTTCAAGGTTTAGAAGTTCTTTAAATTTAGTTTGCAGCGGGTTTTGGTGATGTCACGGTCCAAATGGAATTCTGAGATCAGGGATTGCTCCGTAATATCATTTAAGACTTGCACACAAAATTTGGTGTCAATCCGAGTAGTTTAAGTACGTTTCGGCGCATTGGGAGTAAATTGAAGAACTTGAAGTTCATAAGTTTGATTCAATTGGTTCTGGGGTACGATTCTTAGTTTTAATGTTGTTTCGGGCATTCCGAGAGTTCGAGCGAGTCCGTTTTATGATTTCAAACTTGTTGGTATGTTCAGGCGGAGCCCTGGAGGCCCCGAGTGTCAATCGGACGAGGCTCGGACCAAGTTGGAAGTTTGGAGCAGCTGCTGGAGCTCCAGTTCTGTCATAATCGCACCTGCGCTTGGCCAGCCGCAGGTGCGAGCTCGCAGGTGCGAGCCAAGAGCCGCAGAAGTGAACCACTAAGGGCAGCCCAACACCGCAGATGCGGAATATTTGGCGCACCTGCGTGACCGCAAGTGCGAGGGACTTGATCGCAGGAGCGGATGGGCTCGCAGAAGCGGCCCCAATGGTCCGCAGATGCGGAGCCTGGCCAGGTGAGAGGAATGCGCATATACGGGGATTTTGCTGCAGGTGCGGGACCGCAGATGCGGCTAAGGCACCGCAGGGATGGAAATCGCTGGGTGGAAAGGCTCATTTAATGCGAAACTTAGGCCGTTTCTAACATATTTTCTTTCACTCTTGGGCGATTTGAGAGCTTTTAAGGAGGGAATTTCGACCTAGCTTTTGAAGGTAAGTAATTTCTACCTAATGTGAGTTTAATACATAGATTATGGGTAGATTTTAACATTGAAATTTTTTGGAAATCATGGGTTTAAATGAAAAATCTAGGTTTTGATAAAAATGGGATTTTACCACAAAAATGGTTATGGAACTTAGTGAAAATCATATATTTATGTTTCTAAGGTTATGGGTAACAACTTTCTTCGAATATTTTTGACATTCGGGCACGTGGGCCTAGGGGTGAATTTATAGAATCTTGCATTTAGGGTTGGGTGACCTCTTTAATAGTTAGAATACGAACTCTTGAGCACGTATTGATTAGTTTTTATATTATTTGATTTGTTTGGATTGATTCGGCACCGACTTGAGGGTGTGAGCGCATTCTTGAACCGGAAAGTAGGCTTTGAGACGAGGTAAGTCTCTTTTCTAACCTTGTAAGAGGGAATTAATCCCATAGGTGAACTTAATCAATATGTACTTCTAATTGTGGGGGGGGGGAGGAGCACGTACGCACGATGTGACGAGAGTCCGTGCGTGGCTACTATTCATGCTTATGTCCGATTTAGCCTTACACCATACTTTGTTGATACCGTTACTTGTTTATGCTTACTAGTTATTGGATTAAAGCGGAAGTGAGGGTTTCAATATTTAAAGCTCCAAGTTGAATTTCTTATTTTTAGAAAAGAGTTCAGAAATAATACGATAAATTGAGAAATTATATGTTCAACCGCTTCACAAATATATTCCCCGAGTGGGGTAAACTTCCACTACTCTCATGAGAGCGGGCCGTTCGCCTCGCAGGATTTATTGATATATTAGATGGTTCGGGCCGTTCGACCCTCGTCACTGCACAATATATTATTATGTATATTTAGATCGGGTCGTACGTCCTCAGCATAACTCGTGCGTAGTGATAACGAAATCCCTTTTTATATTTAATAATGCTTCACGGACTTGAAAAGTGAAAGGAATAGATGAGAGAAATGGTTTGATTCTTACTTGAAAGAGGGATTTGCTTACTTATTCTTGTTTTGAGCGCTATTATCATCGTATATTACATGCTTAAGTAGAACTTCACATTTTTATGTTGTTGACCCTTAGTAAGTGTCGAAGTCGACCCATCGTTATTACTTCTTCGAGGTTAGACTAGATACTTACTAGGTACACATTGTTTATGTACTCACACTACACTTCTGCACTTGATATGCAGGATCTGAGGCAGGTGCATCTGTTTACCAGTCCGGCGTGCACACTTGACTTCTAGCTCGAGACTACACGGTGAGCTGCCCTTCCGAGCCGTTCAGCAGCAGCCAGAGTCTCTCTTTTGGATTTTATTTCTGTCTATTTCCTTGAGACAGTATACTAGTATTCTTCTGTATATTCTGCTAGAAGGCCACACACTTGTGACACCAGGTCTTGGCACACACTAGTAGACTTATAATTTTGGACTTATTGTTATGACTTCAATTTGCACTCAGTTGCTTTTGTTTAATTACTTTACATCAGTAAATTTCTAATTTTTTTTTATCAATGAGGAAAGTTATTCGCTTTGCAAACATATTAAAAGTGGAAACCACTAGATTTATCTGTGTTGGCTTGCCTAACAACGGTGTTGGGCGCCATCACGGCCTATGATAAACTTGGGTTGTGACAATAGTATTAAGAATCAAATTGTAAAAGTACAAAAGTTAAATTAAAAGGATGAAATACTACAAGACAAAAAATATTTTACGTGACTTGGCATTAATTATTTTTATTTCTTTTGATATTAATTTAAGCAAATGATAACTCCCTATTGTCACGATTCAAATTTCACCTATAGGTCGTGATGGCGCCTAACATCACAGCTAGGTAAGCCAACTAGTTAATCAAACATATATTACCTCTTTTCATAAATTTTTGAGTAATTAACTCTTCTTACTTGCAAGATTTAAGGAAAATATAAAAGGTTCTAATTAAATAAAACCAAGAAAATACTTAATCCACAATTCTACTAGTGTGTGTGCCAAAACCTGGTGTCACAAGAAAATGAGCATCTAGTAGATTATACAAAAGAAATCCAAAATACTGTCTGAACACAAAATAGACAGAAAACAAATACAGAGGGAGACTCTAGGTACTGCGAAACGGCTCAGAAGAAGCAGCTCACTACTAGGCCTCGGGATAGCGTGGGTGCGCACCGGTAGGACCGCCTAAGGTTCCTGTCTCAGATCCTGTACAAAATGTGCAGCAAGCGTAGCATGAGTACATAAACAATTTGTACCCAGTAAGTATCAAGTCTAATTTAGAAGAAGTAGTGATGAGAGGTCGACTTTGAGACTCAGTATGGGTCAATAATATTAAAATAGAAATATTTAAATAGACATGGTTTATGTGAATAAAAATAATCTTTTTAACAAACGAGAATAAATAATTCCTTCAAATTCAATAATTTTTAATTAATCATTTATCTTCACAAGCTGCAATAGGATTTCAAGGTATCGTGTAATTATTATTATTAAGCACAATTTCTGCCGAGGTCGTACGGCCCGATCTAGAGTGTCGTGTACACTGTCGAGGGACGTGCGACCTGATCCATAGATGCATCTATACAGCCGAGGAGTTCGTCCCGCTTCACAAGAAAAGAGGACATTTTCTTATGAACCTCCGGAATGAGAAGTTATTATAAGGCTAACACATAAGGATGTATAATTTCTATTAATAGTCAAGTAATTTGCACAAAAATTCAAGTATGTGAAATTTCGATCTTTTTACTATTTCCTCTAAACTACTCGGACATAGCATAATTAGTAGCTACGCACGGACTCTCGTCACCTCGTGCGTACGTAGCCCTCACAATTAATAACAACTATTAATTTAAATTACTTATGGGATAAATTCCCTCTTACAAGGTTAGACAAGAGACTTACCTCGTCTCAAAGTTCACTTTCCGATCTCAATTTCGCGTTTAAGCCTCAATTCGGTGCCGAAAAATTCGAAACTAGCCAAAAGTTATATAAAATAATTAATACATGCTTAACAATTCGAAATTAGAGTATTAGATTAATTACCCAACTCAAATTGGTAAAATTCCTAAAATTCAACCCGGGCCCACATGCCCGAATTCCGAAAATTTTTGAAGGAAATCATTACCCATAATCTCAAGAACTCATGTATAAAATTTTCATCCCATTCCATAACCATTTTCGTGATTAAAATCTCATTTTTGTCAAAACCTAGGTTTTTCATCTAAACCCTTGATTTCCACAATTTACAAGTTATAATTTACCCTTAATCCATGTATTTAACTCACAATAGATAGAATTAACTTATCTCCATGTTTCTAGGTGAATACTCCTCTCAAAAAGCTCCAAAATCGCCCAAGAATGGAAGAAATGGGCTAAAATGGCTAACCTCCCGTTCATTTAAACATTCTGCCCAAACAGGTTTTTCGGTTCTACGGCTCGACAACCGCTTCTACTGCTCCGCATCTGCGGGAAAGACCTCGCAGATGTGGCTTTCCCCTTAGCCGACTCGTCCGCTTCTGCGATCAGCGGGTCGCTTCTGCGCGACCGCTTCTGCGGTGCATGCGCCGCACCTGCACCCTAGTCTGCACCTGCGATGCCATTCTCGCACTTGTGCCTTCGCAGGTGTGCCCAAAAGTTCTGCACCTGCGGTTGCTGGCCTGCCTTCCCTTCTTTGCACCTGTGACTCGTGGCTCGCACCTGCGGCTGCCCATGCGCAGGTGTAGTTACACTAGAAGCTGGAAGCTTCAGCTGTTCCTCCTAAGTCCAAACTTGGTCCGCGCCTCATCCGGTTAACACCCGAGGCCCTCGGGGCCCCACCCAAACATACCAACTAGTTTGAAATCATAAAACAGACTCGTTCGAACCTCAAAACGCGTAAAACAACATCAATACTAAGAATCATACCCCAAACCAAATCGATTCGACTTAGAAATTTCAAATTCTTCAAACTTACTTCGAATGCGCTAAAACATACTTAAGCTACTCGGAATGACACCAAATTTTGCGTGCAAGTCTTAAATCACCATACGGAACTATTCCTAGGCCCGAAATTTCAAACGGACCTCGATTACTCCAAAACCTACTCCAAGCCAAATTTAAATAACTTTAAAACCTTCAAATAGTCATCTTTCACTGCTAAGCGCCGAAATGCTCCTGGGTTGTCCAAAACCTGATTCGAACATACGCCCAAGTCCAAAATCATCATATGAACTAATTAATATTGACCGAAGTCAAACTTAACCGTCAAATACCGATTCCGGTGTCATTTTCTAAAAATATTGACCGAAGTCAAACTTAACCTTTTTAAAGCCAACTAAGGAACTAAGTGTTCTGATTTCAACGCGAATACTTCCAAATCCCGAACTAAACACCCCCGCAAGTTATAAAATTATAAAAACACATACGGGGAGTCTTATTTAGGGGAACGAGGTTCTAGAAGGCAAAACGACCGATTGGGTCGTTACATTCTCCACCTCTTAAACAAACGTTCGTCCTCGAACGGGTTTAGAATTATAACTAGAGTGCTGAATAAATGTGGATATCTGCTCCGCATGTCATCTTCGGTCTCCCAAGTCGCTTCCCCGACTGGTTGGCCCCTCCACTGGACTTTTACAGCAGAAATCTTCTTGGACCTCAACTGGCGAACCTATCTATCAACAATGGCAACTGGTTCCACTTCATAACCCAAGCTCTTATCTAGCTGAACTGTGCTGAAGTCTAACACATGTGATAGGTCGGCATGATACTTTCGTAGCATAGATACATGGATAACCGGATGAACTCCCAATAGACTGGGAGGTAAAGCAAGCTCGTAAGCAACCTTACCAACTCACCTCAACACCTCAGATGGGCCTATAAACCTTGGGCTCAACTTGCCCTTCTTCCCGAATCTCATGATTCCCTTCATCGGTGAAACTTTCAAGAGGACTTTTTCACCCACCATAAATGATAAATCATGCACTTTCTGATCCGCGTAACTCTTCTATTAGGACTGTGCTGTACGAAGTCGCTCCTGAATCAACTTTACCTTTTCCAAGGCATCCTTCACCAAATTAGTATCATCTAACTTAGCCTCGCCGGGTTCTAATCATCCGATCGGCGAACAACATCGCCGACCATATAAAGCCTCAAATTGAGCCATCTCAATACTGGATTGGTAACTGTTGTTATAAGCAAACTCGGCCAAAGGCAAGAAACGATCCCACTGACCTCTGAAGTCAATCACATATGACCTAAGCATTTCATCCAAAATAAGAAGTGTCCGCTCTGACTGCTCGTCGGTTTGTGGATGAAAGGTTGTGCTGAGCTCCACACGGGTCCCCAACTCAATCTGTACCGCTCTCCAGAAATGTGAAGTAAACTGAGGGCCTCTATCTAATATGATGGAAATTGGCACACCGTACAACCGAACTATCTCCTGAATATAAATATGGGCCAACCTCTCTAAAGTATACGTAGTCACAACCAGAATGAAGTGTGCCTACTTGGTCAACCTGTCGATAATGACCCAAACTGCATCAAACTTACTCAAGGTCTACGGCAAACCAACTACAAAGTCCATAGTAATGCGTTCCAATTTCCACTCCGGTATAGTCATCTGCTGAAGTAGGCCACCTGGCCTCTGATGCTCATATTTAACCTGCTGGTAATTTAGACACCTAGCTACATACTCAACTATGTCCTTCTTCATCCACCACCACTAATAATGCTGCCTCAGGTCACGATATATATTCGTAGCACCTGGATGAATGGAATACCGAAAACTGTGTGCCTCCTCTAGGATCTTTTCCCTCAATCCATCCACATTAGGAACACATAGACGATCCTGGAATCGCAGAACACTATCCTTGCCAATAGTAACTTCCTTGGCACCACCCCATAGTACCATTTCACGAAGAACCAACAAGGGTGGATCATCAAACTGTGAGCCTTGTCTACTCAAATAGCGAAGAGTGGGAAACAACACATGCAAGAACTCGACTGGGCTCTGAAATATCCAGCCTCACAAGTCTGTTAGCCAAGGACTGAATATCCAAAGTTAATGGCCTCTCCTCTACTGAAATAGAAGCCAAACTACCCATACTCTTCGCCTTTCTACTCAAGGCGTCTGCAACTACATTTGCTTTGCCCGGATGATACAGGATAGTAATATCATAATCTTTTAGTAACTCAAGCCATCTGCGCTACCTCAGATTTAGGTCCCTCTGCTTGAACAAATTCTACAAACTGTGATGATCAGTGTAAACCTCACAAGACACCCCATAAAGATAATGCCTCCAAATCTTAAGAGCATGAACAATCGCAGCTAACTCCAAATCATGTACCAGGTAATTCTTCTCGTGAGGCTTCAGCTGACGGGAGGCATATACAATAACTCGCCCCTCCTACATCAATACACAACCCAAGCCTACGCATGAAGCATCATAATACACTGTATACATCCCTGAACCGGAAGGCAACACTAATACTGGTGCTGTAGTCAATGCTGTCTTGAGCTTCTGAAAGATCACCTCACAATCATCGGACCATCGAAACAGAGAACCCTTCTGGGTTAATTTGGTCAAAGGTGCTGCAATAGATGAAAAACCCGCCACGAACCGACGATAATAACCTGCTAACCCTAGAAAACTCTTGATCTCAGTCGCCAAAGTTGGACGATGCCAATTCTGAACTGCCTCAATCTTTTTGGGATCAACTTTAATACCCTTTCCCGATACAATATGCCCCAAAATGCTACAAAATTTAGCCAAAATTCACATTTGAAGAACTTACCATATAGCTTTTGTTCCCACAACATCTGAAGCACCACTCTCATATGCTGCTTGTGTTCCTCCTTACTACGCGAGTAGATCAAAATGTCATCAATGAAGAAAATGACAAACGAGTCAATATATGGCTGAACACCCTATTTATCAAATCTATAAATGTCGTCGGGGCATTAGGCAAACCAAAGGACCTCACCAGAAACTCTAAATGACCATACCTATTCTGGAAAGCAGTCTCCAGAACGTCTGAATCCCGAATCTTCAACTGATGGTACCCCAACCTCAAGTCGATCTTAGAGAACACCTAGCACCCTGCAACTGATCAAATAGATCATCAATACACGACAACTGGTACTTGTTCTTAATGGTAACTTTGTTCAATTAGCGATAATCAATACACATCTGCATAGTTCCATCCTTGTTCTTCATAAATAATACCGGTGCACCCCAAGGCGACACACTCGGCCTGACGAACCCTTTGGCTAGTAACTCCTCAAGTTGTTCTTTCAACTCCTTAAATTCTTTCGCAGCCATGTGATACGGTGGGATAGATATAGGCTGGGTATCTGTAGCCATGTCAATACAGAAATCAATATCACAATCTGGTGGCATGCCAGGAAGAGCTGAAGGGAATACATCGGAGAACTCCCGGACTACAGGCACTGAATCAATCGCCGGAGTCTCTGCAGTAGTGTCCCGCACGTAGGCTATATAATCCAAACAACCCTTCTCGACCATGTGTCTAGACTTTAGAAAGGAAATAACCCGATTAGATGCGCTGACAGACGAAGCCTTCCACTCCAACCTAGGCAACACTTGAATCGCCAAGGTAACAGTCTTGGCATGGCAATCTAGGATGGCATGATATGGAGATAACCAGTCCATGCCCAGGATGATCTCGAAGTCAGTCATCTTAATCAGCAGAAGTTCTGCTCTAGTTTCATAACCATAAAAAGTAACAATGCAGGACCGGTAGATTCGATCCTCAACAACAGAATTGCCCACATGAGTGGACACCTAAATAAGAGTACCCAAGGACACACGAGAAACACCCAGGAAATGAGCAAATAGAGATGACACATATGAATATGTAGAATCTGGATCAAATAATACGGAGGCATCGTTGCCGCAGACAGAAATAATACATGTGATCACGGCATCTGAGGCCTCTGCATCTGGTCTGGCCGAAGAAGCATAGAACCAAGCTGGAGCGCCACCTGGCTAGCCTCCACCTCTAGGACGGCCCTTACCCACCTGCCCTCCACCTCTAGGAGGCCGGACGGCTGCCGGAGCAGCTGGTGTGGTAATCATAGGCTGCTGACCCTGCTGTACTGGTCTAACTCGAAGCCTGGGGAAGAATATCCACATGTGACTGAAATCCACGCGCTCAAAACAACCCCTCGGTACGGTGGACTGCTGACCTGAAGTCTGGCCCTAATGACCTGAATACCCACTGGAGGAACCCTGAATAGATAGTGGGCGGTAAGAGGTCTCTTCCATAGCACTGAAATAAGGTCACACTAGAGCACCCCGAGGAGGCGGTGGTGCTGGATATGGGGGACTGCCCTCTCACGAACTGACCTCTACCCCCAGACGGGGCACTTCTGAACTCTCCATAATATCTAAACTGTTTATTTGCAATGACCCAACCGGTCGTTTCAGGAGTTATAGCCTCGTTTAACAAATTTCTATTTTCTTTATACTCTTAAGCTATATTATGATATACCGGGTTAGTTGGTTCGGGTCCGGAGTGGTTTCGGAATGGAATGAGACACTTATTCTCTTATTTACAACCTTAAGTTGAAAAAGTCAACTGGATGTTGACCTATGTGTAAACGATCTTGGATTTTAATTCTGATAGTTCCATTAGATCCGTTAGGTGATTTTGGACTTAGGAGTGCGTCCGGAATGTGATTTGGAGGTCCGGAGTGGAATTAGGATTGAATTGGCGAAAGTTGGAAATTTGGCGATTTCGGTCGGCAGTGAAAAATTTGATATCGGGGTTGGAACGGAATTTTGGAAGTTGCAGTAGGTTTGTAGTGTCATTTTTGATGTATGTGCAAAATTTGAGGTCATTCGGACGTGGTTTGGTTGGTTTCGACATCGGTTGCCGAATTTGGAAATTTAGAAGTTCTTAGGCTTGAATTCGAGGGTAATTTTGGTGTTTTGATGTTGTTTTGAGTGATTTGAAGGTTCAACTAAGTTTGTATGTTGATATATGACTTGTAGGTATTTTTGGTTGAGGTCCCGAGGGCGTCGGGGTGATTTCAGGTGGTTAGCGGATTTGTCGAAGTTGGAAAATGCAGTTGAAGCTGCTGCTTCTGCTATTTCCGCACCTGCGGAAGGAAGAGTCGCAGGTGCGAGGTCGCTGGTGCATTTGGGGAAGCCGCAGATGCGGAAGTGGAAGGCCAAGGCTGGGAATGCAGGTGCGAAGAATTGGCCGCATCTGCGAGCCCGCAGGTGCGAGACCTGAGGCATAGATGCGGAAGGACGGAAGAAGGCTGGCTTCACAGATGCGGTGCACCACGCGCAGGTGTGACAGGTTTGCCGCAGATGCGGAACCTGGGCGTTCAAGTGACTTGTGCAGGTGCGGTTGTTGGGACCGCATGTGCGGTCGCGCGGGTGCGAGTAAAAGGCCGCAGGTGCGAGAAGCCTGGGCAGAAGGTACATATTGCTCACTTCGCGAATTTTGGTGCATTCTTCACCATTTCTATTCGGTTTTGGAGCTTCTGGGAAAGATTTGAAGAGGGAATCAAGGGGGTTTTCATTGAGGTAAGTTACTTGAGCCCTAATACTCATACATATGGTGATTTCCCGATTTTTAATCATGTAATTAGTGAAAATAAGGGGTTAGGGCTTGGGATTTTTGGAGAAGTAATTTAAGGATTTGAAGGACCAAACGATGTCGGATTTTGATGAATTTGATATGGTTAGACTCGTGAGTGAATGGCTTTCTAATTTGGTAAATTTTGTCGGATTTCAAGACGTCGGACCGGGGGTCGGATTTGAGCCAATTTCGGTGTTTGGTCTAATTTTGTTGTTTTTCTTGAGGAATTCATTCCATTAGCGTATATTGATGGTATTGTACTGGTTGTTAATAGATTCGGAGCATTTGGAGGCCGAGTCTAGAGGCAAGAGCATTGTCGGGTAGGGATTTGACCGGGTTGAGGTAAGTAACGATTGTAAATCTAGTCCTGAGGGTATGAAATCCCAGATTTCGTATCATTCTAGTATTTTGAAGTGACGCACATGCTAGGTGACAGGCGTGTGGGCGTGCACCGTTGGGGATTTGTGACTTGGTCCATCCCGTAGCAACTGTAAAGTTGCATATTTTGTTGAAACTATATGATACTTATATGTTTTAGAAAGAGTTTCTGTAAATTGGGCTGAATGCCATGTTTGGGCCTTGTGCCAATGCTGTTTGGACTCTTAGGGGCCTTTTCTTACTATCTTCTCACTGTTTTCGATTGAAAATCTATACTCAGTAATGGTTATACTTGTTTACAACATAACTCAGTTTTATGACTCTATTTGGATGCATATAAATGTTGTTTTGGGCCGAATGCCCTATTTTTACTGAAATGCCCAAGTGGCTTGAGAGGTTTATGACTTAGTGAGGCCGAGGGCCTGATTTGTGAGGATATTTATGGGATAAGGCTGCACGCCGCAGCATGTTTGATATAGGCCGAGGGCCTGAGTGATTTATGCCATGATTTGGCTTGATATAGCACTTGGGCTGAAGGAGCCCCTCCGGAGTCTGTACACACCCCCAGTGAGCGCAGGTACCTACTGAGTGCGAGTGCCGAGTGCTGAGTAACTGGGAGGCATGAGTGATTGTGAGGTATGCCCGGGTGGTAAGAGTGATTGTGAGATATGCCCGAGTGGCAAGAGTGATTGTGAGGTTTGCCCAAGGGGCTATATATGAGTGATGCTTTGCCCGAGGGGCTGTTTACGATTTCATCATTTTTGCTCACCTTTGCATTTTTCCTCTGTTTGAAAACTGTTGAAAAATATCCTTAAATGATTTTTTTTTGGGAACTGGGTTTAAACGAGATATTTTGATTGAAATCCTGATTTTAAAAGCATGAGGTATTTTACTGATATTTCATGATATGAACGTTATATGCTTTATTGCTCGTCACTACTGCTCAGTCTTTATTTATTGTTGTTACTTACTGAGTTGGCGTACTCATGTTATTCCCTACACCTTGTGTGCAGATCTAGGTGTAGCTGGACACGGTAGCGGTTGTTGATTATTCTGGTTGCAGATTTTCCCAGAGATAGCAAGGTAGCTATTTGGCGATCGCAGCCCCTGCTCTTCTCCCTCTTATCTTCCTCTAGTTGTATTTAGCTATTTTACAGGCCGAGTTAGAATTGATATTGTTAGAAAAATTGTAGTAGATTCTCATGACTAGTGACACCCCGATGTTGGGCTTCTCTTTCCGCACTTTTGTTTTGATTTGAACTCCTTTACGAAGGTTTTTATGTTAAATGGCCTTGAAATTTAGCCTTGAAATAAAAATATCGATTTGTTTTGGAAATGATTCGGCTTGCCTAGTTCCACGATAGGCGCCATCTCGACAGGGTTAGGTTGGGTCTTGACATTATCTCTCATAACTTGCTCTCGGCTACACAGACGCACACCCTCAATCCTCTAGGCTATCTCCACAACCAGCTCATAAGAAGTCCCCATCTCAACCTCTCGGGCCATAGTGGCCTGAATGCCAGTGTGCAAACCCGCAACAAACCTCTGTACTCTCTCTGTATCAGTAGGGAGTATCATAAGTGCATGGCGAGACAATTCAGAGAACCTTGCCTCATAATCGGACACTGACATCTGACCCTGCTGGAGCTGCTCAAACTAAAACAACAGCTCTTCCCTCTGGGAGGGTGGAATATACTTACCCGCGAAAATATGGGTGAACCTGTCCCAAGTCATGGGAGTAAAATCTGCTGGTCTGCCCAGAAGATAGGACTGCCACCACCTACGGGCCCTGCCCTCCAGCTGAAAGATAGCAAAGTGTACCCCATGGGACTCCAATATCCTCATGTTGTGTAGTTTGTCCCTGCACCAATCAACGAAGTCCTGGGGATCCTCATGTCACTTACCCCCAAAGACAGGAGGATGTAGCATGCTCCATCTATCCAATAGCTTTTGCGGCTCACCGGCCGCAGCTGGTCTGGTCTTAGGTGTAGTTGCTGCCACTGGCTAGGCTCCGCCTATGGGTAGTGCACCCTGAGTCTGATATACAGGAGCTGCCTACCCATGAGCCTGTGCGGTAGGGGCCCGTGCTCCCCCTCCCGCTTGAGATGTGGCTGGGTTTGCCGGAAATAAATCATCCTTAGTCATAGTGTCCATGAACCGCAACATACGGCCCATGACCTACTGAAATCCTGGTGCGGATGTGAAATCCACAAGAGCTGGCTCTACTATGGGCACCTCGCCCTGCTCCTCGATGATACGATCCTCTACTGGATCCACTGGTGGCATAACTGGAATAGCTCTGGGATATCTTCGTCCCCTACCATGGGTTGGAGCCCTCTCTCGGCCTCTACCTCGGCCTCTAACAACAAGGGGAGCAACTCTTCCCTGGCCTGGAACTCAGTAGAGCGCGTTCTCACCATCTGTGAGAGAATAAGAGAAAGCTACTTAGTACTAGATCAACTGCACAATAGGAGATGAATAAAGGTAGTTTCCTAACACCCTATAGCCTCTCGAAGATAAGTGCAGACATCTCTGTACCGATCCACAAGACTCTATTAGGCCTGCTCATAACTTGTGAGACCTATGTGAACCTAGTGCTCTGATACCACGTTGTCACGACCCAAATTTCACCTATAGGTCATGATGGCGCCCAACATCACAGCTAGGCAAGCCAACTAGTGAATCAAACATATATTAGCGCTTTTTATAAATTTTTGAGTAATTAAACTCTTCTTACTTGCAAGATTTAAGGAAAATATAAAAGGTTCTAATTAAATAAAACCAAGAAAATACTTAATCCACAATTCTACTAGTGTGTGTGCCAAGACCAGGTGTCACAAGTAAATGAGCATCTAGTAGATTATACAAAAGAAATCCAAAATACTGTCTGAACACAAAATAGATAGAAAACAAATACAGAGGGAGACTCTAGGTACTGCGGAACAGCTAAGGAGAAGCAGCTTACCAATAGGCCTCGGGATAGCGTGGGTGCGCACCGGTAGGACTGCATAAGGTTCATGTCGCAGATCCTGCACAAAAAGTGCAGCAAGCGTAGCATGAGTACGTAAACAACGTGTACCCAATAAGTATCAAGTCTAATCTCGAAGAAGTAGTGACGAGAGGTCGACTTTGACACTCACTATGGGTCAAAAATATTAAAATAGAAATATTTAAATAGACATGTTTTATGTGAATAATAATAATCTTCTTAACAAGCGGGAATAAATAATTCTTTCAAATTCAATAAGTTCCAATTAATCATTTATCTTCACAAGATTCAATAGGATGTCAAGGTATCATGTAATTATTATTATTAAGCACGATTTCTGCTGAGGTCATACGGCCCGATACAGAGTGTCGTGTATACTGCCGAGGGACGTACGATATGATCCATAGATGCATCTATACTATTTTCTTATGAACCTATGGAATGAGAAGTTATTATAAGGCTAACACATAAGGATGTACAATTTCTATAAACAGTCAAGTAATTTGCACAAAAATTCAAGTATGTAAAATTTCGGTCTTTTTACTATTTCCTCTAACAATTTCCAATATAATTCCAGTACTTTAATTAAATAAAGGATACAATTAGTACAAGTAAGTCATGATTTGAGTCCTAAACTACCCGGGCATAGCATAATTAGTAGCTACGCACGGACTCTCGTCACCTTGTGCGCACGTAGCCTCCATAATTAGCAATAATTATTAATTTAAATCACCTATAGGGTAAATTCTCTCTTAAAAGGTTAGACAAGAGACTTACCTCGTCTTGAAGTTCACTTTCTGATTCAATTTTGAGTTAAAGCCTCAAATCGGTGCCGAATAATCCAAAACTAGCCAAAAGTTATATAAAATAATTAATACATGCTTAATAATTCGAAATTAGAGTATTAGATTAATTACCCAACTCAAATTGGTAAAATTCCTAAAATTCACATCGGGCCCACGTGTCCGAATTCTGAAACATTTCGGAGGAAATCGTTACCCATAATCTCAAGAACTCATGTATACAATTTTCATCCCATTCCATAACCATTTTCGTGGTTAAAATCTCATTTTTGTCAAAACCTAGGTGTTTCATCTAAACCCTTGATCTCCACAATTTACATGTTATAATCCACCCATAATCCATGTATTTAACTCACAATAGATAGAATTAACTTATCTTCATGTTGCTAGGTGAATACTCCTCTCAAAAAGCTCCAAAATCGCCCAAGAATGGAAGAAATGGGCTAAAATGGCTAACCTCCCGTTCATTTAAACATTCTGCCCAAATAGGTTTTTCGCTTTTGCGGCTCGACAGTCACTTCTGTGGCTCTACATCTGCAGAAAAGACCTCACAGATCCGGCTTTCCCCTTAGCTGGCTCGTCCACTTCTGCGATCAGCGGCTCGCTTATGCGAGATCGCTTCTGCGGTGCATGCGTCGCACCTGCGATGCTTTTCTTGCACCTGCGCCTTCGCAGGTGTGCCCAAAAGTTCCGCACCTACGCTTGCTGGCCTGCCTTCCCTTCTTCTCACCTGCGACTGGTGGATCGCACCTGCTGCTGCCCATGTGCAGGTGCAGTTACACCAGAAGCTGGAAGCTTCAGCTGTTCCTCCCAAGCCCAAACTTGGTCTGAGCTTCGCCCGCTTAATACCTGAGGCCCCGCCCGAACATACAAACAAGTTTGAAATCATAAAACAGACTCACTCAAACCCTCAGAACGCGTAAAACAACATCAAAACTAAGAATCATACCCCAAACCAAATCGATTCGACTTAGAAATTTCAAATTCTTCAAATTTACTCCGAATGCGCCGAAACATACTTAAACTAATCGGAATGACACCAAATTTTGCATGCAAGTCTTAAATCACCATACAAAACTATTACTAGGCTCGGAACTTCAAACGGACCTCGATTACTCCAAAACCTACTCCAAACCAAATTTAAAAAACTATAAAACCTTCAAATAGTCAGCTTTCACTGTTAAGCGTCGAAATGCTACCAGGTTGTCCAAAACCTGATACGAACATACACCTAAGTCCAAAATTATCATACGAACCTATTGAAACCGTCAAATCCCAATTCCGGGGTCATTTTCTAAAATTATTGACCGAAGTCAAACTTAGCCTTTTTAAAGCCAACTAAGGAACTAAATGTTCCGATTTCAACCCGAACACTTCCAAATCCCGAACTAACCATCCCCGCAAGTCATAAAACAGTAACATCACATACGGGGGGAGTCTTATTTAGGGAAACGGGGTTCTAGAAGGAAAAATGACCGGTTGGGTCGTTAGACCTATACTTTTCTATATATTTAGTTATTTATTTAATCATATTAACTTGATGTAGGCATTTTAAAACATAGTATTTGATAACCTAATTTACATATTCCTTTTGTACATATTTTACCGATTGACGCTAGGCACACGTGCAACGCACGTACACTAAAGCTAGTTATAATAAAAGCACGGAGACACTTAGCAAAATGTCATTTGTCTTTTTTACCCTTCAAAAATAGAGTTTACATTGGGAAAAATAGTCATTTAATTATTTTAAAAATATTCAGGAATAGTCAATTAATTTCCTACTATTTATGAATAGTCATTTAATTATCTCCATAAATTATTTCCCTGATTAATTATTCCCCTAACATTACAATCTAGAAATAAAATTCGTACACTACTGTAACGACCTTGTCACGCCCCAAAATCGTGGAGCGCGACCGGCGCTCAACCGAGTGAACCCGACCGAGCAAGCCTGTTAGATTTCTTCTACCCAAACTCATTCATGAATAAAGAAAATATATATTTTCCTTAATTAAATAATAAAATGGTCGTGTCTGCAATTACCAATTTCTTACCATAAGTTTCACCATTTTTAAAATCTCAAATGGACAAGTAATACAACCACAACATAGCATAGTTTGTCTTTCCCAGTACCAATACACAACCCTCACTATGTCTACAGAGACTTTATAGATAAAGAAGAGTACAATGATAATGCCGGCAATAAGGTCCCGGCTATACCTCAACCATAATACATAAAGAACAAAAGATACATGACCCCGAGATGAAGTGGGGCTCACCAAGTCAGCTGGGAAGAAGGTGTACTGCTATCACTGATCAATGTCTCCTGCTGTGGAACCACCTGCATCCATTTAAAGATGCAGCTCCCCCGGCAAAAGGGACGTTAGTACCGTCGAATAGTACTAGTATGAAAACTAAACACCAATTTAAGAATTTAGAAATACAAGATAATTATGATGAACTAGTGCGGTAATAGAATAATATAGATAACCGTCTCAACCAAAGCAAGATTATTAAAAGTTATCAATAACATTTATTGGATTTAAGATGAGATCCTCTGTAACCATCTTAACACAAAGCGGCCCCGCCGCCTCACCCGATGTATGTAGGTGGAGGTGTACGTACAATACCACAACTCTAATCAAGTGGCCCTGCCGCCTTACCCCAATGTATGTGGGTGGATGTATAACCACAGTACCAAGAACCTACACAAAGCGGCTATGCCGCCTCACCCCAATGTATGCAGGTGGAAATGAATCAACAATACCAATACCAACACAAAGCGGCTATGCCGCCTTACCCCAATGTATGCGAGTGGTGGTGCCACAACAATACCAAAACCATACACAAAGATGTCGTACCGCCTCACCCTAATGTGAGCGGGTGGAGGTGCAGTCCCACAATATCATAATCCCTACACAAAGCGGTCATGCTGCCTCACACCAATATATATGCGGGTGGAGGTATATCACAATCACAATCTCTATACCATAATATCCACACAAAGCGGTCATGCCGCCTCACCCCAATGTATGCGGGTGGAGGTGTATCACAATCACAATCTCTACACAACTTTACATAATAACTTTCACATAAATCACAACTAGAGATTATAACATGTGGATACGTAATCCATAGTTTGGGATACATCCTCAATTTATAATGCAATATGATAAGAGCATTTGAAATAGGAATTGAACATATATCTTCATCACAAAACTTATCGGAATACTCGATTTATAATCAACATCTCGGAACTTACAAGGATAATGAGAATTCCAACTCTTAAAGAAGAGTTTAGCCAACATACCTCACTTGAGCTTCCTTACACTCTAAATGTTTTGGAATTCTTAGCAACTTCAATCTCTAGGATGAAGACCTAGTGAGTTTTCCCTTCTTAATCTACCAAAACTTGGGCAAGAATTGAAGGACAAATATTGAAGAACACCTTCTCACTCTATGGCACCCTCTCTCACTCGAAAATGTCACATAATAGCTCAAAAATGACCCAAAGAGTGTATTTAACGAAATAGGGTCGGGTTTTAAAAACCCAAAAGTGGAGCTCCAGAACAAGGTATGCGATCGCATAACCGATATGCGGACCGCATATCGGTCGCATAGTTGGTTACAAAATAGCCAAAAGAATTGTCTGTGTATGCGGTCAGTATGCGGTCCACATAACCTTTATGCGGTCGCATAATGCACCGCATAACAGCTATGCGGTCGCATAGTCGACCGCATAATTGCTTCTAATTGGTCCAATTAACTGCCTCACTCTGCGGCCATTATGCAGTCCGCAGAGTGATTCTGCGGTCGCATAATGGACCGTAGAAATGCACTTTTCCGCCAAAAAATTTTCTTTACTTTTCGGTGCATTGTTCAACCCAAACACGTAAGCCTAGTCTGACACCATGAAACATTATTTTTTTTTTGCAAAATTTACCTGGCTTATCACTTAAGTACTTCGAAATTGTCCGGGGTGTTACAGACCCGAATTGTTATTTTGAACATTTACGCTCCTTTCAACTATTTAAAATCTTGAATAGCTTCATATGATGTATTTTGACGTGTATGAATTGTTGGTTTTGAGTTTTAGGTATTTCGGGATTAGTTCGGATGGATGAAATTCATGTTGGAAGCTTAAATGAAAAGAGTTGACCAGAGTTTGACTTTTTGTGCAAACGACTCCGGAATTGAATTTTCATGATTCCAATAGCTCTGTATGCAATTTTGGACTTAAAGGTGTGTCCGGAAAATTATTTTGAAGTCCATAGTTAAATTAGGCTTGAAATGGCAAAAATAGAAAATTAAAAGATTGGAGGTTTAACCGGGAGTTGACTTTTTAATACCCTGGTCAGAATCCGATTCTAGAAATTGGAATAGGTCTGTTATATCATTTATGACTTGTGTGCAAAATTTAAGGTCAATCGGACTTGATTTGATAGGTTTCGGCGTCGAATGTAGAAGTTGAAAATTCTTAGTTTCATTAAGTATGAATTGGGGTATGATTCAAAGTTTTAGCGTTGTTTGATGTAATTTGAGGCCTCGACTAAGTTTGTATGATGTTTTAGGACTTGTTGGTATATTTGGTTGAGGTCCCGAGGGCCTCAGGTGGATTTCGGATGGTTAACGGAATTTAATTTGGATATTTCTAGAACGTTTCGACGTCGATTCTTCAAGAATATGTGGTATCACATTAATCAAATGAGCTCAAAATTCA
Source organism: Nicotiana tomentosiformis (assembly GCF_000390325.3). NCBI lineage: Eukaryota > Viridiplantae > Streptophyta > Magnoliopsida > Solanales > Solanaceae > Nicotiana > Nicotiana tomentosiformis. The sequence goes on along the minus strand of NC_090820.1, from coordinate 27,856,775 downwards.
TTTTTTATTGAGGCATTAGATCCGTATTGAAATTATGGATCCATAGCAAAAACAAATCATCGAATTCAAACATCGTATGAGAGAGTTATGCCTATTTTCGTGTCGGGAAAAACAAAATCTCGTCACCAGCGCCCAGGGTAGCGTGGGGCGCTAAGGTGTTTTTAAGATTCTGGATACAGCGCCAAAGGAAGCGCCCCACGCCACCTGCGGCGCTCCAAGCATTAAATCCCTATAAACAGCGGATTTCACCATTTTTGTAATGCCCCGTAAACTTTTTCCAAGAAATTTTAGGTTTCGTGGTGCCAAGGTAGGCTAATGTATTGTATATTCAGACTTATTGGATTGAACAGTGTGTTGGGGAGTTGAATTATTTCGACCTCGCAAAGTCAGGTCTGTAACGCGCTAGACCGTGCTATATCCCTCGCGAAGCCAGGTCTGTAACGCGCTAGACCGTGCTATATCCCTCGCGAAGCCAGGTCTGTAGCGTGCTATATCCCTCGCGAAGCCTGGTATTTAGCTCGCTACAAAGCCCGGTCCAGAATTTGGAGGGTTTTGATAACCCGACCCCCATTCATTTAACTCGTTTAGGGTTCATATTTTTGGGTATTTTCTGGTGTTTTAGAGAGAGGGGAGAGCGATTCTAGAGAGAGGAAAGGAAGGACTAAGGATTTCACTACTCTACCTTGAATCAAACCTTGAAATCGCATCAAAAGGTTGCTAGAGCTTCAAAGAGGTAAGAATTTCTTTCCCCAATCCTTCAATTTCAAAATCTAACTAGAAATGGGTAATTAGTAAGATGATTCTTGGATGTGAAAGTATTAATTATACATGCTTATACCAATAAGGTTGTGGGAAGATTTGTAAGTTCAAATTTGTCACGACCCAAACTAACCCCTGTCGTGATGGTGCCTATCTTGGAACTAGGCAAGCCGACTCATTTCCAAAACAAACCGATATTTTCATTTCAAAGATAATTCCAATGTTATTTAACATAAAAAACTTCGTAAAGGAGTTCCAATCAGAATAAAAGTGCGGAAGGAAAAGCCTGACATCGGGGTATCACTAGTCATGAGCATCTACTACAATATGTCTAACAATATCAAGGCTAACTCAGCCTGGAAAATAGCTAAATACAACTAGAGGAAGATAAGAGGGAGAAGAGCAGGGGCTGCGATCGCCAAACAGCTATCTTGATATCTCCAAGAAAATCTGCAACCAGAACAATCAATAACCGCTACTGTGTCTAGCTACACCTGAATCTGCACACAAGGTGCAGGGAGTAACGTGAGTACGCCAACTCAGTAAGTAACAACAATAAATAAAGACTGAGCAGTAGTGACGAGCAATAAAGCATATAATATTCATATCGGGAAATCTCAGTAAAATACCACATGCTTTTAAAATCAGGATTTGAATCAAAACATCTCGTTTAACCCAGTTCCAGTAAAAATCATTTAAAGATATTTTTCAACAGTTTTCAGACAGAGGAAAAATGCAAAGGTGAGCAAATGATGAAATCATAAACAGCCCCTCGGGCAAAACATCACTCATAAATAGCCTCTCGGGCAAACCTCACAGTCACTCGTGCCACTCGGGCATACCTCACAATCACTCTTGCCACTCGGGCATACCTCACAATCACTCATGCCTCCCAGCCACTCAGCACTCGGCACTCGCACTCAGTAGGTACCTGCGCTCACTGGGGGTGTGTACAGACTCCTGAGGGGCTCCTTCATCCCAAGTGCTATAATCTGCACAGACAACTCACATGCTGCACGGAGAACTCACGTGCTATAATAATAAAGTATGTTGCAGGCGGGCAGCCCCGATCCACACTCATCCTCACAATCAGTCCCTCGACCGATATCAACATGCTGCGGCGTGCAGCCCGATCCCATAAATATCCTCACAAATCAGGCCCTCGGCCTCACTTAGTCATAAACCTCTCAAGCCACTCGGGCATTACAGTAAAACAGGGCATTCGGCCCAAAACATTTACATGCGTCAAAATAGAGTTATAAAACTAAGTTATGCGGTAAACAAGTATAAACAAGACTGAGTATAGATTTTCAATCAAAAACAATGAGAGGATAGTAAGAAAAAACCCCTAAGGGTCCAAACCGCACTGGCGCAAGGCCCAAACATGGCATTCAGCCCAATTTACAAAAACTCTTTCTAAAACATATAAGTATCATATAGTTTCAACAAAGTATGCAACTTTACAGTTTCTACGGGATAGACCAAGTCACAATCCTCAACAGTGCACGCCCACACGCCCGTCACCTAGCATGTGCGTCACTAAAAATAGTAGAATGATACAAAAACTAGGGTTTCGTACCCTCAGAACTAGATTTACAATCGTTACTTACCTCAAACCGGTCAAATCTCTACCCCGCAATGCTCTTGCCTCTGGACTCGGCCTCCAAATGCTCCGAATCTATTCACAATCAGTACAATACCATCAATACGCACTAATGGAATGAATTCCACAAGAAGAACTATAAAATAAGACCAAAACACGAAATTGGCTCAAACCCGGGCCCTGGGCCCACGTCTCGAAATCTAACAAAATTCACAAAACTAGAAAGCTCATTCATTTACGAACCTAACCATACCAAATTCATCAAAATCCGACATCATTTGGTCCTTCAAATCCTTAAATTACTCTCCAAACATTCCAAGCCTTAACCCATCATTTTTACTAATTACAATGATTAAACAACGGAAAATCACCATATATACGAGTATTAGGGCTCAATCAACTTACCTCACTGATAGCCCTTGAATCACCCTTCAAAATTCCCTCCAAAAGTTCCAAAAACCGACTTGAAAATGGTGGAAATGAACCAAATTCGCGAATTGTTTTATTTATGGTTTCTGCCAAGGTTTATCGCACCTGCGGAAACTTTCACGCTTCTGCGCCACCGCACCTGCGAAAAACTCCATCGCAGGTGCGGAACTCACTTAGGAGCCCAGCTTCCGCATCTGCGGCCCAAAACCACGCACCTGCGAAGGCGCACCTGCGTGTTTCCTCCGCTTCTGTGAAGCCTGCCCAGCATCCCCCTTTCTGCATCTGCGACCCAGGAATCGCACCTGCGGGCTCGCAGATGCGAAATCCAACTCGCACCTGAGCAACCTGCCTAGCCCAGCATTGCCCGCACCTGCGCACTCCCCACGCGCACCAGCGGCCAGCTTCAGCTTTATTTTCCAACTTCGATAAATCCGTTAACCACCCGGAATCACCCCGAGGCCCTCGGGACCTCAACCAAAAATACCAAAAAGTCATATATCAACATACCAACTTATCGAACCTTCGAATCACTCAAAACAACATCAAATCATCAAATTACCCTCGGATTCAAGCCTAAGAACTTCTAAATTTCGAAATTCGGCAACTGATGCCGAAACCAACCAAACCACGTCTGAATGACCTCAAATTTTGCACACACATAAAAAATGACACTAATAACCTACTCCAACTTTCGGAATTCCATTCTGATCCCGATATCAAAATTTCCACTACCGATCGAAATCGCCAAATTTCCAATTTCGCCAATTCAAACATAATTCTACCACGGAGCTAACAGAACCATCAGAATTCAAATTCAAGATCGTTTACACATAGGTCAAAATCCGGTTGACTTTTCCAACTTAAGTTTCTACTTAAGAGACTAAGTATCTCAATTCACTCTTAAACCACTCAGGTCCCGAACCAACTAACCCGATATAACATAATATAGCTGAATAACACAAAAGAAGTAGAAATGGGGAAAACGGGACTATAACTCTCGAAACGATCGGCCAGGTCGTTATAACATTGGTAAAGATTGGGTTGAAAAATGGTTGAAATCTTCAAAGACTTTAATTGAAGATTTGAAGGGCAATCCGATGTCGGAATATGATAATTTTTGTATGGTTGAACTCATATCGGAACGGATGTTCGGATTTCGTGAGTTTTTCTGGGATTCAAAATGTGGGTCCCACTATCGATTTTTAAAATGAATTCCGGATTTTAATACGAAATATTAGTAATTTCATACGAAATTAATTCCTACGATTCGTATTGAGTATATTGAATTGTTTGTGACTAGATTTGAAGTGTTCAGACACAAATTTGCGAGGCAGAGGTTTATTGGAATCTTGAATTTGGTTGCGAAGCGAGGTAAGTATCTTGCCTAACCTTGAGTTGGGGAATTACCCCTTAGGCATTGAATCTTATGTGGAAATTGTATAATTGAAAACCATGTACGCGAGGTGATGAGTACGTACTTGGTTTTATATGTGCAAACTATATCGATTGAAATTCGTAGACGCCCTTAAGTATTAAATTGGAAAATTGTTGTAACTTATTAAATCCCTTATTTATCATGCCTCATTCCTTGTTTGCCGAGGATTTTTTTATATGATAATTTGATGTGATTGCCACTTGACTTTTATGTGAACTCTATGTTTGTTTGAGTTGTCATTTTTATGGAAAACACTTTCATTATTTATTTTACCAATAGATAATTTAAATGGAAATTTTAATTAATACGATGACTAAATCTATTTATTTCCTGAAGTTGTGATTTAAAAGAGGTGTTGTTCCTTGATGAATTACTTTTCAGTTCACGTTGTTGAAAATTTGGTATTGAATTATAAAGGTCGTGAATCATATTGAGGCAAAGTGCCAAATTGTGAAATATTATTCGGTTGAGCTGTTCACTCCCGAACATTTTGTTAAGATGTTGTGCACATTATGATCGAGGCGTAGGCTCCTTATTGTGGAAAATTAATGTATTGTTGATTTCTGTGGAAAGTTGTAATATTTGAGCACTTGATGTTCAATTTGTTATATGTTGTAATATTTGATCACTTGATGTACAATCTGTGATATGTTGTGATATGTGAGCACTTGAGGTGCAAGTTGTGTTATGCTGTGATATTTGGGCACTTGAGGTGCGATTTATGAAATATTGTGATATTGATACGCATGATGTCACGACCCAATTTTCATCATAGGCCATCATGGCTCCCAACACCGTTGTTAGGCAAGCCAACACCAATAAACCTAGTGGTTTCCCCTTTTAATATGTTTGCAAAGTAATAGTTTTACGCATTTATAAAGGATTTAGAAATTTACTGTTGTAAGGTAACTAAACAAAAGCAACTGAGTGCAAATTGAAGTCACAATAATAAATCCAAAATCATAAGTCTACTAGTGTGTGCCAAGACTTGGTGTCACAAGTGTGTGGGCTGCTAGCAGAATATATAAAAGAATACTAGTCTACTGTCTCAAGAAAATAGACAGAAATATAAATCCAAAAGAGAGCAACTCCGGCTGCTGCTGAACGGCTCGGAAGGGCAGTTCACCGTGTAGTCTCGAGCTAGAATTCAAACGTGTGCATCAGACAGGTAACCAGATGCACCTGCGGTTAAGACTTCTTAGTAGCTTGTAACTTACGGTATTCCGGGTTTTAGGAAAAGTGAATATTGTATATGCCGAGTGACACAATTTCTGCTTATTTACTATATATGTTAGCTGATATCTTTGTGTTTTCATTTCATTTCCGCAATAATTAGTCTTACCTAGTCGTAGAGACTAGGTGCCATCACGACGGTTCACGGAGAGAGAAATTGGGTCGTGACAAGTTGGTGTCAGAGCTCTAGGTTCATAGGAGTCGTGAGTCACAAGCCAGTTTAATAGAGTCTCGTGGATCGGTACGGAGATGTATTTACTTATCTTCAGGAGGATATGGTACTGTTAGGAACAAACATACTTTCTTTAATTCCTTGTGAGGACCCGTACCGGAGGATCTGATGACCAGGCACCCACGCCCCCTGCTAGAGCCGCCAGAGGCCGGGGCCCGGGTAGAGTACGGCCACGCGGTTCAGCCAGAGCACCCACACGAGCTGCGACAGAGGAGCCCCCAGCAGTTCCAGCTAGAGGGTAGACACCGTAGGTTCCTATTGCTGCACCAACCCTCCAGGAGACTCTAGCCCAGTTCATAAGCATGTTTAGCACCTTAGCTCAGGCTGGATTGATTCTGTTAGCTCCCACCACATCTCAGGCCGGGGGAGGGGCACAGACTCCCGCAGCCCGTACTCCTGAGCAGAGGGTCCAGGTTGATCAGACCCTAGAATTCATTCCTATGCCCCCGGTAGCTCCGGTTCAGCACGAGACTAGGACAGTCGCTTCTGAGGTGGAACAGCTCAGACTTGAGAGGTACAAGAAGTACCACCCACCTACCTTCAGCGGATTGGCAACAAATGATGCTCAGGGTTTTCTGGAGGAGTGTCATCGTATTCTCCGTACTATGGGCATAGCGAAGATGAGTGGGGTTTCTTTTACCACTTTCCAGCTTAGAGGAGCAGCCTATCAATGGTGGCGTGCTTATGAGTTGAGTAGTCCGGATGAGGCAGCTTCACTTCCATGGACTCAGTTCTCGGACATGTTATTGAGAGAGTATGTCCCTCAGAGACTCAGGGAATCATGGCGCGCGGAGTTTGAGCAGCTGCACCAGGGTGCTATGACTGTGTCAGAGTATGCAGTCCGCTTCAGTGATTTGGCCCGACATGCACCGGCCTTGGTTTCCACAGTTCGAGAGAAGGTTCGATGATTTATTAAGGGACTCCACCCAGTATTAGGATTAGTATGGTCAGGGAGTTGGAGATGGATATCCCTTACCAGCAAGTTGTGAGTATTTCTAGGAGATTGGAGGGCATGCTTGCCCGAGACCGAGAGGACAGAGAGGCCAAAAGGTCTCGAGAGACTGGTTCTTATTCTGGAGCTCATGCCCTAGCAGCTCGCCACGGTAGGGGTTGTGTGAGTTGCCCCGTTCATTCAGCTCTTCCAGCCACCAGTGGTGTTCCAGCCCCTTCTAGGCCCCAGGAGCCTTATTATGCACCGCCAATATCTAGTGTGCCTCCTGCTTGGGGTGCTTTTAGCAGCCAGTCTAGCAGACCTGGCTCCAGTCAGTCGCAGCAGCCACGCCCTCCGAGGGGTTGTTTTGAGTATGGAGACACCCGCCATATGGTGAGGGATTTCCCCAGACTTAGGAGGGTTGCACCTCCACAGACTTCTCAGCCACCACGTGCTCCACCGGGTCCTCAGGCCATGATTCCAACACCCGCTACCACCCCACCTGCTCAGCCAGCTCGAGGTGAAGGTTGGAGAGGACGAGGTCGCCCTAGAGAGGGAGGCTAGTTCAGGTATTATTCTCTTCCGGCTCGTACAAAGGCAGTTGCTTCTGACTCTATCATTATAGGTATTGTTCCAGGCTGTCATAGAGATACGTCGGTATTATTTGACCTAGGCTCTATGTATGCATATGTGTCCTCTTATTTTGCCCCACATTTGGGCGTATCTCGAGATTCTTTGAGTTCCCCTATTTATGTGTCTACTCCTATGGGAGATTCTCTTGTTGTGGACCGCGTTTATCGGTCGTGTTTGATTGCTCTTAGTGATTTTTGAGACCAGATCAGACTTATTATTACTCAGCATGGTAGACTTTTATGTTATCTTGGGCATGGACTGGTTGTCGCCCCATTATGCTATTCTTGATTGTCACGCTAAGATCGTGACGCTGGCTATGCCAGGCTTACCGTGATTAGAGTGGAGAGGTACCTTAGAGTATACTCCCAGTCGAGTTATTTTATTTCTTAAAGCTCACCGAATGGTTGAGAAGGGGTGTGACGCGTATCTAGCTTATGTGAGAGATGTCAATATTGATACCCCTACAGTTGAGTAAGTTCCAGTAGTTAGAGATTTCCCAGATGTGTTTCCAGCTGATCTTCCGGGCATGCCGCCCAGCAGAGATATTGATTTTGGCAATGATTTGTTGTCGGTCACCCAGCCCATCTCTATTCCTCCATACCGTATGGCTCCTCCTGAGTTGAAGGATTTGAAAGAGCAGTTGCAGGAGTTGCTTGATAAGGGCTTCATTCGGCCCAGTGTGTCACCTTGTGGTGCTCCTATCTTGTTTGTGAAGAAAAAGGATGGTTCTATGCGTATGTGTAATTAAAATCGCCAGTTGAACAAAGTCACAGTGAAGAACAGGTATCCTTTGCCTCGTATTGATTACCTATTTGATCAGTTACAGGGTGCCAAAGTATTTTCCAAGATTGACTTGCATTTAGGTTATCATCAGTTGAAGATTCGTGAGCCAGATATCCCGAAGACTGCTTTCAGGACCAGATATGGTCACTATGAGTTTCTTGTTATGTCTTTTGGGCTGACCAATGCCCCAGCAGCCTTTATGCACTTGATGCACAGTGTGTTCCGGCCCTATATTGATTCTTTCGTCATCGTATTCATTGATGACATTCTAGTGTATTCCTGGACTCGGGAGGATCATGAGCAGTACCTGAGGACAGTGCTTCAGACTTTGAGAGAAAATAAGTTGTATGCAAAGTTCTCAAAATGTGAGTTCTGGTTAGATTTCGTGGCATTCTTGGGTCATATTATGTCAGGATCGGGGATCAAGGTGGATCCGAAGAAAGTGGAAGCAGTGCAGAGTTGGCCCAGACCATCCTCAGCGACAGAGATCCGGAGTTTCCTTGGTTTGGCGGGGTATTACCGTCGGTTTGTTGAGGAATTTTCTTCTATTGCAGCACCTATGACCAGGCTGACCCATAAGGGTGCTCCGTTCAGGTGGACAGAGGAGTGTGAGGAGAGCTTTCAGAAGCTCAAGACAGCTTTGACTACAGCCCCAGTATTGGTATTTCCTTCAGGTTCAGGGTCTTATACAATTTATTGTGATGCGTTGCGAGTTGTCCTCGGCGCGGTGTTGATGCAGGACCGTAGGGTGATTGCCTACGCGTCCAGATAACTGAAGGTACATGAAAGGAACTATCATGTCCACGACCTTGAGCTAGCAGCTATTGTTCATGCCTTGAAGATTTGGAGGCACTATTTATACGGCGTTCCTTGTGAGATCTACACTGATCACCGGAGTTTGCAGCATCTGTTCAAGCAGAAGGATCTTAATTTGCGTCAGAGGAGGTGGTTAGAACTGCTTAAGGATTATGATATCACCATTTTGTACCATTCGGGGAAGGCCAATGTGGTGGCCGATGCTTTGAGTCATCGGGCAGAGAGTTTGGAGAGTTTAGCATATCTACCAGCAGCAGAGAGGCCTATGGCGTTGGATGTTCAGGCCTTAGCCAGCCAGTTTGTGAGATTGGATATTTCTGAGCCAAGTCGAGTATTGGCTTGCGTGGTCTCTCGGTCTTCTCTTTATGATCGTATCAGGGAGAATCAGTATGATGACCCCCATCTTCCTGTTCTTAAGGACACGATCCAGCACGGTGATGCTAAGGAGGTCACTATTGGGGAGGATGGTGTGTTGAGGATGCGGGGAAGGTTATGTGTGCCCAATGTGGATGGTTTTCATGAGTTGATTCTCCAGGAGACTCACAGCTCACTGTACTCCATTCATCTGGGTGCCACGAAGATGTGTCAGGACCTGAGGCAGCATTATTGGTGGAGAATGATGAAAAGGGACATAGTAGAGTATGTGGCTAGATGTCTAAATTGACAGCAGGTGAAGTATGAGCATCATCGACCAGGTGGGTTATTTCAGAAGATAGAGATTCTGGAGTGGAAATGGGAGCGGATCACTATAGACTTCGTTGTTGGACTCCCGCGGACTCAGCGAAAGTTTGATGCAGTTTGGGTGATTATGGACAGGCTGACCAAGTCAGCTCATTTCATTCATGTGATGACTACCTATTCTTCCGAGCAGCTGGCTCGAATTTTCATTCGTGAGATTGTCAGACTTCATGGCATGCCGGTATCCATCATCTTTGATCGGGGCACGCAATTTACATCGCGGTTCTGGAGAGCCGTACGGTAGAAGTTGGGTACTCAGGTGGAGTTGAGCATACCTTTTCACCCTCAGACGGATGGGCAGTCCGAGCGCACTATTCAGATTCTTGAGGATATGCTTCGTGCATGTGTGATGGAGTTTGGAGGTACTTGGGATCAGTTCTTGCCACTTGCAGAGTTTGCCTACAACAATAGTTATCGGTCCAGCATTCATATGGCACCGTATAAGGCTCTATATGATAGGCGGTGTCGGTCCCCAGTGGGTTGGTTCGAGCCGGGCGAGGCCAGATTATTGGGTTCGGACTTGGTTCAGGATGCCTTGGAGAAAGTAAAGGTGATTCAGGACAGACTTCACACATCCTAGGCCATACAGAAGAGCTATGTGGACCGGAAGGTTCGCGATGTTGCATTTATGGTTGGAGAGCGGGTCCTGCTTCGGGTTTCGCCTATGAAGAGCGTTATGAGGTTCGAAAAGAGGGGCAAGCTGAGCCCAAGGTTTATTGACCCCTTTGAGGTGTTGCGGCGAGTTGGGGAGGTTTCTTATGAGCTTTCCTTACCTCCCAGCCTAGCAGGAGTTCATCCGGTATTTCATGTTTCGATGCTCCGGAGGTATCACGACGATCCGTATCATGTGTTGGATTTTAGCTCAGTCCAGTTGGACAAGGATCTCTCCTACGTTGAGGAGACAGTGACTATTTTGAATAGGCAGGTTCGGAAGCTGAGGTCAAAGAACATTGCATCAGTAAAGGTTCAGTGGCGGGGCCAGCCGGTCGAGGAGGTGACTTGGGAGACCGAGTAGGATATGCGCAGCCGTTATCCTCATCTTTTTACTGTTTTAGGTATGTCTCTATACTCGTTCGAGGACGAACAATTGTTTTAAGAGGGGGAGGATGTGACGACCGGCCTGTCATCTTGAGAGTTATAGCCCCGATCCCCTATTAACTGCTTCTCCCACATCTATTTCTGCTATTGTGACTTGCCGGGAGGTTTTGTTTTGGTTTTGGAGTATTTTGGGGCACTTAGTCCCTAAATGGAGGGTTAAGCCTTAGGATTGGTACCGTAGTCGGAACTGTGTGAAGACGAATCCGGAATGGAGTTTGGGTGTTTTTTTGGCTTAGGAGCGTGTCCGGATTGTGTTTTGGAGGTCTGTAGCTCATTTAGGCTTGAAATGGTGAAAGCCGAATTTTTAAAGTTTTGAACCGGTAGTGGAATTTTTCATATCGGGGGTCGGAATACGATTCCGGAAGTTGGAGTAGGTCCGTAGTGTTGAATATGATTTGTGTGCAAAATTTGAGGTCAATCATACGTGGTTTGATTGGTTTCGGCATCGGTTATCAAATTTGGAAGTTTCAAGTTCATTAAGTTTGAATTGGAGGGTGATTCGTGATTTTAGCATTGTTTGATATGCTTTGAGGGCTCGACTAAGTTCGTATGGTGTTTTAGGATTGGTTAGTATGTTTGGTTGAGGTCACGGATTCCTCGGGTGTGTTTCGGATGCTTAACGGATGAATTTTGGACTTAGGGAAGTTGCTGAGTTTTTGCTGTTTCTGGTGTTTCGCACCTGCAAAGGGGAGACCGCAGGTGCGGGCTCGCACGTGCAGAGGAACAGGCGTAGGTGCGGGCTCGCACGTGCGGAGGAACAGGCGTAGATGCAGAATTCGGAGGCTTGACCAAGGGTCGCAGGTGCTAGGATTTTCCGCATCTGAGATGCCCGCAGATGCACCCAAGGATTCGGAGGCACGGAGGAAGATCGCAAAAGCGGACAGTGTTCCGCAGGCGCGCATGCGCAGGTGAGGTCCCCACTACTGCAGATGCGGACCCAGCCCTCTTAAGTGATTTCCGCACCTGCGAGGGATTTTCCGCAGATGCGGCATCGCAAGTGTGACCCATGGTCTGCAGGTGCGAAGAACGCTGGGCAGAAAGGGGCAGAATCGAGGGTTGACGTTCATATTAACAAATTTGATTTTTTGAGCTCGAGAGAAGGCGATTTCTTGAAGGATTTTCAGAGAGCTTTGGGGTAACGATTCCTAACTTGTTTTTGGTTGTATTTCATTAATCTATGGTCGTTTTCTACTTTTAATTAAGGAAATTGAGAGAGAAAGTTGGGAGAATGGGGGAAAAATTCCCCAAACGAATTTCTGAGTTTTGAGTGGGATTTAGACATCAGATTTGGTTAATTTTGGTACGAGTGATCTCGTGAGCGAATGGATGTTCTCCATTGGTAACTTTTACCTAATTCCGAGACGTGAGCCCGGAGAGGCTTTTTGGGTGTTTTTCTAATTTCTTGCCTTAGCTTTGATTTCATTAGCTAGATTAGTTCTTCTAGCTATATTTATGTTATGTAATTGATTTTGGCTAGATTTGAGCCATTCGGAGTCGGATATTCGTAGAAAGAGCATTGTGACGGATTAATTTGAGCTTGGTTCGAAGTAAGTGGCTTACCTAACCTTGCATGGGGGAAACTCCCCTTAAGATTTGGTATTGTTTGATATGTGAGTGCCATGTACGTGAGATCACGAGTACGTACACGGGCTATTTGTTGTAAAACTCCATGTTTTTCGCTAAGTCATAACTTTGTTTTCTCCTTATTTGAAACACACTAGCATATGTAACTATCCTGTTAGACTAGAATATAATGCCTACTTGTTTAACTGCCTATTTGAACTCCGTATAGCATATTTAGTGAAATTACCTGCTATCCTTGACTTGAACTTAGTCTAAGCTGTAGGATTTCTTGTTGTAACTGTTATTTTGTTTGGTTGCGCTGCATATTTACTTTGGGACTACAGAACGGTATTCCGGGAGATCCCCATGTACTGCATATTTACTTTGGGACTACGGAATGGTATTCCGGGAGATCCCCCTGCTCAGCATATTTATTTTGAGACTACGGAACGGTATTCCGGGAGATCCCCCAGCATATTTATTTTGGGACTATGGAACGGTATTCCGGGAGATTCCCCTGCACATTTACGTTTGGGACTACGAGATGGTATCTCGGGAGATCCCCTGTTGTTATCACTGTGTTCTGAGCTGTTGTCTTTCATTTGATTCTATTCCTGTTAGATTTCCGTGTTTATTTTACATCGATATTTCATTCTACCTTATTTCATTATATTTATACCAGTAGGGCCCTGACCTGATCTCGTCACTACTCGACCGAGGTTAGGCTTGGCACTTACTGGGTACCGTTGTGGTGTACTCACACCCTTTCCTGCACATGTTTTTCGTGTGCAGATCCAGGTTCATCTTACCAGCCTCATCACTAGTTGCAGTCGTTGCTGCTTATTGGAGACTTCAAGGTACATATGCTCGTTCCTGCAGATCCTCGAGTCCCCCTCTATCCCCCTATGTTTATTTTGCCTTCTTTCTGTAGACATGATGTATAGAACGGTTAAGACGTTTTAGTAGCTTGTGACTTACGGTATTCCGGGTTTTGGGAAAAGTGAATATTGTATATGCCGAGTGACATGGTTTCTGCTTATTTACTATATCGGTTAGCTGCTATCTTTGTGTTTTCATTTAATTCCCGCAATAATTAGGCTTACCTAGTCGTAGAGACTAGGTGTCGTCACGATGGTTCACGGAGGGAGAAATTGGGTCATGACAAAGCTCCACAGGTGCGGTTACACCAGCAGAGCCCAGTCTACAACAAACTCACAACTTTAACTTTTGATCCGTTAATCATTTGAAATCAACCCGAGGCATCCGGGACCTCGACCAAATATACCAACCAGTCCTAAAATATCATATGAACTTAGTCGAGCCTTTAAATCACATAAAACAACGCTAAAAATGAATTGTGCATCGATTCAAGCCTGATGAACTTTAAAACATCAAACTTCTACATTTGACGCTAAACCCTATCAAATCAAGTCCGATTGACCTTAAATCTTGCACACAAGTCATAATTGACATTACAAATCTACTCTCACTTCCGGAATCGGGATTCGACCCTGATATCAAAAAGTCCACTGCCAGTCAAACTTTTCAAAAATCATCCAATTTTCAACTTTCGCCAATTGACGTCAAAATAACCCACGGAACTTCAAATCAACATCCGGACACGCTCCTAAGACCAAAATCATCTTACAAACCCGTTGGAACCTTCAAATCCTGATTTCGAAGTCGTTTACTCAAAAGTCAAATCTTAACTAATTCTTTCAACTTAAGGCTCCTGAAATTAGAATTTTCTTTCCAAATCAACTCCGAACTTCGAGAAGTTCAATTCCTACCACACGTACAAGTCATAATACCCGAGGTGAAGCTACTTGAGGCCTCAAACCGCTGAACGACGCGCTAGAGCTCAAAATGACCCATCGGGTCGTTACATGTTGCTTGATGAAAATCTCACCTTGAAGCTTTCCAAAATCGCTCCAACCAAGTAAAAATGGAAGAAAAAGGGGCCAAATCCCCTTTTTTTAAAATCTCACTGCCCAGCGACATCTCGCATCTGCGGAACTATAGCCGCTTCTGCAGCTCAGAGTCCGCTTATACGGCTCCCTTCAGGTCCCCTCCAGCGCTTTTGCGCCTTCGCTTCTGCGATGCCTCATCCGCAGGTGCGGTTCCGCTTCTGCGGAAATTCGATCGCATCTGCGGTCCCAGCCTCCCCCAACAAGGTCAGCACCTGTGCTCCAATGGTCGCATCTGCGATCACGCAACTGCGGGAATTTCTTCGCACCTGCAACCTCAGCTAGTTCAACTCCCATCCGCTTCTGCGGTGTGACCCTCGCTTCTGCAACAAAGTTTTCGCAGAAGCGATCGCACCAGCAACCAGAAAACCCAGCATTCCCTTAGTCCAAAATTGATCCGCTAAACATTTGGTATTCACCTGGGGCCCTCGAGACCTCAACCAATTATACCAACGCCTCCCAAAACACATTACGAACTTATTCAAGGCCTCAAATCACACCAAACAATATCAAAATTACGGATCGACGATCAAAACTCTTCTTAAAACTTCCAAACCTTTAACGTGTCCGATTCATATCAAAACATTCTGGAATGAAGCCAAACTTTGCACACAGTTCACAAATCACGATACGAACCAATTCCAAGGCTCGAAATATCAAACGGGCATATCTAACTCCAAAGCCCACTCCAAACCAAACTTAGGTATTCTAAAGCCTTCCAAATGCCAACTTTCTACAATAAGCATCGAAATGCTCCCGGGTGATCTGATACTCAAACCGAACATACGCCCAAGTCCAAAATCATCATACGAACCTATTGAAAACTTCAAATCCCGATTCCGAGGTCGTTTACTCAAAAGTCAAACCTTGGTCGACTTTTCCAACTTAAAGCTTTCGAATTTAGAATCTTCTTTCCAAATCAACTCCGAACTTCCCGAAATTCAATTCCCATCACACGTACAAGTCATAATACCTGAAGTGGAACTACTCAAGTCCTCACACCGCCGAACGATGCGCTAGAGCTCAAAACGACCGATCGGGTCGTTACATTTTAGGAGTCCTTTATTTTCCCTAAAACAATTAATAAATGTTAGGTGTTAGGTCAACGGGAATCCATGAAAAAAATAGTATTTTATCTTACATAGATCGAGAAAGCACATCCATGAGTGATAATTTTGATCACATTTTTCAAAAATATAGATATAGAAAGGAGGATAAATAAGTAAACATTGAATGGAGTTTATAAGTTTATAGATGTACAACAAACAATAAATGAATCAACAAATAACTTTCCATATTTATTTATTTTTTATTCTATCTATAACTATACTATTTTAAAAGCACGAAATCCCTACACAAGAATGTTAATCAACGTTTTACGCTTTGACCATATACACCATTTCACACAAAACTATAATTATAATTAATATAAATATTTTAATTTCTTCTTGAAAAGACATTTTAATGCTAGCTAATATCTAAGACTTTAAAATCGGCTAAAAATTGCTATTCTAAGTTTTGGTATATTAGAAAAATGTTGGCATTCCTTGAATATTGGTGAATTAACAACTTTTCAAGAAGTTTGTATCGTATGAGAACCTTAAGTTAGTGAGAATTACTAATTAACTAGCATTTTATTCCCTAGTAAAAGCAATTACAGCATATATAATTAAGTAACTAATCAATGATTACCTAATTTTAAGGTGGTATTTCTAAAAAAACAAAATGAAAGAATTATTTTTAGAAACCAAAATCATTGAATAGGCCGCATATATAAATGAGTATATTCACAACAATTGAAAACTATTGATGGGAATTTAGAGATGAAAATTTTCATAAAAAATTTTAAGATTTAAAAAATAAAAAATATATAGGAATTATCATCCCCTCACGCCTCAACACACCCAAAATAAAAGTATTTCGAATAAATCTCTCTCTTTTTGATAAATGATATTTTTATTTCTTTAAAGATCTTCATCAATATTTGTATATTTCCTAATATTTTCACTTATATGTGGCAATTTCGTCCCTTATAAGTTAGTTATTTGTAGGATAAATATTTCTCAATTTTACGAACTTACACTTTAATTTTTATTAACTTAAATAAGTATATTTATAATATGATTAGTTTTATTTTTAAACATAATCCACTTAGATAGGATACACGTGCAATGCGCGTACTCTAATACTAGTAATTATATAATAATAAAAACTCCTAATAGACCTTAGTTTGTCTATATCGTTAACATAACTAATCTTGGTATAAACACCCGGTGGGGTAAGTTTTTATGTAACGATCCGACCGGTCGTTTTGAGCTATAGTGCGTCGTTCGGCAATTTGAGGCCATGAGCAGCTTCACTTCAGGTATTATGACTTATACGCGTGGTCGGAATTGAAATTTCGGAAGTTCAGAGTTGATTTGGAAAGAAATTCTCATTTCGGAAGTTTTAAGTTGGAAAAATTGACTAAGGTTGGATTTTGAGTAAACGACCTCGGAATCAGGATTTGAAGGTTCCAATAGGTTTGTATGATGATTTTGGACTTGGGCGTATGTTCGGGTCGAATTTTGGATGATCCGGAAATGTTTCGGTACCTATTATGGAAGTTGGCATTTTCAGAAGGATTTCTTAAATTTGAGTTGAAGTGCATTTCAATATTATCAATGTCCGTTTGGGATTCCGAGCCTGGGAGTAGCTCTGTATGGTGATTCTGGTGTTGGGAGCGCGTCCGGATGTGGATTTGGAGGTCCTTAGCTCATTTTAGGGTCATTTGGCGAAAGTTAGAAATTTGAAGGTTTTTGAGAAGTATGACCGAGAGTGGACTTTTTGATATCGGGGTTAGATTCCGATTCCAGAAGTTAGAGTAGGTCCATAATGTCTAATGTGACTTGTGTGCAGAATTTGAGGTCAATCGGACGTGATTTGATAGGTTCCGGCATCGAATATAAAAGTTAGAAGTTCTAAAGTTGTTTAAGCTTGAATTGGGGTACGATTCATGATTTTGATGTTGTTCGATGCGATTTGAGGCCTCGAGCAAGTTAGTAATATGTTATGGGACTGATAGGTTGAGGTCCGGGGGGCTCGGGTGTGTTTCGGGGAGGTTTCGGATCATTTAAAGCTGTTTTGAAACTGCTGATTCTGGTGTCTGGTTTCTTTCTTCGCGAATGCGAAGGAAGTCCCGCGTTTGCGAAGAAGAAATTTTGGGGGTGCTGGATTTTGCTTCGCGAACACGAGGCAAGGTCCAGTCAAGCTTACGCGAACGCGAAGAAGGAAGGGGAGTCGGGACCCTGAGCCATTAAGCCTTCGCGAACGCGAAGCTTAGACTGCGAACGCGAAGAAGGAGGGCAGTTGGCTACCACGAACGCGAGAGCTTGAACGCGAACGCGATGCTGTGCATGGTCAGGCATTCATGAACACGACACTGGTCACGCGAACGCGAAGAAGAACGGGTCTGGGCAGATTGGATTTAATACAGGATTTGGCTCATTCTCTCTCATTTTTTACAGGGATGGACGATCTTTGGAGAGCTTCAAGGAAAGTCTTTCATCATCTATGTCAAGGTAAGTGATTCCCACCTATTGCAGGTTAAATACTTGATTTATATATAGATTTAAACAAGAAAATTAGTAGAAAATTTGAACTTTGAAGAAAAAACTAGAAATTGGTATTCTTGGATTTTTGACCACGAATTTGGGCATGGAATTGGAAATAAATCATACATTTGAGTTCGTGAGGTTATGGGTAATGGTTAACTTCAAAAAAATTTGGAATCCGGGCATGTGAGCCCGAGGGTTACTTTATTGATTTTTCGAGCGGAGTTAAAAATTGTTATAAATTGATTAATTATGAGTATTAGAGCATATTTTGATTGGGTTGCAACTTATTTGACTAGTTTTGGAGCGACGGGCGTCGGTTTGAGGTGTTAGGGAGGCTTTGGAGCCGGTTACGGAATTTCGGAGCGAGGTAAGTCTCCTTTCTAACCTTGTAAGAGGGAATTAACCCCATAGGTGAACTAAATTATTATGTGCTTCTATTTGTGGGGGCTACGTACGCACGAGGTGACGAGAGTCCGTACGTAGCTACTAACTATGCCTATGTCCGGGTAGTTTTAGGCTTACATCATGCCTTGTTGCTACTGTTGTTGAATTTATGTTTATTGTTTGACTTGAAAGGAAGCGAGATTGAGTTAGCTTATTAAATGTTTCGAAAGGAGATGAAATTGAGGAAAAGTTGTGAACTTAAAGGTTTTCATTTGAACTTCGTATCTTTGAAAGGAATTGAAGAACACCATAATAACTTAAGAAATCTATGTGTAACCGCATCGCAAGTATGATTCGCGAGCGGAAAAAATTCCTTAAATTTATATTTGACCGCGTCGCACATATGATTCGCGAGCGGGGTATTTCCTTCTACTACTCTTATGGGATCGTGTCGTTCGCCTCGGCAGTATTTATGTACCACACTCTCATGGGAGTGGGCCGTTCGCCTCGGAAGGTTAATAGATGCATCTATGGTTCACGTCGTTCGACCCTCGGCGGTGCACAGTTTACTTTTATGTTGGATCGAGCCGTACGCCTTGGCATTTTCTATATATATTATTCTCATAGAATCGTGCATAATATTTGGCAAGAGGCCAGTGTGTCTGAGGTTTTTCCCTGATTTGAATTATGACAACCTCTTTGATGAAATCCACTATCTCTATATATATGCTCCGGTTATGGAGGGAACTTTCTAGATGAGAGCTTGAGTAAAATTTCATACATTTACTCGCTTTCATATTTATTCACTTCTTTACTGTACCTGATATTATTGGACAACTAGTAAGTGTCGAAGTCGACCTCTCGTCACTATTTCTTCGAGGTTAGACGGGATACTTATTGGGTACGCGTTATTTCGTACTCATACTACACTTGCTGTACATTTTGTTGTACAGGTACATGTATGGCTAGTGGCCTTGTGAGCATAGCAGCGTGGTTGATACGGGGACTTAGGTGAGCTGCATCTTGTGAGACGATCCGCAGCCAGCAGAGTCTCCTTCAGAGTATTTGTATTTTTCTTTTCTATCCAAATTTATATTCCGGGCAGTTATTGTATTTTATTTTGTTCCCTAGTAAATGTTTATGCTCTTGTGACACCGGGTTTTAGGATGATTATGGCATTATTAAGTATTGAAATTTGCAAAAAACATTATTAGTTACTCTGAGAAGTTCATCATTTATTATTTAATTGAAGGAAATTTATGATTTAAGAAATATTAAAATGAGAATTTACTAATTATTGGTGTTGGCTTGCCTGACAATAGTGTCTGGCGCCATCACGACCTTTCAAGGATTTTGGGTCGTGACAATATGGTATCAGAGCACTAGGTTCACTTAAGTCTCACGAGTCATGAGCAAGTCTAGTAGAGTCTTGCGGATCGGTACAGAGACATATGTACATATCTTCAAGGGGATACAGGGTTTGTTAGGAGCACCTCCCTTCTTGATTCCTCATCGTGCGATTTGATTCCTTGAGGCTTATGCCTTTATTTCTTTCCTATTCAATCTTATGCGACGTGAAGCGATTGTTATAAATCGAGAACTGAGGAATTGTAATGGTACTACAGATGCGGTGCGGGATGTTACTCCGTGTGTAGTTGATTGGGCTATCGTCGTCGCCTTGCGAAAGGATATTCTGTCATTTCAGCTCAGTAGTTGTACTTCTGGGAGCTTTAAGGCTATGCACAAGTTTTTATGATGCTCATGAGTTGTTATCGCACAACATTGATGTGATGGTAGGATGCTTGCCTATGTGTCAGGGCAGTGAACGACTTGAAAGGAGGTTTACTCAGTGCATGATTCAGAGATTCGGTATTTTATTTCCGGCAGAGGAAATGCAATCAGACTATAAGTGTTCAGGTTTGGGTTGATGGAGTAACGAGATTTGGTACTTTCGAGCGTGGTAGAATTTTCATCTATGAAGTGCTGTCATTGTCCTTGTTGAATACATTAAGTTCATCGGTGTTATGGTTTCCTTCAATTCGCCTTTGGGCAGAGTAGCGTAAAATAGTGCCGGAGAAGCGGCTATCAGAGATCGTGGTGTGTGGTGGTTCAGGATCCAATTAGAGTTCTTAGTATTGATGGTTCGAGAAAGATGATTCTCGGAAAGGGTTAAAGTTAGTAGCGATTTATTGGTTCAAGTGCTACAGAGATAGATTTTGATTTAAGGCAACAACTGGCCAGTGAAGGATGAGGAAGGACATGGGGGAAGTGTCATGCGGTGGTTAAATTTCTAGAAGGTCAGGTGTAAGAGTCAGAAGTCGAGTAGTTGCTTAAAGGAGAGGTTTTGACCAAAGTGGGAGAGTGGCAGGGTAGCATATGGGTTCGGTGGTAGGATGACTACACTCCTTGAGAAAAGTTTAGAGTGATTTGGGATTCATGGTAGGCAGTGACTAGGTCTACAGAATTAATTTAAAATATTGGCTATTATACGACAGGAGATTGGATACAACAGAAAGGAGTTGCTTGATACGAAGAAGGATACAACATGACTTTGGATTTGAAGATACTATCGCACCTTTTAGTAGATGTTGAATGGGGAGTGAACGGGCTTGTACAGCTGGTGAATGGGCACGGACCCGGGATGGTTTATTGGTTTCGTGGTAATTGCACCCAGTGCAGAGATGTTGGAAGATGTCGGCATTTAATTTCCACATATGGGTTATTTCCTGTGAGCGGGTTAGCGGTCGCGTGGTGTTGACGAAGCTTCTATGAAGAATTCTACTGGCTGCCCGGTAAGTGATTGAATATGTAAATGTGGCTTATGGTCCGGAGTGTTCATTATAGATTAATGGAAGGATTTCGAGGAATTTGGCGGGTTGATTGTGCTAGATCATGTCGATGAAGGAAGAATCTTGGTGGGTTCTAGGTTTATGCAATAGTAGCTTCAAGCTAAGTGGGAGAGTCCCACCTCCTACAGTTGGACTGCATGGTCGTCTATTTGTACGATTTCTGGTTATCTTCATATTGATGGGTTATTATGACTAAGGAAAGAGAACATCAGTGGTAATTTGAGCAAAGGATTTGGGAAAATGTGTGCTATATTCAGCCTTAAACGATTTATGTTCAGGCTTGGGAAGACTCAGGATTTACGCTTCGTGTAGAGGTGATTTACAAGAAAGGTGATTCAGTCGAGTGTTTCCTTGAGAGGGTGTTCATGTGCTAGAAGATCCTTGGAGTAGATTATATTCGGGACCGAGTCAGAGTGGGTGACTCTCAGCAATGGCCCTAGTGAATTCAACGGTTAAAGTGTGGTGCCTAAGGATTTCGAGTCCGCAGTATGGTTGAGTATCGAGCTTTTGCAGCGGATTATGAAAGGAGGGCTTGGAGTGTTCTATGTTATCTTCGGCCTGCGGGGTAGCATTGGAGGAATGGGAGAAAATAACTTTGGACTCATAGAGAAAATGTTAGAATGGATGTACCAGTTAGTAACGGTTGAATTGGCATGATGGTGGTAGTGATCAGTTCCTTCAGCGTATTAAGTTATACACGTGATTTTCGGCATTACGTGCGAGGTTTGACGGCCGCCGTAATTTGATTTATTTTTAAGTATTCGAGTGCTATGACATGTTATGCGTAGATGTATCCCAGAAGAGTTATGGTGGTTTAGACCACAACTTGAGTTTGGTATTTTCTGCGGATATGAGGATTCTGTCACGTGTTGCGATGGTTCTCTTGGATGAGTTAAGTAAAAGGTTTCTATGTGATGAATTTTTTACCCTATTAATAGTTCGGAAGTTAAGAGGAAATTCTTGTACTCTTGCACATTGGCATGATTAAGTGCAGTGATCGGCATGGGATTCGGAACTTTAGGATCAAGGTTGCAGTTTGGTATCGACAAGAATGTCAAGATCTCGGATGAACGGGAAAGGATTCGGATGGTTAGAGTAATCTGGTATTGTCTTTAGCGACACCCGAAATCGGTGTCCTGTGTAAGAGGCTTTAAGTAGTGATTTTGGATTTTTTGATTTGCTTTACAACATTTGTGTGGCCGGTGGTATGGATGTGCAGACTTGTTATCTGGTGCGGAAAGTCATGGGAGCATGTCCCATGGGAAGATTTTATAAGTGTGACATGTAGTCACTTGATTGATCGAAGATTGGAACCAAGTATGGAGATTGCGGTACTATTGTTCATGTGAGAATTTATGCCTGGAGGGCGCTCGGTTCATTTGGTTGTGGACTGTGGAGGTTTGTTCCGAATATGATGGTTGTTCTTGTGTGTTATGGGAAAAAAGGTTATTATGAACCCTTGAAAGGTTATTAGAATAGTACGATCTGATCCGAATCGGTTTGAGGTCCGTGGGTGGATCTAGATATGAATGGGGGCTCTATGTTGGGCCTAAGGTGTTCATTTCAGTATAGCGCTCCTTGTGAGGAGTATTCAGACGTTGGATGTTATTTTGCCGCCGACTATTTCATGTAATACTATATTGTGCCGTGTGAGTTGTGAAACAACTTGTGTTATGTGAGCAGGATGGCTCTCGAGAGTTAGATCATATATCGCACCTTAGTTGTGCTTGAGTTTTGTAGCATATGGCGCTATCTGTCTCCCCAGGGATGGTATTATGCACTTGGCGTGGTTGTGGCCGATATTCGAGTATTTCACAAGTATGAGCATTTTAGCTCGGTAACTAATTCCTTACAGGTTATTATGTGTGAATCAGGTGGCATGCCGCCACGGACATGCTGTTTGGATCGGGTTGCACGCCGCAACAGTATGATGTTGAGTACAGTTCCCTATATCTATTCTTGTGTGTTTTGTTTCTCATTTTCTGGGGAAGGTTCATAACGCCTTTTCGGTTGTTTAATTAGTTACGTGGGTTGAGTAGTTCTTTCCAGAGTTCGTTTTCCTTATGTATCACATTCAAGTTTGTAGTTTGTCGGCACGTTTTGGCATCATATGAGATTTTTGGCAGAGTCTGAGGTGGCTTATTGCATGGGCACCTTATACTGGGAGAGACGGGATTATTAGACCTGGGGTCAGTGTGATCAGATCGATATGAGGCATAGTTAAAGAGTAAATATCGATATTCAGTCCAGAATGAGGTAATGGCTCTTGTCAAGGGAAGACACTCAATGAATGCTTGACTCGGAAGATGGTTGTAAATTTCTACGCATCTTTTCCGTTGTGGCAGCATTACAAGAGTTGGAGCAGGACATCTGTGTGGCATGAGGTGTGTTGTGGACATCAGGTTCGTGGAATTTCAGCTATTGTTATTAGAGGATGTTATTATGGTCATGTGAATTATGCGGTACATGGTGTGAATTCGGCAGAGGTATGCAGTCATGTTTTAGTACATCGTGTGGTGATTGATACGGTGATCGTACGTTGGAAACAAGCCTGGCAGAAGATTCTGGATGTTGAAATTTGGCTCTAAGGATAATTTGACTAAACAAAAGAGGAATCTTCAGATTTACTCGAGCCAGTGTGCTCGACTGAGTTATGGTAGCACGGGTAGGTGCACGAGGTGCTAAACAGTGATTTCGGACAACTCCAGCACAGTTCTTAGCATCTTCGAGGACGAAGGTATATTTAAGTGGGAGAGAATGTAACAACCTGATCGGTCGTTTTGGGCTATAGCGCGTCGTTCACAGTTTGAGGCCATGAGCAGCTTCACTTTAGGTATTATGACTTATACGCATGGTTGAAATTGAAATTTCGAAAGTTCAGAGTTGATTTGGAAAGAGAATTCTCATTACGGAAGCTTTAAGTTGGAAGAATTTACTAAGGTTGGATTTTGAGTAAACGACCTCGGAATAGGGATTTGAAGGTTCCAACGGGTTCGTATGATGATTTTGGACCTGGGCGTATGTCCGGGTCGAATTTTGGATGACCCGGGAACGTTTCGGTACCTATTATGGAAGTTGGCATTTTCAAAAGGATTTCTTAAATTTGATTTGTAGTGCATTTTATTGTTATCAATGTCCGTTTGGGATTCCGAGCCTGAGAATAGCTCTGTATGGTGATTCTGGTGTTGGGAGCGCATTCGGATGTGGATTTGGAGGTCCGTAGGTCACTTTGGGGTCATTTGGCGAAAGTTAGAAATTTGAAGGGTTTTGAGAAGTTTGACCGGGAGTGGACTTTTTGATATCGGGGTCGGATTCTGATTCCAGAAGTTGGAGTAGGTCTGTAATGTCGAATGTGACTTGTGTGCAAAATTTGAGGTCAATCGGAAGTGATTTGATAGGATTCGATATCGAATGTAGAAGTCTGAAGTTCTAAAGTTCTTTAAGCTTGAATTGGGGAACTATTCGTGATTTCGATGTTGTTCGATGCGATTTGAGGCCTCGATCAAGTTCGTAATGTATTATGGGACTGGTTGGTATGATTGGTTGAGGTCTGGGTGGCCTCAGGTGTGTTTCGGGGTGGTTTCGGATCATTTGGAGCTATTTTGGAATTGCTGATTCTGGTGTCTGGTTTCCTTCTTCGCGAACGCGAAGGAAGTCACGCATTCGTGAAGAAGAAATTTTGTGGGTGCTGGATTTGGCCTTCGCGAACGCGAAGCAGTGGACGTGAACGCGAGGCAAGGTCTGGTCAAGCCTACGCGAACGCGACGCAGTGGTCGCAAACGTGAATAAGGAAGGGGAGCCGGGGCCCTGAGCCATTAAGCCTTCGCGAACGCGAAGCTTAGACTACGAACTTGAAGAAGGAGGGCAGTTGGCTACTGCAAACACGAGAGCTTGAACGCGAATGCGATGCTGTGCATGGTCAGGCCTTCACGAACGCGAGACTAGTCACGCGAACACGAAGAAGAACGGGTCGGGCAGATTGGATTTAATTCGAAATTTGGCTCATTCTCTCATTTTTTACTGGGAAGGACGATTTTTGGAGAGCTTTAAGGGGAGAGTTTCATCATCTATGTGAAGGTAAGTGATTTCCACCTATTGCAGGTTAAATACTTGGTTTATATATGGATTTAAACAAGGAAATTAGTAGAAAATTTGAACTTTGAAGAAAAACCTAGAAATTGGTATTCTTGGATTTTTGACCACGAATTTGGGCATGGAATTGGAAATAAATCATACATTTGAGTTCGTGAGGTTATAGGTAATGGTTATCTTCAAACAATTTCGGAAGCCGGGCACGTGGGCCCGAGGGTTACTTTATAGATTTTTCGAGCGGAGTAATAAATTGTTATAAATTAATTAATCATAAGTATTAGAGCATATTTTGATTGGGTTGCAACTTATTTGACTAGTTTTGGAGCGACGGACATCGGTTTGAGGTGTTAGGGTGGCTTTGGAGCCGGTTACGGAATTTCGGAGCGAGGTAAGTCTCCTTTTTAACCTTGCAAGAGGGAATTAACCCCATAGGTGAACTAAATTATTATGTGCTTCTATTTGTGTGGGCTACGTGCATACGAGGTGACGAGAGTCCGTACGTAGCTACTAACTATGCCTATGTATGAGTAGTTTTAGGCTTACATCATACCTTATTGCTACTATTGTTGAATTTATGTTTATTGTTTGTCTTGAAAGGAAGCAAGATTGAGTTAGCTTATTAAATGTTTCGAAATGAGTTGAAATTGAGGAAAAGTTGGGAACTTAAAGGTTTTCATTTGAACTTCGTATCCTTGAAAGGAATTGAAGAACACCATAATAACTTAAGAAATCTATGTGTAACCGCGTCGCAAGTATGATTCACGAGCGGGGGAAAATTCCTTAAATTTATATTTGACCGCGTCGCACGTATGATTCGCGAGCGGGGTATTTCCTTCTACTATTCTTTTGGGATCAGGCCGTTCGCCTCGGTAGGATTTATGTACCACACTCTCATGGGAGCGGGTTGTTCGCCTCGGCAGGTCAATAGATGCATCTATGGTTCGCGTCGTTCGACCCTCAGCAGTGCACAGTTTACTTTTATGTTGGATCGGACTATACGCCTCGGCATTTCCTATATATATTATCCTCATGGAATCGTGCATAATATTTGGCAAGAGGCTAGTGTATCTAAGGTTTTTCCCTGATTTGAATTATGACAACCTTTTTGATGAGATCCATTATCTCTATATATATGCTCCGGTTACGGAGGGAACTTGTTAGATGAGAGCTTGAGAAAAATTGTAAAAAGGGGAATTATACCACGTATTTTATACATGTTTATTTCATACATTTACTCGGTTTCATATTTATTCACTTCTTTACTGTACCTGATATTATTGGACCACTAGTAAGTGTCGAAGTCAACCTCTCGTCACTACTTCTTCGATGTTAGACGGGATACTTACTAGGTACGCATTGTTTTCGTACTCATACTACACTTGATGTACATTTTATTGTACAGGTACATGTATAGCTAGTGGCCTTATGAGCGTAGCAGCGTGGTTGATACGAGGACTTAGGTGAGTTGCATCTTGTGAGATGATCCGCAGCCAGCAGAGTCTCCTTCAGAGTATTTGTATTTTTCTTTTCTGTCCATATTTGTATTCCAAACAGTTATTGTATTTTATTTTGTTCCCTAGTAAATGCTCATGCTCTTGTGACACCGGGTTCTGGGATGATTATGGGATTATTTAGTATTGAAATTTGCGAAAAACATTATTATTTACTCTGAGAAGTTCATCATTTATTATTTAATTGAAGGAAATTTATGATTTCAGAAATATTAAAATGAGAATTTACTAATTATTGGTGTTGGCTTGCCTGACAGTAGTGTCCGGCGCCATCACGACCTTTCAAGGATTTTGGGTCGTGATATTTTACCTTCTTGGAATCCTATTTCTAACTATTTAATGTTTACATATGTAACGACCCGGCCGGTCGTTTGGAGTATTACAGCCCCGTTTTCCCATTTACTAAATACTTTATGCTCAGTTGTAATTATGTGACTTGTCGGGGAGGTTTTATGACGAATTGGAAAACTTAGTTCCAAGATTTAAAGCTTAAGTTGAAATAGTTGACAAGATGTTGACTTATGTGTAAACGACCCCGGAATAGAAGTTTGATGATTCCAATAGCTTTGTATGGTAATTTTGGACGTAGGATTGTGTCTGAAAAATTATTTGGAAGTTCGTAGTTGATTTTGGCTTCAAACGGCGAAATTGGGAAATGGAAGGTTTGGAAGTTTGACCGCGAGTTGACTTTATTGATATCGAGGTCAGAATCTAGTTCAAAAACTTTTCTTAGGTCTGTTATGTCATTTATGACTTGTGTGCAAAATTTGAGGTCAATCAGACATGAATTTATAGGTTTCGGCATCGAATGTAGAAGTTTGAATTCGTTAGTATTCATTAGGCTTGAATTGGGGTGCGATTCATGGTTTTAGCATTGTTTGATGTGATTTGAGGCCTCAACTATGTTCGTATGATGTTTTAGGACTTGTTGTATTTGGTTGAGGTCCCGAGAGCCTCGGGTGAGTGTCGGATGGTTAACGGATCGAAATTTGACTTAGAACAAAGCTGGAACTTTCTGCCTACTGATGCAATCACATCTGCGGAATTTGACTCGTAGGTACGAGTTCGCAGAAGAGAGCTTGGCAAGCCCAGAAGCGGACAGGGTCTGGTGAGGTAGTGGTCGCAGGTGTGGACGGGTGGTCCGCAGAAGCAGCGTCGCACCTGCGAAGGTTCGATCGCAGAAGCCGAAAATGAGAGGGTCGGGCTGCTTCGCAGAAGCGATGAAGCAGCAGAAGCAAAGGAAATTCTCGCACCTGCAAGACCACAGATGCAGCCAAGTATGTGCGAAAACACTGGTCAGGTTACAAAAACAGAGGGGTTCGAGATTTTCTCATTTTTGGACATTTCAAACACGGTTTGGGGCGAATATTCAGAAAGAATTCATGGGGAAACTTGAGGTAAGTCACTTGTGACCATTTATAGTCGATAATATTGAATTATATTCGAGTATTCCGAATAGATTACGTGTTTTTGAGGTGTAATTCGAGAAATTGGGCCTGGGGATTTCAAAATAAGAATTTAAGATTTGGAGGTCGAGTTGATGTCGGAATTTGGTAAATTTGGTTTGGTTGGACTCGTGGTTGAATGGGCGTTCATATTTTGTAACTCACTGTTGACTTTTGGGTGAATTTTCGGATTTAATTGAAAAACTTTATTATTTTCATATGGAATTGATTCCTATAATTTGTGTTGACTGTATCGAATTAATTGTGACTAGATTCGAGGCGTTCAGAGGCCGATTCGTGAGGCAAGGGCTTGCTAGCAGAGTGATTCGAGTTGCTTGAGGTAAGTATCGTATTTAAACTTGGTTGAGGCACTAGTTTCCTGGATTGTTGTGATAGCCACGTGCTTTTGGGTGTGCACATGTGTAGGGGTGGACCCAAGTGCGGGCACCAGGGTTGTGTATTTATTTTTGGGTTGTGCTCGGGCTCCTATAAGCCCAGAAAGGACTGATAAGCTTCGAGCTTTAATATCTAACATGTGGTAACAATTTATGCGATCTAATTAAACCACGATGTGTTTACTCAGAGGTTTAAATCCCGAAATAAACTAGATAAATGTTTTTCATTGATGAAATTTCCGGATTAGTTACGATAGCTCACTTTGCACATGCCTACACTCTAGCATGTTATTTATACCAGTCCGGGGATAGGAAAAATCTTATTTCATTCATTATATACATGTACCCTTGCTTTATAGCTACTGTATGATGCTTTAGCATGTAAGTTGTCCGTGCAGCACGTGAGTTGTCCGTGCAGCACGTGAGTTGTCCTGCGGATCCATATAATGATACTTTGCCATGTGAGTTGTCCGTGCAACACGTGAGTTATCCGTGCAACACGTGAGTTGTCCGTGCGGATCCATATATTGATATTATTGACACATGAGTTGTCTGTGTCACACGCGAGTTATCCGTACAGATTTTATTGTTAGCACGTGAGTTGTCCGTGCAATGTGTGAAACTTGTATTTTCTTGATCATTATCTGATTTACTTGCTTTCTTTTGCTTACATGCCATAATATTGTTGAGCAAGATATAGTGGTACTGATTTAACTAGTGAATTCAATAAATTAAGCTTCTCTTACCTTTCCCTAATTTGCGATACTTATTGAGTTGGTTGTACTCACACTACACCCTGCACCTAGTGTGTAGATCTAGGTACTTCCGGATACGGCAGTTGCTATATTTGGGGATTGATCTGTTGGAGACTATCGAGGTAGCTGCTTGGCGTCCGCAGACCTTAACTCTCTTCTCTTTCAGTTATTTGTGTTGTTCTATATTTTCAGACATTATTTTTTTTATCAATCAGACTATGTTGTCATTTAGATGCTCATGTACTCAGAGACACTGGGTTTTGGGAGTGTATTGTATAAAGACAGTATTTTGTATCAAAAGTTTGTGGGATTTTACTCTTAAATTTATTTATTGTGTTTTCAAACATAAAAGAAATTGTGGTTTATTGAGGTTGTCGGCTTGCCTAGTATTAGGATAGACGCCATCATGACAGGTGAGATTTTGGGTCGTGACAAGTTGGTATCAGAGCCTAGGTTACATAGGTCTCATGAGTCATGAGCAGGTTTAGTAGAGTCTTGCAGATCGGTATGGAGACGTCTGTACTTATCTTCGAGAGGCTGCCGAACCCTTAGGAAAATTTCACCTTTTTGTATCATGTCTTGCGAATTTGTTGATTCCAAAAACTAAAATTATGTTATTCTATTCTCTAACAGATGGTGAGTACATATACTACCGGGTCGGATGGTCAGCCACCAGTGCCACCTGTTAGGGCCACGAGAAGCTAGGGCCTTGGTAGAGGTCGGGGCCGTGGTAGAGGTCGAGGTGTAGCTCGTAGAGAAGTTAGAGCAGCACCTGTAGAACCACCAGTTGCTCCAGCTCAGGAGCAGGATCCAGATATATTCGAGCCGGCGGGACCAACTCAGGCACCAACTATGCCTATTGTGACTTCAGGCCTTCAGGAGGCTTTGGCCCAGATATTGACTGTTGCACTGGCATTCCTCAGGTAGTTTCGGCTCGGGCCGCACCAGCCACTTCTCAGGTCGGGGGAGTGTAACGACCCGACTTGTCATTTTGAGAATTAGTGTCCCGTTCGGTGGCTAAAGGTCTCAAGCAGCTTCGTAATATGTATTATGACTTGCGTGTGTGGTCGAGTTTAGTTTTCGGATGATTCAGAATTTAATCGAGAGAGAACAATTATTATTTTAGAAGCTAAAATAAAAATGGTTTATCGGAGTTTGACTTTTATAAAAATGACTGCAGAATGGAGTTTTGATGGTTCCAATAGCTCCATATGGTGATATTGGACTTGGGAGTATGTTCGGATATTTATTTGGAAGTCCGAAGTTGATTTTGGCTTGAAATGACGAAAGTTGGAAATGGAAAGATTGGAAGTTTGACCGGGAGTTGAAGTTATTGATATCGGGGTCAGAATCCAGTTATGGAAATTTTGGTAGGTCCGTTATGTCATTTATTATTTGTGTGCAAAATTTGAGATCAATCGGACTTGATTTGATAGGTTTCGGCATCGAATGTAGAATTTGGAATTCGAAAGTTCATAAGTTTCTTAGGCTTGAATCGGTGCGTGATTCATAATTTTTAGGTCTGGTACCTCGGGGAAATTCTTGAATAAATCTTGTGTGAAAGTGGTGGTTACCAAAATAACCTTGACCCGGTCGAAATAGAAAAACAATCTTGCCACCAGCGGCTAGGGTAGCGTGGGGCGCTAGTCCTGGCGCCGTGATTTTTGAGGTTCTGAAACAGGGCCACAGGTAGCGCCCCATGCCACCTGTGGCACTCAAACATTAATCCCCATAAACGGGGAGTTTCGCCATTTTTGACAAAAATAGAGTTGGGGAGCTCGATTCGGGAAATTTGCAGAGCGATTTTTCACATGTTTAAACTGGGTAAGTGTTCTTTATCCTAAATAACTTATATTTCAAGATTCCATACGTATTTACGTCATGAATCCGTGAATTTAATTGAAGAAAATCAGATTTTTATAAAATCTTCCAAAAATATAAAACGGAGATTTGAAAGGCAATCCGATGTCGGAATTCGATAATTTTTGTATGGTTGAACTCGTATCGGAATGGGTGTTTGGATTCTGTAGTGTTTTTGTCGGGTTCTGAAAAGTGGGTCCCACGTTGACTTTTGGTTGATGTCATGACCCAATTTTCCCTCCGTAAGAAGTCGTGACGGCACCTAATCTCTACGACTAGGTAAGCATAATAAAAATGCGAAAATAAACAAATGGAAGGAAAACTTAACAACTAACAGCAATAGATAACTGATAACAATGTCGCTCGGCATGTACAATAACCAACACTCTAGTAATACACGGTATTCCCAAAACCCGAAACATCATAAGTCACAAGCTACATAAGGAAACTAGAATCTCTATACACGAGAGTCTAAATAAAGAAATACGGAAAGTAGATGACATAGAAGAGAATAGGGGGGACTCCGAGGTCTGCGGACGTGGCAGATATACCTTGAAGTGTCCGTACAGCACCAAGCACTCTTAGCTAGTAGCGGGGCTGATAAGAAGTACCAGGATCTGCACACAAAATATGTGCAAAAGAGTAGCATGAGTACACCACAATGGTACCTAGTAAGTGCCAAACCTAACCTCGGTAGAGTAGTGACGAGGGCAGGTCTGGGCCCTACTGGTATAAAATAATAATACAGATGCTATAATAAACATGAAGTAAAAACGGAGAAGACAACAGCAAGTATCACAAAACAATAACAACATCGCACAATGATATAACAATAGGGGTGCTCCCGGGATACCGTCTCGTAGTCCCAAAAGTAAATATACATGGAGAACTCCCGAGGTACCGCCTCATATTCTCAAAAGTAAATATGTAGGGAGAACTCCCGAGGAAATGCCTCGTAGTCTCAAACGTAAATGTGCAGGAAGAACTCCCGAGGAACCGCCTCGTAGTCTCAAAAGTAAATGTACAGGGAGAACTCCCGAGGAACTACCTCGTAGTCTCAAAAGTAAATGTACAGAGAGAACTCCCCGAGGAACTGCCTCGTAGTCTCAAAGTAAATATACAGTATAGGGGGATCTCCCAAGTAAACGCCTTGTAGTCCCAAAGTAAATATACAGTACAGGGGATCTCCCGGGATATCGCCCGTAGTCCCAACATAAATACGCAACTCAAACAAATGAATATAACAGTTACAATAAGAAAACAACCTACAATTTAGGCTAAGTACAAGTCAAGAAAGAAACAGGACTTACTAAACATGCTGCAAAGAGTTCAAATAGGCAATTAGGACACATAGACATGTTATTCTAGGCTAACAGGATAACTACACATGCTAGTATACTCAGATAAGATGAAAACAGGCTATTACTGATTAAATATAATGAAACTAATCTAGTTAATGAAATCAAAGCTAAAGCGAGAAATTAGAAAATCGCCCCAAAACGTCTCCCCGGGACCACGTCACGGAATCGGGTAAAAGTCATAAAATATAAACACCCATTCCCTCATGTTCGTACCAAAATTATCCAAATCCGATGTCAAAATCTCAATCAAAACCCAAAATTTTAATTGAAGAACTTCTTCCCTTTTTCCCCAAAATTTCAACCCAAATTCGAAATTAAATGATGAAATCAACCATAGATTAGTGGAATATAACCATAAAGGAGTTAAGAATCGTTACCCTAAAGCTTTCTCTGAAAATCCATCAAATAATCGCCCAACCTGAGCTCTCAAAGTCCCAAAATTAGAAATGAGACCAAACCCTCGAAATTTTCTCATTTCTGCCAAGCGATCTCGCACCTGCGGACCACCAGTCGCATATGCGACGCCGCACCTGCGGAATTTCTATTGCAGGTGCGGAAATGGCTTAAGGTGACCGGGACCGCTTCTATGATCAGGTGGTCGCACCTGCATTTGCGCACCTGCGGACAGTGGTTCGCTTCTGCGGTCACCCCTTCTATCTTACTCTCCGCATCTGCGGAACTTCAAGCGCATCTACGGAAATTCCCTCGCACCTGCGACCCCTGGCCATCTTCTCAATCCCACTTCTGCGTTTGGCCTCTCGCACATGCGTGTCCGCACCTGCGGCCACCCCACGACAGGTGCGATTACACCAGAAGCTTGAAAGCTTCATCAATTACACAAGTCAAAATTTCGATCCGTTAAGCATTCGAAACTCACCCGAGGCCCCCAGAACCTCAACCAAACATACCAAAAAGTCCTAAAATACCATACGAACTTAGTTGAGCCCTCAAATCACATTAAACAACGCTAAAAACATGAATCACCCTCCGATTCAAACTTAATGAACTTGAAACTTTAAATTTCTACAACCAATGCTGAAACCTATCAAACCACGTCCGAGTAACCCCAAATTTTGCACACAAGTCATATTCAACATTACAGACCTACTCCAACTTCCGGAATCGGAATCCGACCCCGATATCAAAAAGTCCACTTCCGGTCAAAATCTCCAAAAAATGGACTTTTGCTATTTCAAGCCTAATTTAGCTACAGACCTCCGATTCACATTTCGGACACGCTCCTAAGTCCAAAATCACCCAACAGAGCTAGCGGGAATGATGAAACTCCATTTCGGGGTCATCTTCACACAGTTTCAACAACGGTCAAAATTCTAAGACTTAAACTTTTGTTTAGGGACTAAGTGTCCCAGACCACCCCAAAAACCAAAACAAAACCTCCCGGCAAGTCACATAAGCTTAAACAAATACGGGGAAAGCAGTAAATAGTGGATCGGTGCTATAACTCTCAAAACGATTGGCCGGGTCATTACATCCTCCCCCTCTTAAAACAATCGTTAGTCCTCGAACGAGTATAGAGACATACCGAAGTGGTGAAAAGATGAGGATAATGGCTGCGCACATCCTGCTCGGTCTCCCAAGTCGCCTCCGCGACCTGTTGACCCCTCCACTGAACCTTCACAGAAGCAATGTTCTTTGACCTCAGCTTTCGAACCTACCTATCCAAAATAGCCATTGGCTCCTCAACATAAGATAGATCTTTGTCCAACTGGACTGAGCTGAAATCCAACACATGAGTTGGATCACCGTGATTCTTCCGGAGCATAGAAACATGGAATACTGGATGGACCCCTGCAAGACTGGGAGGCAAGGCAAGCTCATAAGCAACCTTCCCAACATGTCACAACACCTCAAATGGGCCGATAAACCTTGGGCTCAGCTTGCCCTTCATCCCGAACCTCATAATGCCCTTCATAGGCGAAACCCGGAGCAAGACCCACTCTCCAACCATGAATGCAACATCGCGAACCTTCTGGTCCGCATAACTCTTCTGTCTGGATTGGGCTGTGCGAAGTCGATCCTGAATAACCTTCACCTTATCTAGGGCATCCTGAACCAAGTCCGTACTCAATAATCTAGCCTCGCCCGGCTCAAACCAACCCACTGGAGACCGACACTGCCTACCATGCATAGCCTTGTACGGTGCCATCTGAATGCTCGACTGATAACTGTTATTGTAGGCAAACTCCGAAAATGGAAAGAACTGATCCCAAGCACCCCCAAAACCCATCACACAAGCGTGGAGCATATCCTCCAGTATCTGAATAGTGCGCTCGGACTGTCCGGCGTCTAAGGGTGAAATGTTGTGCTCAGCTCAACTCGAGTACCCAACTCCTGTTGTACAGCCCTCCAGAACCGTGAAGTAAACTGCATACCCCGGTCAGAGATGATGGATACCGGTATGCCATGAAGCCTGACAATCTCGCGGATATCAATTCGAGCCAAATGCTCGGAAGAATAGGTAGTCATCACATGAATGAAATGAGCCGACTGGGTCAGCCTATCCACAATCACCCAAACTGCGTCAAATTTTCGCTGAGTCTGTGGGAGCCCAACAACGAAATCCATAGTGATCCGCTCCCATTTCCACTCCGGAATCTCTATATTCTGAAGCAATCCACCTGACCGTTGATGCTCATATTTAACCTGCTGGCAATTTAGACACTAAGCCACAAACTCCACTATGTCCTTCTTCATCCTCCTCCACCAGTAATGATGCCTCAAGTCCTGATACATCTTCGCAGCACCCGGATGAATGGAGTACCATAAACTATGAGCCTCCTGGAGAATCAACTCATGCAAGCCATCCACATTAGGCACACATAGTCTGCCCTGCATCCTCAATGCACCATCATCCCCAATAGTGACCTCCTTAGCATCACCGTGTTGGACCGTGTCCTTAAGGACGAGCAGAAGAGGGTCATCATACCGATGCTCCCTGATACGATCATAAGGAGAAGACCAAGAGACCACATAAGACAATACTCGACTCGGCTCAGAAATATCCAATCTCACAAACTGGTTGGCTAAGGCCTAAACATCCAACGCCATTGGCCTCTCTGCTGCTGGTAGATATGCTAAGCTCCCCAAACTCTCTACCCGGCGACTAAAAGCATCGGCCACTACATTGGCCTTCCCATGGTGGTACAAAATTGTGATATCATAATCCTTAAGCAGCTCTAACCACCTCCTCTGATGCAAATTAAGATCCTTCTGCTTGAACAGATGCTGCAAACTCTGGTGATCGGTGTAGATATCACAAGGAACATCGTACAAATAGTGTCGCCAAATCTTCAAGTCATGAACAATAGCTGCTAACTCAAGGTCGTGGACAGGATAGTTCTTTTTATGTACCTTCAATTGTCTGGACGTGTAGGAAATCACCCTACCGTCCTGCATCAACACCGCACCGAGACCAATCCGCGATGTATCATAATATACAGTATAAGACCCCGAACCTGTAGGTAATACCAATACTGGGTTTGTAGTCAAAGTTGCCTTGAGCTTCTAAAAGCTATCCTCTCACTCTTCTGTCCACCTGAACGGAGCACCCTTCTGGGTCAGCCTGGTCATAGATGTTGCAATAGATGAGAAACCCTCTACAAATCGACAGTAATACCCCGCCAAACCAAGAAAACTCCGGATCTCCGTAGCTAAGGACGGTCTGAGCCAGCTCTACACTGCTTCAATCTTCTTCGGATCCACCTGGATCCCACCACTCGATACTATATGACCCAAGAATGCCACTGAGTGTAGCCAAAACTCACACTTTGAGAATTTTGCATATAACCTCTTTTCTCTCAGGGTCTGAAGCACAGTCATCAGGTGCTGCTCATGATCCTCCCGAGTCCGGGAGTACACCAGAATGTCGTTAATAAACACAATGACGAGTGAGTCAAGATAGGGCCGGAACACACTGTGCATTAAGTGCATAAAAGCTGTTGGGGCATTGGTCAGCACAAATGACATCACAAGGAACGCGTAGTGACCATACTGAGTCCTAAAAGCAGTCTTCGGGATATCTGGCTCCCGAATCTTCAACTGATGATAGCCTGAACGTAAGTCAATCTTGGAAAATACTCTAGTACCCTGTAACTGATCAAATAAATCATCAATACGCGGCAAAAGGATACATGTTCTTCACCGTGACTTTGTTCAACTGGCGGTAATCAATACACATCCGCATAGAGCCATCCTTCATCTTCATAAATAAGACAGGAGCACCCCAAGGTGACACACTGGGCCGAATGAAGCCCTTATCAAGCAATTCTTGTAATTGTCCCTTCAACTCAGGAGGAGCCATACGATACGGAGGAATAGAGATGGGCTGAGTGTCCGACAACAAATCAATGCCAAAATCAATATCTTTGGCGGGCGGCATGTCTGGAAAATCAGCTAGAAACACATCTGGAAAGTCCCTTACTACTGGAACTGACTCAACAGTAGGGGCATCAATACTGACATTTCTCACATAAGCTAGATAGGCGTCACACCCCTTCTCAACCATTCGTTAAGCTTTAAGAAATGAAATAACTCTGCTGGGAGTATACTTTAAGGTACCTCTCCACTCTAATCACAGTAATCTTGGCATAGTCAGCATCACGGTCTTAGCGTGACAATGAAGAATAGCATAATGGGGCGATAACCAGTCCATGCCCAAGATAACATCAAAGTCTACCATGCTGAGTAATAATAAATCGGCTCTGGTCTCAAAACCACTAAGAGTAATCAAACATGACCGATACACGCGGTCCACAACAAGAGAATTTCCCACAAGAGTAGACACATAAACAGGGAAACTCAAAGAATCCCGAGATACGCCCAAATACGGGGTAAAATAAGAGGACACATAGGAATATGTAGAGCCTGGATCAAATAAGACCGATGCGTCTTTATGACAGATCGGAACAATACCTGTAATGACAGAGTCGGAAACAACTGCCTCTGTATGAGCTGGAAGAGCATAATATCTGGTCAAGCCTCCCCCTCTAGGGTGACCTCGACCTCCCCGACATCCACCTCGAGCTGGCTGAGTAGGTGGGGCGGTAGCTGGTGCTGGAATCATAGCCTGAGGACCCGGCGGAGCACGTTGTGCCTGAGAAGTCTGTGGAAGTGCACCCCTCCTAAATCTGGGGCAATCCCTCACCATATGGCGGGTATCGCCGCACTCAAAACAAGCTCTCAGAGGGTACGACTGCTGTGACTGGCTTGGGCCAGGTCTGCTGGACTGGCCGCTGAGAACACCCCGTGCAGGAGGTACACTAGATACTGGCGGTACATAATAAGGCTCCTGGTGCCTAGAAGGGACTGGAATACCACTGGCAGCTGGAAGTGCGGAATAAATAGGGCGACTTACATATCCCCTACCATGGCGAGTTGCTGGGGAACGAGCACCAGAATAAGAACCAGTCTCTCGAGACCTCTTGGCCTCTCTCCTCTCTATCCCGGGCAAGCATGCCCTCCAATCTCCTGGCAATACTCACAACCTGCTGATAAGAAATATCCGTCTCCAACTCCCTGGCCATACTGATCTGGATACTGGGGTGGAGTCCCTCAATAAACCGACGAACCCTCTCTCGAACTGTGGCAACCAAGGCCGGTGCATGTCGGGCCAAATCACTAAAACGAACTGCATACTCTGACACAGTCATAACACCCTAGCGTAATTGCTCAAACTCCATACGCCATGAGTCCCTGAGGCTCTGAGGGATATACTCTCTCAAAAACATGTCCGAGAACTAAGTCCATGTAAGTGAAGCTGCCTCAGCCGGACTATCCAACTCATAAGCATGCCACCACTGATAGGCTGCTCCTCTAAACTGGAATATAATAAAAGAAACCCTACTTGACTCCGCTACACCCATAGTACGGAGAATACAGTGACACTCCTCCAACCATGTGCATCATCTGTAGCCAATCCGTTGAAGGTAGGTGGGTTGTACTTCTTGTACCTCTCAAGTCTGAGTTGCTCCACCTCATAAGCAGTTGTCCTAGTGTCATGTTGAACCGAAGCTACCGGCTGCATCGATATAATCTCTGGAACCTGGTCGGCCTGAACCTGCTGCTCTGGAGTATCGGCGACGGGAGTCTGTGCTCCTCCCCCGGCGTGAGATGTGGCAGGAGCAAGTGGAATCAATCCAGCCTAAGCTAAGGTGTTGAACATGCTCAAAAACTGGACTAGGGTCTCTTGGAGAGCTGGTGCAGCAACAGGTGCCTCAGGTGTCTGTCCTCCAGATGGAGCTACTGGGGGCTCCTCTATAGCAGCTCGTGCGGGTACTCTGGCTGCACCGCATGGACTTTCTCTGCCTCTACCCCTACCCCGGCCTATCACGGCTCTAGCAGGGGGCGCGGGTGTCTGGTTATCAGATCTGCATGTACGTGTCCTCACCATCTGTGAGAGAATAGAATACAGAAGTTTAGAATTTCGAAGTCAACAATTTCGCACGACAAGGAATCAAAGAAGTATAATTTTTCCTAACAGTTTCATAGCCTCCCAAATATAAGTACATACGTCTCCGTGCCGATCCGCGAGACTCTAATAAACTGACTTGTGACTCATGACACATATGAACCTAGAGCTCTAATACCAACTTGTCACGACCCAATTCTCCGTCCGTAAGATGTCGTGATGGCACCTAGTCTCTACGACTAGGTAAGCCTAATAAAAATGCGGAAATAAACAAATGGAAGGAAAACTTAACAACTAACAGCAATAGATAACTGATAACAATGCCGCTCGGCATCTACAATAACCAACACTCTAGTAATACACGGTATTCCCAAAACCCGGAATATCATAAGTCACAAGCTACAGAAGGAAACTAGAATCTCTATACACCAGAGTCTAAATAAAGAAATACGGAAAGTAGATGACATAGAAGAGAATAGAGGGGGACTCCGAGGTCTGCGGACGTGGCAGATATACCTTGAAGTCTCCGTACAGCAGCAAGCACTCTCAGCTAGTAGCGGGGCTGATAAGAAGTACCAGGATCTGCACACAAAACATGTGCAAAAGAGTAGCATGAGTACACCACAACGGTACCTAGTAAATGCCAAACCTAACCTCGGTATAGTAGTGATGAGGTTAGGTCCGGGCCCTACTGGTATAAAATAATAATGCAGATGCTATAATAAACATGAAGTAAAAATGGAGAAGACAACAACAAGTATTCACAAAGCAATAACAACACTGCACAATGATATAACAACAGGGGCGCTCCCGGGATACCGTCTCGTAGTCCCAAAAGTAAATATACAGGGAGAACTCTCGAGGTACCACCTCGTAGTCTCAAAAGTAAATGTGCAGGGAGAACTCCTGAGGAAACTCCTCGTAGTCTCAAATGTAAATGTGTAGGGAGAACTCCCGAAGAACCGTCTCGTAGTCTCAAAAGTAAATGTGCAAGGAGAACTCCCGAGGAACCGCCTCGTAGTCTCAAAAGTAAATGTGCAGAGAGAACTCCCGAGGAACGCCTCGTAGTCTCAACGTAAATATGTAGCATAGGGGGATCTCCCAAGTAAATGCCTCATAGTCCCAAAGTAAATACACAGTACAGGGGATCTCCCGGGATATCGTCCCGTAGTCCCAACATAAATACGCAACTCAAACAAATGAATATAACAGTTACAACAAGAAAAAACCCTACAATTTAGGCTAAGTACAAGTCAAGAAAGAAACAGGACTTACTAAACATGCTGCAAAGAGTTCAAATAGGCAACTAGGACACGTAAACATGTTATTCTAAGCTAACAGGATAACTACACATGCTAGTATATTCAGATAAGATGAAAACAGGCTATTACTCAATAAAAATCAGGTTTTTCCACAAATAACCCGTGTACGCACTCATCATCTCGCGTACACGGTGCTCACATATCATAACAACACCAAATCCTAAGGGGATTTCCCCCACACAAGGTTAGGCAAGCCACTTACCTCGAACCAAACTCAAATCAATCCGT
Organism: Nicotiana tomentosiformis; assembly: GCF_000390325.3. Taxonomy (NCBI): domain Eukaryota; kingdom Viridiplantae; phylum Streptophyta; class Magnoliopsida; order Solanales; family Solanaceae; genus Nicotiana; species Nicotiana tomentosiformis. The sequence goes on along the minus strand of NC_090820.1, from coordinate 27,816,330 downwards.
AACAATTCTTTTCCCACGAATATCTGACTCTGAATGGCCCAAATCTAGCCAAAATCAATTACATTTCATAAATATAACTATAATAAACTAATCTAGTTAAGGAAATCAAAGCTAAAGCGAGACATTAGAAAATCGCCCCAAAAAGTCTCCCCGGACCCACGTCTCGGTATCGGGTAAAAGTCACAAAATATGAACACCCATTCAGACATGAGTTCACTCGTACCAAAATTATCTAAAAACGATGTCAAAATCTCAATCAAAACCCAAAATTTTAGTTGAAGAACTTCTTCCCCTTTTCCCCAAAATTTCAACCCAAATCCGAAATTAAATGATGAAATCAACCATAGATTAGTGGAATATAACCATAAAGGAGTTAAGAATCGTTACCCTAAAGCTTTCTCTGAAAATCCCTCAAATAATCGCCCAATCCAAACTCTCAAAGTCCCAAAATTGGAAATGAGACCAAACCCTCAAAATTTCCTCTTTTTTGCTCAGCGATCTCGCACCTGCGGACCACCAGTCGCATCTGCGATGCCGCACCTGCGAAATTTATATCGCAGGTGCAAAAGTTGCTCAAGGTGACTGGGACTGCTTCTGCGATCAAGTGGTCGCACCTGCGTGTGCGTACCTATGGACAGTGGTCCGCTTCAGCGGTCACCCCTTCCAGCTCACTCTCCGCATCTATGGGCTCGCAGACGTGGAAATTCCCTCGCACCTGCAACCCCTAGCCATCTCCTCAATCCCGCTTTTGCGCTTGGCCTCTCGGACGTGCGTGTCCGCACCTGCGGCCACCCCACCGTATGTGCGATCACACCAGAAGCTTGAAAGCTTTAGCAATTACACAAGTCCAAATTTCGATCCGTTAAGCATCTGAAACTCAACCGAGGACCCCGGGACCTCAACCAAACATACCAACAAGTCCTAAAATATATACAAACTTAGTTGAGCACTCAAATCACATCAAACAACGCTAAAAACATGAATCACCCTCCGATTCAAACTTAATGAACTTGAAACTTTAAATTTCTACACCCAATGCCGAAACCTATCAAACCACGTCCGATTGACCCCAAATTTTGCACACAAGTCATATTCAACATTACGGACCTACTCCAATTTCCGAAATCGGAATCCGACCCTGATATCAAAAAGTCCACTTCCGATCAAAATCTTCAAAAATTGGACTTTCGCCATTTCAAGCCTAATTTAGCTACAGACCTCCGATTCACATTCCGGACACGCTCCTAAGTCCAAAATCACCCAACAGAGCTAAAGGAACTAACAAAACTCCATTCCAGAGTCATCTTCACATAATTTCAACTACGGTCAAAATCCTAAGACTTAAGCTTTCGTTTATGGACTAAGTATCCCAAAACACCGTAAAAACCAAAACAAAATATCCCGGCAAGTCACATAAGCTAAAACAGATACGGGGAAAATAGTAAATAGAGGATCGGGACTATAACTCTCAAAACGACAGGCCGGGTCGTTACAGTTGACTTTTCGAAAAATGACTTAAATTAAGTCTCTATCGAATTGTGAATAATTTTTAAAGCTCAAATTGAATTGTTGGTAAGTAAATTGCTAGGTTTGATTGGTTTGGGGACTAATTCGAAAGGCAAAGTCGTGGTTGAGCTTTGAGTTGATTTTTGGAGCGAGGTAAGCGTCATGGTTAACCTTGACTTGAGGGATTAGAACTTGTTTGCCTATTTGCTACATGTTTAAATGTTGGGTACAACGTATATGTGAGATGATGAGTACTTATGCATTGTTGTTGGGTTAAAGCATGCGGTTGAAACTTATCTCTAGTGATGTTTTTCCTTCTTTAATTATGATATCCATGTCTAAACTAGTTTATTACTTAATTGATCATTCTTTCCGCATTTATGAATTATTTGTGATAATTGAATATTATTGGAAATTGAGGCTCGGTATTGTGGAAATATATTATCCCTAATGTTATATATTCATTTCTTCATGGTAAGGGAGAGAGTGTTAATGCACGAAGGGTGATGTCGTATCGTATTTATCATTTCATAATGAAATTGAGACTACGACGCCAATGTTGATATTGCCCACAGGTTTGGGATCTTATACGGTGTATTGTGATGCATCGCGCATTGGTCTTGGTGCAGTATTAATGCAAGATGGCAGAGTGATTGCTTATGTGTCACGACACTTCAAAAGTTCATGAGAAGAATTACCATGTTCATGACTTAGAGTTGGCAGCCAGTATTCATGCGCTAAAGATTTGGAGGCACTATCTTTATGGCGTGTCATGCGAGGTATTCACGGATCACCGGAGTCTACAGTATTTGTTCAAACAAAAGGATCTCAATTTGAGGTAGAGCAGGTGGTTGGAGCTATTGAAAGACTATGATATCATAATCTTGTATCATCCCGGGAAGGCCAATGTGGTAGCCCATGCCTTGAGTAGAAAGGCAGTAAATATGGGCAGCCTTGCATACATTCCAATCGGTGAGAGACTGCTTGCGTCAGATGTTCAGGCCTTGGCCAATCAGTTTGTGAGGTTAGATGTTTCAGAGCCCGGTCGTGTTCTAGCTTGCACCGTCGCTCGGTCTTCCTTGTATGAGTGCATCAGAGAGCGCCAGTATGATGACCCTCATTTGCTTGTCCTTAGGGACATGGTGCGGCAGGGTGGTGCCAAGAAGGTTACTGTTGGAGATGATGGAGTTTTAAGGATACAGGGTCATATTTGTGTGCCCAATGTAGATGGACTTCGTGAGTTGATTCTTGAGGAGGCCCACAGTTCCCGGTATTCTATTCATCCGGGTGCCGCCAAGATGTATCAGGACATGCAGCAGCATTATTGGTGAAAAAGAATGAAGAAGGATATAGTTGCATATGTAGCTCGGTGTCTAAAAAATCAGCAAGTGAAGTATGAGCATTAGAGACCTGGTGTTTTACTTCAGAGGTTAGAGATTCCTGAGTGGAAGTGGGAGCGTATCACGATGGATTTTGTTGTAGGACTCCCATGGACTCAGAGGAAGTTCGATGCGGTATGAGTTATTGTGGACAGGCTGACCAAGTCAACGCATTTCATTCTTGTGGCAGTTACCTATTCTTCAGAGCGGTCAGCTGAGATTTATATCCGCGAGATCGTCCGTCTTCACGGTGTACCCATGTCTATCATTTCTGATCGAGGTAGTTCACCTCGCACTTCTAGAGGGTAGTACAACATGAGTTAAGCATGTAGGTCAAGTTGAGCATAGCATTTCATCCTCAGACGGACGGATAGTCCAAGTGCTCTTCAGATATTGGAGGATATGCTCCGCACTTGTGTTATAGATTTCGAGTGTTAATGATATTGGATCTTGGGATCATTTCTTGCCACTGGCGGAGTTTGCCTACAACAACAGCTAGCAATCGAGCACTCAGATAGCTCACTATGAGGCATTATACGGGAGGCGGTGTCGATCTCCTGTTGGATGGTTCGAGCCGGGGGAGGCTTGGTTGTTGGGTACAGCTTTGGTACAGGATGCCTTGGATAAGGTCAAGATTATTCAGGATCGACATCGCACAGCTCAGTCTAGGCAAAAGAGTTATGCCGACCGTAAAGTTCGTGACGTTGCATTCATGACTAGAGAAAGAGTATTGCTCCGGGTTTCACCTATGAAAGATGTAATGAGATTCGAAAAGAAGGGCAAGTTAAGACCTAGGTATATCGGACCCTTTGAAATTCTTGAAAGTGTGGGTGAAGTAGCCTACAGGTTTGCACTACCACCTAGTTTATTAGCAGTTCATCCGATGTTCCATGTGTCTATGCTCCGAAAATATCATGGTGATCCGTCCTATGTGTTAGATTTTAGCTCAGTCCAATTGGACAAAGATTTGACTTATGAAGAAGAACATGTATCTATTCTAGCCCGGCAGGTCCGATAGTTAAGGTCTAAAAGTTATCAATCAGTTCGATTATAATTGATAGGTCAACCAGTTGAAGCATCTACCTGGGAGTTCGAGTCGGACATGCGGGGAAGATATACACACCTTTTCACCAGCCCGGCTACTTTTCTAATTCTGTTCGAGGATGAACGTTTGTTTTAGAGGTAGAGAATGTAACGATCCGACTTGTCGTTTTGAGAATTAGCGTCCTGTTTGGTGGCTTAAGGTATTGATCAGCTTCGTAATGTGTATTATGACTTGCGTGTATGGTCAGATTTGGTTTTCGGATGATTCGGAATTTAATCGAGAGAGAACAATTATTATTTTAGAAGCTAAAATAAAAAGAGTTGGCCGGAGCTTGACTTTTATACAAACGACTCCGAATGGAGTTTTGATGGTTCCAATAGCTTCGTATGGTGATTTTGGACTTAGGAGTGTATCCGGACATTTATTTGAAAGTCCGTAGTTGATTTTGGCTTGAAATGACAAAAGTTGGAAATGAAAGGTTTGGAAGTTTGACCGGGAGTTGACTTTATTGATATCGGGGCCGGAATCCAGTTATAAAAATTTTGTTAGGTCCGCTATGTCATTTATGACTTGTGTGCAAAATTTGAGGTCAATCGGACTTGATTTGATAGGTTTCGGCATCGAATGTAGAATTTAGAATTCGGAAGTTCATAAGTTTCTTAGGCTTGAATCGGTGCGTGACTCGTGATTTTTAGGTTTGGTACCTCGGGGAAATTCTTGAATAAATCTTGTGTGATAGTGGTGGTTACCGAAATAACCTTGACCCGGGCGAAATAGAAAAACAATCATGTCACCAACGCCCATGGTAGCATGGGGCTTAGCCCTAGCGCTGGGATTTTTGAGGTTCTGGAAATAGGGCCACATGCAGCGCCCCACGCCACCTGTGGCGCTCAAACATTAATCCCTCTAAACGGGGAGTTTCGCCAATTTTGACAAAAATAGAGTTGGGGAGCTCGGTTTGGGCGATCTTTAGAGGAGTTTTCACAAGTTTGAACTGGGTAAGTGTTCTTTATCCTAAATTATTTATATTTCATGATTCCATACTTATTTACATCATGAATCCGTGAATTTAAATGAAGAAAATCGGATTTTTGTAAGATCTTCCAAAAATGTAAAACGAAGATTTGAAAGGCAATCCGATGTCGGAATTGGATAATTTTTGTATGGTTGAACTCGTATCAGAATGGGTGTTTGGATTCCGTAATTTTTTCATTCGGTTCCAAAAAATGGATCCCACAATAACTTTTGGTTGACTTTTCCGAAAATGACTTAAATTAAGTTTTTGTCGAATTGTAAATAATTTTTAAAGCTCAAATTGAATTGTTGGTAAATAAATTGCTAGGTTTGATTGGTTTGGAGAGTAATTCGAAAGGAAAATCCGTGGTTGAGCTTTGTGTTGATTTTTGGAGCGAGGTAAGTGTCGTGGTTAACCTTGACATGAGGGATTAGGACTTGTTTGCCTATTTGCTACGTGTTTAAATGTTGGGTACAACGTATATGTGAGGTGACGAGTACTTATGTGTTGTTGGTGGGTTAAAGCATGCGGTTGAAACTTGTCTCTCGTGATTTATTTCCTTCTTTGATTATGATATCCATGTCTAAACTAGTTTATTACTTAATTGATCATTCTTTCCGCATTTATGAATTATTTATGATAATTGAATATTATTGGAAATTGAGGCTCGGTATTGTGGAAATATATTCTCCCAAATATTATATATTCATTGCTTCATGGTAAGGGAGAGAGTGTTAATGCACGAAGGGTGATGTCGTGCCGTATTTATCATTTCATGATGAAATTGAGAGTAAAAGCATGAAGAGTGATGTCGTGCTGTATTTATCGTTTTATGGGGAGATTGAGAGTAAAGGCACGAAGGGTGATGTCGTTCCATTATTGTTGTTTTATGGTGAGGTTGAGAGTAAAAGCACGAAGGGTGATATCGTGCAGTTTATATTCATTATGTTTATCCGTTTCATTGGCTGAAGGTTTATTGACTAATTCATGTTTTCATTCCCTGTTGCAATTACCGTAATTTGTACCCTTTTCGCATGTCCCCTCCCAATAGTATATGTTAAATCCTTATTTGTTGTTATGTTGTACGTATATTTTTATTTGTACAGGTTTAATTACGTGGGTATCCTGTCATAGCTTCATCACTACCTCGTCGAGGTTAGGCTCAACACTTAAGGAGTACATTGGGTCGGTTGTACTCATACTACACTCTGCACTTCTTGTGCAGATTTTGGTACTGGTCCCATCTGTACTTGAGTTGCATCAGCTCGGATTAGCATTTGGAGACTCGAGGTAGATCTGTTGGCATTCGCAGACCTTGAAGTCCCCTTCATCTTTCCTTATTTACTGTTCATCTCATTCGAAACAGTTGTATTTATTTCAAACTCTATATTTAGAACACCTAGACGCTCGTGTACTTGTGACTCCAGATCCGGGTTGTATTAGATTTAGGATTATTATGCTATTTCGTACTTTATTTTAGCTTCATTTCTGTCTGATTGGTTAAATTGTTTAAAGTGTTTAAAATTGGTAATAGAATTACTCTAACGTTCGCTTGCCTAGCAAGTGAAATGCTAGGCGCCATCACGGTCCCAAAGGTAAGAATTTTGGGTCGTGACAGGAAGGTACTCATACCCCTGTCGCCCGTACTCCAGAGCAGGTAGTGCAGGGACATCAGTTACTGAGGGCACTACCAGTGCAGCCGGTTGCAGGTGCTCAGGCCCAGGTGGGCCCTATTAAGAATGACGAGGAGCAGAAGAGACTAGAGAGGTTTGAGAGACTCCATCCTCCATCATTCAGTGGAACTGAGTCAGAGGATGCTCAGGATTCCTTAGATAGATGCCAGCGGATTCTGCGTACAACGGGTATTCTGGATACCAGTGGGGTCAAATTTACTACTTTTCAGCTGACTGGGGCAGCTTTTAGATGGTGGGAGACTTATGAGAGGAGCAGACCAGTTGGTACAGACCAGGGCATGAGCACCTGTGAGAAGAGAGCTTCGGCTCTCATTTCTACACACCAACAAAGAGAGAAAGAAATAGTGTGGTTTCACAGACAATGTATAAGAAAATAGTATGTGAGAAAAATAGAGAGTGAGCGATATTGTAGTGAGGTGGGAATATCAAAAGAGGGTTATTTCTTTTGAGTGTTGTAGTGGTCTTTGGAGTATTTTACTCGGACCTACAAAGTTTAAAATTCCTTGCTATAGTGATATCAGTTGCTCGTCTCAAGGCCGTGATTTTTCCCTTATTCAAACGGGTTTTCCACGTAAAAATCTTGGTGTCGTTGTCACTCTTTTATTCTTGTTAATTACCGTATCTCGGTGCTATGTTATTATTTTGCTTTTATTACTGTGAATATTATTTGTGTAGGGGGTTTATTCTGTAATTAAGGATGTCTATAACGAAGATGTTACTACAAAAAAAGAGAGTGAAATTCATTGCTAAATTTGGATATTCTAATCATGTTTCATTGTCCCCAAATTCGACTACAGCCAAGTATATTGATTAACTACAAAAACATTCTAACAACTTTGATTCCCCTAACCTAGCTGCAAAACTTTGGCTCGTTTAACTAACATAACTGATAAGGATTAAATCGATATAATTTTTTAGAGGGGCCTAAGTAACTCAAGTAAAAGTTCCATTTAATCACTGACCTAACCTACGAATCTATAGTACTTGAAACTTCAGCTCCCTATTCCAGCTGCAATTCATGCAAGATCACATTCAGCAGAATTTTGTTTTGTGGTGCTTTTCATACTTTGATAATGTGGTTTTAATTAACAACACTTTGTGCATAAAATCATATAATAACAGCAAAATGAATAATTTTCTTAGATTGTTTAGTATATTTCGAAATGTTTATATATATATATAGAACACCAATATGATTGTCTTTTAGCTTTTCTCTTGGACAAGCTTTGCCCCAAAAGCTGAGATATCTATTTAGAATTCTTTACTAATCAGGAAAGTTAGAGGACATCACGTAATGTAAGTAATTAATTAAGAAATAAGGACAAATTATGTAAACCATTCGCAATAGGATTCCTAGATTAGGGATTTATTTACTTTGACTGTGCCGTACTTCCAATAATAAAATCTATTAATTTCCTCGCATTAGGGTTTCGCCAAGAATCAGCTGCTTCCGAGCCACGGTCATGGGCGGAGTGACAGCCGCAACAGACATAGAGAGTGTTTGGCTAAGCATATAAGTTGGTCAAACTAGCTTATAAGCACATTTTGGCTTATCTACGCGTTTGGTAAATATTCAAAGTGTTTGTAAGCCAAGTGCTTATAAGCTAAAATCAGTCATAAGTCATAAGTTGGTCACCCCCAACTTATGACTTTTTAGCTTATAAGCAGTTTTAGTTTGACCAAAGTTTTTACTAGTTTATCCTTAATAATATTTTTTAATTAACAAAATATTTTTTCCAAAATAAATTTTCTAACTTTATCTTCATTCCATATTCGTTGTTCATCATTTTCTTTACAAAGAAACTTTTTAATTTATAATTTTTTGTAAAGTTTTTAAGGATATTTTTGTCATTTTAAAAAATAACAACTTATCAGCACTTTTCTATCAAATACATCAATTACTTATTATTAGTTGCAGCACATCTATCCAAACACATAAATGCTTATTTAAAAAATCAGTTTCATCACTTCAAACTTATCAGCTATCTATAATCAACTTATCCGAACAGGCTCATATTGCCTCAATGCCTCGTTCAAAAAATATTTTCTTACCTTAGTTTTAAAGAAGCAGCAAAGATGACTATTCTTTCAAGCGTCATATGGTTGTACTAACTAGTAACACTTTGCACGTAAATCAAATACATTGGAACATAATGAATGATTATTTTAAAGATTATTTAGTAGTATTTCAAAATGTTCTTTTTACATATGCCAGGCCAGTATGATGGCCTTTTAGCTTTTTCTCGCGGACAAGCCTGCCTCCAAGAGCCGGAAGGGCTTAAATTTATTTAACAATTTTCAAAGATGAGGGAAAAATTATGTAAACCCGTCAGAAATAGGATTCGTAGAATAGGGTTTTAGTATTATTTACTTTTTGATGTTGGGTTATAAGTACATATTTTTAGTGCATTACTTACCTTACATTTTGGGGCTTTAATGTTAAACTATATTATATTTGTGCTTAATTGAGTCTATTTTATGTGTAGGTGAATTGGAGATGAAGGTAGAAGAAAAAGGAGACCTACAAGTCGAAAGCGTGCGCAGGAGCAGTGAATGAGAGAACCTGGCGACGCCAGGCTTGAAGCTGGCGTTAGGCTGGCTTTGCAAGGCAAAAGCCAGGCTGAAGCTGGCGTTAGGCTGGCGTTGCAAGGCAAAAGCCAGGCTGACGCTGGCGTTAGACTGGCGATGCCAGGCCTGGGGCCAGGTCCAATCCGAGTTTTGAAGACTTAATTCGTTTCCGGGTTTGACTAGGACTTGTCTTACACGTTTAGGTCTTTTCCTACACATATAAATAGAGCTAAAAACGCCATCGGAAGAGGAGAGGACGTGACTTTGAGAGAAGAGGGGAGGCACCAAACACTCGGGAGCACGGATTTGATCAATTCTTCCATCCATTTCCTAGTACTCATTGATTTTATGTTTGAAAATATTATTTTTTATGATTGTATGAACATGAGTGGATAAGAACCCTATTGTTCTAGGGTCAAGGGTATACATGAATGTTGACGTTTGAAGTTTAATTTGACGAAGTTGATTTTATCATATTGGGTTGTTTATTTAATTCTGTTTTTAATTATTTTGCTGAGTAGCTAACGGTGAAATACTATCTACGAATCTAGAGTTGAACACGAAAGTGGGAATTCTAGATTGCATATAGTATTAAATAGAGCAAGTTCTTAAACCCGGGCATCGGAAAACGGATTTGCAATTAGGATAGACATATACCTAATTGCCTTGCTTGGTTGCAATACAGAAATTGTAAATGCGTTCTTGTTAATCTTAATTCCATAGACATATATGTATTAAGTTAGCTTAAATAGGCGAGTAAGGACTCGACAGATTCTTATGAGTAATATCAACCTTGTCAATCAATAATCCAGATAAATCAATTAGTTATTTTAAGCTAAGAATGTAACATGATTGTTAGATAACCCGTGACCCTGGAATATTATCTCCTATTGATTGTTATTCGAAATTATTTAAGTGTTGTGGTTGATTTCTAGTATTTCATTACTTGATAGTTTTTAGGTAGTAAATTAGAAAATTATCTATTTTGTGAGAAATCGCTTGAATTGATAAGTTATTTGAGTTTGAATTAGTCAAAAGTTAATCATAAGTCTTCGTGGGAACGATACTCTACTCACTACTCTATTACTTGACGACCATGTATACTTGCGTGAGTGTGTTTGGTCGCAACAAGTTTTTGGCGCCGTTGCCGGGGACTTAGAAATTAGCTACTTGACTGAGTTAAGTTTTTTATTAGTTATTTGTTCAAGCTCTAATTTTCAGTTTACCTTGTTTGTGTTAACGCAAGCTCTTCTCTTGAATGCGGAGGAGTAAAAGCGCAAACAATCTCCTTCCTCTTGATCCTGAAATCGAACGAACACTTCACAGAGTGAGGAGGGAAGTCGAAGCAAGAACTAGAATAGAAGGAGAGTTGGACATCGTAGTTCAACCACAACCAACAGACATGGCAGGTAATGAAGAGCGTGTGGTGATAGAAGTCGCAAGGCCCAATCTTGCTAATATGACTCAGGCTATTGTGAAGCCCGATATCACAGGGCATTTTGAACTCAAACAATACATGGTACAGCTGATTCAGTCCATAGGGCAATATGTGGGTCTATCTCATGAAGACCCGCAGAGACGCATTCAAAATTTTCTGGAAATTACGGACACCTATAATTATCCGAACATTTCCAAGGACTATGTGAGGCTGACACTATCTCCGTTTTCACTACTGGGGGAAGCTAAGGAATGGTTGCAAAAGGAGCCTATGAACTCAATCCACACTTGGGATGATTTAGCAAGGAAATTTTTAATCAAATTTTCCCCACTAAGAAGACAAAATCGTTGAGGAGCCAAATTCTTGGGTTCCAACAACGGGATGGAGAGACACTTCGTCAAGCTTGGGAAAGATACAAGAAGCTACTCAGAGATTTCCCGCATCATTGTCAGACTGATGAGGTATTGGGTCACACTTTTGTTGATGGGCTAGATGAGGCATCAAAGATGAATCTTGATTCAGCTTGTTGGGGTAGTTGCATGGCGAGGCCGTATAGTGAAATACAACTCTTGCTAAATAACTTCACTGCTAATGACCATAATTGGCAAGGAGATGGGGACTCACGAAGAGCAATTAAACAGAAGGAAGCCGGATTGATTGAGCTTGATGACTTCTCAGGCATGAGAGCCGATATAGCAAAATTGGCAAATCAGATGAATAGAATGACAATGCAACAAACACAACAGATGCAACATATACAGCAGATGTCTATTTGCTGCGAACTATGTGGTGACAGTCATATGAGTGACATGTGCCCCACAAATCCTAAATCTATATACTATGTGGGGCAACAGAGCAGAGGTCCAATGAATCAGCATGCACAATATGGGAATACTTACAATCCAAATTGGAGGAATCATCCTAACTTTTCATGGGGCGGAATCAACATAATCAGAATCAGTATAGGCCCCAAGGAAATTTCAATCAACCTCAGAAACCACCCCTACAAATAGAAGAGAGTATGAATGACTTGCTGAAGAAGTTGTTGCTTGACAATCAACAACTCAGGACCGATTTCAGAAATCTTGAGAGGCAAATGGGACAGTTAGCAGCAAATCAAAACACTAGACCTGCAAGCGCTCTTCCCAGTGATACAGAGAAAAACCCTCAAGTTAATGCAGTTACACTCAGAAATGGGATGGAACTAGAAGAAGTGCCAAAGAAGATAAAGGACAAGTCTATACCTGAGAGGGAGTTGATCCCTAAGGCAATACACGAGACAAAGAAAAATGATGCAGGTTCAGAGCCAGTGGAGACTGCAAAGCTACCACCACCTTTCCCCCAGATATTGCAGAAAAAAATGCGTTCAATACAAAATCTGGAAAGCTGCAGGGATGACAAAAAGAGGGCGCTTTCCTGTGTTGCACTGATGATCGCATGTTCAACAAATTTCTCTCTATGTTGAGCCAGGTTCAATTGAATATTCCATTGGTGGATGTACTTCGTGAAATTCCAAAATATGCTAAGTACATAAAAGATATAGTGGCTCACAAGAGGAAATTGACTGAGTTCGAGACAGTTGCACTTACTGAGGAGTGCACTTCAAGGGTCCAAAACAAGCATCCTCAAAAGCCTAAGGATCCTGGCAGCTTCACCATCCCTGTGCGAATTGATAATATTGACGTGGGTTGTGCTCTTTGTGATTTGGGGGCGAGCATAAATCTAATGCCCTTGTCCTTGTTTAAGCAATTGGGTCTGGGAGCTCCAAAACCAACCACTGTGATGTTGCAATTAGCTGATAGGTCCATAGCCTACCCTGAAGGAGTGATTGAAGATGTGTTGCTGCAAATTGGAAAATTTATCTTCCCATCTGACTTCATTATTCTAGATTTTGAGGCTGATGAACAAGTTCCAATCATATTTGGACGACCTCTCTTGGCTACTGGTGATGCAATAATTAAAATGAGAGAGGGAAAAATGATTATGAGGGTGGACAACGAGGAAGCAGTTTTTGATGTCTACAAAGCGATCCAACTTCCCGCCACTATGAGGAGCTCTCTATGATATCTGTTGTGGAGGTGGATGAGCAACTTCTTGACATGAGTGTATATCTAGACGATTCTCTAGAAAAAGCACTCATGTTGTTCGATAGCTTGGAGATTGATGATGAGATTAAGGAGATGATGCATATCCTAGATGCATCATGTGTTTACATGCAGGGAATACACCCCTTTGAGCCCTTGAATAGGCCAAGTGGGTCTCCTCCAAAGCCGTCAATTAAAAAAGCTCCAAAATTGGAGCTTAAACCCCTACCCCATCGCCTTCAATATGCTTATTTGGGTAGTTCTGACACTTTGCCTGTTATTGTTTCTTCTGACTTGTCTAAATTGCAGGAAAAAATGTTATTGAGAGTGCTACGTGAGCACAAGCGAGCAATTGGTTGGACGATGTCTGACATTAAAGGCATTAGTCTAGCTTTCTGCATGCATAAAATCCTCATGGAAGACATACACAAGCAAAGTGTATAGCAACAACGCCGCCTAAATCCAACCATGAAAGAGGTGGTAAGAAAAAAAGTGATTAAGTGGCTTGATGTAGGTATTGTATTCCCAATCTCTGATAGCAAATTAGTAAGCCCCGTTCAATGTGTGCCTAAGAAAGGGGGGATGACTGTAGTGGTTAATGAAAATAATGACGTAATTCCTACAAGAACTGTCACTGGGTAGAGAATTTGCATAGATTATAGAAAATTGAACAATGCCACCCGAAAGGACCACTTTTCCCTCCCTTTCATTGACCAAATGCTTGATAGGTTAGCTGGACAGGAATACTACTGTTTCCTAGATGGTTATTCGGGGTATAATCAGATTGCTATAGCCCCAAAGGACCAAGAGAAAACCACATTTACATGTCCCTATGGCATGTATGCGTTCAAGAGAATGCCATTTGGTCTCTGTAATGCACCTGCAACTTTTCAAAGGTGTATGATGCCTATTTTTACTGACATGGTTGAAAGATTTGTGGAAGTGTTCATGGATGATTTTTCTATGTTTGGGTGTTCTTTTGATAATTGGTTAATGAACCTTGATAAAGTGCTTGCTAGGTGTGAAGAGACAAACTTGGTACTAAACTGGGAAAAGTGCCATTTCATGGTACGTGAAGGTATAGTCTTGGGGCACAAGGTGTCAAAAAATGGTCTGTAAGTGGATAAAGCAAAGGTGGAGACGATTGAAAAATTGCCCCTACCGATATCCGTCAAAGGCATTCGCAGTTTCTTGGGCCATGTAGGTTTTTATCGTCGATTCATTAAAGATTTTTCGAAAATTTCTTCTCCTTTGTGCACGCTTCTAGAGAAAGGTATCACCTTCAAGTTTGATGATGCATGTCTGAAAGCATTTAAGGAGCTGAAGGGAAGGTTGGTGACTGCACCAATTATCATTGCCCCAGATTGGGGACAGCCATATGAGTTGATGCGCGATGCAAGTGACATAGCAATCGGAGTTGTTTTGGGGCAAAGGAGGGATAAAATCTTTTACTCCATTTATTATGCAAGCAAAACTATGAATCCAGCTCAGATGAATTACACAGTTACTGAAAAAGAGTTGCTTGCAGTGGTGTGGGCGTTTGACAAGTTCAGATCTTATCTAGTGGGAACCAAAGTTATCATCTATACAGATCATTCAGCTATCAGATACTTGTTTGAAAAGAAAGACGCCAAGCCGAGGCTGATTCGTTGGGTCCTCCTATTGCAAAAATTTGACTTAGAAATCCGAGATCGAAAAGGAACAGAGAATCAAGTGGCTGATCACTTGTCCAAATTAGAAAATCTGAACCATGTAGCCGAAGGGAGGTTGATCAAATAAACATTTCCTGATGAGCAGTTATTAGCAGTCACCTCAAGTGAAGCCCTGTGGTATGCGGATTATGTGAATTTTATTGCAAGTGGGGTGACACCACCAGAATTGATACCTGACAATAGAAGAAGATTCCTACATGATGTGAGGCTCTACATGTGGGATGAGACATTCCTGTATAGGCAGTGCGCATATCAGTTGGTGTGAAGGTGTGTTCCTGAGGAAGAGATGAATGCAATATTGCATGGTTGTCATGCTTCGCTATATGGAGGTCATCGCGGTGGGGATAGAACAGCCCAAAAAGTGCTACAATCAGGTTTCTATTGGCCAAAATTGTTTAAGGATGCACATACCTTTATTAAAAAGTGTGACAGATGCCAAAGAACCGGAACTATCACGAGAAAGCACGAAATGCCTTTGCAAAATATTCTGGCAGTAGAGCTTTTTAATGTTTGGGGGATTGATTTCATGGGACCGTTCCCATATTCTAATGGTCACAGGTACATCATGGTAGCGGTCGACTATGTTTCTAAGTGGGTGGAGGCCATTGCTCTTCCTACTAATGACACAAAGGTAGTGGTAAGCTTTGTAAAGAAGCACATCTTCACGCGCTTTGGGACTCCAAGAGTGTTAATAAGCGACGGAGGAACTCACTTTTATAACAAATTGCTGAATAATGTTCTTGCAAAGTATGGAGTTAAGCACAAAGTTTCCACTCCCTATCATCCTTAAACGAGTTGTCGAGTAGAAGTTTCAAACAGAGAGGTAAAGCAGATTCTGGAGAAAACAGTAAGTGAAAATAGAGAAAACTGGGTCGGTAAGCTGGATGATGCATTATGGGCATATCGAACTTCATACAAGACTCCCATTGGTACTTCTCCGTACAGGTTGGTTTATGGGAAGGCATGCCACTTGACCGTCGAGCTTGAACATAAAGCATATTGGGCGATCAAAAAGCTAAATATGGATATGGACTCAGCTGGTGAGAATAGGTTGCTGCAACTCAATGAGCTTGATGAGTTTCGATTGCACGCATATGAAAATGCCAAATTATATAAAGAAAAGACGAAGAGGTGGGATGACAAGCACATCCAACATCGAGAGTTTGAGCCGGGTCAAGAAGTTCTCTTGTTCAATTCGAGGTTGAAGCTATTCCTTGGAAAGCTTAAGTCTCGTTGGGCAGGTCCTTTTGTTGTGGTAAGTGTGAGGCCTCACGGAGTGGTGAAACTGCGTGATACGAGCTCAACTGGTACCTTTTTGGTAAATGTCCAGAGAATAAAACATTATTGGGGTGGTGACATTGCACGTCACAAGATTTCAGTGGACTTGGCAGATGTTTAAACACGTTGAGTCGTGCCGCGACATTAAATCAGGCGCTTGTTGGGAGGTAACCCAGTTTTACTACTTTCTTTTATTTTTGTTTTTATTATATTATTTCGTAGTGTTTGTTTTGATTTTTTAGGATGATAAGCATAGAAAACAAAGTCATTGGAAGAGTGAAAAAGTGAGTTAGATGGTGAGAACTAAGTGTGGGGTGCCCACACAAAGGACTATACTTGGGAGAAGTCTGAGTATCCCGTGAGTTGCTAATTCTTCGGCTTTTGGCCTACCAGGGAGTCTCTTTTTCCCTTCTTGTTATTTATAGTGTGCATTGAAGACATTGCACAATTTTAAGTGTGGGGTGAGGAGATTGTCTGGGTGTTTTTCTGTGCTATCTTAGCTTAGTTGTAGTACTCGTTCTTAGTGTATCAAAAAAAAACTTTCATAAAATTTTGGACTTTTCCCGACGATGGATCTCATTCGAAAGGTTTCTTGAGGGATTTAAGTTGGAAAAAAAAGATTTTCTTTTGTTAGGTAGTGTAATAATTCTCCCTTGATTTTTTTTTGTATCGCGGTTCTTTTCTAAGGGTTTTATTTGAATCGGGTGTAGGTAGTTTTATATTTTTTAGGAGTAGGAGCCACTATGAGATGAATTGAATTGGAGTAATATCTCTTAACTTTGTTATGCCTTGAGAATAATGAGTACTTTGGTTGTGACGCTTAGGCTCAGTTTTTGACTCTTGTATAAGTAACTTAAATCGTATGATCTTAACTTTGCTTAACTGCTTTGACTAGAATGTCTTGATGAGTCCAATCCTAAGTGAGTTATGTGCCATGTGTGTGTGAGGTTTGTGTATAATTGTTGCGACCAAACACACTCACGCAAGTATACGCGGTCGTCAAGTAATAAAGTGACTAAAAGTCGGATGTCGAACCCACGAGGACTTATGATTAACTATTAACTAAATTAGACTATCCCAATTATCTAAACAAGAATTAAATCCAAAAATATTTTATTCTAAACTAATTAAATAAGAAAAATATAAATAATAAACTTTGAACAGAGAAAGAGCAGATTTTAATGATATCAATGTAATGAAAACGATCTAGGGTTATGGGCTATCTAACAATCCTATTGTATTCTTCAATTGAATTGACCGACTAATTTATCTAGCTTATTGGTTGACAGGGTTAATGCTCATAAGAATCTGTCGAGTTCTTACTCGCCTATTCAAGCTAACCTAACGCCTATATGTCTATGGAGTTAGAATCAACAAGAACGCATTTATAATTCCTGTAAATCAACCAAGCAAGGCAATTAGGTATATGTCTATCCTAACTACGAATCCGTTCCCCGATGCCCGAGTTCAAGAACTTGCCCTACTCAATCCTGTATGCAATATAGGATTCCCACTTTCGCGTTCAATTCTAGATTCGTAGATAATATTCAATTGGTGATCAAGCAATTAAATAATTAAGTGCAAGATTGAATAAATAAACTAATATGATAAATCAAGAAGTCAAAATCAATATCCGAATAACAATATTCATGAAAGAACCACAACCCTAGAACGTGAAGTTTAGCTCCACATAGACATGGTAGCCAAACAACAAATCATATAAAGAAACATAAAAATTACTAAGTTTGGTGGGAGAAAGATGAAACTCGATGAATTCCGGCCTCCACAGCTTTTTCGTGGCTTTTTTCCCCCTTCCCAATATGTTTGATCACCTAAAAGAGGCGTTTTTAGCTTATATATTGCGTACAAAAGTCGTGGGCCAAAGCTCTCCTATTCCTAGTCCAATTCGGCTTCAGGGATTGATGCTAAGGTGGATGCGACGCATCCACCTTGTCCTCCATTTCAATTTTTTCCTGCGAAGGTGGATGCGACGCATCCACCTTGTCCTCTATTTCTCAGCTTTGCACGCGATGGTGGACGCGACGCATCCAGCCTTCTCTTCTACTTCCCAGTTTCGCACGCGATGGCGGACGCTATGGCCCAACTTCACTGCTAAGGTTGCATGCAGGATGATGTTTTCCTAGGTTGGATGCGACGCATCCAACCCTTCTTCCTCTGGCTAAACCACCTTTTCTTCATATTTTGCACTCCGAACACCTTAAATCGTCACACATAACTTAATTAGTCATCAAACCAATAATTACACCATGTTGGGTGTTTTAAAGATTAAATAACATCAAAAAGTGGTTAAAACATGGGCAAAGTAACATCAACACATATCGAAATATGCCAAACATCACTACCCCACACTTAAACCTTTGTTTGTCCTCGAACAAACCATCCTATAGTAGACGAAACAAAATTAAGCTCTTATCATTCAAAGT
Source organism: Nicotiana tomentosiformis (assembly GCF_000390325.3). Lineage (NCBI taxonomy): Eukaryota > Viridiplantae > Streptophyta > Magnoliopsida > Solanales > Solanaceae > Nicotiana > Nicotiana tomentosiformis. The sequence goes on along the minus strand of NC_090820.1, from coordinate 27,798,167 downwards.
ACACTGCACCTCTGACCGTGGTTATTTGCAACAATTAGGCTCTAGGCTATGCATCACATACCCTTCCCTTTACTTAAGCCATTCTTTAAAAATATTCGAACAAAGACAACATGCTCACAACAATCCTAACCTCAAAAACCGACTCAATGTCACTATGCACTCATGGCTTGAACAACCAACATCATAGAGAAGTCTAATAACGTTACCTATCCCTCGTGAAACCATGTGCCCTCACAACAAAAGCAGAGAGAGTAGAATCAATCCACACATTCGAATCTCATGCTCACAAAGAAAATCGCTCACTCTCACAAAAGAAGTCACATGCATGTAGTTGGTACCATAGGCTTGCCCTTAATGTAAATCTCTACTAATGTAAGCTCGCTCGATCTAAAATCAATTAGGACTTTTTCATGGTTGTAATGTGGGCTAAGGGACGGGTAGGATATATTTTAGGAATAGTGACTCAACCTCCTAAGCACTTTAACACATCATCAAATAACTTAAGCGCAAATTCTTCAACACCACTTCAATTCCACAAATAATATCACCCCAACAATATTTCCTCTTTCTTTAAGCACTACTTTAATTCATACCCACTAGCAAGAATAAGACAATAATTTATTCCTCTATATTTTTCTTTCTTCTTTTTTTTTTTGTTTTTTCTTCGCTAGTGGCGTATTATTTTACAAACTAAGTGCACCCTTCTTTCTTTCATTGGTTCCACTCAAAAGTCACCCCACACTTAGTCCCTTCTTACTTCTTTTAGCGCTCATCTAACACTTAAAGTGCTTTAAGAGGTAAAAGGATCAAAACAATGTCAATTAAGAATAAAAAGGGTGTAGGCTTGTAATGTGGGTACCAAATAAAAGGTCTACAGGCTCAAAAGGTTTAACTAGGGATAGATTTTATTTGTGATAAGCAATAAGCTCAAAAAGATCAAAGAAAGCCTAAAATCATTTTTCAAACCGAGCATCACCTAAAATTTCGCTTCAACTCACATACCGGGCAAGTTCTAGACACAAGTACAATACATGGACAACACAAAAAACCTCACCACACATGGCACATGACTCATTAAGGACGGTTACATTCCGACTCTCAAACAATGCAAGTATTCACGGAGCAACGAGATATTAAGCATTAAGCGCAAAGTGAACACAAGTCAAGAAAATGAGAAATAGGTGCCACAAAACATGCTATCCGTTTTAACAAGGCATCATCAATAATTTCAGAGTGAGAAGGGAAGATATTACATATGTAAAAGCTTAAATATGTCAGTATCAACCAAGTCAAGGTCACCTAGGTTCATCATTCTTCCTCCTTTTATTCCCTACATTCCTACTCTACTCTAAAAAGAAAACAAAATTACCCGGTTCAAACTACATCCCATGGAAAAGAACCGATGCACAAAGAAAAACCACAGGGGATTATTACTATCTACAAAGATACTATATATATATATATATATATATATATATATATATATATATATATATATATATATATATATATATTTTTTTATTTTTATTTTATTTTTTTTCATAATGATAAACTGATAGTTACTCCATATAGATGAATTTACTGCTATTTTATGCCATTAATCCAGTGAATATATTAGTACATTCATCCATACATCAAACATAAATCACCCCCACCCCACACTTAGGACTGTGCGTTGTCCCCAACGCACACAAACAAGGTAAAGTAGGGTGAGAAGAACTCCCTCAAGTCAAGGTGGAGGGCTCATCTGCAGTCTGTGGAGGAGCATCTGCATCCATAGCATTCCTATCATCAACAACTGGTGCGGATTCTGTATCAGGTGTTACAGCGACCTCAATAGGCCTGTTGAGTGGAGCCTCGGTGACTATGGGAGGAACAGGAGTGGATGGTCCGGCAGTGGATGATGCAATCAGCTGGGAGATGTCTGTACCTGCACATTGAACCAGAGCTCTGAGGAGTAATGATATCTCCTTCATCATCGTGGCCTGCTCGGTCTGAACTCGGCTTAGATCCGCACGAGTCTGTCTCAACTCATCCCTGGTGGCACTCAACTCGACACGAGTCGCTATCAGCTCAGCCCTGTTCTCTTGCATATCTGCTTGCATATGCTCAAATAATTGTTGGATGGTGAGCTTAGAAGACCTTCCCTTGTTCGGCTCTAGAACATGAGTGACATCATATGGTCCTGGAGCTTTAGCCTCAATGTCGTCATTCTCCTTGTCCCATAGTACTCCCCTCTCTGTTAAAAAAGCCGTTAGGGTATTAGCAAAGAACAGCCTCCACTTGTAATTCATCCTGGTTCGCTGCATTTGATCATGCATGATGGCTCCGAAGTTGAGTGGTATCCCTTCTAATAAAGTATATAATACGAGTGCGCGGTAACGAGGGACATCAGTTTTATGTTGGCATGGCAGCAGGCGGTTACAAATGAAATTTAGAGCCACACGTGCTAATGCACTCATGAATTCCTTTGCTATAGAGTGGTACTCCATACTCCCATGCTTCCATTCTGCATCCTTCCTGGTAGGGCATAGGACAGACTTAATGTGTGCATAATCTGGTATTTTGCATATGGCGTCAAACCTGTCTGTGAGTGTGTGTGGCACCCTTAAGAAGTTATTCAGAGCTTCAGCTGACACATTAATATCTACCCCTCTTACTCGCACAATGTTTCCCCTGGCGTGACGCCAATTGGCGTAGAGCTCTCTAACAATGGTGAGGTTGGCTTTGCCGTGACCTTTCAAGATGGGTCCCCATTTTTGCACCTCTCGAATTGACTTTAGAAACTCTGAGTACTTTGTCTTAAGTGGTCCGATGTTTATCGGCTTTTCCGGAATATACTTCTTTGAAACCAGTATCTTCTTATAGGCTCGGAATGCCTTCTCATTAACAAAGTATTTCTCCCAATCAACTCGGTCTATGGGTTCACCCTCGTCTTCATCACTCATGTTGACCTGTAGGTGGTCATTGTCCGAATCGGAATCGGATTCAGATTCTGTAGTAATCTTCTCCTTCCCTTTATCAGTTGGAGCACTCATTCTCGAAGCTTTTCTTTGGTATGTCACAGGCTCTCGTATCTCTATTCCTTTGCTTGGTGTAATACCCTTCTTCACTGTCCTCCTGACCAATGTTTCCTCCTCCTCTTGCTCTGAATCATCACTTAACTGCCTAGGCAGCAGTTCCATTTCCTTCTCCGTCCGCTTCCTTTTTTTCTGTGGATTTGGACCGCCCGCTGCCCTTCCGGTAGGCTTTTTGGGCGGTTGCTTGTTACCATCTTTGTCTTGTTGCTTGGATGGTTTACTCGCTGCTGTCATTTTACGAATCTAAGTACCTGCAATGCAAAGAATTCAACAATTAGCAGATGAAACAGCGAAGTTCAGCTTGAAAGCAATTGCAACAGCTTGCAGACTTCAATTTATTCGTAAAGTCATGCCATTCACTCTTCATGGAATTGTAGCTCATGACTTTCAGCAAGTATGTGTTAACTCTCTTCAAAAATTCAATTTCACATAGCCCCTCACTCGACCCCACACTTATTCTCAAGCATACACCAATGTTGCTCGGTTACTCAGACTTCACCGACGCCTAAATTTTCCTCAGGGACAATTCGTCGAACATGTGGTATGCAACAAGTGTGCCTAGTTCATTCTATCAGTTGAGCAATGCAACTACCCTCCCAAAGTTGGACGAGATGAAGGGAATTATAGTTTATCATCTCGCAACCATTACAACTACCAAGAACGACAGCCCTAAAAATCTTGAAATTGCAAAACCTACTTGTTGCTACCATTGAAGGAGGGAGGAGAGACGAATTAGGAGAGAAGCCAACGGAAGAACGAAGAGGATGATGCGTACCTGTCGCGTTTGAGATTATTGCGTTTGTATGCGTTACAATTTCGATGAGAGAATTCTGTTCTGCGTTCGTAGGCGTCGCCAAAAAGAGACGAGTGGATGCGTCGCAAGAAACGTTTTTTTTTTCGAATAGGTTATCTTAAGATGTGTTAAAATATATATTACTTACCTGTGCGTGCGAGCTTTGACGCGACGCATCCCCTTGTCTTCCTTCAAAAATTTTCGGACGCGATACGGGCGCGATAGGCAGACTTCACTGCCTTGAGCAATTGGCCCGTCAAAAAAAAAAAAAATTTTTTTTTTTTTTTGCTGAGGGGGACGCGACGCATCCGCCTCGTTTTCTCATATCTGGGGAACTTTTTAGTTTTATTTTTTATTTTTTTTTTTTTGAATAAGATCTATGTCCTACGAAAAGAAAGAAAAAAAAATTTAAAAATAAAATAAAAATAAACTAACTAACTTGGGTGGCCTCCCAAGAAGCGCCTGATTTAACGTCGCGGCACGACGCAACATGTTCTTCATGCCTCCACTAAATCCATTGTGGTCTTGTGACGTGCAATGTCACCACCCCAATAGTATTTTACTCTTTGGCCATTTACCAAGAATGTCGTATTGGACCCCTTATCACACAATTCTATCGCACCATCAGGTTTCACACTAACCACTTCAAACACCCGACCATCGAGATTTAAGCTTTCCTGGAAAAAGCTTTAGCCTTGAATTAAACAGTAGAATTTCTTGACCTGGTTCAAACTCACGATGTTGGATATGCTTATCATGCCATCTTTTGGTCTTCTCTTTATACAATTTGGCATTTTCATACGCATGCAATCGAAACTCATCAAGCTCGTTGAGTTGTAGCAATCTCTTCTCACCGGCCAAGTCCATCTCCATATTTAGCTTTTTAATCGCCCAATATGCTTTGTGTTCAAGCTCGACGGGCAGATGGCAGGCCTTCCCATAAACCAACCTGTACGGAGAAGTGCCTATTGGGGTCTTGTACGCAGTGCGATATGCCCATAATGCGTCATCCAGCTTCCCGGCCCAGTCCTTTCTATTCATACTTACTGTCTTTTCCAAAATCTGCTTGACCTCTCTGTTGGAAACTTCTACTTGACCACTCGTTTGGGGATGATAGGCAGTGGAAACTTTGTGCTTGACTCCGTATTTTGCAAGAATATTATTCAGCAGTTTGTTACAAAAGTGAGTTCCCCCATCGCTTATCAACACTCTTGGGGTCCCAAAACGTGTGAAGATGTGCTTCTTTACAAAGCCTACCACAACCTTTGCGTCGTTAGTAGGAAGAGCTATGGCCTCTACCCACTTAGAAACATAGTCGACCGCCACCAAGATGTATCTGTGTCCGTTAGAATATGGGAATGGTCCCATAAAATCAATCCCCCAAACATCAAAAAGTTCTACCGCCAGTATATTTTGCAAGGGCATCTCGTGCTTCCTCGTGATAGTTCCAGTTCTTTGGCATCTATCACAATTTTTAACGAAGGCATGTGCATCCTTAAACAATTTTGGCCAATAAAAACCTGATTGTAGCACTTTTTGGGCGGTTCTATCCCCGCCGTGATGACCTCCATATGGTGACGCATGGCAGTCATGTAGTATAGCCTTCATCTCTTCCTCAGGAACACACCTTCTCACCAACTGATCTGCACACTGCCTATATAGGAATGGCTCATCCCACACGTAGAACCTTACATCATGTAGGAATCTTCTTCTATTGTCAGCTGTCCATTCTAGTGGCGTTACCCCACTTGCGATAAAATTCACATAATCTGCATACCATGGGGCTTCACCTGAGGTGATTGCTAATATTTGCTCATCCGGAAATGTTTCTTTAATTGACCCTCCTTCAGCTACATGGTTCCGGCTCTCTAATCTGGACAAATGATCGGCCACTTGATTTTCTGTCCCTTTTCGATCTCGGATCTCTAAGTCAAATTCTTGCAAGAGGAGGACCCAACGAATCAGCCTCGGCTTGGCGTCTTTCTTTTTAAATAGGTATCTGATAGCTGAATGATCTGTGTAGACGATGACTTTGGTTCCCACTAGATAGGATCTGAACTTGTCAAACGCCCACACCACTGCAAGCAACTCCTTTTCAGTCACTGTATAATTCATCTGAGCTGGATTCATAGTTTTGCTTGCATAATAAATGGAGTGAAAGATTTTATCCCTCCTTTGCCCCAACACCGCTCCAATTGCTATGTCACTTGCATCGCACATCAACTCAAATGGTTGTGCCCAATCGGGGCCAATGATAATTGGTGCAGTCACCAATCTTCCCTTCAGCTCCTCAAATGCTTTCAGACATGCATTATCAAACTTGAAGGTAACGTCTTTCTCTAGAAGCCTGCACAAAGGGGAAGAAATTTTCGAAAAATCTTTAATGAAACGACGATAAAAACCTGCATGACCCAAGAAACTGCGAATGCCTTTGATGGATGTCGGCGGGGGCAATTTTTCGATCGTCTCCACCTTTGCTTTATCCACCTGTAGACCATCTTTTGAAACCTTGTGCCCCAAAACTATACCTTCACGTACCATGAAATGGCACTTTTCCCAGTTTAGCACCAAGTTCGTCTCTTCACACCTAGCTAGCACTTTATCAAGGTTCATCAAACAACTATCAAAAGAACATCCAAACACAGAAAAATCGTCCATGAATACTTCTACATATCTTTCAACCATGTCAGTGAAAATAGCCATCATACACCTTTGAAAAGTCGCAGGTGCATTACAAAGACCGAAGGGCATTCTCTTGAACGCATACGTGCCATAAGGACATGTAAATGTAGTTTTCTCTTGGTCTTCTGGGCTATAGCAATCTGATTATACCCCGAATAACCGTCCAGGAAACAGTAGTATTCCTGGCCAGCTAATCTATCAAGCATTTGGTCAATAAAAGGAAGGGGAAAGTGGTCTTTCCGGGTGGCATTGTTCAGTTTTCTGTAATCTATGCAAATTCTCCATCCAGTTACAGTTCTTGTAGGAATTAAGTCATTATTTTCATTAACTACTACGGTTATCCCCCCTTTCTTCGGCACACATTGAACGGGGCTTACCCATTTACTATCAGAGATTGGAAATACAATACCTGCATCAAGCCACTTAATCACTTCTTTCCTTACCACTTCTTTCATGATTGGATTTAGTCGGCGTTGGTGTTCTACACTTGGCTTGTGTCCGTCCTCCATGAGGATTTTGTGCATGCAGAAAGCTGGACTAATGCCTTTAATGTCAGACATTGTCCACCCAATTGCTCGCTTGTGCTCACGTAGCACCCTTAATAGCTTTTCTTCCTGTAATTTAGACAAGTGAGCAGAAATAATAACAGGTAAAGTGTCAGAACTTCCCAAATAAGCATATTGAAGGTGAGGGGGTAGGGGTTTAAGTTCCAAATTTGGAGCTTTTTCAATTGACGGCTTTGGTGGGGGGCCACTTGGCCTATTCAGGGGCTCAAACGGGATTATTCCTTGCATGTAACCACATGATGTATCTAGGATTCCCTTCATCTCCTCAACCTCATCATCCATCTCCAAGCTATCAAACATCATGATTGCTTTTTCTAAACAGTCGCCTAGATATACACTCGTGTCAAGAAGTTTCTCATCCACCTCCACCACAGATATCATAGAGAGCTCCTCATAGTGGCGGGGAAGTTGGATTGCTTTGTAGACATTGAAGACTGCCTCCTCGTTGTCCACTCTCATAATCATTTTCCCTTCTCTCACTTTAATTATTGCATCGCCAGTAGCCAAGAGAGGTCGTCCCAATATGATTGGAACTTGTTCATCAGCCTCGAAGTCTAGAATAATGAAGTCAGCTGGGAAGATGAATTTTCCAATTTGCAGCAGCACATCTTCAATCACTCCTTCGGGGTAGGCTATGGACCTATCAGCTAATTGCAACATCACGGTGGTTGGTCTCGGAGCTCCCAGACCTAATTGCTTAAACAAGGATAACGGCATCAGATTTATGCTTGCACCCAAATCACACAGAGCACGTCCCACGTTAATATTACCGATTTGTACTGGAATGGTGAAGCTGCCAGGGTCCTTAAGCTTTTGGGAAGCTTGTTTTGGACCCTTGATGTGCACTCCTCAGTAAGTGCAACCGTCTCGAACTCAGTCAATTTCCTCTTATGAGCCACTATGTCTTTTATGTACTTAGCGTACTTTGGAATTTCACGAAGTACATCCACTAATGGAATATTTAATTGAACCTGACTCAACATGGAGAGAAATTTGTTGAACATGCGATCGTCATTCCTTTTCTGCAATCTTTGGGGGAAAGGTGGTGGTGGCCTTGTAACCTCCATTCGCTCTGAACTTGCATCATCTTCCTTTGACTCTTGTGTTGCCTTAGGTGTCAACTCCCCCCAGGTATAGGTTTTTCTTTTATCTTCCTTGGCACTTCCTCTAGTTCCCTCCCGTTTCTAAGTGTAACTGCATTAATTTGAGGGTTCTTCTCTGTATCACTGGGAAGTGAGCCTGTAGGTCTAGTATTTTGGTTTGCTGCTAACTGCCCCATTTGCCTCTCAAGATTTCTGAAATCGGTCCTGAGCTGTTGATTGTCTAGTAACAACTTTTTCAGCAAGTCATTCGTACTTTCTTCCATTTGTTGGGGTGGCTTCTGAGGTTGAGTAAAATTCCCTTGAGGCCTATACTGATTCTGTTGACTTCCGCCCCATGAGAAGTTAGGATGATTCCTCCAGTTTGGGTTGTAAGTGTTCCCATATTGCGCATGTTGATTCATAGGACCTCTGTTTTGTTGCCCCACATAGTATATAGATTCAGGATTCGTGGGGCACATGTCAATCATATGACTGTCTCCGCATAGTTCGCAACAAATAGACATCTGCTGTACATGTTGCATTTGTTGTGTTGTCATTCTATTCATCTGATTTGCCAATTTTGCTATATCGGCTCTCATGGCGGAAAAGTCATCAAGCTCAATCAAACCGGCGGCCTTCTGTTTAATTCCCCTTCGTGAATCCCCCTCTCCTTGCCAATTATGGTCATTAGCAGTGAAATTATTTAGCAAGAGTTGTATTTCACTATACGGTCTTGCCATGCAACTACCCCCACAAGCTGAGTCAAGATTCATCTTTGATGCTTCATCTAACCCATCAACAAAAGTGTGACCCAATACCTCATCAGTTTGACAATGATGCGGGCAGTCTCTGAGTAGCTTCTTGTATCTTTCCCAAGCTTGACGAAGTGTCTCGCCATCCCGTTGTTGGAACCCAAGAATTTGGCTCCTCAACGACTTTGTCTTCTTAGTTGGGAAAAACTTGATCAGGAATTTCCTTGCTAGATCATCCCAAGTGTGGATAGAGTTCGCGGGCTCCTTTTGCAACCATTCTTTAGCTTCCCCCAACAGTGAAAAAGGGAATAGTGTCAGCCTGACATAGTCCTTGGAGACGTTCGGATAATTGTAAGTGTCCGTGATTTCCAAGAAGTTCTGAATATGCCTCTGCGGGTCCTCATGAGATAGACCCACATATTGTCCTGTGGACTGAATCAGCTGTACCATGTACTGTTTGAGTTCAAAATGCCCAGTGATATCAGGCTTCACAATAGCCTGAGTCATATTCGCAAGATTGGGCCTTGCGGCTTCAATTACCGGACGCTCTTCATTGCCTGCCATATCTATTGGCTGTGGTTGGACTGCGATGTCCAAATCTCTTTCTATTCTCGTTCTAGCTTCGTGTTCCCTTCTCACTCTATGTAGTGTTCGTTCGATTTCTGGATCAAGAGGAATGAGGTTGTTTGCACTTCTACTCCTCTGCATTCGAGAGAAAACCCTGCGTTGACACAAACCAGGCAAACTGAAAATTAAAACTTGAAAACAAATATCTAATAAAAGCTTAACTTAGTCACGTAGCTAATTTCTAAGTCCCCGGCAACGGCGCCAAAAACTTGTTGCGACCAAACACACTCACGCAAGTATACGCGGTCGTCAAGTAATAAAGTGACTAAAAGTCGGATGTCGAACCCACGAGGACTTATGATTAACTATTAACTAAATTAGACTATCCCAATTATCTAAACAAGAATTAAATCCAAAAATATTTTATTCTAAACTAATTAAATAAGAAAAATATAAATAATAAACTTTGAACAGAGAAAGAGCAGATTTTAATGATATCAATGTAATGAAAACGATCTAGGGTTATGGGCTATCTAACAATCCTATTGTATTCTTCAATTGAATTGACCGACTAATTTATCTAGCTTATTGGTTGACAGGGTTAATGCTCATAAGAATCTGTCGAGTTCTTACTCGCCTATTCAAGCTAACCTAACGCCTATATGTCTATGGAGTTAGAATCAACAAGAACGCATTTATAATTCCTGTAAATCAACCAAGCAAGGCAATTAGGTATATGTCTATCCTAACTACGAATCCGTTCCCCGATGCCCGAGTTCAAGAACTTGCCCTACTCAATCCTGTATGCAATATAGGATTCCCACTTTCGCGTTCAATTCTAGATTCGTAGATAATATTCAATTGGTGATCAAGCAATTAAATAATTAAGTGCAAGATTGAATAAATAAACTAATATGATAAATCAAGAAGTCAAAATCAATATCCGAATAACAATATTCATGAAAGAACCACAACCCTAGAACGTGAAGTTTAGCTCCACATAGACATGGTAGCCAAACAACAAATCATATAAAGAAACATAAAAATTACTAAGTTTGGTGGGAGAAAGATGAAACTCGATGAATTCCGGCCTCCACAGCTTTTTCGTGGCTTTTTTTCCCCCTTCCCAATATGTTTGATCCCTTAAAAGAGGCGTTTTTAGCTTATATATTGCGTACAAAAGTCGTGGGCCAAAGCTCTCCTATTCCTAGTCCAATTCGGCTTCAGGGATTGATGCTAAGGTGGATGCGACGCATCCACCTTGTTCTCCATTTCAATTTTTTTTCTGCGAAGGTGGATGCGACGCATCCACCTTGTCCTCTATTTCTCAGCTTTGCACACGATGGTGGACGCGACGCATCCAGCCTTCTCTTCTACTTCCCAGTTTCGCACGCGATGGCGGACGCTATGGCCCAACTTCACTGCTAAGGTTGCATGCAGGATGATGTTTTCCTAGGTTGGATGCGACGCATCCAACCCTTCTTCCTCTGGCTAAACCACCTTTTCTTCATATTTTGCACTCCGAACACCTTAAATCGTCACACATAACTTAATTAGTCATCAAACCAATAATTACACCATGTTGGGTGTTTTAAAGATTAAATAACATCAAAAAGTGGTTAAAACATGGGCAAAGTAACATCAACACATATCGAAATATGCCAAACATCACTACCCCACACTTAAACCTTTGTTCGTCCTCGAACAAACCATCCTATAGTAGACGAAACAAAATTGAGCTCTTATCATTCAAAGCACACTGCACCTCTGACCGTGGTTATTTGCAACAATTATATAATTTACCCTCCTTATTGTTATGTATCGTAGTTAACCCCTTTGAGCCTGTAATCTTATTTCTTTGGCAACCACATTACAAGCCTTACCTATTTGTTTGAATTATCCATCTATTTGAACCTTTTCACCTCTCATGAGCGCTTAAATTGTTATAAACTTTGTAAAAGTTAATGTGTGGGGTGGTTGGTTTGGCTTTTGAGTGGAACTAATGAAATAAGGAGAAAGGTGCACTGTTTTGAAAAAAATATATATAAGAAAAGCCACTTGAATTGAAAAAGAAAGAAAAGAAAGGAAAAAATAGTTGTATTGTTGTGAAAAATATTCCTTGATAGTGGTGACTCTTGATATAATTGTGCTTAAAGAAGTATGGAGTTAATATACATTGATGTAAAGTTGGAGTTATGGTTTGACATAAGTGTGGGGTTAAATGTTAAAGTATATGTATTAAAGTACTTAGGGAGGTGTAGTCACTTTTATATCCAAATGTATCCTACCCGACCCGTAGCCTACATTACAACCAATTAAAGTCCTACTTGATCCTAGATTGAATGAGCTCAATTAGTAGAGTAGTACACTACCGGCAAGCCTATGGCGCATCTTTTGTGGCATATGAATGTTATTTCTGAGAGTGAGTGAATTCTTTCTATCTTGAGTTCCTAATTGTTCTTAAATTTTTATTGTGTATGGAACTACTCTCTTTTGTTGTGTGGGGGCACTTGATTCATGAAGGAAAGGTAATGTCATTGACCTCTATGTTAGAGTAAGTGAGTGAGTTATGAATAATGCGTTGTACTTGTGAGTCAAATTTTGAGGTGAAGATCTTACACTCTTGTGCTTAGTGGATTATTCAGAGCGGGCTCAATGGATAACGGGGATGGAATAGCGGTTGGATGGTTAGGACACCCTATCTTTAGAGATAAAGAAGGGCGTGAACTTTTTGTACGTCGTATGCCTACTTTTTTTGAAACATTTCCGGTCGTTTTGGTAGATGGCGATGGAATTGTTAGAGCCGATGTTCCTTTTAGAAGGGCAGAATCGAAGTATAGTGTTGAACAAGTAGGTGTAACTGTTGAGTTCTACGGCGGTGAACTCAACGGCGTCAGTTATAGTGATCCTGCTACTGTGAAAAAATATGCTAGACGTGCTCAATTGGGTGAAATTTTTGAATTAGATCGTGCTACTTTGAAATCCGATGGTGTTTTTCGTAGCAGTCCAAGGGGTTGGTTTACTTTTGGGCATGCTTCGTTTGCTTTGCTCTTCTTCTTCGGACACATTTGGCATGGTGCTAGAACCTTGTTCAGAGATGTTTTTGCTGGTATTGACCCAGATTTAGATGCTCAAGTCGAATTTGGAGCATTCCAAAAACTTGGAGATCCAACTACAAAAAGACAGGCAGCCTGATACTTTTATTGATATAGGGTACCAGAGAAATCTTTATTTGAATCAACTTCGGTGGTTTTTAACCATAGGTATTTTGCCAGGAAGTTGGTGGCGCTGGCGTTAGGCTGGCGACGCCAGGCTTGAGGCAAGGTCCAATTCGAGTTTTGAAGATTTAATTCATTTCCGGGTTTGACTAGGACTTGTCCTACACGTTTAGGTCTTTTCCTACACATATAAATAGACCTAAAAATTCCATCGGAAGAGGAGAGAACATACTGGGAGAGGACGTGACTTTGAGAGAAGAGGGGAGGCGCCAAACATTCGGGAGCACGGATTTGATCAATTCTTCCATCCCTTTCCTAGTACTCATTGATTTTATGTTTGAAAACATTATTTTTTATGATTGTATGAACATGAGTGGATAAGAACCCTATTGTTCTAGGGTCAAGGGTATACATGAATGTTGACGTTTGAAGTTTAATTTGACGAAGTTGATTTTATCATATTGGATTGTTTATTTAATTCTGTTTTTAATTATTTTGTTGAGTAGCTAACGGTGAAATACTATCTACGAATCTAGAGTTGAACTCGAAAGTGAAAATTCTAGATTGTATATAGTATTAAATAGAGCAAGTTCTTAAACCCGGGCATCGGAAAACGGATTTGCAATTAGGATAGACACATACCTAATTGCCTTGCTCGGTTGCAATACAGGAATTATAAATGCGTTCTTGTTAATCTTAATTCCATATACATATAGGTATTAAGTTAGCTTAAATAGGCGAGTAAGGACTCGACAGATTCTTATGAGTAATATCAACCCTGTCAATCAACAATCCAGATAAATCAATTAGTTATTTTAAGCTAAGAATGTAACATGATTGTTAGATAACCCGTGACCCTAGAATATTATCTCCTATTGATTGTTATTCGAAATTATTTAAGTGTTGTGGTTGATTTCTAGTATTTCATTACTTGATAGTTTTTAGGTAGTAAATTAGAAAATTATCTATTTTGTGCGAAATCGCTTGAATCAATAAGTTATTTGAGTTTGAATTAGTCAAAAGTTAATCATAAGTGTTCGTGGGAACGATACTCTACTCACTACTCTATTACTTGACGACCACGTATACTTGCGTGAGTGTGTTTGGTTGCAACACTTTTCACCTGATAGGACAGGAGTGTGACTTGTTACAAAGATCAAATGTACATTTAGGGTTTTGGATCATTGAAATTTTGAGGCCGCGGCCATGAGAAGGAAAGCGACAGCAGACATATTGCCTGAATGCGTTATTCACAAAATCCTCTCTTACCTTAGCTATGAAGAAGCAACGCATATGAGAATTCTCTCCAAAACATGGTTACAAGCCTGGTTAACTCATCCCAAGTTGGAATTCACCTTTGATTTTCACAAAGGCAATATGAAAATTGTGGACAAAGTCATGGAGAGATACGGGGAAACAAAAATCCCTATAGACAAGTTTGAATTGTGGATGTTTTCATCAAAGTCTCGTTGCGGTGAAGTTTTCCCTCTTATTGATAAGTGGATTGACATCGCTCTTCAGAATGGTGCAAAAGATCTAGTTTATAGAGATACTAGCTCCACGGATCCATTATACCCCTTGCCCATTTTCACTATCTTGGCAGCAAAGTCTTTAACAAAATTGGTTCTAACGCGTTGTGATTTGATGCATCTTTCATTGCCTGGTGGGGTGGTAAATTGTAATTCTTTGAGAGAGCTTTCTCTGCTTCAAACTCTACTCACTAGTTGTCCCTTGATTGTTAATTTCATCATTGAGCATTGTACTGAGTTGAAAAAGATTGAGTTGCTGACTCTTCAAAAGATCAAGTCAGTTTCCATTTGGATAAAAAGAAACCAACGTGTTAAAATCCGAGCACCAACTCTTGAACACTTGTCTTTGGTGTTTCGAAAGAGTCTACTATGTTGGATGTTGTTGATTGTCCGAATCTGAAATCTCTAGAGCTATCACATGCGAGGATATCTCAAGTTCTCGAGCACCTTATTTCTAGATCTCAGTTCCTTGAGAGTTTGAAATTAGATTATGCTTCTAAAGGGCCGGAAAGGTTTAACATTGGGAGTCAATCTTTAAAGGACTTTAAGATTAAGAACTGCGAGGGCATAGAAGAGATTGATGCTCCAAATTTGTTATCATTTGAGTATACGGAAGGTCAAATTCCTAAACTTGAAACTGCAAAAAAGTCAAGCCAATTGATGCACACAAAGATCGTTTTTTATTGTTGGAACAATTTAGATGCTGCATGGTTTTGTAAGTTGAGGAATTTTCTATCAAATTGGACCTCTTGTTCTAAAGTTTTCCTTTACTTTTCCGAATTCAATGAGATCAACACCAAAGAATTGAAACTGCACCATAGAGTTTCTACCCCTCAAGTGGACGTGTTGGATATAGCTTCTTTAAGGCCCTCTAGGGAGTGCGCAACATTTTTGGATGCTTTGTTATGGAGTTGTCATCCTAAGAAACTCAAACTTCGGTCAACAGCCAAAATGATTTCATATTTTATTGATCGTTTAACGTATATGAAGAATTCGAGTCATTCTACTTCTCATGAAAGCAAGTCTTGGCATAGTCAATTAAAAGAAGTAAAAGCCTACACATTTGATGGGGAAAATCGGCGTGTGGAACTCAGAAGTGGGGATCGGGCAATAAGGACCCTTACGGAGAGTGTGACAGTTTGTTTTTTATTAGATTGGTGATGCAGTCAGTTTATCTCCATTACAAATTTAATGCACTTTTGAAGTTTATTAGTAATATGTATTTTTAAGGAGAGATTCCACATACTTAAGAACTTCAAATTTATGACTAAGTTGGAAACATCTAGGCACAGATACACACTGTTTGGTGATATATTTTCCCTTCAGTTAATGTGAATTTGTTGCATGTTTTTATGTTAATTTCTTCCTGTATTTGGGATTAGAAGTAAAAAGAGTTGCTACTTTTGTGGTCTCATATCTGTGTTTGTCATCAAGTTTTGACAGATAGACTTGACCTCTATTTTTGTGTTACTTTTCTGTGACATACATGTATAATTTTATTGGATATTTTGATACATAAACCTCAAATGGGCTGACCCTTTGAGATGATCTTTAATCCACAAAACAACCTGGAAATTTTAACGACTCTTGTACAAAAGTATTTTGGCGAAGTTACACATTTGGACACTCGGCTAAAACTATTTATACCCGGTAGACAATATACATGAATTATACACTAATTATACATATATTATACATCTACCGTATTTATTTGGGTGGACTGAGCTGCCATCATCAACCAACAAATTTAAAATTTTAGGTGCAATGAAAACTTAAGTCAATTATAAGATGATACCATTACAAATGACTGTTTGGAAGATCCAAGAGAACACCAAAGTAGAAGTGTATATATAAGCTTGTAATAATTTTTCATGGCAGGCCAAGTATATGCTTTACATTGGTTTCCAGAGTTTGCAGAATCGCTATAGCTTTTGGATCTCTTTTTTCTGTGTTTAGATGGCTTTAGTTGGATTTGCTACTTGTTAAAAATGACTTTAGATCTTTACTTAATTTTCAAATTCTGTATATATGAACTGATAAATGCTCATCCAAATTTTAAGGATTTTGCTTTTGGCTTGTCTTTAAGGTTTTGTATTTTATTGCATACTATACAGTAGGTCGCCAATAGAACCAGCGACTTACTTTAAATTTTGATTTTTGAGAAGGAATCTATTTGTCTTCAATTTCTATATCTAACACAAATGTAAAAGGGAGAATACTTTTTCAGAAAAGAATCAAATTGTTTTCGATATTAATTTGTCTTCAGTTTCTAAATCTAACATAAATTAAAAGGGAAATACTTACTTTTTTAAAAAAAATCAAAGTGTTTTCGGTTCAAAATTCCTAACATAAATAAAAGAGGAAATTTTTCAAAAAGGAATCAAATTGTCTTCAAATCAAAAAAAACGCATATAAACACAAATAAACAATATTTTTCAAGAACTAACGAAAAATTGTCTTCAATATACAAAGATATCCCTATAAGTGCCCAATATAAGTAAAAGGGATAAATTCGGAAAACTTCGCTGATATTGCTTCGTAACACTAACATTTCTTATGATTTATGATATTGCGCTTACTTTTCATATTATGATTTTATAACAATTATGTCAACTTATTTATCATTAATGTAAAATATTACAATTTCACTAATTTAGTTTTTTCTAATATCAAACTTTTTGATTTATTTTTAAATATCTTATTTTAACAAATTTTTTAAGATTGACAACCAAAGCCATCGGTAACATTTCCTTAGCTTCTAATTCTTATGGCTAAACTTAAGAAAAAAATGTCTCTGCTTAAGTGTTTTGGAGAATAGTTTAAAATCTGTATGGGTTAGTCGATTGTAAATAGATAGTAATAAGCATCAAGTATTTCAATCAAATTGGACCTCTTGTTCTAAAGTTTCCCTTTGTTTTTCCAAATGCAATGAGATCAAATTGCAACTGCACCATTGTCACTCCTCAAGTGAACGTTTGGAATGTAGCTTTTATAAGGTCGTCTAGGAAGTGCCCAACATTTGTAGATGCTTTGTTATCGAGTTGTCATCTAAGAAAACTCAAACTACTACTTTCTACTTTCGAAAGGATTGCATGTTTCATTGATCGTCTAATGTATATGAAGAATTCAGAGTCATTCTACTTCTCATGAAAGCAATAGTCAATTAAAAGAAGTAAAAGCCTACACATTCGATCGGAAAAATCAACGTGTGATTACAAAGTCAATGTACTTTGCTTATATTGGAATTGTCCAAGAATTGCCAAGCAGAAAGAAAAAAGAACTGAACACCACTCCCCCCACCCCCAAAGAGAACAAAAAAAAAAAGACCAAAAAAGAGAAGCTATTTGGTCAAATGACCTTTAACAAAAGCAGATATTATCACTGAGGCCACTAAGAGGAACAAGAGCCAATGTACTCACACACTGTCAACTGAGAAGGGGTACTTGTGATGCATCTTGTAATGAAACTCAATTTGTCCCAAATTGACTATGATGTAGTACTATGAACTGATAGAAAATTGCTGATTCCTTGCAGCATTACTATATAAACTCCTCCCATCTGATTTCATTAGCTTGAAAGAACTGGCAAAATGACAACACAAGAATTCCAAATCCCAATACTGTGCTGCCCTTGATGATAAGATTGTTGGGCACCGCATTGTGTTCGAATCATCGCGTCAATGATAGCTAAAGGACAGTTTGGTGCACGAATCATCTCGCATTCACGTAGGGTCGGGGAAGGGCCGCACCTCAAAGGGGTGTGATGTGGACAGCTTAACCTGATGCAAGTATCAGTGGCTGATTTTACGGCTTGCATCCGTGACCTATAGGTCACAACGGCAATGATAGCTGGAAATGATTCCCTAATTATCATTCTAAAAAGCTACGTTTGCTCAGTTACTTGTTTTCCACCACTTCTACAACTTTGTAATAACCAAAACCATAAGCAAATACGAACTATAATGCGCATCGATTCCTGAAAAGGGGAATTTTCAACTTTCTTATAGATGGATTCCATAAAGATATATCTTTAAAATCAAGAGATAAGAACAACCCATCACACGACCCCACAATTCTATAGTCAGCAAATGGCTTTTTGCAAGGAAAATCAAGCTCACTAGGTATATGGGGAGATTCTTGATACATAATTAATTGCATAAAGAGAGCAAGCGTTAAAAGTGAAGTCTATCCTTAAGAAAGCTTGTAAAAAGAAGCCTACAGTGAGGAAAAGTTCACTAATAATAACATACCCAGTATAATCTGACAAGTGGGGTATGGGGAGGATAGTGTGTACGCAGACGTTATATCTACCTTGTGAAGATAGAGAGACTGTTTCTGAAGACCCTCGGCTCAAGGACAAAATGAAAAGGACCAGTAGCAACAAGCAGCAACAACATATATAGTAAAATAACTGAAGTGAGGAAAAGTTCAATAGCATTTTACAAATCTTTCCTGCTTAGGACATCTTTTGTAAAGACTTTGAAAATTAGCGTTCTATTCGGTGACTTAAGGTCTCGAGCAACTTCGTATTTTGTATTATGACTTACGTGTGTGGTCGAGTTCGGATTTCGGATGATTCGGGATTGATTTGGAAGGATGATTCTGGGTTTAGAAGCTTAAGTGAAAAGAGTTGACCGAATTTTGACTTTTGTGTAGACGACTCCGGAATGATGGTTTGATGATTCTAATAGTTCCATATGGTGATTCTGGACTTAGGCGTATGTCCGGATTTGGATTTGGAGGCCCGTAGGTTGATTTGATGTATTTTGGCGAAAATTAAAAAATTAAAGGCGTGGAAGGTTAAGAGATTTGACCGGGAGTTGAATTTATTGATATCGGGTTTGAATTTTAATTCCGGGAGTTGGTATAGCTCCATCGTGTCATCTGAAAGTTTCATGCAAAATTTGACGTCATTCCGGGTTGATTTGATATGATTCGGCGCGAGTCGTAGAAGTTGAAAGTTCATAAGTTAATTAAGTTCGATTTGAGGCGCGATTTATAGTTTTGATATTGTTTGATGTGATTTGAGGCCTCGAGCGGATCCGCATTATGTTATGGAACTTGTTGGTATGTTTCGACGGGGTCCTAGGGGGCCCGGGTGTGTTTCGGATGGGCTACGGGCCATTTCTCCATGTTTTGGATTGTTGATTTCCGGTGTCTCATATCCTTATTCGCGATCGCAAAGTGCGATTCACGACCGCGTAGGCTGTTTTGTGACTGACCATTCTTCCTTCTTCGTGTTTTTAGTGAATGGTCAGCGATGGCGTGCTTGTGAATGTTGCTTCATCGCATTCGCGGTAGGTGTCACGCGATCGCGTAGTGGGCGGCCATGCTGGAGAGGCTAGGTTTATTGTTCTTCGCGTTCGCATCATTTTGTTCGCGATCGCGTAAGCAGAGGTCACTGTGAGTCGTGTTCGCGACTGTGTTAGCGGTTTGCGTAAGGTTATTTTTGACAGCCTTCATTTTGTTCTTCGCGATCGCGAGGAATGTTCCGCGATCGCGATATGTAATATTTGGGCAGAATATAAAAAGTACTTTATTTCGAGGGCTTTGTTATTTTTATCATATCTTGAGTTGTAGACCTCGATTTTGGGCAATTTTGGAGGGGTTCTTCACGATTTGGATTGGGGTAAGTGTTCTTTACCCGAAATTAATTATATTTCATGACTCTATAATTATTTTTATCATTCAATTAGTGAATTGAATGAGACAAAATGGGAAGTTTTGTAAAAAAATTCAAAAATGGAAAATGAAGATTTGAAAGCCGATTTGATGTTGGAATTGGATAATTTTGGCATAGTTGGACTCGTATCGGAATGGGTAATCGGATTTTGTAAATTTTGTCGACTTCCGAGGTGCGATCCTGGGGTTGACCTTTGGATTGACTTTTTAGTATTAATTAGAGATCGAATCTCTATTATCCGAATTTGTTTCCTATGATTTTTATTCATGATATGAAGTTATTTTGGTTAGATTTGAGCCGTTTGGAGGTTGTTTCACACGAGAAGGTCATTTTAGAGTATCGGTCTAGCTTCTTCGAGGTAGGTATCGTGCCTAAATTTGTGGGGGGTGGAGGGGGAACTACCCCTTAGGATTTGAGTCGTTTGTGTTATTTGTGTCATGTGAAAGCCGTGTACGCGAGGTGACGAGTACGTACTCGGGCTTATATATGGAAATTGACTGGTCTAGACTCTTAGGCATCTTTTATGGACCTATTTAGAATTATTAGCACATGTTATATTTTTTATTTGTCATGTCTACTATCAAATGCTTTATTTGAAGTTGTCGTTATATGTCACATTCTTTACTTATCGAGTTTGCTCTTATATGCTTTATTTGGAGTAATTAATCTATTCTAATTGAAGTTGTATTTAAATGGGTTATTGTTCCTTGTTGAGTTACTTTTCCGTTCATTTTGTTGTTACTGAGATTCTATATATGTTGTATTGAGCCATGGGCTATTTGTTGTGAAAATATTGATATTGTTGAATCTTTGGAAAGGTTGTGGCCTACGGGCACTTGTGATACAAGTTGTTATGTTGTGTTGTTGTGATGATAGCACATGTGAATTGTTATGTGATTTGGTTGTTGTTATGCGGAGTATAAGGGTGGCATTTCACCGTTGTTGTTATGCGGAGTATAAGGGTGGCATTTCACCATTGTTGTTATGCGGAGCATAAGGTGGCATCTCACTGTTGTTGAATGTACGGAGTGATATGGTTGGCTATTGTGTTATTATCCGGGCGGAGCGATAAGGGTGGCTATTATACGGAGTGATACGGGTGGCTATAAGTGAGATAAGGGTGGCTAATGATCTATGTTGCTCGGACTCTCCGAAAATGTCGATGGGTGCGTGCCGGATCCTCCAAAAGTAGTGCATTTTTGAAGGATCCGATACGGATGCGGAAGCTGTTTTAGAAAGTCCGTGCAACATAACTAATGATAATGTCAGGGCGGAGAGCTACCGGTAACTATCGGAGAGATAAGAGTGGCAATGTAAGGGATGATGTGTGATGGTTTGGAGACGTTGTGTTCGTGATTTTCGTGTGATGGTGTGCTTTTTCTTGTGTTTGTCATACACCTTACGTGACTTGCCTAGTTGTTTCGATGGGTTATTCGATGTCTTTGATATTACTTGTTGACTTGGGCTCTAGTAGTACACTCGCACAAGCATACACCGTAGCATACCACTTATACTAGCTCATGAGTATGAAACTTGACATTTATTGATTATGCTCATGTGTTCTTGTATTATCTATTTCCATGTTGATATTGAGCCTGTGACCGTGCCGGGCGGATTGTGATTGTGAACCTGTGACAATGCCGGGGCGGATTGTGAATGTGAGCCTGAGATGCCGGGCGGATTGTGATTGTGAGCCTGTGATCATGCTGAGCGGATTGTGATTGTGAGCCTGTGACCAGGCCGGGCGGATTGTGAATGTGAGCTTGTGATCATGCCTGGCGGATTGAAATTTTGGCACGTGAGTTGTCCGTGCGGTTGTGATACGAGATGTGAGCACGAGGTGCCGTGAGTATATAATGGTGGGTTGAGACTCGTGACTTGTGACTATGAGATGAAGCATCACGGAATGATTTTGTTGTGAAACTTGTGTTAGTTCGACTTGACTAATCGATTGCCATTCGTGTTCCCTATTTGGTTTTAATGATACTTCACGGTGTTCTTATTGCTTTACTGTTTATATCACTTGTTGGTTCTCGTTGCCATTTACTGATTTTCGCTTTCCATTATTAGTTTTATACTTCTATATTACACATGTTATTTTGTCTAGTGAGTATCTTGACTTGTACCTCGTCACTACTCCACTGGAGTTAGCCTTGATACTTACTGGGTATCGACTGTGGTGTACTCATACTACACTTCTGCACATTTTTGTGCAGATCCAAGTACTTCGGAGTCTGTTGATTGTTAGACAGCGGATCAGATATTGCTGTGGAGACTTCAAGGTATACTTGTCGTCGCGTTCGCAAGCCTCAGAGGCACATTCAGAAGTTATTTTTGTACAGTTTAATTTTCATTCCGGAATAATTGTACTTAGAGATTTTCTAGTGAACTCAATAGAACTTATGACTTATACTACCGATTTTGGGATTGTTGGCTTCGTATAGAAATTTCTGTTTC
The DNA here is from genome assembly GCF_000390325.3 of Nicotiana tomentosiformis. Taxonomy (NCBI): domain Eukaryota; kingdom Viridiplantae; phylum Streptophyta; class Magnoliopsida; order Solanales; family Solanaceae; genus Nicotiana; species Nicotiana tomentosiformis. Next base: position 27,775,759 of record NC_090820.1, on the reverse strand, counting down.
ATATTTAAAAGTTGTTGGTTGAATCTTGCCATTAGTTCAGTAAGTGTTAGGCTTACCTAGTAAGAGTAGGTGCCATCACGACATCCTACGGAGTGAAATTGGGGTCGTAACTCTTTATCTGGGAAACAGCTTTTCCAGATTTCCTTTTAAAAATTGGCTCATTGCCATGAGTTCTGAAACTCATCTTTCGTTCATCCCATTTACGATAGTTGAACAGGTATTTCAACTTGTTTAGAATTCAAAAAACTAAAGCAGAACTGTTTCACACCATTTCAATACAATTCTAGCTTGGTTTTGAAACCAACAAAATCTTTCCAAAATCCAGACACTATACCAAGTTGGCTTTGAAACTTCAGTCTTAAAGTCAATTATTAAAATCGCCCAAAAACAAGATATATAGTGCTTATCCCATCTATCATACAAATCTTCAAGTCATGTTCTCAAATTAACATCAAATACTATTAGAAAATGGCCATTGATGTCTTACTCTTCTTTTCAACTTTAAACTGTCTGAATAAACTATTCGCTTTAAGCACAGTATTCCTTTTCAAATGATAACTATCCATGCTATTAACTAGGAATTAAATTGAATACCCCTATAGAGCAATATAATTCCTGTATAAACTAAATGAGAAGACCAAAAGAGGTTGTTGAAACAAAGAAGACCACAAGCTTTACCAACAACGCAGATTTGTAATTTTTAAATTGTTGTAATGTTGTTTTAAAAGATTGTTTTAATGCAGTAAAACTATTCAATGCAAAGTAATCTTTCCTATTGCAAATTCTTAGGTAAAAAGTGCAGAAAAGGGGTTCTAGTACCAAACAAAAGATCGCTTTTTTAAGAGGGGGGAGAGATAATTTGGGACCAACTCGACCAAGGATGCCCCATCCTCGCATAAAGCAGTAAAAGAAGGCAAATGCAAGATTTACAACAGTAAGCAATACTTAACTCATCCTTAAACCCAGGACTATAAGTGCACTTGTACAAAAAAGAGATATCTATTCATAGTAAATTCTTAACGCGCCAAGCCTTTCGCTTTTTTCCACCATAAAAATCAAACATAAGCAGCATTCCCAAATTTTATAATGCAGAAGCCACAAAAAGGAAAAAATAAAGAAAAATAAGCTACCTTTAAAAGATCTTCGACCAAAGAAAGTACCATTGACAAACTGAGATTGAAAAATCAAGAAAAAGATGCTACTATACAGCCAGTATATAAAGTGAAGTCTGGCTATCTGCCTCCAACCAAATTTTACACTAACTACGTCATGCCACAATTTTGTTCCACTCTTTGCTAAATCTCAAGAATCATTCACAGAGAAATTTTTGTTAGTACTTCATTATGCACTAGACCTAGAAAACTATAGCACGAATTTCCACCCTTTCACTCATTGATCCGTAGGTTCCTCTAGAAAATTTGGAGAAACAAGACTTTCACTGTACAAACCAAGGTTGTTTGCAGAATCACAACGTATCCGAACCTCAGGACGCATGAAAGTGTTATCTCTTGAATTATACCACACTATGCTTCTAGATTCATGCACTAAAATTTCATTATTTTGGGAGATGAAAATTGACCAAGCGTCATAATTTTTTGTGGGGATCGAAACCACCTTGGTCTATGACTCTGCAACATCGTACTCCTTCATTACCCACACATCCGTCTTCAATTCTTCGTAACAAAATAAACATAGATTACCTGAAGACCCTATTTCGCAGTCAAAAAAACTACCATTTGGGTTGGGCAACGCTACATTTCCAAATGTCTCATCTGCAGTGTTGAATAAAGAAATAAACCATGTGGAATTCCCATCACTAACACGATCTTCGGCGCTCCAGTGAAGTTTTCCATTTACAAATTTACCAGAATGATCCCAGAAGATAATACTCAGGTACTCTTGAATCCTTTTCCAAGAATTAGTTCTTAAACTATAAACACTAACATTGTAACGATTACTGTTTTCATTTCGCACAATTTCTACAACTCTGTAATCACTTTGACACTCAGTATAACCAAATCCATAAGAAATATCAATACCCTCACTATCGCGCAACACATTAATTCCTGAAGATGGCAATTCTTTTAACTTTCTTGTAGATGGATTCCATAGAAACAGATCCTCAAAATCACGGCAAATACAGAACAACCCATCACACGAACCCAAAATTCTATATCTGTCACCAAATGTATCTTCACAAGCAAAATCAAGCTCAGTAGGGATGAGGTACTTCATACATAGTTGGGTAAAGAGTGTTAGTGTATAAAGTCAAGCTATTGTCAATCTCGAAGTTTCTAAAAATAAGCCTATGGTAAATAAAATGTTGATTATTGGCTGAAAGTGTTAGATGGGTTTTGACGAACTGAGGACTTGATATTAGAGAAAGCCAAGAATAGGTATACAAATTTTATTGAATTTAGATTCAATAAAATAATTTGGACTATATTTTAAATTCAAGATATATTGGTCCAAATATATATTATGGGCTAATATATAATTGAATTAATTATATAAGTTCAATACATACGGACTAAATGAGTAAGTCTTAATCCATTGGGCTAGCCCATTTAATTAGGCTAGAGTGATGAGCCTATTTCATTAGGCCCAAGATATCATCTTCCTAGAGGCCCAATTTGGTGTCACACGTGAAATGACGTGGTACGCCAAGTCAAATGGAAGAGCCAATAGGATCATGCCACGTGTCAAAATGACAAGGCATGCCAAGTCACGTTAAAAGGCTAATGAAATCGCACCACGTGTACAAGTGACATGTTCTGGCCAATCAAATGCGGCCATATCACACTTCAATTTGATTGGTCAGAAGGAGTTTGTTCTTATCACAACTTCTCCCTTCCACAACTATAAATAGGGGTCTTCATAACCCAGAAAAGACGCCAGAAGTTATAACAAAAAGCAAGAAAGAGCTCGTGGATCAAACGCCGCAAATTTCTCTACAAGTTTCAAGCTTCAAGGAATCAAGTTCAAGCTCAAGAACGAAGAACTTCAAGCTCAAGAAATCAAGTTCAATCTCAAGAACGAAGAACAAGTCAAGATTCAAGGAGTACGAGTTCAAATCAAAGTTCTTGCTAGTTGAATTCAAGATCATCGTTCGTGAAAATAAATATAGATTCAAGATCAAGCTCAAAGGCCCTTGAATTTATTTACTATTGGAAAAAAGAATCAGAGGATTCATAGAGATTGTACACTCAAATTACTTGAAATCAAATACTACAATTGTTGCGATATTTTTCGGTCTCGATTATTTTTCTGACGCAAATTTATTGTCTACAAATTCTGGCATGCCCAGTGGGACAATCTCTACATCTCATCTCAACTTTTCAAATCACCAAAATTCAATATAATTGAAATGGCTTCAAAGAAAATCAACTCCAGTTCAACTTCCACCAAGGCTGCTAATTCCAGGTTCTATGCTGATGTAGAAACCATCCTCGATGTTACCTTTGGAAGCTTTGGACCAGTTACGAGAAGAAAAGAAAGCTCGTTAGGATAACAAGCACCCCAAGTATCGTCTGCATCAACCCCTATTTTCGGATCTTTATCCTCAAAAGGAGCAAGATCTTCTACAAACGTACCCGAAGGAGGAAGCGATATTGCTGAAAAGATCAAGAAAACTCTTGCTCTGCTTGACCTCTCCGGATCCAAGAACTCGGCTGTGAAGGAAGATGATGATGCTTCAAGTGATGGATCCTCCCCACCTACACCGCGTAGCGTGAGCCATTCGAGAATCAATCTGTGTGACAATTCATGCTACTCCCCATCATCTACAACAATCATGCAAGTTACGGTGACAAACACTTCATCTGTGGAAGACCAGTTGGCGAACTTGACGGAAGCAATCGCAGGCTTGACCAAGTGCATGCAAAATCAAGATGCTAGAATTGACAAACTAACAAACAGAGTGGGAATCTTGATGGAAGAAGAATCCACCCATGCACCTGGCAAGCTCCCGGAAGTTCCAGAGATTGATTCTCCCCCGATACTAGTAGCATCCGCTAAGGCTATCTCTATCTCATCTGAAGAGATGATTCTCATCGATCAACTGAAGGAGTTCATTGAAGTAACTATTAAGATTAAATAGGAAGTTGCTGCCAAGTCCTCCCTTACATACGCAAAGTCGTACACTGCAAGGATCGATATGTTGAAGATGCCTGCTAGCTATCAACCTCCAAAATTTCAACAGTTCGATGGCAAAGGCAATCCAAAGCAACATGTGGCACACTTTGTTGAGACATGCAACATGCTAGGACTTATGGAGATTACCTCGTCAAGCAGTTTGTCCACTCATTAAAAGGAAATGCTTTTGATTGGTACACGGACCTCGAGGCTGGATCTGTTGATAGCTGGGATCAACTAGAGCAAGAATTCCTCAATCGCTTTTATAGCACGAGACATACTGTGAGTATGATAGAACTTATAAATACTCGTCAACGAAAGGGTGAACCACTTATTGACTTTATCAATCGTTGGAGGAATGCAAGCCTAAACTGCAAAGACAGGCTTAGTGAAGCTTTTCACATAGAGATGTGCATCCAAGGAATGCATTGGGGATTGCGCTATATTTTGCAAGATATCAAGCCTAGCACATTTGAAGAACTTGCAACTCGTGCCCATGACATGGAATTGAGCATGGCCTCCACTGGAAATGAAAGGCTGCCCATCTATGAATCTCTCAAGGGGAATGACAAGCAAGAAGTCAGGAAGTGGGGCAAGTTCGTACCCAAGCCTGAAAGCAAAGAAGCTATGAATGTCAATACATCACCTGTAAAGTTCACGACGAAGGTGAGCAAGAAGCAGAGTATGAAATCCACTTCTTTTCAAGATAAGCCAAGTGGAAAGTTGACTCTAAAAGAAATGCAAGAGAAAGAGTACCCATTTCTGGATTCTGATGTGCCAGCTATTTTTGAAGAACTCCTCGAGTTAAATCTCATTGAGCTTCCGGAGATGAAGCGACCAAGTGAAGCTGGGAAAACAAATGACCCAAATTACTGCAAATACCATCGACTTGTGAGCCACCCTCTAGAGAAGTACTTTGTCTTCAAGGACAAAGTTATGGACTTGGCTCGCGAAAAGAAGATCGTACTTGAAGATGAGAAAGCAAGCGTAAATCAAGTCTCTATCACCTTTGGCTCATTCAGTCCGAATGCATTATGTGGTTTTAAAGAAAGTAAAGATGAAGAATTGTTGGAGAACGACAAAGATGAAGTCAATCAACCTGATGATGATGAAGGTTGGACGTTGGTGACTCATCGTAGGCACCACAGAAGGAGCCCACGAAAAGAATCAGTAGAACAACCAACAAGAAAAATGACGGTAAAAAAACCAAGGAGATGGAATCCAGTTAAGCACTTAAAGAAAGCAAAAGTGGAGGTGCACCACCCTCAAAAGCCACAACATCCAGTGACCTTGGAGGAGTTTTTACCAAGTTGGTTCCGCACAAAAATTTCCCATGGGGGTATTGATGCCTCATGTTTCCATGCTGACGAAGGGGAAGAAAAGAGTGATGACCTACCGTTGGTACTATCTTCGGAAAAGCTCATCGAGTCCACTCCTCAAGAAGTTAATGCTTGTGAGGAAAAAGTCACATTCACAAATGACGATCTTCTGCTAGGTGACACTCTTCATAACCGTCCATTGTACCTGGTTGGCTATATGTGTGATGAAAGGGTAAATTGAATTTTGGTTGATGGAGAATCCTCAGTGAACATTTTGCCAATTCGCACTGTGAAAGAACTTGATATTCCTATGAACGAACTCTCAGAAAGTCATGTAATGATCCAAGGATTCAACCAGGGGAGCAAAGAGCCATAGGTGCGATCAGGTTGGGAATCACTATTGAAGATATGCAATCAAGTGCATGGCTGCATGTGATCATTTCAAAGACTTCATACAACGTCTTGCTCGGAAGGCCTTGGATACATGAGAATAAAGTGGTTCCATCTACCTACCATCAATGTTTGAAATACTACGAGGGTGAAGGCGAGAAGAAGATAGTTGCTGATGATGAGCCATTCATCGAGGCTGAGTCACACTTCGCCGATGCAAAGTTCTACTTGAAGAACTGCATTGTGAAGGAGCTAAAAGCTGATGATGGCATGAAAAGCAAGAATGATGAGCCCACAACTAAAAGAGCTGAGGTGATTGCTGGTAGATCCAAAGCTATTACTAAGGAGGTACAACCCAACGCGAATAAATCTCATAAAGGGAATATTGCGTCTTATGGCAAGAAAGTAATTCATGTACTCCAATATGTCCCTAAAAGAAAGAAAGATGATGGTGAATTATCTAATCTCCAAACTAACATGCTAAAGGAGTTAGCTCTTCCGGTAAAACAAATTGAGGCAGTAAAGTTGTCCTCAAAGCCACTTGCAGGGTTTGTAGCCCAAAATCATTTGCAGAATGTGGCACTCCCTATAAAGCGAACAGATGAAGATTTTGATCCTAATGCTTACAGGCTATTTGCAAAAGCTGGATATAATCTCAATGAGTCGTCAAAGTTAGGGAAGCTCCAATCAGAAGATGCGACGAGGCAACCACGTGAAAGTTTGGGATACAAGCAACTGTTACCAGTGCGCATCTCCAAAAGAAGGGAGAGCAACAATTATATCACTGTAGAAGACGAATCTGCCGCTTCTAACAGGCCTTATGTCTTTGATCGACTTGGAAAATCAACTGTGAGAACTTCTGTATTTGAGAGATTAGGTCCATTAAAGAAGGGGAATAAGTTCCAGAGAAATTATCGAAATACAAAAATAGCCACTTTGCCCAAAATTCAAAAGATCTCTAAAAATTTCCAAAGTTTGGTTCCTTCTAGAATGAAGCGATAAACGAAAGTCATGGTTTTGTGTGATGAGGTACTGAAGGTGAAGTCATACACTGTGGTCTGCACTAAAGAACGTGATGAAGACGAAGAAAGTGTGGGTTTTTCGTATCATGTTACTGCACATGGCGAGCATGGTGTTTTATCTCTAATGGAGGATGACGAGAAATTGGACGATATTTCACTGTGTTATCACATATCCTTCAACGATGGGGACCCTCAAGAAGATGAAGATGTGAAAGATGCTCCACCTGAACTTGAAGAAGGAGTGAAGACTACAGTTGATGCTTTAAAAGAAGTTAACCTTGGCACCGATGAAGAACCAAGACACATCTACCTAAGTGCTTTACTAGAAGTGGATGAAGAAATCTCTTATATTGAGTTATTCATGGAGTTCAGGAATGTCTTTGCTTGGAGCTACAAAGAGATGCCTGGCTTGGACCCGAAAGTAGCAGTCCATCACCTTGCCGTCAAGAATGGTGCTCGCCATGTTAAACAAGCCCAAAGGCATTTTAGGCCGAACTTGGTTCCCTTGATTGAAACCGAAGTTAACAAACTCATCGAAGATGGCTTTATTCGTTAAGTTAAATACCCAACATGGGTTTCAAGTATTGTCCCTGTAAGGAAGAAGAATGGCCAGATTCGAGTGTGCATCGACTTCAGGGATCTCAACAATGCTTGTCCCAAAGATGAATTCCCGCTTCCTATTCCAAAGTTGATGATCGATGCTACTACTGGGTATGAGGCAATGTCGCTTATGGATAGTTCGTCAAGCTATAACCAAATTCGCATGGCACTAAAAGATGAAGAGCTTACTGCATTCTGCACCCCCAAGGGTATTTATTGCTACAGGGTAATGCCTTTTGGCTTGAAGAACGCTGGTGCTACTTATCAAAGGGCTATGCAGACTATTTTTGACGACCTTCTACACAAAAATGTCAAATGCTATGTGGACGACTTGGTGGTAAAATTAAGAAAGAGAGGCGACCACTTGAAAGACTTGAGAATGGTGTTTGAGTTGCTCCGGAGGTACAAACTTAAGATGAATCCATTGAAATTCACCTTTGGAGTTACTTCCAGAAAGTTCCTTGGTTTCATTGTCCGACATCGAGGGATTGAAATTGATCAAGCCAAAGTAGATGCAATCTCGAAAATGCTTGAGCCTCGGGATATTCACGAATTGAAAAGTATGCAAGGTAAGTTAGCGTAGCTTAGGAGATTCATCTCAAACCTAGTTGGGAGGTGCCAACCATTCAGTCGCCTTATGAAGAAAGGTGTCCCTTTCAAATGGGACCAAGCGTGTAGCAATGCCTTTGAGAGCATTAAATCATACTTGATGAAGCCTCCGGTTTTAGTATCCCCATACTTGGAAAGTCGTTGATACTATATATTTCAGCACAAGAAAGATCTGTTGGAGCGTTATTGGCCCAAAAAATAGTGAGGGGAAAGAAAACTCTCTTTACTACTTGAGCAGGATGATGACACCAAACGAGCTGAATTATTCGCTAATTGAAAAGTTGTGTTTGGCACTAGTCTTCTCAATTCAAAAGTTGAAGCACTACTTTCAAGCTCATGCTGTTCGTCTTGTTTCTAAAGCAAATCCCATCAAGTTCGTGATGTCAAAACCTGTTCTTAGTGATCGACTAGTGAGATGGTATCTCCAATTTCAACAATTCGAAATTTTGTACATCCCTCAAAAGGCTATAAAAGGATAAGCATTGGCAGACTTCTTGGCAGATCACCCTATACCTGATTATTGGGAGCTAACTGATGAACTGCTTGATGAGGATGCAATGTTCATTGTAGTTCAACCTCCATGGAAGATGTACTTTGATGGTGCTGCATATCGCAGAGGAGCTGGTGTTGGTGTAGTATTTGTCACTTCTCAAGGTGAAGTTCTGCCCTACTCTTTTACGTTGACGCAACTCTGCTCTAACAACATTGCAGAGTATCAAGCACTAATACTTGGGCTTGAAATGGTTGTCGAAATGAAGCGGTTGCAATTGCAAGTCTTTGGTGACTCTCAGTTGGTGATCAACCAGCTTTTAGGTAGTTACGAGGTTAAGAAGCCTGAACTACGCCCATATCATGATTATGCAAAAATATTAATGGGGTGGCTCGGTGATGTAACTATTCAGCATGTGCCAAGGAAAGAAAATAAGAAGGTTGATGCTTTAGCTGCCCTAGCTTCATCGTTAACCCTGCCTGATCAAGCGCAAGTTACTGTCTGCCAAAATTGGGTAGTATAGCCGCCAAATGAGGCTGAAGGTAAAGAAAATGAACTCAAGCATCTTGTCGATGTTTCTGAAGTTGAGAAAGAAGAATGGCGACAATCCGTTATCGACTATTTATGCTATGGGATACTTCTAGAAAATCCGAGAAGAAGGACTGAAATCCGTCGTCGTGTACCTCGCTTCCTTTACTACAAAGATACTCTATACAGAAGGTCATTCGAGGGAGTACTCTTGCGATGCTTAGGGGAAGAAGAATCACTCCAAGCTCGGCAAGAGGCACATTCTAGGATATGTGGGTCACACCAGTCTGGACCAAAGCTCCACTTCCATATAAAAAGGATGGGATATTATTCGCCAATAATGGTAAAAGATTGCTTGGACTATGCTCGAAGATGCAAGGCTTGTTAATTCCATGCGAAGTTTATTCATCAACCTCCTGAAGTGTTGCACCCGACTGTGGCATCCTGGTCATTTGACGCTTGGGGATTGGATGTTGTTGGACTACTGCCAAAGTCCTCTAGTGGGAACCTATACATCTTGGCTGCAACTGACTACTTATCAAAATGGGCTGAAGTTGTTGCTCTTAAGGAGGTAAAGAAGGAAAATGTTGCAAGTTTCATCCGAGTAAACATAATCTATTGCTTTGGCATTCCTCTTTACATAATAACGGATAATGGAAAGACATTCGATAATAGGTTGATGAACAAGATTTGTGATCTCTTTGGCTTCAAGAAACGTAACTCTTCGATGTACAATGTTGCCGCCAATAGTCTAGCTGAGGCATTCAACAAAACTCTATGCAACTTGTTAAAGAAAGTCGTCTCCAAATCCAAACGAGATTGGAATGACCGTATGGAAGAAGATCTATGGGTATATAGTACGACTCACTGCACGCCAATACAAGCGACTCCTTATTCACTCATTTATGGAGTCGAAGTTGTCTTGCCACTCGAGCGTCAAATACCTTCATTACGACTGGATATTCAAAAAGGGATCACTGATGAAGAAAATGCTCCACTTTGATTAGCAGAGTTGGAGGATCTTGATGAGAAGAGGTTGGAAGCTTAACAGAGTCTTGAATGTTATCAAGCTCGATTGTCTCGCACCTTTAATAAAAGAGTTCACCCGAAATCCTTTCAAGTAGGAGATCAAGTCCTTGTCATACGAAGACCCATAATTACTTCTCATAAATCTGTAGGGAAGTTCACTTCAAAATAGGATAGGTCATATGTCGTACAAGAAGCTTATTCAAGTGGGGCTTACAATCTAGTTGATGCAGATGGCATGAGAATCGGCCCTATCAATGGAAAGTTTTTGAAGAAGTATTTTCCTTGAAGTTTCAACGCTCCTTGACGCATGAGCCTAAACTGCATGTTCCTACACTCCTGGCCCGCATGAGTCTAAACTGTGTATGGCCCACGAAAAAAAAAATTTCGTTAGGTTGAAAACCTCGAAAGGGGCTGCCTAGGCAAACGTTAGGACATAAAAATAAAAATAAAGGTTGAAAACCTTGAAAGGGGCGGCTTAAGCAAAAGTTAGGACATAAAAAAAAAATATAATAAGAAAATAAAAAAAATATCCACCCATTCTGAACTACGGTATGACTTGATCATCTTTATCGAGGTACGTAGGCAGCTTAGAGTTTCATTCTGAGTTCAGCCGCATAAGCTCAAAAGATACATATTGCCCTAGTCGTTGTCCAAATGAAGTATGATGGAAGTAATTCATTCAAACAACACTTGAAAATCGGGCTGAAATTTCATTCTTCTTTTGAACTTTAGATCTCATATGACTTAGAGGGTGCAAGCCTTCATGATAAACTAGTGTCTTCAATAGGGCGATTATAGTCTTTTAGGAGGCTACCAAGTATTTGCACTAAAGTTGAGGGATTTACTATGTCTTCATATTCACCAAATCTTTAAGTCCTCTGGTCTTCAAGTTTTCTGCTCTTCAAGTTGAAATGTTTAAACCTTCCAAGTCTCCAAGTTGAAGTCTTCAAGTCCGTCGATCTTCAAGTTGCAGTCTCCAAGTTGAAATCTTCAAGTCTGTCGGTCTTCATGTTGAAGTCTTCGCGTTCGCCATTCTTCAAGTTGAAGTCTGCAAAGTCCGCCAAATCTTTGAGTTGAAGCTTTATAATTTTCCAATCTTAAGGTGGACATATAAGTCCCTTTACACCTTAAGTTGGCCTCTTCGTGGGTTTGTCCTTAAAAAAAATTATTACTTTTAAATCTTAAGGTGGACATATAAGTCCCTTTGCACCTTAAGTTGGCCTCTTCGTGGGTTTGTCCTTAAAAGGAAACTATAACTTTCCAATCTTAAGGTGGACATGTAAGTCCCTTTGCACCTTAAGTTGACCTCTTCGTGGGTTTGTCCTTAAAAGGAAACTATAACTTTTCAATATTAAGGTGGACATATAAATCCCTTTGCACCTTAAGTAGGCCTCTTCGTAGGTTTGTCCTTAAAAGGAAACTATAACTTTCCAATTTTAAGGTGGACATGTAAGTCTCTTGAGAGTAATCTCTCCGATAGTCGAGCCACATTGAGAGTAATCTCTCCGATAGTCGGGTCATTTCGAGAGTAATCTCTCTGGTAGTCGAGCCACATCGAGAGTTATATCTCCGATAGTCGGGTCATTTTGAGAGTAATCTCTCCAGTAGTCGGGCCATATTGAGAGTAATCTCTCCGGTAGTCGGGCCATATTGAGAGTAATCTCTCCGGTAGTCAAGCCACATTGAGAATAATCTCTCTAATAGTCGCTCCACATTGAGAGTAATCTCTCCAGTAGTCGAGCCACATTGAGAGTAATCTCTCCGATAGTCGGGTCACCTTGAGAGTAATATCTCCGATATTCGAGCAGGGATGAGTGTCCATCCCTTCACACTCTATTCGAGCGGGGATGAGTGCCCATCCCTTCACACTCTAAGATTATCTTCTTCATCCATGAATTATCTCGTTAAACAAGAACGTATCCTTCTCGTTTGACCTACAAAAAAAGAGACAAAAACGAAAGAAAAAAAAAAACTTTACCTGCGAGTTACGAATTCGAGGCAAGTTTACAAATTGCAATTGATGCTTAATAAACAGATGAGCAGGGGTTTATATAGATCTCAAAGGGGGCTTCTGAAACGTGAAGTGCCAATGTGGGATCAATGTTTAGGCGGCTCCGACAATTAGTTTCCCACATGAATTGGGATGCGGTAATTTGATCGGATAATAATAGTCTGTTCCACAATCCAAGTAGAAGTCTAATTAAGTAGTGGAAAGAAGCTTGATTCACAGAGCCACATGCACTAAATTACACAACTATTTGAGAAGCAACTCAAGACTTACATGACGTGATCTTGGACTTACCTTGGAAATTTTTATCTATATAGTTCATATCAATCAAAGCCCACTTTACATGGAACTTGCATAAAGAACTCATCTGGCATTTGTGCAAGAAAATGCCAAAATATCATGCAATGCTATGAGTTGGATTTGAGATTATTTAATTAATCTTGAATGGCAAGTATACTATATGACAATTATGATTCTCCATTTTGACCAAAGTCAAAATGGAACATTAGCAAACAAATATAGTGTTCATCGTGACTGCATTTGGAACCTTAGTGTTTCAAGCTTTGGAGTTATCATTATTACTTTTTAGAAGGATGGGTTAAGCTTTATGTGAAAAGAAAGAGAAGGAAGGATGTTGCTTCACATTACTTCAAGCCTAGTCCTTAAATGCGACGAGTTTTGAAGTAGAGAGCATTTGTAGGCATACAAATTTTATTGAATTTAGATTCAATAAAATAATTTAGACTATATTTTAAATTCAAGATATATTGGTCCAAAAAAATATTATGGGCTAATACATAATTTAATTAAGAACAATTAACTGAACTAGCAGCTCATATCAGTTATAAACTCTAAATAAACCTATTTTATTTTTATAACTCATTTTAAACGTCGTACACATCCTTTTTACTTTTTTTAGCCAGTTAAGCTAGTTGACAAGTTAGCCGTAATTGTAGGGATTGTGATTTGAAATTACTTAATTTTAGGGATTATAGGGGATAAGGCATATGAAAATATACGAATATGATTCCCAACAAAAAAGGGTCTCTTTTATTTTCTACTTTGGTCTCTCTTTCGGTCTCTCTCCCAGTGTAGAGAAGTAAAGAATTTGGTTTCTCTCTCCCTTCATTCCCTCGTTTATGCTCAATATCTCTCATTGAAGTGAAGGTTTATGTTCCTATTAAAGTGAAGTTTTCTATTTCTAAAAGTTGGTTATGATATTAACAAGATCCGAAAATGGCACTATTGTACCGATGAAGGGCGGGCAAAACAAGAAGTTAATTTAGTCAAAGCTTAAATGATTGTTAATCATTCGGAAAAATTTGAAGATGAAGTAGCGTTGCTAGTACTTGAGTTTTACTTATAATTTTATTTATCTTTTTTGGGGATTGTTTTCATGTTGATGTCTTATCAATCAATTTATTCTCAATATATGCAATTTATACATATAAAACAAAGCAGTAATGAATCTGCTTTTATAAATAAAAAAAATTACACTACACATATTATACATGCAACCAGAGTTATACAAATACACATTCATTATTCAATGATAATGAATATTGAATCTGCAAGCTCGAATAAATATACAACTATTGCATTTATACACAGATTAAACAGAGTTATTCATAAATTATACGTGCAAAGGAAAAAACATAGAGCACATAATAAATATTTTACACACAGCTACACATGGATTATATATGGTACACATACAAACATGGCTATATACATCTATACATTCATTATTCAACGATGAATGAATAATCAGTAAGCAAGCTCTAAAATTTTCATCTATCACATTTATACACAAAGTAAACAGAATTATCCACAAGTTATACAATAAAGGAAAATACACGTAGCATATAATAAAAAAAATTAGACATAGCTGCATATGGGTATACACACGCACGGCTAATCACATGTAGGGAATGTTTTCTTTTTTTATTTGCTTTCCGCTCATTATCCACGTAATTGTAGGGTACAAACTTTTCGCCTATTTTCTGTTATGCAACGATTTTTATTCGACGCTCTTATTTGGTATGGCTACCCATTTTAGGGTTATTTTCTATAAACTAGCTTTTAGGGCTAGGAGGAGTTGTAAAGACTAATGGACTGGCTATTTATATTTTTTTTCCCTTTAATTAATTATATAAGTCCAATACATATTGACTAAATGAGTAAGTCTTAATCCATTAGGCTAGCCCATTTAATTGGGCTAAAGTGATGAACCTATTTCATTAGGCTCAAGATATCATCTTCTTATAGGCCCAGTTTGGTGCCACGCGTGAAATGACATAGCACGCCAAGTGAAATGAAAGAGCCAATAGGATCATGCCACGTGTCAAAATGACAAGGCATGCCAAGTCACGTTAAAAGGCTAATGAAATCGCACTACGTGTGCAAGTGACATGTTCTGGCCAATCAAATGAGGCCATGTCATACTTCAATTTGATTGGTCAGAAGGAATTTGTTCTTATCACAACTTTTTCCTTCCACAACTATAAATAGGGGTCTTCATAACCCAGAAAAGACGCCAGAAATTATAACAAGAAGCAAGAAAGAGCTCGTGGATCAAACGCCGCAAATTTCTCTACAAGTTTCAAGCTTCAAGAAATCAAGTTCAAGCTCAAGAACGAAGAACAAGTCAAGATTCAAGGAGTACGAGTTCAAATCAAAGTTCGTGGTAGTTGAATTCAAGATCATCGTTCGTGGAAATAAATATAGATTCAAGATCAAATTCAAAGGCCCTTGAATTTATTTACTATTGAAAAGACGAATCAGAGGATTCATAGAGATTGTACACTCAAATTACTTGAAATCAAATACTATGATTGTTGCGATATTTTTCGGTCTCGATTATTTTTCTGACATAAATTTATTGTCTACACCAAAATTTAGAAACACACCTCATTTGCAGTAAGGTTTTCACAGGTAGCCTTAGGAGTATTTCAGATATTAGCTCTTGGGGAAGAACTGGCACTGATTCTGAATCATTGAACAACCCAAGATTTGATGTTGTTGCTTTGTGCTTCGACAATTCCATTTGCGGCTTGGAAATCGTATGAAAGCGTTTTGGCTCAGCTTAAACACTTTTATTTGGGTGTTTAAATTCAAATATTTTATAGTGTGAGTGAACTGTCTATTTTTTAATTTTATTTTTTAATGTCCCAAAAAAAGTCCTAACTTATCGACCTCTAGCCATTAATCATATACTTACTAAAACTAGTCAAGCACATATAAAAATTAAAAACTCAAAGAAATAAGGTTCTTTTTCTCCAAGAATTATACACAAAGATCTCTTTCCATATTTTTAAGCGTGATTAGCAACATTAGATGCAAGACTGAAGAAAATTTTCGTGGATGAGATAACAAATAAGGTGATGAAATAAATAAATATATATATATATATATATACATACAAGATTCCAAAAATTTAAGCAAAAAGGGACTTTCTTCAATGGGTATAGTTGAGATTCATTGAAAACATATAGATGAGTCAATATACAAAATTTGAGGAAGATTGGAGGTGATTTGGATTGATTTGGTATCAAAATTCGTAGTTAAAATCAAGTTCAAAAAATTCTTCTACGACACGTGTATCAAACATATATCATGCATGTATCTCACATGCAGGTATACATGGATATACATGTGATACACATTTGATACAAATATGATACATATGTGATACACAAGTGATACACAATGTGATACACTTATCACTTTTTTATGTTCGGCTTTTACTTCGAATTTTCAATTCAAAACATCTCAAAACTCCACCAAATCATCCCAAAACTGAGATTCAAGTTCCTTAAAATGTACTCAATCTATTCTAATAACACCCACTCAAAACAAAGTAAAAATTTGATCTTTTTTACTTACAAATAGATATTTGCCTAACATTAGTAATATTTTATGAATTGACTATTGTTTTGTAATAAACTACTTACGAATGGACATAATTGATATTTTCCTTTTTTTTAGCAAAATATTACGTCCAGTCCATTTCTGTAATTTAGTTTTTGGGTCCAT
Source organism: Nicotiana tomentosiformis (assembly GCF_000390325.3). Lineage (NCBI taxonomy): Eukaryota > Viridiplantae > Streptophyta > Magnoliopsida > Solanales > Solanaceae > Nicotiana > Nicotiana tomentosiformis. The sequence continues at coordinate 27,759,595 of NC_090820.1, read as the reverse complement.
TTTATATCGCAACTCCAGATATACACAGGGAGAATGATACAAATAGGATATGTTAGGTATTTGTTTTTCGACCCCGATAATAGATTGTGAAAAATAATCTGCAGTCAAATTTTAAAGCATGTTTGCTAGAATTTCAGTAAGTTATGGTGATTATCAGGATTAGTGGCAAAGTCCAGATGGTCACTAGAATTTGTCAGCATTGTGGCTAAATTCCTCGTGCTTCCAAAATTTGGGCGATTGATAGACTCCTTCCCAAAATTCTGAACAACATGCTTCAAGTTCTGCCATAGGCTATTTTTTAAGGATTTTTCTTAACCGGATCAAAATTTAAAAAATTATATTGTTTACCCGAAAAATCGAACAGAATTGAATTTGTACGTAATTCTAAGGGTATGGGGTATAACTTGATACAAATCGTAAAGAGAAAAAGAAATATACAATCTTGACTATAAAGAATGAAAGATAAATGAGCAAAATAAGACGAAGTAATGGAGCTCAAAAGGTTAATCTTTCATTATGAGAAATAGTATTTTTGTTACAATGTGTGAATGTCTTGATACCTCTTACAGAAACAATAATCATTCTTTTTATAGTGGAGGGATCTTGCTTTAGATATAATAAAAAATACATAGTGGGGACCCATGATGAATCAGCTTTTCCATAATTCCCGCCAGGATTATTTTCCCTAGTGCGGTTGCAATGGCTCTTGTTTATGAGCTCGATATAGACTCGAGCTCGGGGTCGGTGTCGGTCGGTTTCTGACTCAAAAGCTCGATAATTTCGCTTTGCCTCATAGTTCGATTTGGATTCGGGCTCGATAATGATATCGAGCTTAACGTTGATCGGTCCTAGAACTCGAAGCTTGATGACCTGACTTGGGGCCTCAACCTGATATTACAAAGACGTTTTTCGATCAATAAATTACCATCTCGACTAGTTCGTACATAGGACTAATCGGTTTTGGTCGTATACAGATAGTTCCCTCGTTTCTCGGGAAGGATGTAACGAGAAACGACATGATTTTCCAACGGTACGATTAGATATATATTGATGTTTGCATCGAGTCCGATCGTGACGTACGTGATAGTTATCCCGTCAGTTCAGTTTACCGAGGCATTTAATGCGTGTCAGACGGTGGTCGGCCACCGCTGGCATTGAACCGTCATTGCTCAATCTATAAATAGACCCTCATTTTACCATTTATCACTTTTACATCTTCAATCTCCAAATTTTCCAAGTTCTTCTTCTGAGTTCACTTGTCCTTCTGTGATTTAGCTGCCTTTAGGGCATCGATGGTCTTCTTCACTCGGGCCACCAGCACGGACCCGTCATTTTCTTCTTCTTCTTCTTCTTTTTCTTCTTCTTCTTCTTCTTCGTCTCCATCCCTTAGACGCAGAACTGATTCCATGGTTAAAGGGATGATATTCTTCCTCGGCTTACGAGCCATCCTCATCTTCGGTTTTGGATCTTCGGAAGCGGAGGCCCTTTTTCTCTTATTATCCTTCATCGGTTTTGGAACATAGGTCGAAGCCTCTTTCTCGACGGGCGGCGGCCTCAGAACCGCATCTTTTCCCATGCCTACATACAAGAAAATTGATTCAAATATATGGAAAATATCTCGTTCGAACTACCAAAGATACTAGAAAGAAGCTTACCATGATTTTTGGCCTCCCATCAGCCCTTTGATAATTCACGCCATGAGCGTACGACATATGTGGAGGTCGAGGCTAGATTCCATACCCAGTTATTGAGGTCGGGAACCGCACCGGGCATCCAAGGAACCGCTGCATCACAAAAATGGGATATCTGTGAGAAAGAAATGAAGGGACAAAATAGTGGGAGATAACAGCAAAATTACACTTACGCTTCATATTCCACTTGTCGGGAAATGGCATCTTTTAAGTCGGAATCAGGTCCGAAGTCTTCACTCAAATGAACCTGCCCATCCAGCCTCGATCCTTGTCCTCGTCTATGCTCGAGAACAGAACCTTGGTAGCCCGGCACTGGAGTTTTATTAACCCGCCTCAAAAGAGGCTAGGGCAGTACAATCGAATGAGATAGTCGAGGGTGAAAGGCATCTCCTCGATTTTGTTCACGAAGTAACGGATCAAAATAACGATCTGCCAAGAAGAAGGATGGATCTGGCCTAAGGTTATTTGGTATTGATGGCAGAAATCGATAATAACAGGGTCGAGGGGACCTAATGTGAAAGGGTAAGTATACACACTTAAAAACCCTTTCACGTAAGTGGCAATATCTTCCTCAGAAGATGGGATTACTATTTCTTTGTTCTCCCAATTGCAATCTTTCCTTATCAGTTCGAGATGTCCCTCAGTTATCGAACATATATACCTCGATACTGGCTCACATCGGCCGAGAACCGATGAGCCTTTGTCAACCTTAAAATAAGAGGTAAGAGCACACGCCCCAGGAACGCACTCCTCAGGCCGTGGCTCCGCCGGTGTTTTGTCGACGGCAAGCTGTGAGGAGGAAGCTTTTTCTTTTTGAGGAATGGTTTTTGATGTTTTTGTCATTTTTTGATTTAAAAATCAAAAATAGAAGGAGGTAACAAAGATTTGGTATATTTGAAGAAAGATTTAAATTTAGAGATTGGAGATGCTTCCCACTGAAGTCAACAAATGGTGGGTATATCATAAGAGGCCGGTCTTGAAGCTCTCCGAACTGAGGAGAACGCCACAAGCGAGTCGCTTGGGGAAATAGTAATCGAAGACTCGCCCACTCTCCCTACCTTTTCCGAATGGGCGATTCTGGAAGCCCAAGCTTTGGGAGCCCTCGAGATAAACCGGTCTCATGAAGGGGAGGACCCCTTCTGTGATTTATTTACTGGGGTTGAGGATGTTGATGGCCCTAGTGATATGTCGAACCTTTTCTGTGAAGTGCAGCAAACTCTTAATCGGGTGAGTTTTAGCTTCCTTCATTGATATTACTTTTATGTTTGCTATTCTTCCCTAACTTCTTTTCTTCTTTCTTACGTAGGCCACAGCGGTTCATCGAGAAGTATGTTCTCGGTCTCGAGCTGAGTTGTGTCGGTACGAGGCCGACCTCCGACGGGTCACGGAGGAGAGGAACTCCCTTAGACTCCTCTTCGGGCAAAGGGAAGAAGAAAATAAAGACCTCTGAGCTGAGTTGGACAAGGCTCATCAAGACCTGACCGACCTGACCGAGCAGGTAATAATAATCTTAAAAGCCCATGGGCTCGATCCTGGAACGGTGGCTAATATTTCGATCTCACAGCTGCAGTAGAAGCTTGAGGTGATTGGGAAGCTTCGTGAAGAGGTCGATATGATAAGGGCGGAGTTCTTGGGATTGAAAGATGGTATGGACCGTCTTGCCGCAGAAAAATAAACTGCTTGAGCCCAATTATTATTGGCCGAAAATCAACTTCAAGGCATGAAGGAGAAGATCTTGGTTCAATCAGGAAAACTAAAGGAGCTTGAGGCTCGATTGGCCTCCGAACTTGCCAAGGCCAAATCTGACACCGAAAAAGCAAAGGCTAATGCGGATGCATTCGTGGCCATCTATCGGGCTGATGCTGAAGCTGCTCAGGTATAGGTAAGAGAGGCAGCGGAGACTGCTAACACTCGAGCACTTTGGGTTGCTGAACTTGCTAAATGTTGATCTCGGAGGGAGACCCTTGAGAAGATCCATGCTCGAGGTTTTGATCTCACCGAAGAGATAAAAGGGGCTAAAGAGCTCGAAACCGATACTGAAGCCTTAGCTTCTGATGATAATGATGATGACGATGATGATGAGGGGAGAAAAAGTGGGTCTGAGAGTGGGGAGGGCCCCGATGGAGAAGAAAACACCCCCGGAGATAACCAAGAAACTTAACCCTTAGTTTCTATTTTGGTTTTTGTGTAGGATCATGTTCGGACGTTGTAAACATTATTTTGTATATATATATATATATATATATATATATATATATATATATATATATATATATAAATAAAATCTTTTCTTTTCCCTACTTGCCTCTGTATTATTCTATGCCTTGTGAAGATTTTGTTTTATTCATGCCTTATGAAGGTTTTCATAAGGGTTAAGGCAATTTGATCGAATTTGGACCTTGTAGCCTTTATAACTAAGTGAGTGCTTGCTCAAACTCGAAATAAGGTAGCACGTAGGCTTAGTAGTCGAGTGAGTGATTGCTCGAACTCGAAGTAATATAGCCCGTAGGCTTAGAGGTCGAGTGAGTGCTTTGCTCGAACCTGAAGAAATATAGCATGTAGGCTTGGAGGTCGAGTGAGTGTTTTGCTTGAACTTGAAGAAATATAGCATGTAGGATTGATAGTCAAGTGAGTGCTTAGAAGAATGCAAAGTAATGTAGCCCGTAGGCTTAATGGTCGAGTGAGTGCCTGCTCTAACTCGAAGTGATGTAGCCCGTAAGATTAATGGTCGAGTGAGTGCCTACTCTAACTCGAAGTGATGTAGCCCGTAGGCTTTATTAGTCGAGTGAGTGATTCGAACTCGAAGTAATGTAGCTCGTAGGCTTAGTAGTCGAGTGAGTGCTTGCTCGAACTCGAAGTAATGTAGCCCGTAGGCTTAATAGTTGAGTGAATGATTTCTCGAACCTAAAATAAGAGTAGCCCGTAGGCTTAGTAGTCGAGTGAATGCTTGCTCGAACTCGAAGTAATGTAGCTCGTAGGCTTAATGGTCGAGTGAGTGTCTACTCTAACTCGAAGTGATGTAGCCCGTAGGCTTAATGGTCGAGTGAGTGCCTACTCTAACTCGAAGTGATGTAGCCCGTAGGCTTTATTAGTCGAGTGAGTGATTCGAACTCAAAGTAATGTAGCATGTAGGCTTAGTAGTCGAGTGAGTGCTTGCTCGAACTCGAAGTAATATAGCCCGTAGGCTTAATGGTTGAGTGAGTGATTTCTGGAACTCAAAATAAGAGTAGCCCATAGGCTTAGTAGTCGAGTGAGTGCCTGCTCGAACTCGAAGTAATGTAGCCCGTAGGCTTAATGGTTGAGTGAGTGATTTCTCGAACTCAAAATAAGAGTAGCCCGTAGGCTTAGTAGTCGAGTGAGTACTTGCTCGAACTCGAAGTAATGTAGCCCGTAGGCTTAGAGGTCGAGTGGCAGTCCCCGATTTGTGGGGTGATGGTCGGCCCTTGGGCCTGTTTGCGTAGTATATCATGAAATAGAGGATGGGTTGTGAGACATGAGATATGGGCAAAGAAGTTTCTTTTCATGTCGTTATACATGTGTCTATATTTTTTACCAGGGATTGAGGAATCTAGACGAGCATGGTTCATTTTGACCATTTGGCTCTTATAATTTTTCCTATCGGAACCTTGTCGTTATGAAGTAACTTTCTTGCATCGAACTTTGATAATCGAACATCGAACTTGATATATTTGAGGGTAATGCCCCACCAGTATTCGAGGTTGATTGTAAAGAGGCCTCGGATACTGTTGAATTATTCTAAGTTAACACGATCAATGATTTCCTCATTAAAAACCTTGCCAGAAAACGCATTTGGGACAAAACCGGTCAAAGGGAAAAAGAGTGCAACGCATGCTTTCAGACCTAAGGCTTCGTGTTGAATGATCCATCCTAATTCCTGATTGAACTTCTGCAAGGGTTCGTTTCTAAATATAAACGAACATGGGAGGGTCGTACCTTAGCAGTAGTATTGTTTTAGATGCGACGCGTTCCAATTGCTTGGTAGTTGTTTGCCATTTATAATACCGAGCTTGTAGGATCCTTTACCGACGTTTTCGAGTACCTGATACGGTCCTTCTCAGTTTGGACCCAGTTTTCCTTCATTTGGATTTCGGGTGCTGAGGGTGACTTTTCTTGGCACTAAGTCCCCGATTTTAAAATGGAAAAGATTGGTTCTTTGATTATAGTATCTTTCGATCCGTTATTTTTGGGCGACCAATCAGACGAGAGCGGCTTCTCATTTTTCATCCAATAATTCGAGGCTAGTATTCATAGCCTCGTGATTTGACTCTTCTTTTGTGTATCAAAGCCTGGCACTGGGTTCCCCGGCTTTGACTGGGATTAAGGCTTTGGAGCCATACACTAAGGAGAACGGGGTTACCCCCGTACTGGACTTTGATGTTGTTCGATATGCCCAAAGGACTTCGGATAGAATTTCTCTCTGTTTCCCCTTTGGCGTCGTTTAACCTTTTTTTTTAGGTTTTGAATGATAGTTTTGTTTGTTGATTCGACTTGTCCGTTCCCACTAGGGTGGTACGGCGTTGATAATATCCTTTTTATTTTGTGACCTTCGAGGAATTTCGTCACTTTGGTACCAATAAATTATTTTCCATTGTCACACACTATTTCGGCGGGTAACCCAAATCGACATACTATGTGATCCCAGATGAAGTCTATAACTTCTTTCTCTCTCACTTTTTCGAACGCCTGTGCTTCAACCCATTTAGAGAAATAGCGAGTCATAAATAAAATGAACTTAGCTTTACCTGGGGCCGATGGTAGAGGGCCGACGATATCCATCCCCCATTTTATGAATGGCCATGGGGGTAAGACTGAATGAAGTTGTTCTTCGGGCTGATTGATCATTGGTGCAAACCTTTGACATTTATCACATTTTCGAACAAACTCCTTAGTGTCATTTTCCATGCTATCCCAGTAGTATCCTGCTCTAATGATTTTGTGAATCGGTGATTTGGCGCCGGAGTAGTTCCCACAAGTGCCTTCATGGACCTCTCAAAAAACATAATCGGTGTCTCCTGGTCCTAAGCATAATGCCAATGGTCCATCGAACGTCCTTCTGTATAATGTTCCATCTTCAGCCAACATGAATCGAGCAGCTTGGGTTTGCAGGGCCCTCGATCTTTAGGGTTTGATGGGAGTTTTCCATTCTTCAAGTATTCAATATACTTATTCCTCCAATCTCTGGTTAAGCTTGTAGAATTTATCTCGGTATGACCCTCCTCGATTACGGATCCCGAGAGTTGAACGACAGTCCCTAAGTCGATCTCATTTTCCTCGACCGATGACCCCAAATTTGCGAGTGCGTCGGCCTTACTGTTTTGTTATCAAGGCACATGTTGTAAAGTCCATTCCTTGAAACGGTGCAAAGTTACCTGTAGTTTGTCCAAATACCTTTGCATTCTATCCCCTCGAACTTCGAAGATTTTGTTTACTTGGTTCAGCACTAGTAAAGAGTCACATTTGGCTTCAATAACTTCTACTCCCAAGCATTTAGCTAGATCGAGACCTGCAATCATGGCCTCGTACTCGGCCTCATTGTTAGTCAACCTAAAAGTTTTGATAGATTGCCTAATAGTGCCACCCGTGGGGTGTTTCAGAACGATGCCAAGCCCGGTCCCCTTCACATTCGAAGAACCATCTGTGAAGAGGGTCCAAACCCCCGATGATGTACTCGATTTTAACAAGAGTTCTTTTTCAACTTCGGGTATGGGGGTTGGTGTGAAATCGGCCACGAAGTCCGCTAAAACTTGATGGTCATACGGGTTTAATATTCGATATCGTACCCACTGAGTTTGACGGCCCATTTGGCCAATCGGCCCGATAGTTCGGGCTTGTTCAAAATATTACGAAGTGGGTAAATGGTTAATACGCATATGGGGTGACATTGAAAGTATGGTCTTAACTTTCTAGAGGTGCTTATCAGTCCAAGTGCCAATTTCTCTAAGTGTGGATATCTAGTTTCTGCTTCTCCTAAGGTTCGACTTACATAATAAAAAGGAAATTGCGTACCTTTCTCTTCTCGAACTAGGACGCCACTTACCGCGATTTTCGTTACTGCCAAGTATAAGTAAAGTTTCTCATCTACCTTCGGAGTGTGAAGCAGTGGTGGGCTCAATAGGTATCACTTCAATTCTTCTAATGCTTGTTGGCATTCCGGAGTTCAGGCGAAATCGTTCTTCTTTTTGAGTAGAGAGAAAAATATGTGGCTTCAATCTGACGACCTTGAAATGAATCGGCCTAAGAAAATTATCCGTCCAGTTAGCTTCTTCACAGCTTTTACACTGTCCATGACGGTGATGTCTTCGATGGCCTTGATTTTATCGGGGTTGATCTCGATCCCCCGATTTGATACCATGAAGCCAAGGAACTTGCCCGAACGAACCCCGAAAGAACATTTCTCGGGGTTGAGCTTCATGTTGTATTTCCTTAAAATCTCGAACGTCTCCTGCAAATGAGTCAAATGGTCATTTGCGCGCAGGGACTTAACTAGCCTGTCATCAATATAAACTTCCATTGACTTACCTATTTGTTCTTCGAACATTTTATTTACTAGACGTTGGTAAGTAGCTCCTGCATTTTTTAACCCGAAGGGAATTACATTATAACAATATGTTCCATACTTGGTGATAAATAAAGTCTTTTCTCGGTCCTCCGAGTTTATTTAGATTTGATTGTATCCGGAATAGGCATCGAGAAAATTAAGGATCTCGTGGTCGGCCGTGGCATCGATCATGCGATCGATGTTAGGCAGTGGAAAAGAATCTATGGGGCACGCCTTGTTTAAATCCCTATAATCTATACACATCCTAAGTTTGTTCCCTTTTATAGGGACTATAACTACATTGGCTAACCATTCGGGATATTTCACCTCCTGAATCGACCCTATTTTGAGAAGTTTAGTTACATCGTCCTTTACGAATACGTGCTTTACCTCCAACTGAGGTCTTCTTTTTTGCTTTATCGGTTTGAACCTAGGGTCCAGGCTTAGCCGATGTGTTGTTATCGATGGTGGGATCCCTGTCATGTCTAAATGGGACAAAGCAAAACAATTTATGTTATTAATAAGAAATTGATAAGCTTTTTCCTGAGTTCGGGGGTCAATCCCATTCCCAGGTATACCTTTCTATTGAGAAGATACTCGATCAATATAACTTGTTCCGGCTCTTCGACCGTTGATTTGGTGGCGTCAGAATCTTCGGGGATGATAAAAGTTCGAGGGGTCAGAAAATCCTCCTCCTCTACTTCCATCTCCTACTTCCCCGATTCGGTCGAGGTTGGCGGCTGTGATTGCTATTTGATTTCTCGTTTACCTTTGATGCTTAACCTTTTCGAGGTTGGTAGTGTCGATATCGGTGTTACCTCATCGACCACAAACATTTCCTTCGCAACATGCTGCTCCCCGTACACTTTTTTACACCGTCCGACATCAGGAATTTCATCACTTGGTGGAGAGTCGAAGGTACTGCCCTCATATTGTGGATCCAAGGCCTTCCGAGTAGGACATTGTACCTCATGTCGCCCTCGATTACGTGGAACTTGGTATTTTGGATGGTCCCAGCCACGTTTACCGGTATTATAATCTCCCATTTAGTTGTTTCACTGGCCATATTGAAGCCGTTTAAGACCCGAGTTGCGGGCATGACTTGATTTTGCAGACTAAGCTGCTCCACGACCCTCGATCGGATGATATTTGCAGAGCTACCTGGATCCACTAAAACATGCTTAACTTGAACTTTATTTAACAAGATAGAAATTACCAGAGCGTCGTTGTGGGTCTGAGAAATGCCTTCGGCTTCTTCGTTGTTGAATGATAAAGTGCCTTCGGGTACATAATATCGAGGTTTATTTTTCCCTAGTGATTGGTACCTTTGTGTGTTTGAGTATGGGTACCTGTGGAGTGTCGACCCCACCGACGATCATATGAATGATATGTTGGGGTTCCCCCTGTTCATTTTTTCTGTTGGCATCCCTTTCTCTGAAATGATTCCTGGCTCGATCGCTAAGGAACTCTCGAAGGTGGCCCTTATTGAATAGACGGGCTACCTTCTCCCTTAATTGTCTGCACTCCTCGGTCTTGTGGTCATGTGTGTCATGATATTTGCACATTGAATTTTGGTTTATTTGGGAAGGATCGGTTTGCATGGGTCTGGGCCACCTAGTATCTTTGATCCTTCTGATTGTCGATACAATGCCTGATGCATCGATGCTAAAGTTATATTCCGATAATCGAGGTGCCTCTATAGGATCAGCATATTTGTCAAAACCACTTTTGCCCATAAGTCCCTGAGAATTCTGTCCTCGATCACTTCTTCGATTGTTCCGGGCGAAAATTGCGTGTCGAACCATTGTTCCTTCGATCTATGGTATATGGTTGATATCAGTCTCTGTTCGACCTTGGCTCTCTGTCGATGTCCCTCTGGTTACTGCCGACCTGTTCGGATGTACTGAACCGGAAGGAGCTCCTAATTGGTCATCCTCGACCTTGATTTTTGATTGATATCGATTGTGCACATCTGCCCAAGTTACAGCTGGATACTCGAACAAATTTTGTTTCAACCGACGTGATGCTATCGAACTTCGCTCGTTCAACCCTTGGGTGAAAGCTTGAACGGCCCAATCATCTGTGGCCGGTGGCAATTCCATGCGTTCCATTTGAAATCGGGACACGAACTCCCTCAGCATCTCATTATCCCTTTGTTTTACCTTGAAAAGGTCTGATTTCCTTGTTGTGACCTTTATGGCCCTAGCGTGTGCCTTTACGAAAGGATCTTCTAACATGAAAAATGAGTCGATGGAATTTGGTGGCAAGTTATGATACCAAATTATTACTCCCTTCGAGAGGGTCTCTCCGAATTTTTTCAACAACACAGATTCGATTTCATCATCTTCTAAATCATTACCCTTGATGGCACATGTGTAAGAGGTGACGTGTTCGTTGGGGTCGGTCGTTCCGTTATATTTAGGGATCTAGGGCTTACGGAATTTCTTGGGGATTGGTTTTGGAGCTGCACTCGAGGGAAAAGGCTTTTGCACGAATTTTTTAAAATCCAACCCTTTTATCATTGGTGGTGCCCCGGGGATTTGATCGACCCTGGAGTTATATGTTTCTATTATTTTATCGTTTGCCTCGATCCGTTTTGTGAGCTCCTCGAGTATCTTAGCAATTTCGGGATTAGTTCTCGATTCTTGCTCATTTGATCTTACTATGGCCGGCTCCGTTCTGTGGGCAATTTCTCGGGGTGGACTGGACTCCAACCTGCTCGGTACCTGGGTTTGGCTCTGCAACTGAGCTATCGCTACTTGTTGGGCTTGCAATATTTTGAAAATCATATACAAGCTAACTCTGTTTTGTTCAACGTTAAGGGTGTCTCGAGCTGCAGATCAAGTACCACCATGAATGCTATTTTCAGGTTCAGAACGTTGATTTGCCTATATGGCCACATGCGAATTAACGTCTAGTGGTATTTCGACTCAAGCTTCAACGGCATCGACAAGCGGCCTTTCGGCCCTTGGGCCTCAAGTTGTTGTTTTCATCTTGAAGGCCTGCTTCGTTGTCGATAGGTAAGACCATTAATCTAGAGTTTGTCATTGCTAATCCGAAATCAAAGACACTTCCAAAAGACAAGTGTAAAATGGTGTGTATTGCAGATTTGTATCAAATAACCACTGTTATCCTTAGCCCCACGGTGGACGCCAAACTGTTTACCCGAAAAATCGGATAGAGTTAAATTTGTACGTAGTTCTAAAGGTATGTGGTATAACTTGATACAAATCGTAAAGAGAAATAGAAATATCCAATCTTGACTATAAAGAATGAAAGATAAATGAGCAAAATAAGATGAAGTAATGGAGCTTAAAAGGTTAATCTTTTTGAGAAATAGTATTTTTGTTACAATGTGTGAATGTCTTGATGCCTCCTACAGAAACAATAATCATCCCTTTTATAGTGGAGGGATCCTACTTTAGATATAATAAAAAATACATAGTGAGGACCCATGATGAATCAGCTTTTTCTTAATTTTCGCCAGGATTATCTCCCCTAGTGCGGTTGTAACGGCTCTTGTTTATGAGCTCGATATTGACTCGAGCTCGGGGTCGGTGTCGGTCGGTTTCTGACTCATAAGCTCGATAATTTTGCTTCGCCTCATAGTTCGATTTGGATTCTAGCTCGATAATAATATCGAGCTTGACGTTGATCGGTCCTAGAACTCGAAGCCTGATGACTTGACTTCGGACCTCAACCTGATATTACGAAGACGCTTTTCAATCAATGTATTACCATCTCGACCAGTTCGTACGAACGACTAATCGGTTTTGGTCGTATACAGGTATTAAAAAGGACTGTCCAACGTAATTTTTAGTATACAAAACTGCAAATGTTTATTTGTAAAAATAGTTAATAGCATCTTAAAGTACTTACTTTTAATTAGCTAACCCAAACGAGCTCTATATATACACAAATATTGTAAAAAAAATTACTCTATAAAGTAATTATCTAGTTATAACAAGTTATTTCATTTATTTTCCATGTTATTAGAATAGACTTGCTACAAACAGCTAGTACTTGTTAGTTGTTACAAGTCAGTATAACGTAATTCTTTTGGAAAAAGTTACAAACTGCCTCTTTCAGTAAACAACAGCTAAACTCTAAGAATAGCATATCACTTGTTATTAGTAACAAGTGCTTAGTTAACTAAACAAATTGCTCATATTAGTAAAATTTGCTTAGTTAACTAAACAAATTGGTCGTATTAGTAACAAGTGCTCAGTTACTAAAAAAATTGCTCGAATCCGGATTAGTTGGACCAGAACCAAAAAAAAAACTAATAAATTACCCTTTTGTTTGTGAAAATTTGTATCGATCAAACCCAATAAAAAAATGTGAATATAATTGGAAAAATGACATTGTATAGCCGCTAGAATAATAGCCGAAAATATTTTATATATATATATATATATTAGTAACAAGTGCTCAGTTACTAAAAAAATTGCTCGAATCCGGATTAGTTGGACCAGAACCAAAAAAAAAACTAATAAATTACCCTTTTGTTTGTGAAAATTTGTATCGATCAAACCCAATAAAAAAATGTGAATATAATTGGAAAAATGACATTGTATAGCCGCTAGAATAATAGCCGAAAATATTTTATATATATATATATATATATATATAAATTTTATGCTCGTTTATCGTTACCGAATATAAATAGTTTCGGACACGAGCTAAAAGTGACGTTGCCCAATATAATTGGGTATAAACCCACTCTTCACCTAGCTCAGCCCATAAGACTAATTCAGCTAGTCAAAAGTAGGCCCATCAAAATTCAAAACTTACAGGACTTCCTAGCTTATTTCTTCCTACATGTCCTTAAATCTAAAATCTGTTTGAACTTCAAGAAAATTATGTATAATATCTTAGAGAAAAATGGCAGAAAAGTGAGATGATAAAAAATATCGGGAAAAATATCAACCTTAAAGGTTATTACATAGTTATGAGAGAAAATCTTTCAGAAAATAATAAAAATAACAACAACAACAACAACAAAGGCAAAAAGTATCAATATCCGCTCTTCAACTGATTTTATAGTGAAGATCCATGTACAAAAAATAAGTATTCCCTATATCCCGTTTTAAATCATACTATCACTATTTATGGATTCAAAATTTTCTTCACTACAAATCTATAATATTGCAATAATTCTTAACAATTGTTTTAACTATAATAATGGTGAACTTATAGAACTAGATGTTATCTCAAATGAAAATTAGAAGTTGGTTCTTGAATCTTCACTGAACTTTAAAGTGCTAACATTTCGTACCTCGAAACCTGCCAATATTAATGAAGGGAGTAAAAGTTTAAAGAAATTTAACTTTTACATTTATTCACTAATACTTGGAGAAAATTAGGTTTAAGTTGCTACTTATGAAGTGACTGGAGTTATACAAAAACCAAAAGAATTAATTTCAACAATAAATATGAAATGGATATGGAATTGTTTGTCAACTTTCACATCACAATTAATTAAGTTAATAAACAAGGATGGGCACATTGGTGATCGTTTGACATTGGGACACTATAATTAATGGAGTATGCTCTTTTATAAACGTCCCTTATACTTGTCATGTCTAATTCTTTCACTATAATATCTGATCAATGTATTATTCCAATTAAATACTTATACCATTTTGATTGCTTTCTTTGTAGTCGTCGGTTCGTTCTTGACACATCGATTGGATGTTCATAATCTGAAGTAAAAGGATTCAAATCTTATTCCTCTAAGGTTCAATATAGCGCGTTTACTACTATACTACCCATCTAGATTTAAATTCTCAACACTTATTTTATACACATCTTATAGATTTAAATTAGCAATTGTTTACGAAAGAAAAAGAAAGAAAGTAAAAATGAGAAGAAGAACAAGAGGGATAAGAAGACTCTTGCGCTGAAACGGATGTAAATCTCCTACTGTTACATCAACAAAAATTAAGCATCAATCTCAACCAATTTGGGATTACCATTTAAACTAGTAAAAAGTAGAAGTAAAAATAAAAAGTAATAGTAGCTTGCTGTATTTTTTTACTGGAATATAAATTTCTCACAAAATTAAATTAAAAGAAGTTTTACAAAATATGAAACCTAAAATGCATGACTGGAACATGTTCTCAACTACTAATTGGTATCACTTTATTCTTTCGATTAACAATAACTATTGCAATAACTATTGCAATACTTCTTTCTTAGGGTTGCCTTAAATTATTGACGACAACATCGAACATATACGTGTTGTGTGTGTACTTTAATACGGTGGACTTTTTATATGTGAATAATGTGTATAGTGAGCGTTATTTGGTTCAAAAATTGATTGTATATAATAATAATAATAATAATAATAATAATAATAATAATAATATAAGATAGAAGCTTCTATACAAATACATTCCGGTGGAATTTTGGCAAGAGTCGGTTGCTCTAGAAGTGAGCAACATTCACTTCCAACCAAGAGTTTGTGAGTTCGAATCACTCCAAGAGCAAATTAGGAAGTCCTTGGAGGGAAGGAGCCAAGGGTCTATCGAAAACAGCCTATCTACCCTAATGTTTGCGTACACGCTATATTTCCCAGACTCCACTAGTGAATTATACTGGGTTGTTGTTGTCGTATACTAATACATTAAAATGCAAGTAATCCAACTTCTAACAATGAGATTACTCGACACGTGGACACTTTCGCCTGGGATCTTTCTTTAAAGTTGTCTTGTATTGCAAATAGTAATCACGTACGTTGAATTAAGATCAAGCTAATAAATGTATCACATACCTTAGACATTTTAGAGTTGCACAATAAGGTCTAGATTAGAGTAGACATGCGATCTAATTAATTAATGATGTATTAATTAAGTAACAAGTTGCTAAAAACACTAAAAGAATATCAATTACTTTCTCGCTTGGTTAATTAAAAAGAGTAAGGAGTAACCAAGTATTACTGGTTAAAAAGTTAAGTTACGAGATGTTTAACGTGATATTATAGGTAACTCGAATTCTGACTTCTTGGCAATAAACTGTCTCATAACCTAAAAATTCAGTTTCAAGAATGCAGAAATTAAAGAGGAAAAAACTTCGAGTACTACAGTTGGATTAGAGTTAATGAAGATTTAAGATTGATAATTTAGCGGATAAATTAATTTCCTTGAAAGAACTTTGTAACCGAAGAAATTCAAAAAATAGTTAAATTTACAAGTGGTAATTGCAAAATAGTCACAGTTTCAAAAGTAATCTAAATTTAGTCATTTTTCAAGTAAAGATAAATCTGAACGAAAACACTGTTCAAAATCCGGAAAATATTCCAACATAATATATTGAGTTCCAGTATATTATACCGGTATGTTGGAGCTCCAGTATAATATACCGGTCCAGCATAATATGTTGAAAGTTCATAAACAGGTGCTTCAATCTCCAGTATATTATGCTGGAACTTTCCGCGTGTTGGAGTTCCAGTATAATATGCTGGAAGTTCATACACATGTGCATCAATCTCTAGTATATTATGCTGGACCGGTCCGTATTGCAACAAAATAGTAGTTATTTTTCAATAACTTTACAAACGTTGACTATTTTTGAATTACCAATCCAAAAATTAGTTAGCCCGTATTATTTTTACCTTTGTAGCATTTCTACCGCTCCAACTAGGCTCGAAATATTTGCGCAAATGGTTAGTTACCCAAAAGAAAATTGAAATGAATATAGCCAAATATCTAGCCAATGCATTATAAAACCTAGTCGCCCTAGCATTTTTACAGTTGTGGTTTGGGAGTTGGACATGTTTAATTACTTAATTATTCATTTCACCAAATATCTATTGATGAGTCACCTAACACTAATTCTACTCTAAAGTTTTGGTAGGGACGTCTGGCAAACAATATAATACACACAGATATGACAAATAATTGACATTTGGGTGCGTCAAAAATATTGCAGCACTCCTTGTTTGATTAATCTTTTTGTTTCTGTTTTTAAGTTATATCCAGTTCATGTGCCTTTGACTATTACTAAAAAGCTTTCCAATCAATACACACACACACATATATATATATATATATATATATATATATATATATATATATATATATATATATATATATAAAAAATTGTTCATCAAATATAATCCTCTCAGAATTTCTCTCCCTTCTTCCTAGGATCGTACAGAATGTCGTCCTTTGCAGTTTGCAGTGATTGAAAAACGATTTGATAAACTACGGAGAAAAGACAGTATTCTTTTTGCCAAAAGTACAATGATCACTTCTTAACTTTTTTATATTTCAAAAAAGATATTTAACTCAAATATAGTTAAGAAAAAAAGATTACTCCGTCCGTTTACTTTCATTTATTCATAATTTTAAAAATATATTTTTATTTTTATTCATCCACTTTCGCATATCAAGAGAAAAATAATTTATTTTTCTTGTTATGCCCTTAAACATTAATTATTCATTTCAAATTATTTTTCAAAGTACATTAAGACTATACATCAATTAATATGAGGATCATGATGAATTATGTACTTTATTTATTATTTCTTAAGGGCGTGCAAAGTCAACGACAAACAAAAATGAACTAAAATAGTATGTACTTTGGAGCAGAGGGAGCAGTTGGATTTGATCAAGAAAAAAGAATAGTAACTAATTTATATTTAATGCAAAATTGCCGTTTCAAACACAGAACTCTTTTGGTTAATTAAGTTGATGATTAGTGGGACAGTACAGGTAATTTCAGGTAATTAAGTTCTGGTGATTAGCGAAAAAACAGTGCTATCCTATTCCCAGTCGCTTGAAAATTCTTCACTAGTTGGACGGACAAAGAGACAGTTGTATGATGTCGTCTTATCTTGTGGAATCCCGAAATAAAAAATAAGTCAAATTAGAGAGAGGAAATGTATGGTTAAGGGTGTGCTTGTCACGAAGAAAAATATTTTTCACGAAAATACTTTATTTTTTGTGCTTGGCAGTAAGTAAAAAATATTATCGCAAGTATTTATATATGATCTAAACAAATTGGGGTTGGAGGAGGGCGGTGAGTGGGAGCGTAGGTGGGGTTGGGATGTTTACCAAGGGAGGATTGAAACCATTAGTCGGAGAGTTTCGAAAAATATTTTTTTACGCTCTTGCTATATGAAAGTCATTTTTTCAGTATTAAAGAAAAATATGTTTGCATGAAAAATATTCTTGAAAATATTTAAACCAATCAAATATAAAATAATTGAAACTCCACACAAAGACACCCTAAGTCTATGTTGTTTTATGTAGTATTAAATCTATGTCATTTTATATAATCTTATACTCTACTAGAATTGATCATTGCCCTACTCGCGCAGTACATAACACAGTACCCCACCAAACCACTCTTGACGTTGACATTGATAAAATACATAGTACTATTGCTGTAATTGACATCAAGGGTTAAAGAAAGATCTTTTTCTTTTTAGTCTCTCAAGAGTTAAATAATAGTACTAATTATTAACAAGTAGAATAATGTGTCAAGAAATTAGATAGTCATCTTTTAGTTTTAAATTATGAAATAGATGATCGTTTAATCTAAGTAATTACTTGAGGATGGTAATTTCAAGTGGTCGTTTATTTTAAATTGGGATAGTTGAGTCACACCTCACAAGAACGTTGCTTTCATGTCAAATCATTTTGTTGAGAATAGTATTCTTGATTTTGTACATTCTTTAGAATATATATATATAGCACACTTTGTTTGAATATTCTGCATGTGGACCCCTTAATGAAAAATAAAGGACGTTTGAAATCATTCATTCCAATATAATCTCAATTCTTTGCAATAATGTTTATTTTTTAATCAACATTATCCATAGCTACCTTTCACTTTGAATGAGTGCCATACCCTGCAATCTGCATTATATAAGTGTAAGGTCAGTGTCAGACATCTTCCTTTTTGTAATTTTTTTTTAACAATTTATCGGTTTTCTTGCCCCAAAATTGCGGATTTTTTTCGCATTTTTGATATTGTTTGCTTCATAATGGAACCAAAAGTGACGGCACAATGCTAACTTTTCAAGCAGGTAAATGAATTATGTTAATTAAGCCTGCTAGGATCAATAAAAACTCTTTAAATACGGGAACCAAATGTTATGCTGACTACTTTAGTAGAACAATGCCTAAAAAGGTTTATTCTTACTCCTTATTTATATATAATTATAATATTAAATTTAATTTATATATACTGATCGTTTAAAGAATTTTTAAATCATCCGATCACCTAAATATATTTACAAGTTGTCATCCACAAAAAGTAGAATTTACAATCTTGAAAATAATATAATTTACCCATTACAACAGATATAAATAATGTAATAGTATAATATAACCTTTTAAATAAACATTGTTTTTTCTTTTTGAATAAAAAAAATATTTGATAAGTCATGACAAATATGACAGCCTTCATATGGCACAATCGTGGCAAACCAACTGTTACATGAATTTTTAATTGCATGAGATAGATTTGTCAGTATTGACTATTGAGTTAATGCTTTGAGCATTTTACGTCTTGTTTCTGATATTCATTACAGTAAAACGTAGATATTATATTATATGTACGAGATAAGTTAATTTGTGATTATATCAACTATTATATTCCATCATCTTTCTTATTTTTGATTTACGTCAGTAGTCTTCCAATCCTATTGTCCATGAAAATTGAGTTCATTTTTGACCTCGTCGTGATACTACAGGAAGATTCGAACTTTTAAACCAATGGTTAGAGGATCACACAATATTCATTATTTCTTTGTGAATTGTGACATAAATAAAAGGATATAAAGCAAGGGGTGTGTAGAGATCGTGCTCTCATCGTGATTTCACATCAATATCTTATTTTCTGTTGTTAACTATAGTGGGCCCATATGTTTGATTTTCAATCTCATCATCATTAACTCATTGTCCAATCTGATAATTACTTTACATAATGGATAACTAAGTGTTTGTTATACATCGGTATATATGGACCGTTTAGGTATACGTTTACAAAGTTTGGAATTGCATTTAAGATTCAAAAATCAATAAGGAATGAATGGGAAAGGAGGATGGTTATTTATAAGCTGACTTGATACAAAAAAATGGGTCAGAATCGCTCAAATGGGTCAAGCAATTGGGTTTAGGTTTTTTAAAATGGGTAATATATGAAAAAACTGGATTTTTTACAGTAATTTGTTGTGGAAATTAGCTGGAATACGACTAGTACTTTTGTTATACATAGGTATAATAATATAGAGATACATTAGAGGGAGAACTAGCGGCATAGCGTACGGCTCAAAGAGAGATTAATTTTAAGGTTAGCAATAAATAATTGCATCAAATATTCAAAAGATAATTTATTGGGTATTAGCAATAGACTATTACTAATAGTAAACAAAAATTAGCCAGGAAATTGTGTAAGAATTGATAACGTATAATCTACTTTATGAAGGTAATGGAACACATTTTTAGCACTGTTAAATGTTAATGATAGATAGATAACGTCTTGAGAAATAAATAATTGCATCAAATATTCAAAAATGTTTTCAAAAACCTTTTAAAAATTTGTCCATACGGCAGTGATCAAACATATATGAATACTTTAATCAAACTTTTCTTCCTTTTCTTCCTTTTCTACTTGGTCATGATCATCTGAAGTTTCAACGAGTTCATAAGTCTCATAAATACTCACTACTTCAGTAATGATAATTAATATCTTTTCTTTTTTTACTAAAGCGATGAACTTTTATTTAAGACAGAATTTAAAGAGAGTGATTATTACAACAAGAAACTGATCTTATTTTGACCCACAAAACCATTTTCCCCTCCATTTTGTTGGAGGTTGGAAAAGCAAAGCCTTTTGACAAACTCTGCCTATTCTTTTAGACTGGCACATAATACTTTGTTTTCACAAATTTTGGGAACGACTTTACAGGTTTATGTTGGTCAAATTGACCAGAAGAAGCTTCTATATATCCAGATAGACCAAGAAAATAAAGAAAGAAATGTAAGGATGGAAAAATCATTAATTAAATATACTATAGAATAAAATGAACGGTCAAAAAGTCAAGTCTTAAGAAAGTAATGAAAGGGTTGGTCTTTGTTATGAACAAAGTAAACTTAGTTGTGAACGTAACAGACAAATTGTCTTCCTCAAAAGTCGTTTCTTGGCAGAGGAAAGAGTAATTGGAAAATATTCTTAGCCATGTACAATTTGAATCAAAAAATAATTTTATAAATTTTTTATGTATTTTATTTATTAATCTTTTGTATTTTCATCGCATCTTCTATAAATAAGTTATTATTTGTATGGATAAAAGTAGTGTTGAAATTCATGTAATAAACATTGATGTATGTTTAAAATGATCGAAAAGCCTTTGTAATTGTGTACATAAAAAAAGAGCTGATTAATAGCAGATTTTTAAGTTCAAATTAGTTAGAATACAAATTAACTTATGTCTCAATTTACTTTAAATTCTAAATTGATTAGACATGATTATTTTAATACATGTGAATTAATGATAAATGCAATAAGGGAGAAGGACTTGAGCGAAACCGAGAGATGGACAAACGATGCAAATGGAACGGAGAGCGAGTTAGGATTTTGTTTTGAAAATAATATTTTGGAAATTACAGAAAGTACTAAGAATATAATTTGGTCGAATCAATGAGTAAATTTCATGGGTGGTCACTCAACTTTGTGTTCATTATTCAAAAGTCATTTTTTTTTTGTTACGTAAAAGTCATTCAACTTTATATTCATTACCCTGAAATCACTTTTCTTTCTTTTGTTACACAAAAATCATTTGTCTATCCTCTAGTTATCACAATAATCACTTTGACTAGATTTTACAAATCTTTCACCTGAAAAATCTATTATGCCCTTGATATTATTAATCATTCCATTTATGTAATACCTTCTATTATATGCTACATAATATACTTTTACCCAGGTATTTTATTTATAATTAAAATAACTTGATATTATTTTATTTATTTTTTTATAATATATTCGTACATTTAATTTTTTTAACGATAATTTTCAAGATATATAAGTATAATTATTAAATTTGTCAGTAAATATTACCGTGAACAAATCTCAAGTCCACGCTCTTAACCATGCTTAATGAAATATTTTTAATGATCAGCCAAGTCATACTCATTAATTCAATAAATAAAATACTCGTATTTAGCATAATGCCACATCGGATTAATACTTTCAAATAAATAATATTAGCGTATAAAGCTTTAAAAATCTTAATATTAAATACAAATATCTTTGAAACTTTTTTCAAAATTTGTATTGACTATAAAAAAACTATCATTTGTTAAACAAATCAGTTTGTTATTATTTCAAATAAATATAAAAAATAAATATTTTTTATGGTTTTTAGATTTAAAATATGTTCATGTTTAAATATGATTAAACAAATTGAGTGCCGTGAAAAAAAACTAAATGTATGGATATATTATAAAAATAATAAATAAATAATTTAAAGTTATTTTAATTATAAGTAAAATACCTAATTAAAAATATATTATATAGTATATAATATAAAAACCGATACACTCATCCCAAACTGATTTAATTGATTTGATTTAACGATGTTAAAGATAAAAACAAAAGGGGGTTGGGAGCTAGTCTGCTTGAATTTTTAATTCGGAAAAATAATTACTAGCTCAAATAGGACGAGCTACGTAAAATAGTACTTCTAGACCCTAGTATTGTATGTAATTGCATAAAAAGTTTGGTGGAATCATTGACTGAATTTTATAATCCTTATGCTACTAATATACTAATGGTGTGGTTTGTATATAGACTTAGGAACCGTTTGTTTCTTAGTAAACTATTGTGCACAATATGATTATCTTCTAGAAGTCTTGTACAAAATATTAGAAGAGCACATGGATAAGTTATTTATTTATTCATTAGGATTCTGAAATTAATTGACTATAATGGAACCTGCAATTATTAATTAGTTAATCTCAAATTCTCAACGTTAATTGGTCAAATATAAATGCCGTCCTATTTATGCGAATAACAAAGCTCATCAAAGAGTAGAAAACAGAATAGATAGTTCAGCCTTTCAGGACTTTCCTGTGATATTAAGTTGACATCACTGGGAAAAGCTGTTTTCCGTTTTTGCCCATGCATGGATAATAAATAAAACGCTTTCTAACAAAGTCTTCAATTAGTCTTGTTTGTCCTTTAAATTGGAAATTGGAAATAAATAAATACAAATATATAAAAAGCAATATATTCCTTATATTATTATGTCATAACTTTTTATTTTATATCACTCAATTCATATTATTTATCTTTTAAGATTTTGTAACAGTCCAACCCACTAATGATATTGTCCGCTTTAGATCTAGGTCTGCACGGCTTTAAAACGCGACACTAAAGTCTAAGTTATGTCTACTTATATACTCAGCATTTCTCCTGTGTTTTGTCGATGTGGGATTCGCCTAAGGTGTCATATACACTTTCCCCTAGGGACTCAGCGTTCTCGCTAAGGTTTGCCCCACCATCGTTCAAGGTTGCACGTAGAGTGGCTCTGATACTAAATTGACCATGTTTTGTTCATCGGATTGGCTTATACCATAAATTGGTCATGTTCTCCGATCTGTAAGTTATTAGCACTACATACCTCTTGCTAGAACATGCTAGAGCTTGTAATGCTTTAATTTTTTTTTTCCCGTTAAAATCCTCTAAGGAACTTCCGATCTATCAGATAGTAAACTTGGTGGTTTCAATTTTTGGAACTCTATTAAGGAAATATCTTTGTTCCCTACCATCTTCTAGGTGCAAGGACTCTGGAGCCCTTTTCTGTTGCCTATTCTTCTCATGTCTATCTATTATATACATCAAGATCTCAATTTTCCTTTTCATGGAGGTGAAAACCTTTGTAATCCTCTATTGCTATAGTAGTGGACTAGTACAAATTTTTGAAATGGACTCTATTATACATCTTACCAATATGAAAGCCCTTCATTGTGGCACAATGATCCTTTTATTAGCCTTGTATAATACTTCTATTGCATTCTTGTGCTGGGAGATAGTTGTCTGTCCATTGGCAATATTTGATGTCTTGGAACCTCTAGCCAAATTCTATTATCAATTATTGGTCCAAGCTATATAGGAACAAAATAAATAATTACAGATTCAGTTATTTGACTCTAATCGCCACACACGTACATAGGAATAAGAAAGAAGACAAGACACATCCTATTATGTACTCACAAAATCACGATTATGAAAATGGCCGGCTACATAAGCATAATTGAGATCCTACTATCGATGTGTGCTTCAGTAGTTACATGAATAATCTAAGGCTCTGATACCAACCTATAACAACTCAACCCACTAGTGATATTGTCCGCTTTGAATCTAGGTCCGCACGACTTTAAAACGCGTCACTAAAGTCTAAGACATGTCTACTTATATATCCATCATCTCTTCCGTGTTTTGTCGATATGGAATTCGCTTAGGGTGCCATAGATTTTTGCATACTCCTTCAGAATTTTTTTTCGAATGACACTAGTAGATGTATCTTATCTGGAAAGAGAGAAATATGCGATTATTTCGGAACAAGCAGAAAATACCTGCTATACTAATCATAATTAGAGAACTCATACAAGAAGTTTACTGCGAGGGAGCCATGAAGAGTAGACTAGCAAAGAGGCATGAAACATATTGGCTTCTTTAATCACTTGAAAGGAATTTATACTTTCTTTAATCATATTGACATGAGAAGAATTGCAACTTATAGTACTTTTCATATAATTTTTGAATATTTAAATTTTAATTTTAAAATATTAAATTAATATAATCTAATTTAATTTCAAAAAATATTTAAATTGACTCTAAAAAATGAAACATGATATTTAAAAGGTACAAATAAAATATATTTTTTTATTTTTTCACCGCGGAGTGAGTACTTCTTTTAGTAAATTCTTTATGCATTTGTATGAATATAGAAATAAGTCAATCAAGATTCAAGAATGATAGGCAAATGCAATCACCTCTGCAAGGGTCAATTGGTTTTTTGGCCTTTTACAAACTTATTTTTAATTTTATGATCCGATTTTTTTTTTATATATAAGAGATTTACTTTTACACATAAGAGATATTTCATTTATACATAAGAGATCTAAGAAAGACATTTTCTTAAATTCAACATTGTAAAAGGCAAGAAGACCTAAAAACTCTGCAATCAAAGATAAGGAATAAAGGTAATAAATGTCGATAAAATAAGTTCCTACTTTACACTAGCATACAAGTTGAGACCATCAGTGATGTCATCGTCGGGTCGGGCAGAGTTTCGGGCCAAGTAGACCAAACGTGTCAATTTCTAAGTCTGAATACGTGAAAACAAGAAAACATACAATTCCAAATTAGAAGAGAGGAAAATATCCATCCACCACTTGGACTAATTCTTCGTCCTTCTTTTTTTTTTGGATATTAATATAATTCTCGTGACCCTTCGAAAGTTACAAAAATTACATCCACTTGGACCAAGTCTTCTTTTAAGTTTTACATATTTATTTGTTTTCCAACTTAACAAAAGCGAAAAGACCAAATATCATCCATTTCCAATAAAAAAGGACAAAGAAATGTCACGTAAAACTGGCAGTCTTCAGAAATTGATTTAATTGGTTTGATTTTTTATGATATTAAAGATAAAAGCAAAAGGGGATTGGAATTCTAGTCTGCCGAACTTTAAATTCGGAGAAATAATTTGGTCAAATAGGATGAGATACTTAAAATAGTAGTATTATATTATGTTTTTTCAACAAAAGTTTTAGTGGAACTATTGACTGAATTTTATAATCCTTACGCTACTAACTAATAATGTGATAATTTAGACTTCGGGACCGTTTGTTTATTAGTTTGTTTGACCAAACTTTCAAAAATTTACTTAATTTTATTAGTGCCTTTTGTTATAAGTACTTTTCGAAAAAATAATTTTAAAGAGTAGTAGTTTGTATTTGTATAATCAATTTGAAAAATATATTTCCAATATTAAAACAACAATTGTGCTCGCAAATTTTCAAAAGTGATTCAGGAGAAAAGTTACTTTTTTTCTACTCTTCAACAACACTTATTTTTTTCCTAAAAACTTGCCAAATACCTTACTCCTTTAACATAAGTGTTTTTTTAATTTGAAAAATTAATACTTTTACCTTCCCAAAAACTTGACGTAGTAAGGTATGGTATACACAATGATTATCTTCTAGAAGTCTTGTACAAAAATAAGAAAAGAGCCGCACTGGGTTAAGCACATGGGAAAGTTATTATTGATTCATTAGGAGATTTTTGAAACTGATTAACTTAATGGAACTTGCCATTATTAGTTGGTTAATCTCAAATTCTCAACGTGTAATTGGTCAAAAGTAAATGGCTTCAAATTTATGCGAATAACAAAGTTAATCAAAGAGTAGAAAATTGAAGAGATAGTTTCAGCCTTTCAGGACCTCCCCGTGCTATTAAGCTAACGTTTGACCATATTTTTAAATTTATTTTAAAAATATTAATTTGGGTAAAGTTTGATTTGGAAATGAAAATATGTCTAGACATCATTTTTCAAAACATATTTTACTTTTTTTTTTTGTTGAAAAAATATGAAACATGACTTATACCCATAAGTTCTAAAAACTATAAAAAAATACTCAACAATACCAAACAAACAAACAAATCTGCTAATCCTGTATATGCATAACTTTCATCGATTCCATCCATTATCATTAACACACACCATAGTCTTGAACATAGATAAGCTTGGCACAAAATAATTATTTTTATAATAAACTACACAATACACTATCCTAAAATCATAACATGATATTTTAAAATCAACTACTAGTAACACAATCACTAGCTACTACAATTCCAAATTTGCAATAATATTACAAGATCCATCAGTCCAAAAAAATGATAGTAACTAGCCGGTGGATTAATTGGGTTATAATAGATTATGCGTTTTTATAAAATATAAAAGTTTGGGGTAATTTTTAAAATTGTTAAAAAATTCAAAGGTAATATTTTGGACCAAAAGAGGTGTAGAGCTAGTTTTGAGATTTGAAAATTTTATTTTTAAAATCTGTCAAAATATGGATAAAATATGGATAAAATTTATAAACAAAATATGGATAAAATTTTGTTTCCATAACTTTGAGTACGTCTGGAGGAAGACCCACCACCTGACTGATGACTGGACTGAGTTGGTGCTACTGATCCCTTATTGAAGGAACCCCTTCCTCCTCCACTAGATGTACCATTAAATTTGTCCGCTGTCCGGGCTTTCTTGTTATACTCTTTTTCTTCTCTCCTTTGTTGTCTGTCTTTTTCTAAGTGCTTGGCGAAACCCACAATAGAGGAGAAAGTTGTCATTCCTAGCGTTGCAGCTGATGTCGTATCCTTAATGCGGTAAGCCAAACCGCCAACAAACCTACGGATCTTTGCTTTTTCTGTCTTAACTTGAAGAGCATGCTTAGCCAAACTTATGAATTCCATGTAGAGTACTCTTGCACACTTTTATTCCCTTGCTTGAGCTGCTCAAACTCTATAGCCTTAGCTTCCCTATCCTCTTCTGGTATAAAATTATCCATGAAGGCCTCTTCAAATTCTTCCCAAGTAGGCGGACCATCATCTTCATCTCTTTCATTTTCCCACATCTCGAACCAAGCGCCACCCACATCTTTAAGCTGGTAAGCAGTCAGCTCCATAGCTTCATCATCAAATGCTTTCATTGCTCGGAGGGATTTCTTGACACCCTCCAGCCACAATATTGGATCTTTATCAACTATAGTACCATGGAACAATGGAGGACTCAGCTTCAAAAAACCATTCACTCTTGAGGACTCAGAATTGTTCTGTCTATTTGATTGAGGTGGAATCTCGGCTCTTCTCTCGTTCTGGTTGTCCATGAAGGCTTTAAACATCTCCATAATACTATTGACATCATTAAACATCTGACCCACCTCTAGAGATATAGTTGTATATGTCGGAACTGCTGTTGGGGGTGGCATTGGATCCTAAGGTACTTGCTTATCATGTTCCACCGCTTCTTCATGTTCAACTCGGTGTACTTGAACCCCATTTGTGGATTTACCATTCCTTTTTCTGAATTGAAGCCTTCTTAGTTCTACCTTGAGCCACAATAGTAGCAATAGTTTCTTGAGCAGCATCTTGAGTGTCGGTGTCAGAGTTGCGAGTACGAGCCATTTCTGCGAGTTTTGGAGAAACGAATACATTAAATAATTTCTTAGAGGTAGGCTCTACTGTACTATCTAAAGTATGAGAAAAAAATGAGACTTTTCTTAAATTCTTGTAGCCTCCTATTTATAAGTATGACGTGCTTCATACCCATAAATAAGACTCTACTGACACGGCTTCATAGACCCCCTAGGACTCCATAAAGCAGTCTCTGATACCAAGTTTGTCACGACCCATTTTCTGAACAAGCCGTGACTGGCACTCGGTCGCTAAATTTGACTGAGCGAACCATCTACGCTTATCAAAATTATTATAACCTCAAACTCTATATGTAACAAGAAAATATTTTAACTCCAAAATGCTATTCATAGTACTAAAATACTGCAAAGTTATTATCAAAAATACCTGAATCTTAACCCACCGACTGTGTGTATGAAGCCTCTACTGATAAACTGACGCACTGCTCAGGACATGAGATTTTCTGGCCAGTTCTCCAAGTAAACGAAGAAATAGTTAAATATTGATGACTCAAAGGAGTACTCCACGAATAAAAGTGGAGCTCACCAATAGCACTAGAAGTGAGGGGAGTCCTAACCTGTAGCATGCTCGCCTGCAAAACCGGTTCCTACGTTGTACCGCAGACCAACGTAGGTTCCCAAAAGAAAATATCAGTATCATCTATTGTACTCAGTGAGTCTCAGCGACATGGGACGAAACTTTAATTAAATATACATTACAAGAAAAGATTCTAAATGCATGGAAAACATAAAGCTTCTATGAACAATTCGAAAATAATTGCATAGCAACAGTTTATGAATATCCTAAAAGGAATTCTTTTCCTTTTATTTCTTATCTAAAAAAATACTTTATTTTATGCTTCGGGAGTTCTAACCATCCTGACTTATTTCTGTCTTAGTTACTGTGTGATCGGCACGAGTTCAATCCCAACCTAATCGAATAGGCCCAATCCACGAGGTGACACTCGCTTCATGGTTCTCAGCGCTCATGTATCATTCCTTAGCCTAGCTGAGTAAATTCTCAACAACGAGACCCTCGACTCGTGTGTTCCCTACTTTGGCACAAGTAGTTTTAGAAAGTCAACGCCTTGATCAGGACCCTCGGCCTCGACGATGAACCCATCTCAGAATAGAGGATACTCCCAAAAATACTTTAATAATAAATTGTTCTGTGTGACCTCGCTTGGATCTAAATTAGCTTCTCAACTTTCTTGACCATTCAAGTCTAAATCTTTTCTAGAACAACCTATACATACTTATGCTGGTATCCTTAAATGTAAAGCATGGCAAAAGCATGAAATAAACATTCAAAAGTATTTCTAAAGATTCTTGCTTCTTCATGAATTTTTAACATGAAAATGGCATATAAGAATAACACAAAGTCTGGAAATATTTATGCACATATATCAGAATAATTCATCTAAAATTTAGCTAGAACAATTCTAAGTTAATAGGTACTCACTCGCTCCAATTAAGTGCATATTGACTCTTTTAAGCAATTCATCAAAAACCTTATATGCGTACTTTTGTGAGTTAAACCGCTTTAGTAAAATGTTATATCAACTCACCTCAAAACTCCTCGAGCCAATACGTAGGCCCCAATCTAATTTATACCCGTCAAACAATCAATTCTACAATAACCAGTGTATTTTAATTAATTTTAAAGTTTCACACCTACACATGAAACTTACTGTTGATACAGAGAAAGAAAGGAATTGACAATTCAATTCTTACCTACTACTACTGTAGTATAATTGACAATAGAAAATTTTGTATACCTGAGTTCAAGAACTAGTGATTTATAAAGAAACCCAAAACATTCCGTTGCCTGTGTAAGTAAGCAGTCTCTGTTTTGTGGTTCTTTGTTTCGTGAGTGAATAGAACACTTGTTTGCCTTCCAACAGCCCTTTATGAGCTTTAGGCTTGGCTCCCTATTTTTTTTTAATTTTTTTTTATTTTGACTTAACTAATAATTAATGATACCTATTTTTTATAATTAATAATATTAAAATTATTAATATTCTCCTAATTGTATATCCAATTATTTATAAATAGAGAAGTAACTCAAAAGTTAATCATAAAGGTTTAAATCCGTAATAGAAGTATAATTTTTATGTACTCGAGGCAAGATTAAAAAAAATTAAATTCTATATTTAGCGTGTCTTGAAATTTTTATATATTTGAGGAGTGTTGCAATCTTCCCTCCTTAAAAACATTCGTCCTCAAGTGTTGCTAGAGCCTTATTCTTAAGCTAGCAATCATTCTTTAAGTCTTTGAACTTCTTAAGTTTTCTTAGCACTACTCACTTTCCCAAGGGACTCAAAATTTTGTCTAACTTCCTAAATTTTTAAAAATTTCGGCAGAGTCTCCCCTATAAATTGGACTATCCAAAAATATCCATGTCACCAATACCACAACTACACCAACAACAAATAAATATACCATAACAGGCTATTCATATGCATCATACACGACTCATAAACTAATTACTCCCACTTCAGCAAGGAGGTACCATAATAACCAACCAAAATCTAAAGCACAATACTTCAGCAAAAGTAAATCACTTTAATGAATTAAATATACTCTAGCATGGTACTGAATTATCTAATAACTAAATATACTCTGACAGAAACTAAATTACTTCAACAACTAAGTATAATCTAGCAAGGACATAAACAATTGCTAATTGTATTTAATAAATGAAATGTAAATGTCAAGCCAAACCTAGGTTCACATACCTTGTTCCTCAAATAAATAAGGATACTTCTTCCTCATATCTTCTTCGACCTCCGACATAGCCTCTTTTGAATCATGATTACTCCACAAAGCTTTTACCAATGTTATATCTTTTGTTCTCAACTTTCTTACTTGCCTATCGAGAATTTTTATAGATACCTCTTCATAAGTTAAGCCTCCTTTAACTTCTATAGTATCGGCATGTATTATATGTGACTCATCATGAATGTACTTTCTAAGCATAGATACATGAAAGACAAGATTAACAGAGGGCAATTCAACGGGCAACGCTAGTTCATAAGCCACTTTTTCCTTCTTTTCTATAATCTCATAAGACCCGATAAACCTAGGACTAAGTTTCCCTTTCTTACCGAACCTTATAACTCCTTTCATTGGTGAAACTTTTAAAAATACCTTATCACCAACCATTAACTCTAAGTCACAATGCCTCTTGTCATAATAGGACTTTTGACGACTCTGAGCCGCTTTCAATCTTTCTCTAAGGCCTCAAAACAAACTCTAGACCAACCAATGGCACCTTTGCTGGTTCAAACCAACCCACTAGAGACCTACATCTTCGCCCATACACCGCTTTATAAGGAGCCATATCAATGATGGTCTGATAGCTGTTATTGTAAGCAAGTTCTATAAGTGGCAAGTGATCATCCCAATTACTTATAAAATCTATA
Source organism: Nicotiana tomentosiformis (assembly GCF_000390325.3). Lineage (NCBI taxonomy): Eukaryota > Viridiplantae > Streptophyta > Magnoliopsida > Solanales > Solanaceae > Nicotiana > Nicotiana tomentosiformis. The sequence goes on along the minus strand of NC_090820.1, from coordinate 27,728,697 downwards.
ACACATGCTCGCAACATATCTTCGAGAGTCTGAATGGTCCTTTCTGCATGACCATCGGTATGTGGATGGAAAGCGATGCTCAAATTGACCTTCGTACCTAATCTTTTCTGAAATGCCTGCCAAAAATGCGCTGTGAATTGAGGGCCTATCAGACTATTTCTTTGATGTACAACTACGCATAATGCGTTGCAGAATCTGTCATCTTTACTAGTAGGAAATGGGCAGACTTTGTGAGTCAGTCTACGATAACCCAAACTGAATCATGCTTACGGTATGTGTGAGGCATACCTACTATAAAATCCATATTAATCATCTCCCATTTCCACTGTGGCATTTCTATATCCTGAGCTAGGCCACCATGCCTCTGATGCTCGGCTTTGACTTGCTGGCAATTCAAATATTTGGCCACATGATATGCTATTTGCTTCTTCATGACTTTCCACCAATACAACTCTTTTAAGTCCAGATACATTTTGGTAGCACCTGGGTGGATAGAGTACCTCGAGCTGCGAGCTTCTTCCATTATGGCCTTCCTAAGCCCATCTACATCAAGCACACATAACCGATCATCCAACTTCTAAATTCCATCACTTCCTAGAGTGAAACCAGTGATTTCTTTATTTTTGACTCCTTCTTTTAACTTCACTAAGTACAGATCTTCATCTTGCTTAGATTTAACATGCACAAGAAGAGAGGATTGCGCTAAGGCATAAGCAGTTATACCTCTTTCTTCGGTCTCATCCAATCTAACTCCCTCATTTGCTAGTTTTTTAATTTCTAGACCGAAAGATCGCCTTTTTACTGCAAGATGGACCAAGATGCCCATTGACTTCCTACTAAGTGTATATGCTACCACATTAGCTTTGCCCGGGTGATAAAGGATATTGATGTCATAATCCTTCAATAGCTCGAGCCACCTTCTCTGTCTCAAATTTAATTCTTTCTACTTGAAAGTGTATTGGAGGCTTTTGTGATCTATAAACATTTTAGAATGCTCGCCATAAAGGTAGTGTCACCATATCTTTAATGCAAACACCACTACTGCAAGCTCTCCAAGTCGTGTGTGAGGTAGTTCTTCTCATGATTCTTTAACTGTCTAGAAGCATAAGCAATAACTTTTTTATCTTGCATAAGAACAAAACCAAGACCAACTCTGGGGGCGTCACAATACACCGTGAACCCACCCGAACCTATCTACAAGGTTAACATAAGTGCAGTGGTCAACCTCTTCTTTAACTCTTGAAAGCTCTACTCACAAGCGTCTAACCACTGGAACTTAACTGCATTTTGAGTCAACTTCATTAATGGAGCTGCAAGTGAGGAAAATCCATGTACAAACCTTCTATAGTAGCCAACTAATCCCAAGAAACTTCTTATTTCGGTTGGCGTTGTCGGCCTTAGCCAGTTCTTGACTGCTTCTGTCTTTTGAGGGTCTACTTTTATGCCTTCATTAGATACCACGTGGCCTAAGAATGCCACTGGCTGCAACCGGAACTCACATTTTGAAAACATGGCATAAAGCTCATTCTCCTTCAAGGTCTGCAAGGCTATCTTGAGGTGCTCTGCATGCTCTTCCTTGCTTTTAGAGTATACCGGAATATTGTCTATAAACACGACAATAAATGTATCAAGGAATGACTTGAAAACTCTGTTCATGAGGTCCATGAATGCAACTGGAGCATTTGTCAACCCGAAGGACATTACTAGAAATTCATAGTTCCCGTAGCAAGTTCTAAAGGTTGTTTTAGATATATCCTCTTCTTTTATTCTCAATTGATGGTACCCCGGCCTCAAGTCTATCTTTAAAAAGAATGTTGCACCCTGAAGTTGGCTTTCACACCTCAACGTCGTTAGGGACCCAGAGAGCTGCCTTCGCTTTTGGCGTTCCTTCGTAGATCTCCGGATTTCACCCCTACACATGAAATTCCACTTTCCTCTGTCTCACTCAAGTGCATTGGTTCCGAATAAATCATCAATTCTTGGCAGTTGGTACTTGTTCTTAATGGTAACTTTATTCAATTGCCGATAGTCGACGCACATTCTGAGAGACCCATCTTTCTTCTTGACAAACAGGACCGGGGCACCCTACGGTGAAATACTCGGCCTGATGATGCCCTTGTCAAGAAGGTCTTTCAACTGTTCCCTCAACTCATTAAGTTCTGCTGGAGCCATCCTATAAGGAGGTATAGATATGGGCTGAGTGCCTTGCATGAGATCGATGCCAAAGTCTATGATTCTTTTAGAAGGAAGTTCGGGAAGGTCATCTGGAAAAACTTCTGAAAATTCTCTATCAATTGGCATAGACTGAAGAGCTGGTGGTTTTGATTCTGGATTAATGATGTGAGCCAAATAGGCGAGACACTCCTTACCAATCATTCGTTGTGCCTTAAGGTAAGAAATAAACTTACTTACAAGCGATGTGAAACTACCCTTTCACTCTAAGACTTCTTCATTTGGAAATTGGAACCTTACTATCTTGGCACATCAATCTAATATGGCATAATAGGAAGACAACCAATCCATACCCATAATCACATCGAAATTCACCATTTCTAACTCTATGAGATCAGCCTCGATATTGCGACCATGGACTTAAACTATACAACCTCTATAGACTCTTGTGGTTTTCATTGACTCGCTAACATGAGTAGATACTAGGAATGGCTCACTAAGCTATTCAGTTTCTAGCTCGAGGTTAATTGCAAAGTATGGAGTCACGTACGAAAATGTTGAACCTGGATCAATTATGGCATAAGCATTATGTGAGCAGACTAAAAGTATACCTGTAATAACTTTTGTAGATGCCTCTGCACTCTGACGATATGTAGCAAACAAATGGGGTTGTCCCCCTCCTTGAGTAACTAGATCTGCACCTCTGCCCGCTTTATGCCTGGCCTGATTATGAGAACCATGAGCCTGAGGTGGTGCAACTTTAGTATCTGAGGAACTAGAAGGACGAGTTGATCCCCCACTGAAGTTATATCACAACTTTGGGTAGTTTGCCTTTATATGACCACTGTCTCCACAATGATAGCAACCGTGGAACCCGAACTTGCACTGACCTGAATGTTACCACTTACATGTACCACAAAGACCTTGGTGTTGTGAATGTTGCTCAACATGACTCTGGCTATATGAGGATGGTGTTCAAAAATTCTAATTCTGGCGAGAGTGGTTTCCATAACCTTGAGTATGTCTGAAGGAAGACCCACCACCCGAATGATGACTGGACTAAGCTGGTGCTAATGACCCCCCTTCCTCCTCAGCTAGATGTACCACTAAACCCGCCCGTTGTCCGAGCTTTCTTGTTATGCTCTTTTTTTTCCTCTCCTTTGTTGTCTGTCTTTTTCTAAGTGCTTGGTGAAAACTACAATAGAGGAGAATGTTGTCATTCCTAGCGCTGCAGCTGATGTCGTATCCTTAATGCGGTAAGCTAAACCGCCAACAAACCTGCAGATCTTTGCTTTTTATGTCTTAACCTGAGGAGCATGCTTAGCCAAACTTATAAATTCTATGTAGTACTCTTGCACACTTTTATTCCCTTGCTTGAGCTACTCAAACTCTGTAGCCTTAGCTTCCGTATCCTCTTCTGGTATAAAATTAGCCATGAAGGCCTCTTCAAATTCTTCCCAAGTAGGCGGACTATCATCTTCATCTCTTTCATTTTCCCACATCTCGAACCAAGCGCCACCCATATCTTTAAGCTGGTAGGCAGGCAACTCCATAGCTTCATCATCAAATGCTTTCATCGCTCGGAGGAATTTCTTGACACCCTCCAGCCACAACATTGGATCTTCATACACTATAATACCCCAGAACAATGGAGGACTCAGCTTCAAAAATTCATTCACTCTTGAGAACTCAGAATTATTCTGTCTATTTGATTGAGGTAGAATCTCAGCTCTTCTCTCATTTTGGTAGGCCATGAAGGCTTTAAACATCTCCATAACACTATTGGCAACATTAAACATCTGACCCACCTCTAGAGATATAGCTGTCTGAGCCGGAACTATTGTTGGGGGTGGCACTGGATCCTGAGGTACTTGCTCATCATGATCCACCCCTTCTTCATGTTCAACCCGCGATACTTGAACCCCATTGTAGATTTACCCTTCCTTTTCTAAGTTGAAGCCTTCTTAGTTCTAACTTGAGCCACAATAGTAGCAATAGTTTCTTGAGCAACATCCTGAGTATCGCTGTCAGAGTTACGATTACGAGCCATTTCTGCGAGTTTTGGAGAAATGAATATATTAGATAATTTCTTAGAAGTAGGCTCTATTGCGCGATCTAAAGTATGAAAAAATAATAGGACTTTTCCTAAATGCTTATAGCCTCCTATTTATAAGTATGTCGCGCTTCATATCCATAAATAAGACTCTACTGACACAACTTCATAGACCCCCCTAGGACTCCATATACATGGCTCTAATACCAAGTTTGTCGCGACCTATTTTCTGAACAAGATGTGATCGGCACCTGGTCGCTAAATTTGACTGAGCAAACCATCTCCGCTTATCAAAAATATTATAACCTCAAACTCTATATGCAACAAGGCAATACTTTAACCAAATACTTTTAATTAATTTGAATATCTAAAATAAACCAACTCCAAAACTTTATTCGTAGTAACTACTGAAATACTGCAAAGTTATTATAAAAAATACCTGAATCTTAACCCACCGTCTGTGTCTATGAAGCCTCTACTGATAAACTGACGCACTGCTCAGGAGATAAGATTTTCTGGCCATTTCTCCAAGTAAATGAAGAAATAGCTAAATATTGACTACTCGAAGGAGTACTCCATGAATAAAAGCGGAGCTCACCAATAGCACTAGATGTGAGGGAAGTCCTAACCTTTAGCCTGCTTGCCTGCAAAACCGGTTCCTACGTTGTACCGCAGACCAATGTAGGTTCCCCAAAGAGAATGTCAGTACCATCCATTGTATTCAGTGAGTTTCAACGACATGGGACGAAACTTTAATAAAATATATATTATAAGCAAAGATTCTAAATGCATGAAAAACATAAAACTTCTACGAACAATTCTAAACTAATTGCATAACAACAGTTTATGAATATTCTAAAAGAAATTCTTTTTTTTTTCTTTCTTATCTAAAAAAAATACTTCACTTTATGCTTCGGGAGTTCCAACTATCTAGACTTATTTCTGTCATAGTCACCATGTGATCGGCATGGGTTCGATCCCAACCTGGTCGAATAAGCCCAATCCACGAGGTGCCACTCGCTTCGTGATTCTCAGCGCTCATGTATTATACCTTAGTCTGGATAAGTAAATTGTGCTCCCTACTTTGGCACAAGTAGTTTCAGAAAGTCAATACCTTGATCAGGACCCTCGGCCTCGACGATGATCCCTTCTCAGAATAGAGGATACTCCCAAAAATACTTTAATAATAAATTATTCCATGTGACCTCGCTAGGATCTAAATCAACCTCTCAACTTTCTTGACCATTCAAGTCTAAATCTTTTCTGGAACAACCTATACATACTCATAGTGGCATCCTTAAATGTAAAGCATGGCAAAAGCATGAAATAAACATTCAAAAGTATTTTTAAAGATTCTTGCTTCTTAATGAATTTTCAACATGAAAATGGCATATAAGAATAACACAAAAGTTTAAAAATTTATGCACATATATCAAAATAATTCATCTAAACTTTAGCCAGATCAATTCTAAGTTAATAGGTACTCACTCGCTCCAATTAAGTACATATTAACTATTTTAACCAATTCATCAAACACCTTGTATGCGTGCTTTTGTGAGTTAAGCCACTTTAGTAAAGAGTTATATCAACTCATCTCAAAACTTTTCGAGCCAATACGTAGGCCCCAGTCCAATTTATACCCGTCAAACAATCGACTTTACAACAACTAGTGCATTTAAATTAATTTTAAAGTTTCACACCTAAACATGGAACTTACTGTTGATACAGAGAAAGAAGGGAATTAACAATTTAATTCTTACCTACTACTATTGTAGGATAATTGACAATAGAAAATTTTATATTCCTAAGTTCAAGAATTAGTAATTTTTAAAGAACCTTAGAAATTTCCGTTGCATGCGTGAGTAAGGCAACCTCAATTTCGTGAGTGAATAGAAACACTGGTTATGTTTTTCGTATAAGGATTGTTAATCCTTTTGCCTTCCAACAGCCCTTTATGAGCTTTAGGCTCCCCGCTTTCCCCATTTTTTTTTTGTTTGATAATATTAAAATTATTAATATTTTTCTAATTATATATCTAATTATTTATAAATAGAAAAGTAACTCAAAAGTGAATCAAAAGGGTTTAAATCCGTAATAGAAGTATAATTTTATGCACTCAAGGCAAGATTAAAAAAAAATTAAATTTTATATTTAGCGTGTCTTGAAACTTTTATAGATTTGAGGAGTGCTACAAGAAGAAAATTGATAGTTTTAAGGGCCAGCTCTAATAATAAGTATATTTTTACAAACTACTTTCTCTCCTTAATTGTCTTATGTAATTTCCATTTCACTACTTGAAACATTAAAGGTAGAAATAAGTGACTTTTTCAAACTGTCCACTATTTTTCAAAATAAACTTAATTTGCTAAAACTATTAATATTTGGAACCGGAAGTAATATAAGCATTTGTATGAACATAGAAATAAGTCAATCGAGATTCAAGAATGATAGGCAAATGCAATCAAAGATGAGGCAACTCCAAGTAGAAAAAATCGGATAAAGGTAATAAATGTCGACAAAATTAAGTTCATACTGTATAGTTACAAGTTGAGAGTTGAGACCGTCAATTAGGTCATCAGTGACCCCATGCCCCATACATCCATTGTTTCTTCCCATTTCTACCATCATTTATTAGCCTTATTCCTCTTTATTTTTGTAATATTATTTTAGGCAACTTCTAAGTAAGTGGAAGTATATTTTAAAGCGTGTGGTTATTATGAAGATTCAAAGAAAGTGGCATTTGGGGTTTTCAAATATTATGTCTGTACTCTCCACATGCTTATAGTAATCAATATTCCAATAAAAGTAGTTTATATTTTCAATGAATACAATACATATATTTTATTTTGCATAATTGTACTTTTGGTCTCTCAATCATTAGTATATTTTAACTTTGGTCCTGATACATTTGGCCAAGCACATTTCACCCTCAATTAGCTCAAATATGTGTTTTTGGTCTTTCTATGCTAGAAGGATTTCATATTTAAAGTATTTCTACATTACTCTCAAATTTGTAAGAATATTATAAATTTAACGTAACACATCGATAATTTAATGGTGTTGCACTTACTAGCTAAATTTGTGAGATTAACGGTTAGCGAGATGAAAAAGAAAATACCAATTAATTAAAAGTTAAACGTGCTTAACCAAACGTTACATGGACCAAGATCAGAATCATCAAATTCTAAGGGACTAAAGTCACAAATTTTCCTTTTTCTTTTTTCTTTTTTCTTTTTATGCTGACCTTCATCAAATTTAACAGCCGCCTATTTTGAAATAGTTGACTATATAAACCCTCTCAAACCTTTAGACTTAAACAGCAACTCTTTTCTTTCTTTTGTTCATTTTAACCATTTTGAAACAGAGAGAACTACATCTCTCTAAAGCCCAAAAAAAAAAAAAACTCGAAATTTCTTGACACCCCATTGTGTCATTTGGGATTATTTGAGGTTCATTTCTTTTTAATCCAAGTTTGTGATTATAAAAAAATATTAGTGCATTGAGTCTTAAGTTGTGATTTAAGTGTTTTGGTTACAAGATGGAGCCAGCAAATTTAAGTAATTTGCGAGGGAGTAGTTTAAGAGGAAGTACGAGAGGGAGTTTAAGGGCAAATAGCAATTCAATATGGAGAAATAATGGTGTAGAAATTTTCTCACGTTCATCTAGAGATGAAGATGATGAAGAAGCACTTAAATGGGCTGCTCTTGAAAAACTTCCAACTTTTGATAGATTAAGAAAAGGTCTTTTATTTGGATCACAAGGTGCTGCTGCTGAAGTTGATATCAATGATCTTGGTTTTCAAGAAAGAAAGAATTTGCTTGAGAGACTTGTTAAAGTTGCTGACGAAGATAATGAGAAGTTCTTGTTGAAACTCAAGAACAGAATTGACAGGTAAATATAAAGTATTTTTATATTCTTTGATTAATTCAGATTCGCACCGGATAAGGCTTTGAATTAGTTATTAATGTTTTTTTTTTAAAATTGCAGGGTTGGAATTGATTTGCCAACAATAGAAGTGAGATATGAGCATCTAAATATTGATGCAGATGCATATGTGGGAAGTAGAGGTTTGCCTACATTTATGAACTTCATGACTAACTTTGTTGAGGTAAAAAGATGATAATTCCTTTTTATTTATTATCAACTCGTTACTAATTTGATTAAAAGTTTTCTTGAATCTAACAAAAAAATTTATAACTATTTTTATTTTTTTGGTTCTAGACATTGTTGAACTCTTTGCATATTCTTCCAAGTAGAAAGAGGCAACTTACTATTCTTAAGGATATTAGTGGTATTATCAAGCCCTGTAGAATGACTCTACTTTTGGGACCTCCTAGTTCTGGAAAAACAACTTTGTTGTTAGCTTTGGCTGGAAAACTTGATCCTGCTCTAAAGGTAAAATTATCTTTCTTCGTATCGAAATTCACTGGTCCGATTAATTTATGTTTATGTCTAGAAACATAAACATATAAACAAAAAATATTTATTATTTTTTTAATTTTCTTGGAAAATCAGGTAACGGGGAAGGTGTCATATAATGGACATGAATTACATGAATTTGTGCCACAAAGAACAGCAGCTTATATTAGTCAACATGATTTGCATATTGGAGAAATGACTGTTAGAGAAACTTTGGAGTTTTCTGCAAGATGTCAAGGCGTTGGCTCTCGTTTTGGTTAGTATTTTAATTGTAATAAATTTTTTGTTTGGTTAAAATTGAAATATTAAAGTAAGTAATAAAATTAATTTTCTTGTCATTTTTTGCAGAAATGTTAGCTGAGCTGTCAAGAAGAGAAAAAGCAGCTAATATCAAACCAGATGCTGATATTGACATCTATATGAAGGTTAGACTTGAGCTATACTGTGTTTAGTTGTGTGAAAATGATTTAATAGTAGAAATATCTTCAACCCACAAAAAGAAATATATTAATCTCTTAACAGACCCGACAGAAATAATAGAGAAAAAGACACACTAGTATACACGTACTCTGTTCAGAAAAAATGAATTTATTATTACAAAATTATTGGACAGCTGTTTAGTGGAGTAATATTTAAATAGTAGTATTCCTCGGGTCCAATAAGGTGGCTAACAAAGTAAGACTATATTACACTTTTGACCCCACTACTGTAAAGAAACCACTAGGTAGGAGGAAGAAATTTAGCAAAAGCAAACAAAAAGCTATCGGAAAGAGAATCAAAAGGAGAAACGACCTTATATAATTCCAAGTGGCAGTTGTAATTTATTCTTATTCATACTTCACATTGACTTTAGATTACTTCAAATGTTGCAATTGAAACAACAGTAAAAACGTAAAAAGTAAAAAAAGAAACACACATACGCAACAATGAAAAGTTTTTTCTCATTATACAGACAATTTGCCATTTCCTAGACAAGTTAATACAGAAAGTTTGAAAACTTGTTAGTGTATATTAGGGCAAACTATCTGCGCGAGATGACTTGTGTAGCGAGTTTTTTTTGTTAGTGTATATTAGTATAAATTATGTCCTTTTTGCTCCAGGCCTCAGGATATTAATAATTTAATCAATAACCTTTGGAAATAAAAAATTGAAAAGAATACATAGCAGATATATCTAATTAGGAAACTTGTCAATCCATTTATGAAAATGAACCTTCATTTTGTTAAAAGTAATCATACGCTGTATTTTTTTGTGGAATTTAGGCTGCAGCAACAGAAGGACAAGAAGCCAATGTTGTTACAGATTATGTTCTTAAGGTAACACTTACAATATCCAATCATGTTTTACATGTGAATTATAAATAACAAAGATTGAATTACAACAATGAATATATACTGCTGCAGATTTTGGGACTGGATATTTGTGCTGATACTATGGTGGGAGATGATATGATAAGGGGTATTTCAGGAGGACAAAAGAAGCGTGTGACGACCGGTGAAATGCTTGTTGGACCAGCTAAAGCACTTTTCATGGATGAAATATCAACTGGATTGGACAGTTCTACAACATACTCCATTGTGAATTCCTTAAGGCAATCTGTTCAAATCTTGAAGGGAACTGCTGTTATTTCTCTGTTGCAGCCTGCCCCCGAGACCTACAACCTGTTCGATGATATTATCCTGTTATCCGACGGGTATATTGTTTATCAGGGTCCGCGTGATGATGTGCTCGAGTTCTTTGAATCCATGGGATTCAAATGCCCCCAGAGAAAAGGCGTGGCCGACTTCTTGCAAGAAGTATGTTTTCCCAAAGAAACAAAGAACGATAAAGTTTAGAAGCATTGATGAAAAATCGGTTCTAATGTTGAAAGTTTGATTTTGCAGGTGACATCAAAGAAAGATCAACAGCAATATTGGTCAAAGAGGAATGAGCGTTATAGGTTTATCACATCGAAAGAATTTGCTGAGGCATATGAGTCTTTTCATGTTGGAAGGAAACTAGGCGACGAGCTTGCTACTCCATTTGACAAGACCAAATGTCACCCTGCTGCTTTGACTAATGATAAGTATGGTATAGGAAAGAAAGAGCTGTTGAAGGTTTGCACTGAAAGAGAACTTCTACTAATGAAGAGGAACTCGTTTGTTTACATGTTCAAGTTCTCTCAGGTTGGTCTATTTGAAATTCTGATTTAAGTCCTTTATCTTGTCATATCCATGTGCACGAACGTTCTAATGTTTGCTTTGTATTTGCCTGTGTCTTGTCAGCTTACGATAATGGCTCTTATAACAATGACACTCTTCTTCCGTACTGAGATGCCACGAGATACTACAGATGATGGAGGAATATATGCCGGTGCTCTCTTTTTCGTGGTGATTATGATTATGTTCAACGGGATGTCTGAGCTTGCCATGACAATTTTCAAGCTTCCCGTCTTTTACAAGCAAAGAGACCTTCTCTTTTTCCCTTCATGGGCTTATGCACTTCCATCATGGATCCTCAAAATCCCTGTAACACTTGTTGAAGTCGGTCTTTGGGTGATCTTAACATATTATGTCATTGGATTTGATCCTAATATTTCAAGGTATGCGGAGTATATATAGGCTACACAAGCCAGTGATGATGATATCTTAACTAATACGTACTTATTTTCTCCCCACGATTGTTAATCACTATTGTTTTTTTTTTTTTGCAGATTTTTGAAACATTTCTTGCTGCTTATAGTTGTAAACCAGATGGCATCAGGATTGTTTAGATTCATTGGGGCAATGGGAAGGACCATGGGAGTTGCGAGTACATTTGGATCATTTGCTCTTCTTTTACAATTTGCATTGGGTGGTTTCGTCCTTTCACGAGGTATATTTTGTGATTTAATGCAGAAAATCTTTTCTTGTTAAACCAAACCTACTAATGTTCATGTTTATTTTGCCTAATGGTGCAGATGATGTGAAAAGCTGGTGGATTTGGGGTTACTGGACTTCGCCGATGATGTATTCAGTGAATTCAATTCTTGTGAACGAATTCGATGGGAAAAAATGGAATCATGTAAGGCTCTATAACTAATTCCACCTTCAATCATGTATCCTTTCCGTCTATGAATGCTAACTTCCGCTCTCATAAATCAGATTGTGTCAGGTGGAAACGAGACCCTTGGAACTACAGTTGTGAAGTCTCGAGGATTCTTTCCCGAGGCATACTGGTACTGGATTGGTGTTGGGGCACTTGTCGGATTTACAATTGTGTTTAACTTCTGCTACAGTCTTGCACTCGCTTTTCTCAACCGTGAGTTTCCCTATGAGTATTACCATTTCATGTTTCACCAAGAGAATCAAAAAAGTAAAATTACTAACATACTGTAAATATCTGCAGCATTTGATAAGCCACAAGCAGTGCTACCAGAAGACGGTGAGAATGCTGAAAATGTTGAAGTTTCATCCCAGATAACTAGCACAGATGGAGGAGATTCTATCACTGAGAGCCAAAATAATAATAAGAAGGGAATGGTTCTTCCATTTGAACCCCATTCTATCACCTTCGATGATGTTGTATACTCCGTTGACATGCCTCAGGTGACTTGTTACTAAATGAGAAATTAGCGCCTATGTCAACATCGCTACCTTTAGATTAATATATTTAACTAAACTTGTGACTACTCGCAGGAAATGAAAGAACAAGGTGCTGGTGAAGATAGATTGGTACTTCTAAAGGGTGTGAGTGGAGCTTTCAGACCAGGTGTTCTCACGGCTTTGATGGGAGTTAGTGGGGCTGGTAAAACAACATTAATGGATGTTTTGGCGGGAAGAAAAACAGGAGGATACATTGACGGCGACATCAAGATTTCTGGCTATCCCAAGAAGCAAGAAACCTTTGCTCGTATTTCTGGTTACTGTGAGCAGAACGACATCCATTCACCTTATGTTACAGTTTACGAGTCCCTGGTTTACTCAGCATGGCTTCGTTTACCCCAAAATGTTGATGAAACAACTAGAAAGGTCAATTCCTCTGAAATTCTCTCATCCTTCAAACCATTTGAGAAAGTAGCAGTTTTCTTAACATTTTCTTTGTTTGTCTTTTTGCAGATGTTTGTTGATGAAGTTATGGAACTTGTTGAGCTTAGACCCTTAAGATCAGCCTTAGTCGGGTTGCCAGGAGTCAACGGTCTCTCAACTGAGCAACGCAAAAGATTGACCATTGCGGTTGAATTGGTAGCAAACCCCTCTATCATTTTCATGGATGAACCAACTTCAGGGCTGGACGCAAGAGCTGCTGCGATTGTTATGAGAGCGGTTAGGAACACTGTCGATACTGGAAGAACCGTTGTTTGTACTATTCATCAGCCTAGCATCGACATTTTTGAAGCCTTTGATGAGGTGGATTTCATATCATTTAAGCACAACCCAGCTAGTCTTTATATTTTATCTTTTTATAAAATCGAGTACTAAACTCTTAAGCGGCTTTGTAGCTATTTCTAATGAAACGAGGAGGACAAGAGATTTACGTAGGTCCATTGGGTCGCCATTCTTGCCATTTGATCAAATACTTTGAGGTAAGTTGTACTAAAGAGAAAATGACTCTTCCTTTTCCACTGTATATGATCAAACACTGACCTTAGTTTTACCTTGAATACAGTCAAATCCTGGGGTAGCAAAAATCAAGGAGGGTTACAACCCAGCAACTTGGATGTTAGAAGTCACAGCCTCGGCTCAAGAAATGATGTTAGGCGTTGATTTCACCGACGTATACAAGAACTCAGACCTGTACAGGAGGAACAAAGCATTGATTAGTGAATTAGGCGTCCCTCGCCCTGGTTCAAAGGACTTGCATTTTGAAACTCAATACTCACAATCATTCTGGACGCAATGTATGGCTTGCCTATGGAAGCAACACTGGTCATACTGGCGTAATCCAGCTTACACCGCAGTCAGATTCATCTTCACGACATTCATAGCACTAATCTTCGGGACAATGTTCTGGGATCTTGGTACTAAAGTGTAAGTACAGAAGCATGAAAACTAAAACAAGTATAGAAAGTAGATTACTACTTAAAATCCTTAATACTAAACTGGAATTTATTTGCTGTAGGAGCAAGAGCCAAGATCTTTTAAACGCCATGGGATCAATGTATGCTGCTGTTCTCTTCCTTGGTGTACAAAATGCATCATCAGTGCAACCAGTTGTAGCCGTTGAGCGTACAGTATTTTACAGAGAAAGAGCTGCTGGAATGTACTCTGCCATCCCCTATGCCTTTGGACAGGTGAATAACAAGTTCTATTTTCTGGTAAATATACCAACTTCAGATTTGAATTCAGTTCCTAGTATTCATGAAAACTTCCTATATTGCAGGTTTCCATTGAAATCCCTTACATATTTGTACAATCTGTGTTTTATGGTATCATCGTCTATGCTATGATTGGATTCGAATGGGATGTTGGCAAGTTCTTTTGGTACTTGTTCATCATGTTTTTCACCCTTTTGTACTTTACATTCTATGGTATGATGAGTGTGGCTGTCACACCAAATCAAAACGTGGCTTCGATTGTTGCTGCCTTCTTCTATGGTGTATGGAATCTCTTCTCAGGATTCATCGTTCCACGACCTGTAAGATCTTCAAACTCGTATATCCTAGTTATAAGATACAAATGTAAAATGGATCTATAGCTCGAAAAAATGACTTTTTTTGTTTTGTTTTCTACAGCGTATGCCTGTATGGTGGAGATGGTACTACTGGGCTAACCCTGTTGCATGGACCTTGTATGGTTTGGTTGCATCACAATTCGGAGACATCCAAACGACACTATCTGATAATGAAACTGTGGAACAATTCTTGAGACGTTACTTTGGGTTTAAGCATGATTTTCTTGGAGTTGTTGCAGCTGTGCTCACTGCATATGTCTTTGTGTTTGCCTTTACATTTGCTTTTGCCATCAAGGCGTTCAATTTCCAGAGAAGATAAGTGAATTTAATCGACTGAAGAGCTTTGAGGAAGCAGTGGTTACAAAATTAGTATGTATAGGTTACTATTTGAGAAAGTCTTTTCTTTTCAACTTCTGAATACTAGGTGTATGTTCTTGTAATATTCATTGGAAATCCAAACTTTATTTATTAACATAGCAGCAGTTTTGTTCCATGGTTGGCTTCATTTTGGTTTTACCTTCTTCTCCAAATAGTTTTATTTTTTCAGCACAGATAGTTGATTTAACACAAGCTAAAGAATGAGTATTGATAATAGGGACAATTGTTGATTTAAGCATTCAAATTTCAGTGATTTCTTCTTCTGAAACAAGGAAAGAAAGGGAAAAAAGAAGAGTAGAGAGAAGGATTGGAATAGAAAAATAGAAGAAAAATACAAAGAAATGAGCGAAAACGGATAAGTCAAGAAATAATGCTTGAGATGTGTAGATTCTTGAATAAAAATGATGAAATCAGAGATAATTCAGTTAACAGTTTGAACCAAGAAATGGAAGACCGAAAGTTGTATATATCTAAGTACTTATGATGATTTAGTAATTCTATTACTTCAATCTGAAGTTCTTAGTTACCAGTATTATTTCTGTTAAATACTGACATCCCTCCTCTATTCTATGTAGTAAATATTTTTTCCTTATAAAAAGAGATAGGTAAGTAAAGTATATAGATAAATGACAGTTACAAGATAATGGTATACAACAATCAAGATTATGATGAAAACTATTCAGATTAACAAATTGTGTATCCACAGTAAATAACAGAGGCTTAGTAAAAAAAGCATGTAAAACTTGTAACAATTTTTGAATTTGAAGAGGATTAGCAATAGTGTGAGTCATGATTTGATGTTCTGCTTTTATACTGGAAATGAAAAATGGCCAAGAAAGACCAGCACATATGTTGTTTTGTATGTGCGCGAATCTTACCAGCCCAATCAATATTCATGATGCGCGTGGTTGTACCATAAACTTCAAATACTGGATCCGCATCTCGACATGAAATTTGTGGTTAAGAAGAGAAACATATAAAGCTGATCACTGTCTTGGACTAGCTTGATTAGATTAGGTATACATGTTTTCTGAATTGTTCAAGAATACTAAGGGCTCGTTTGGTACGAGGATAAGGGATAATTAATCCCGGAATTAAATTTGAGATGAGTTTATCCGACGTTTGGCTGAGATAAAATTGTGATATAACTAATCTCGGGATTATAATATTTTCTTATCCCTATGGGAGGGCGGAATAACTAATATCGAGATAATTAATCACGGGATAACTTGTTTCCCAACCAAACGAGCCCTAAGTGTTTGAATAATAAGATAAAAGTGAAAAAATGAACACGTTCGGAAATATAAACATATATTACCATACCTGGATTTCTTCTGGAACTCAGGGTGTAAGGATTATTGTGAAATTGATTCTTACATATAGGAATGGAACCAGGTTAATTTTGCTATCTTGACTGATTGGAATATTGGATTAAGAGATGACGAACTTTCAGTTTGCACATATACTGGCGCAAGAATTAATGTGGCTTCTTACTAGAATACTGCTTCTGTAGAAAACAAAAACAAGAATTGATCAAAGATTAATAGTACACTAGACGGATTTAGGGCCAGTTAAATGGGTCTAACTCAACACATTGCTTTCAGCTTGAACTATATATAAATATACAAAATATATTTCTTAAAATGCTACATATTATAAAATCATACTCATTTTTTAACTCACTACCTCTAAATTCTGAACTCGCATCGGAATATCACCCGGACATTGTAAACTAAAAAGGATATATTATAATTTCACCTAAGCACAATAATTTGAAAACGGTAAAAAAGATATTCACCTTTTGCACTTTGATTATGCAGTTTCTTTGATGGAAAATGGTGAAGCTTCTTCAATGAAAGTACTTTGTGAGCCTTCAAAATCTTCTTAATGCCATGTATCAAACTGACATCCATATTATATATGCAAAATAGGAAAAAAGTAATAAGCTTCAATTTCTACATGTAATTTTTGCTTGATCTTTAGGAAGAAGAAGAAGAAAAGGATGAGAAAATTTCTGTTTATATTGAGCTAATGATACATGAAAAATGGTAGTTTCTTATAGTTGTAACCTTTTGACAAATAGAGTTTATAAGACTAGTTAAGGGCACTAAAAAAAGACTAAATATAGATAATAAAAAATTTAAATTCACTTCACCCTAAGGTGCTTAACTTTATTTTCTACTCTAGAAAAAATGTGTCGGACATCAAAACAAAATTACAATAGTTTAAGGGTTTATATAATAGGCACATGCGCGATTGCTGTTCAAAGTTTGAAAACTTTAAGTTTGAGTAATTTTCACATGATGTCTGTAAAATATATCAAAGAACTAAAGTTGATTTGAACACGTAAAGGGAAAATTTCTATTTGTACCCGTGGCTCTCTAAAGATCTCGTGGCATAAGACGAAATTATATTCAGAGGCTCTTAAATTTATTTTATAAAATTTGTACACTAATAAAAAAAAATTCTTTCTAAACAACAAATGAATTATTTACGATAAAAAATAGCAAATTCCAAAAAATTAAAAAATAGGAAGAAGAGCACAAAGAATAAAGTGGTGGATTATCGGATGTTGAGGTCCGAAACTCCAAGCGAAAATTTTGATTTGGCTATCATCACAAACAAGAAAAAAAAATGAAAGTACACAACATAATAGTTTAAGTTTTGAGTATTGACATTGTTAAAAATATTTACACCTTCTAATCAATTTAAACAATGATTGCAGTTCATTCTATTAAGTAACACTCATTAGTGAATATCTAAAATAAATAATAAATAAACTAATGTAATAAAATTATCATAATTTATGAACTATTTGGTATAAAATAACCCAAATCAAATAACGAAGAAATATATTGTAACACTTTTGCTTATAATAATAATAATAATAATAATAATAATAATAATAGATTAAAGAGTTTGAGCCTTCAAAATACTACCGATTTCGGTCGGTAGTTTTATATTTTTAATAAAATTGACCGAAATCGGTCGGATATTTTCGCACGAAAATACAATTAAAGAGTACAAATAAAATAAAAGATAGTCTTAAACCAAAATGTACAAATAATGTAGTAGTAGAATAGTATCCTACCACAGTACAGACCCTGGTTCGATTCCCAGATGGTGCATTTTTTAATTGCATAATTAAAAATACCGACCGACTTCGGTCGGTTTTTTTGGCAGATTTTTTCTTTTTTGGTCTCTTGTGAAATTTTATTGATCGATCAAAATCGGTTGGAAATTGCGATCGACTTCGGTCGCTATTTATTACTGACCAGCCTAATTTCGAGGAATTAAAATCGGTCGGAAATCGATCGGAAATCGATCGGTTTTTCAAATTTTCTGACCGATTTTAATCGATATTTTTGGACGATTTTAGACAGTTTTCTAGCGGCGACAGTATTTGTCGAAATTCAAGATTTGAGAGCTGCTTGTGAGAGAAATGTAGCCCAAAAAATGGTCTGCAATGTATAACTATCCAACTTCTATCCAATGGAAAAACGTTATGCAATAACTATTCCAACATAGACAATTCTACGATTTGTAGGCCATTCGAGAAGGTCTCTTAGTTGTCAAAGTCTATTATTGATAGTGCCTATGTTAATGACGTTTTGGCATCAAATGAAAAATCTTTTGATATTTTTTTAAGAATGTACAAATTTGTTCTTGTGCTACTGTAGATTGCTCAATTTTATCATCCAGTATAAAATTTAGTTTATTCATACTTTTGCCAAGGTAGATTTGTTTTTATTTGTCCTTGCCATTAACGGAGTTTCAACCTATAACGGCGAAAATGTTCAAAATAATATATGAGCAAATTTGTTCCATATGAACAACGACGTTAACCTACAAGAACAAGGCTGCATCTCTTTTCTGTGCTTTTACTATCCTCGCAGTTCGTTATTCTTGCTTTGCTAAGTCAAGTAAAAAGACCAGAAGGTTTTGGTCAAAGAAGAAAGTTACTCGATAATTTGAATATTAATTGTCAAAAAACAGAACTTCCCGTCAAAAAAGATTTTATAATTAAAAAAAATGTAATTTTCCCTTTTCTTAATATTACAGATTTGATACGGATAAAAAATATTGCAAATTTGATGAATTGTAGTGTTTGTACAATTCTTAAACAGTAGAAATGGTAATTAAGACAACTAATCAATTGATTGCACTTTGATTAGTATTATGATATGATATATTAATCTCATGGACCCTATATTCGTCGTTTATATTATATTAAGCAACTTCTAAGTAAGAAGAAAAATCTCAGCTCAGCTAGCTTCTTTCTAGGGCTGCTTATCGGACGGATTGTGCGGTTAATTACTCTTAACGATTTGGCTTAATGATTATCGGCTTTTAAATGTATTAATCCGCTAGCCACCCGATAAGATATCGGGCGGATTGATATCGGTTTAGCTTTTATCGGGCGGTTTATCGGCCTAATTCAATCTATATTGCGTGCATTAATTGTTTGTTGACCGCCTAGCATACAAATTCAGAATAGAAAATTACACATTGAGTCCAGACATACATGTCTGTTAATGCCTACATAAGAATGATGTAGTGTGTCATGTGTTGTAGAGTGAAAAAAGTTATGGCACATCACTGCTGTTCTTCTATTAAACATAGACAACAGACATTAGTTTAAAAAAACAAAAGCAGAGGTAAACCATAGACAACAACTTAAACAATCTTGTTGTAGGGTGGGAGAATAAGCTAAGCTAAGCCAAACCTGGGATCTTCTGATGCATAATACGTAAGGGTTCTGATTGTTTAGGAATTAGGCGTTAGAACTTAGAGATAGAGTAATGGAAGAAGTAGAATGGTTTTTGATATTTAATATATATATATATATATATATATATATATATATATATATATATATATATATTCTTAACGGGTTAGCGGATTATCCGTTAAGAAAATTGAATAATCTGCCCCCAAACCGATAAGCCGTTAATAAAAAAAATTCAATCCGTTCCCCATCCGTTAAACCGTTAACCCGATACCAATAAACCATTAAGCTTCGATTTCGATTTCGATTCGGTTTTGAACACCCCTACTTCTTTCTAGATTAGATTTGAAGAGTCAAACGATAAAGGGCATTTGGCAATTCTGAATTTCATCATCATTCTCCACACGCCATTTAAAAAAAAAAAAGAAAAAAGAAAAAAAATAGAAAGAATTCTCTACATGCCCCCCCAAAAAAAAAAATCTGTACATGACTTCGAGAAATTAATATTTTTGTGTGTTCACTTTCAATTAAAACCTGACAAAGAAATTGGTATTGTGAGAAACAAAGCCTTAAATTTGCAAGTTTACAAGATTAATGTCGCGTCTAGCAATAATTAGGGCGAACTCACAGGTTTGGTTTAAATAAAAGTCAAAAATTCCTAATTTAACTCAAAGGATGAAAATTTCCTAAAGAAAACACAAGTAGCTCTTTAGTAACACAAAGTAAAAAGCATAGTCTGAAAGAATTTAACCAAAATCCAGAGCACAAGTAAACTTTCGTCCGAACTATGAAATTATATTTGACATTCTACTCAACGATAAATAATTGGGATCATCAGAAGATGATTATTTGAAAAAAAGGTAATATCAACTTTAATATTCCTTTAAAACATTACCTAAACCTTTGTGATATGAGCTATCTCATACCTATGTGAGAAGAAGATAGCAATTGCAAGATGGGTTCCAGGGTTAGGGTCCTATTACGAGCCTACTCATGTCAGAAATAAACTATGTTGTTCCCAAACGCACATGCAATATACGTGGTCGACAAGTAATATAAGATTTTAATTAAGTCCAGATATCGTACCCAAAGGGACTTGTGATTAACTACCAACTAAATTAAACCCAAATAATTAATCTATTCAAGCGATTCCTAAAGTATAAATAATTAACTCAAACTAATCTAGAATAACAAACTAAGAGATTAAAGGAATAAGTCGGCGAAATTAGACACGAATTCAATAAGAGACGATATTCTAGAGCTATGGGTTAGCTAACAATCTCGTTGAGTTTTCTACCTAAATTGTCGAATTAATTTATCTGGTTTATTGATTGACAGTATTAATATTACTCGTAGCCTACTCGCCTATTTTAACTAACCTAACGACTATATTCCTATGAAATTAGGATTAACAAGAACGCATTAATAATTTCCGTATAATAACCAAGCAAGGTAATTAGGTATATTCCTATCCTAACCGCAAATCCATTCCCGATGCTCGAGTTCAAGATCTTTCTCTACTCAATCTTATATGCAATGTAGAATTCCCATCTAGAATTCCCTCTCCCGAGTTCAATCCTAGATATGTAGATAATATTTAATTGGTGATCAAACAATCAAATAATTAATCACAAGATTGAATAAATAAACCAATATGACAAAATAATAAGAATAATTCAAGTTTCAAACTACAACGTTCAAGTAACACCCAAAACTCTAGAAGTAATAAACTATGAGATTAAAGGGAAGCAAAACTAAGAATCCTTGCTCCAAGCGTGGTTTATGTTCTCCTCCTCCAAAGTTTTCTCCCTTAAAAATATGTTAGATACCCTCCAAATTAGGTTTAGACTTGATTTTATACGAGTTGGGGGGAGGGGGTCTTGGGGAGGGGTCTTGGGCCGAAATAACCTTGTCCCAGGCGAAGTAGGAGATATTTTCCGTCACCAGTGCCCAGGATAGCGTGGGGTGCTGGCCTTGTGTCATGACCCAAAAACCTAATCTGTCGTGATGGCGCCTATCGTGGAACTAGGCAAGCCGATTCATTTCCAAACAAACCGATATTTTTATTTCAAAGATAATTTCAATACTATTTAACATAAAACCTTCATTTAAGGAGTTCGAATAAAAAAAAACAGAAGTGCGGAAAAGAAAAGCCCGACATCGGGGTGTCACTAGTCATGAACATCTACTACAATCTCTCTAACAATATCAAGGCTAACTCAACCTGGAAAATAGCTAAATACAACTAGAGGAAGATAAGAGGGAGAAGAGCAAGGGCTGCGATCGCCGAACAGCTACCTTGCTATCTCCAAGAAAAATATCTGCAACCAGAACACTCAATAACCGCTACCGTGTCCAGCTACACCTGAATCTTCACACAAGGTGCAGGGAGTAAAACTCAGTAAGTAACAACAATAAATAAATACTGAGCAGCAGTGACGAGCAATAAAGCATATAACGTTCATATCATGAAATCTCAGTAAAGTACAATAGGCTTTAAAAATCAGTGTTTGAATCAAATCATCTCGTTTAAACCCGGTTCAAGTAAAAATTATTTAAATATATTTTTCCAACAGTTTTTCAAACAAAGGATCAATGCAAAAGTGAGCAAAAATGATGAAATCATAAACAGCCCCTCAGGCAAAACATCACTCATATACAGCCCCTCGGGCAAACCTCACAGTCACTCGTGCCACTGGGGCATACCTTATAATCACTCTTGTCACTCGGGCATACCTCACAATCACTCATGTCTTCCAGTCACTCAGCACTCGGCACTAGCACTCAGTAGGTACCTGCACTCACTGGGGGTGTGTACAGACTCCGGAGGGGCTCCTTCAGCCCAAGCGCTATAATCTGCACGGACAACTCACGTGCCATAATAATAAAGTATGTTGCAGGCGGGCAACCCCGATCCACACTCATCCTCACAAATCAGGCCCTCGGCCTCACTCAGTCATAAACCTCTCAAGCCACTCGGGCATCTAAGTAAAACAGGGCATTTGGCCCAAAATATTTATATGCATCAAAATAGAGTCATAAAACTGAGTTATGCGGTAAACAAGTATAAACATGACTAAGTATAGATTTTCAATCGAAAACAATGAGAGGATGGTAAGAAACAGCCCCTAAGGGTCCAAACAGCATTGGCGCAAGGCCCAAACATGGCATTCAACCCAATTTACAGAATTTCTTTCTAAAACATATAAGTATCATATAGTTTCAACAAAGTATGCAACTTTACAGTTGCTACGGGACGGACCAAGTCATAAATCCCCAATAGTGCACGCCCACACGCCCGTCACCTAGCATGTGCATCACTAAAAATAGTGGAATGATACAAAATTCGGGGTTTCGTACCCTCAGGACTAGATTTACAATCGTTACTTACCTCAAACCGGTCAAATCTCTACCCCGCAATGCTCTTGCCTCTAGACTCGGCCTCTAAATGCTCTGAATCTATTCACAATCAGCACAATACCATCAATATGCGCTAATGGAATGAATTCCACAAGAAAAGCTACAAAATTAGACCAAAATCCAAAATTGGCTCAAACCCGCCCCCTGGCCCACGTCTCGAAATCCGACAAAATTCACAAACTAGAAAGCTCATCCACTCACGAGTCTAACCATACCAAATTCATCAAAATCCGACATCGTTTGGTCCTTCAAATCCTTAAATTACTTTCCAAAAATTCCAAGCCCTAACCCCTCATTTTCACTAATTACCATGATTAAACAACGGAAAATCACCATATATACAAGTATTATGGCTCAAGTAACTTGCCTCAACGAAACCCCCTTGATTCTCTCTTCAAAACCCTCCAAAAGCTCCAAAACCCGAGTTGAAATTGTGAAGAATGACCAAAATTCGCGAAGGGTTCAATTTATGCCTTTCTGCCCAGCAAAACCGCATATGAGGTCCAAATAGCTCACCTGTGGCCTCCACTTCTGCACCCAAAATCCCGCATCTGCGGAACTCACTTAAGGTCCTAAAACTCGCACCTGCGATCACCTCTTTGCACCTGAGGTCTCGCAGGTGCGACCCCTCATTCTCTTCTACGATAAAACCCCAGGCTTCCAAACCCTGCACCTGCGACTAAATTCCGCACCTGCGAAACTCGCACCTGCGGTTCCCAACCAGCAGGTGCGGCCACACCAAAACAGCAGCACCAGGTGCATTTTTCCAACTTCAAACTTCCCGTTAACCTTCCGAAATCATCCCGAGGCCCTCGGGACCTCAACAAAAAATACCAACAAGTCATATATCAACATAAAAACTTAGTCGAACCTTCGAATCACTCAAAACAATATCAAATCATCAAATTACCCTCGGATTCAAGCCTAAGAACTTCTAAATTTTCAAATTCGGCAACCGATGCCGAAACTAACCAAACCACGTCCGAATGACCTCAAATTTTGCACACACGTCACAAATGACACTACGAATCTAATCCAACTTTTGGAATTCCATTCCGACCCCGATATCAAATTCTTCACTGCCGACCGAAATCGCCAAATTTCCAATTTTGCCAATTCAAGCCTAATTCTACCACGGGCCTCCAAATCACATTCTGGATGCACTCCTAAGTCCAAAATCACCTAACAGAGCTAACAGAACCATCGGAATTCAAATCTGAGATCGTTTACACATAGGTCAATATCCGGTTGACTTTTCCAACTTAAGTTTCTACTTAAGAGACTAAGTATCTCAATTCACTCTGAAACCACTCCGGTCCCGAACCAACTAACCCGATATAACATAATATAGTTGAATAACACAAAAAGAAGTAGAAATAGGAAAAATGGGGTTATAACTCTCGAAACGACCGACCGGGTCGTTACATCCTTCCCCTCTTAAACATCTGTTCGTCCTCGAACGGGTCTAGAAACATACCCGGAGTCTCGAATAGGCTTGGATATCTGCTCCGCATCTCCCGCTCGGTCTCCCAGGTGGCCTCCTCCACAGGCTGACCTCTCCATTGCACCTTCACTGAAGCTATATCCTTTGACCTCAACCTTCGAACCTGCCAATCCAAAATAGCCACCGGCTCCACATCATAAGTCATATCACCCTCCAACTGAACCATGCTGAAATCCAAAACTTGGGACGGATCTCAAATATACTTCCGGATCATGGAAACATGAAACACTGGATGCACACTCGATAAGCTGGGTGGCAAGGCAAGCTTATAAGCCACTTTCCCTATTCTCTAAAGCACCTCAAAAGGCCCAATGAACCGGGGGCTCAACTTGCCCCTCTTACCAAACCTCATAACACCCTTCATGGGTGATACCTTCAGCAAGACCTTCTCCCCAACCATAAAAGACACATCACAGACCTTCCTATCCGTATTGCTCTTCTGCCTAGACTGCGCTGTGCGAAGCCGCTCCTGAATCAATGTCACCTTATCTAATGTGTCTTGGACCAAATCTGTACCTAAGAGCCTAGCCTCACGCGGCTCAAACCATCCAACTGGAGATCTACACCTCCTCCCATATAAAGCCTCGTACGGAGCCACCTGAATACTCGACTGATAACTGTTGTTATATGCAAACTCCGCGAGTGGCAGAAACTGGTCCCATGAACCCCCAAAGTCAATGACACAAGCACGCAACATGTCTTCTAATATCTGAATAGTGCGCTCGGACTGCCCATCCATCTGAGGGTGAAAAGCTGTACTCAACTCAACCTGAGTACCCAACTCTCGCTGCACGGCCCTCCAAAACTGTGATGTGAACTGAGTACCCCTATCTGAAATGATGGAAACTGGGACACCATGCAGGCGAACGATCTCTCGGATGTAAATCTCAGCCAACCGATCTGAAGAGTAAGTAGTACCAACTGGAATGAAGTGCGCGGACTTGGTCAGCTGATCCACAATAACCCAAATAGCGTCGAACTTCCTCGAAGTCCGTGGGAGCCCAACTACAAAGTCCATGGTGATTCGCTCCCACTTCCACTCTTGGATATCTAATCTCTGAAGCAAGCCACCCGGTTTCTGATGCTCATACTTAACCTGCTGACAATTGAGATACCGAGCCACAAACCCAACTATATCCTTCTTCATCCGCCTCCACCAATAATGCTACCTCAAATCTTGGTACATCTTCGCGACACCTGGATGGATGGAATACCGCGAGCTGTGGGCCTCCTCAAGAATCAACTCTCGAAGCCCATCAACACACATATCCGGCCCTGCATTCTTAGCATGCCATCATCACCAATAGTCACATCCCTAGCATCACCTCTCCGAACCCTATCCTGAAGAACGAGCAAGTGGGGTTCATCATACTAATGCTCCCTGATACAGTCATAAAGATAAGACCCGGAGACCACACAAGCCAATACCCGACTAGGCTCCGAAATATCCAATCTGATATGCTGGACCGCTAAGGCCTGGACATCCAATGCCAAAGGTCTCTCTGCTGCTGGAAGATATGCTAAACTCGCCAAACTCTTTGCCCGGCGACTCAAAGCATCGACCACCACATTGGCCTTCCCCGGATGGTACAAAATAGTGATATCATAGTCCTTAATAAGCTTCAACCATCTCCGCTGATGCAAGTTAAGATCCTTCTGCTTTAACAGATACTGCAGATTCCGGTGATCAGTATAGATCTCATAATGTCGCCAAATCTTCAAGGCATGAACAATGGCTGCTAACTCAAGATCATGGACATGATAGTTCGGCATAGGCAATCACCCTACCATCCTGCATCAAAATACAACCAATGCCTATCCTCGAGGCATCACAATACACGGTGTAAGAACCTGAAGTTGATGGCAGAACTAACACTGGAGCTATGGTCAAAGCAGTCTTGAGCTTCTGAAAGCTCTCCTCACATTCATCCGACCAACTGAATGGAGCACCCTTTTGGATCAATTTGGTCAAGGGCGATGCAATAGATGAAAATCCCTCCATAAAGCGACGGTAATAACCCGCCAATTCAAGAAAGCTGCTAATCTCCGTGGCCGAGGATGGTCTGGGCCAACTCTGCACCGCCTCTATCTTCTTTGGATCCACGTGAATACCCTCACTAGACACCACGTGCCCCAAGAATGCTACTGAACTGAGCCAAAACTCACATTTGGAGAACTTTGCATAAAGCTTCCCCTCTCTCAATCTCTGTAATACAATCCTCAAATGCTGAGCGTGCTCTTCCTGGCTACGAGAGTACACCAGGATGTCATCAATGAATACAATAACGAATAAGTCTAAATGGGGCTGGAATACACTGTTCATCAAATGCATGAACGCTGCTGGGGCATTGGTCAGCCCAAAAGACATCACCAAGAACTCATAATAGCCATATCGGGTCCTAAAAGTTGTCTTAAGAATATATGAATCCCGAATCTTCAGCTGGTGATAACCGGACCTCAAATCGATCTTAGAGAACACCCTCGCTCCCTGAAGCTGGTGGAATAAATCATCAATACGAGGCAAAGGATACTTGTTCTTGACTGTGACTTTGTTCAACTGCCTGTAATCAATACACATTCTCATGGAACCATCCTTCTTTTTCACAAATAGAACCAGTGCACCCCAAGGTGACACACTAAGCCGAATAAACCCCTTATCAAGGAGTTTCTGAAGTTGTTCTTTCAATTCCTTCAACTCCGTCGGTGCCATTCGATATGGTGGAATAGAAATGGGCTGAGTGCCCGACACCAAATCAATACCAAAGTCAATATCCCTGTCAGGCGGCATGCCCGGCAGGCCTGCAGGAAATACATCCGAAAAATCACGCACCACCAGAACAGAATCAATGACAAGAGTCTCTGCACTAACATCCCTCACAAAATCCAAATAAGATAGGCAACCCTTCTCAAACATGCGCTGAGCCTTCAAATATGAAATCACCCTACTTGGCACATAATCTAAAGAACCGCTCCACTCAACCCTCAGAATTTCCGGCATAGCCAACGTCATCGTCTTAGCGTGACAATTTAACATAACATGACGTGGAGATAACCAATCCATACCCAATATCACATCAAAGTCAACCATACTGAGCAACAATAGATCCACTCGGGTCTCCAGACCCCCAATAATTACCACATATGACCGATATACGCGGTCCACAATGATAGTATCGCCCACAAGAGTAGATACATGTACAGCTGAAACTAAGGACTCATGGAGCATATCCAGAAAATGGGCGAAATACGAGAAAACATATGAATACGTGGAACCAGGGTCAAATAATACTGAGGCATCTCTATGACAAACTGAGACAATACCTGTAATCACAGCATCTGAAGCAATATCATCTGGTCTGGCAGGGAGGGCATAGAAATCGGCCTGACCACCCCCTGATCTGCCTCCCCCTCTAGGGCGACCCCTAGCTGACTGACCTCCACCCTGAGCTGACTGGGCAGGTGGTGAGGTAACTGGTGCTGTAGTCATAAGCTGACTCCTCTGCTGAGATAGACCTCCATAACGACGAGGACACTGCCTCCACATATGCCCAAGCTCCCCACACTCAAAATAACTCCCTGGTGCTGGCGGCGGAAATTGAAGGGAACCCCTAGCACCGGGATGACTGGTAGAAGAACCTGGCAAGGAAGAGCCCTGAACAGGTGGAGCACGGGACAAACTCTAAACTGGAAGGGCACTAAGTGATGAGTGGCCCTGATGAGAACTGTGAGAACCATGTCCAGATGATGCACCCCGATGAAATGGCCGAGCTGACTGAGCCTGTCTGAAATGATGACCTCTACCATGCTGGAACTGATCCCTAAAAGGAGCACCGCTGAATCCACCCTGACCACGAGGCCTCTTGGACTCCCTCTCAACCATCTCCTGACTGCGAACCATCTCAATCTGCCGAGCAATGTCGACAACCTCATCAAAAGTAGCACCTGAAACCCTCTCTCTGGTCATGAGCAACTGTAGCTGATAAGTGAGACCATCAATAGACCTCATGATCCTCTCTCTGTCCGTGGGAACTAACCAGATAGTATGATGGGTCAAATAAGAGAATCGCATCTCATACTGTGTCACAGACATATCACCCTGGCGAAGCCGCTCAAACTGTCTGCGTAGCTCCTCTCTGCGAGATCGAGGCACGAACTTCTCCAAAAAGACCACGGAGAACTGCTGCCAAGTAAGGAGTGCTGCGCCAACAGGCCTGCGCCTCTCGTAAATCTCCCACCATCTGAGTACAGCCCCAGAAAACTGAAAGGTAGTGAATGAGACCACACAAGTCTCCAAAGTACCAGCAGTACGGAGTATCCTCTGACACCTGTCCAAAAAGTCCTGAGCATCCTCTCTCTCTATGCCACTGAAAGGTGGTGGCTGGAGTCTCCGAAACCTCTCCAACCTATGCTGATCATCCTCAAGCATAGCAGGAACCACATAATCCTGAGCAACTGCAACTGCCTGGGCTGGTTGGGCCTCTGGTGTCTGAAGTCCCTGAATAACCTGCTCGGGTGTGCGAGCGATGGGAGTCTGAGTGCCTCCCCTGGCCTGAGAAGTGGCTGCGGCCGTCGAAATAGAGACCGCCTGAGCAAGGCCAGTACACGCTGTCAGAATCTGAGCTAGGGCCTCCTGAAGGCCTGGAATCACAATAGGCACATGTGGTGCCTGAGCTGGTGCATCAACAACTGGAACCTGGTCCTTATCTAGGACAATCGGTGGATCTGCAGGTACTGCCCCAGCTGCTGTACGGGCTGCACCTCTGCCCCTACCACGGCCTCTACCGTGGCCTCAGCCTCTCGCGGCCCTGGCTGGTGGTACTGGTGGCTGGCCCTCCTGACCGGTAGTACGAGTCATCACCATCCGTGAGAGAATGAAACAACAAATGTTTAGTTACTAGAATCAACAGATTCGCACGACAAGAATTCAAGAATGTGGAGTTTTCTAAAGGTTCTGCAGCCTCTCGAAAATAAGTACTAACGTCTCCGTACTGATCCGCAAGACTCTACTAAACCCGCTCATGACTCGTGAGACCTATGTAACCTAGGCTCTGATACCAATCTGTTACGACTCAAAAACCTAATCTGTCGTGATGGGGCCTATCGTGGAACTAGGTAAGCCGACTCATTTACAAACAAACCAATATTTTCATTTCAAAGATAATTTCAATACTGTTTAACATAAAACCTTCATTTAAGGAGTTCAAATCAAAGAAAATAGAAGTGCGGAAAAGAAAAGCCCGACATCGGGGTGTCACTAGTCAAGAGCATCTAGTACAATCTGTCTAACAATATCAAGGCTAACTCAGCCTGAAAAATAGCTAAATACAACTAGAGGAAGATAAGTGGGAGAAGAGCAAGGGCTGCGATCGCCAAATAGCTACCTTGCTATCTCCAAGAAAAACGTCTGCAACCAGAACACTCAATAACTGCTACCGTGTCCAGCTACACCTGAATCTGCACACAAGGTGCAGGGAGTAACGTGAGTACGCAAACTTAGTAAGTAACAACAATAAATAAAGACTGAGCAGTAGTGACGAGCAATAAAGCATATAACGTTCATATCATGAAATCTCAGTAAAGTACAACAGGTTTTAAAAATCAGTGTTTGAATCAAATCATCTCGTTTAAACCCGGTTCAAGCAAAAATCATTTAAAGATATTTTTCCAACAGTTTTTCAAACAAAGGATCAATGCAAAGGTGAGCAAAAATGATGAAATCATAAACAGTCCCTCGGGCAAAACATCACTCATATACAGCCCCTCGGGCAAACCTCACAGTCACTCGTGCCACTCGGGCATACCTCGCAATCACTCTTGCCACTCGGGCATACCTCACAATCACTCATGCCTCCCAGTCACTCAGAACTCGGCACTCGCACTCAGTAGGTACTTGCGCTCACTGGGGGTGTGTACAGATTCCGTAGGGGCTACTTCAGCCCAAGCGCTATAATCTGCATGGACAACTCACGTGCTGCACGGACAACTCACGTGCCATAATAATAAAGTGTGCTGCAGGCGGGTAGCCCCGATCCACACTCATCCTCACAAATCAGGACCTCGGCCTCACTCAGTCATAAACCTTTCAAGCCACTCGGGCATCTCAGTAAAACAGGGCATTCGGCCCAAAACATTTATATGCATCAAAATAGAGTCATAAAACTGAGTTATGCGGTAAACAAGTATAAACATGATTGAGTATAAATTTTCAATCGAAAACAATGAGAGGATGGTAAGAAACAGCCCCTAAGGGTCCAAACAGCATTGCCGCAAGGCCCAAACATGGCATTCAACCCAATTTACTGAAATTCTTTCTAAAACAT
This sequence comes from Nicotiana tomentosiformis, assembly GCF_000390325.3. NCBI lineage: Eukaryota > Viridiplantae > Streptophyta > Magnoliopsida > Solanales > Solanaceae > Nicotiana > Nicotiana tomentosiformis. The sequence goes on along the minus strand of NC_090820.1, from coordinate 27,698,071 downwards.
ATAAGTATCATATAGTTTCAACAAAGTATGCAACTTTACAGTTGCTACGGGACAAATCAAGTCACAAATCCCCAATAGTGCACGCCCACACGCCCGTCACCTAGCATGTGCGTCACTAAAAATAGTGGAATGATACAAAATCCAGGGTTTCGTACCCTGAGGACTAGATTTACAATCGTTACTTACCTCAAACCGGTCAAATCTCTACCCCGCAATGCTCTTGCCTCTGGACTCGGCCTCTAAATGCTCTGAATCTATTCACAATCAGTACAATACCATCAATACGCGCTAATGGAATGAATTCCACAAGAAAAGCTACAAAATTAGACCAAAACCCGAAATTGACTCAAACCCGCCCCCTGGCCCACATCTCGAAATCCGACAAAATTCACAAACTAGAAAGCTCATTCACTCACGAGTCTAACCATACCAAATTCATCAAAATCCGACATCGTTTGGTCCTTCAAATCCTTAAATTACTTTCAAAAAATTCCAAGCCCTAACCCCTCATTTTCACTAATTACCATGATTAAACAATTGAAAATTATCATATATACAAGTATTAGGGATCAAGTAACTTGCCTCAACGAAACCCCCTTGATTCCCTCTTCAAAACCCTCCAAAAGCTCCAAAACCCGAGTTAAAATTGTGAAGAATGACCAAAATTTGCGAAGGGTTCAATTTATGCCTTTCCGCCGAGCAAACCCGCATCAGTGGTCCAAATAGTGCACCTGCGGCCTCCGCTTCTGCACCCAAAATCCCGTATCTGCGGAAGTCATTTAAGGTCCTAAAACCCGCACCTGCGATCACCTCTTTGCACCTGCGGTCTCGCAGGTGCGACCCCTCATCTGCTTCTGCGATAAAACCCTAGGCTTCCAAACCCCGCACCTGCGAAACTCGCACCTGCGGTTCCCTACCCGCAGGTGTGGCCACACCAGAACAGCAGCACCAACTGTATTTTTCTAACTTCAAACTTCCCGTTAACCTTCCGAAATCATCCCGAGGCCCTCGGGACCTCAACCAAAAATACCAACAAGTCATATATCAATATACAAACTTAGTCGAACCTTCGAATCACTCAAAACAACATCAAATCATCAAATTACCCTCGGATTCAAGCCTAAGAACTTCTAAATTTTCAAATTCGGCAATCGATGCTGAAACCAACCAAACCACGTTCGAATGACCTCAAATTTTGCACACACGTCACAAATGACACTACAAACCTACTCCAACTTTCGGAATTCCATTCCGACCTCGATATCAAATTTTCCACTGCCGACTGAAATCGCCAAATTTTCAATTTCGCCAATTCAAGTCTAATTCTACCACGGGCCTCCAAATCACATTTCGGACGTACTCCTAAGTCCAAAATCACATAACGGAGCTAACGGAATGATCGGAATTCAAATCCGAGATCGTTTACACATATGTCAACATCCGATTGACTTTTCCAACTTAAGTTTCTACTTAAGAGACTAAGCTAGCGTTTGGCCGTAGATTCCCAAATTTGTTTTAAAAATTCTGATTTGGGTAAAGTTTGATTTGAAGATGAAAATGTGTTTGGACATGATTTTTCAAAACATATTTTACTTTTTATTTGAAAAAACATGAAACATGACTTATACCCACAAGTTCCAAAAACTATCACAAATACCCAATAGTACCAAACAAACAAACTTGCTATCTTGTATATACAAAACCTTCATTACTCAGATTACACATAGGAAGTCATTACTCATATTACACATAGGAAGTCATTACTCATATTACAATCATGCCTACACCACAACGTACAACTAAAATAATTAGCATCAGCATTTCATGCATTAGAGTACAACATAACAAAATGAAAATAACAGTTAGCTCAATTTTTCTTTAAGTCATTAAACCATTCGACTTGATTTTTTTCGGTCATATGAACGAATATCTTGCAAAAGCTGGGGTTAAGCAAGAAAGGCACTGCTGGTGAAAATTTTTCGTCAGCTAAACCATATTTTTGCAAGACAAATTGCAAGTGGGTAGTCACAGCTTCCTCAAAGTAGATATCAATCTCAGTTTCTTTCGAGAGCAGATACAAAGAGAGAAGCAGGAACAAGAGCAGAAATTGAGGTGATTATTTAAATGTGGGCTCTTTTACAAACTATAAAAGTTTGGGGTAATATTTAAAAATTTTAAAAATTATAATGATCATGTTTTGGCCCAAAATCAGCAATTGAGGTGATTTTGGGATTTGGGATTTGGGATCTTGCTAAAATGTGGCCAAAATCTATGGCCAAACATGTGTTTTTCAAATAAATTCCAAATTTATCCCAAATTTATTTTGGCAAAACTCATGGCCAAACGGGTCCTAAGTGTCTCAATTCACTCTGAAATCACTCTGGTCCCGAACCAACTAACCCGATATAACATAATATAGTTGAATAACATAAAAAGAAGTAGAAATGGGGAAAACGGGGTAATAACTCTCGAAACGACCGGTCGGGTCGTTACACACTGGCTCTGGGAAATTGAGCATTCTATAAACGGCGCCACATGTGGCGTGGGGCGCTGCCTGTGGCACTGCAATTCAACAATTTCCATTTTTTCTCTGTTTTGACTCTAATCTCGCACATTTCGCCCCTTATTGCATCCAGATGATTGCTACATATAGAAATATCACGAATTAACATAAATCAATATATTGTACATCCAAAATCTACGAGACATGAGTAAAACATGAGGCGATATACATATAAATCTATATACTTTAAGCCAAATATTAACACCCCACACTTAGACTCTTGCTCGTCCTCGAGCAACGGGACTATCAACTACACCCCAACAATGTACACATCTCAACTAGTTCAAATTTTTTAACTATACAATCTACTCTTGACTATGATCGATACCGGTAATCAAGCACGAACATACAAATTTCACATTATTCCTATTTTAAATATGCCCAAGTATATCATTTCAATCTAATGAATTCAAACAACCTATCCGTAACCACCCTACCTCAAGAGCCGACTTGTTACCACTAAGCACCCTCACTCGCGCACTCACCCAACAAGAGAAGTTTACAACATTACCAATCCTTCATGAGATCATGTGCCCTCACCAACAAACAAAAAAGTGAATATAGAATAGTCCACACATTCAAGTATGCCTTTGAATATAATTTACGGACATCACACAATTGAACAAAATTCGCTCACTCTCACAAAGAATTCATGTGCATCTCATGGTCGTACCATAAGCTTGCCCGTAGTGAACATTTCTACCAATCTAAGCTAGCCAAATCTAGGATCAATTAGGACTTTAAGGTTGTAATGTAGGCTAAGGGACGGGTAGGATACATTTAGGAATAGTGACTAATCCTCCTAAGCACTTTAATACACTACAATAAACAATCGAGAATATCTTCTTCTCAACCAATTCACTCGTCATACATCATATATAATATAACCCTCTTTTCAATTAAGCACCTCTATATTTCTACTAGCACGAATTAGTAGGATTAGGAGATGTGTGTTTTTCTACATTATTTGAAATTTATTTTTCTTTCTTGCAATTTCTTTTCTACACACACTCCATACATTAAGGTTCATCGGCTAGTGACCTTTTTTCACAACTTTAGTGCGCCTTAAGGACCCTTCCATGGTTTCACTCGAAAGCTACTCCCCAATGTCTCACCTTACTTCTTTTAGGGACTAAGTTCCTTAGGAGGTAAAGGTTGAACAATCTGTAATTAAGAACAAATAGGGGTACGACTTGTAATGTGGGTCCCAAAGAAAAGGTCTATAGGCTCAAAGGGGCTAGCGGCGGAAATATTTATTTTTATGTTACAAGCACATCTATTATCAAGCAAGAAACGCCTATGTCATCTCTTAGACTAGCTCAACTTAATGATTTCGCTTCGATTAACACACGGGGCAAGTTCTAGACTACACAGGATAGCACAGAAGATCACAAATTCTCACGCATACATTGCACATGACTCAATCAAGACGGGTCTGTTCAACTCTCAAGTCCAGCAAGCACATATAATTGAGAAATTTTAAGCAATATTATACTATGTGGCATACAAAGTCAAACAACTTAGAGAAGGTGTCATAGGCTATTTATTTTACTCAGGCATCACAAATCAGATCAAATGTATAGGAAGATAGATCGCATGTCATAGCCTAATGTGCCAGCACCAAACATGTCACCAGGCACCTCAGAACAACTCAGTTTCTTCCTAACCTACTCATAAAAAAAATAAAGTACCTAGTTCAAGCTATACACTTTGAAAAGAACCAGCGCCAAAACAAAACCAAGAGATTCTACCTAACTATACTAAAAAAATTCTTTTTGGTATTTTTTAATCGGACTTTAATCCCTCAAGAAAGCTCCCCACAAAATCCATCGATGGGAAAAGTCCAAATTTCTAAAAAAATATATCCTTTTCATTTTCTTTTTTTTCCCTCAAAAATCCCTACACTAAGAAATAATATTATAACTAAGCTAGGGTAGCACGGAAAATTATTCAGACAATCTCCTCACCCCACACTTAAAATAGTGCAATGTCCTCAATGCATACAATAAATAATAAGAAGGTAAAAGAGACTCCATGGTAGGCCGAATGCCAAAGTATTAGCAACTCACTCACGGGATACTTAGACTTCTCCTAGGTATGATCCTTTGTGCGGGTACCTCACACTTAATTTCAACCAACTGCTCGCTTTTGCAGTCGCCTATTGGATTTGACTCCATGCTCCTACTCCTATAAAGTACAAAAATAACACTATAAAACTAATACAATAATAAATAAAAAAATAAACAAAATAAAAAGAAACAGTAGAATTGGGTTGCCTCCCAACAAGCACTTTATTTATAGTCGCGGTACGACGCCATCATTTTCACCACTTTTCCTTTCACTTTGAGGATATGAATTGCGCCTCCAATTTTGCATCAATTTTTCTGTCACGTTCCTTAGGTGGTGGTGTGAAAATAAAGGAACCAAGTAATAGATATCGCATCTGGTACTTCTTGGCCCTTAAGTGAGGGATGTCATTTTGCCTCCTTGGTATCGCAAATTTCAGAATGTATGCACTTTGTTCCCCATCCATTGACTCCTCCATATGCTTGAATGGATCAATTCTCGTATCACCAACCAAACACAATGTTGAAAAGTGGTTAGAATGAGGTCCAATACGCTCCAACTCTAAAATCGTTTCACTTTTAACATCCTCACTTTTGCACACTTCGTCAACCTTGGCATCATTAATAATATTGTGGTCGAATAGTTGGAACTCCTCTTTTTGCTCCACAAGCTGATTAGTATCCACATCAATTGATTGTAGGGCATCAGTCGCCTCAACCTTTTTATTCAATTGAGCATGCAAGTCACGGATATTTGAGCCAAATTGGTCTTTCTCCTGCTCGAGCTCAGTTCTTTCATCTATCAACTGTTTTGTCATATTTGAAAGACCATTACGTAGAATCCCATAAAATTTTACCTGTTGAGGTTGTTCCTCTAGCCAAATTTGGCTCACGATATTTGCTTTTTCAAAGTTATCTTCTCGCGGGGACACGCTGTCTTCGTCGAGTTGAGGTTCTTCTTAAAAATTGGCCATTAATTTGCCCATTCTAGCCTGTAATACATCGATTGCTAAGGCAACCTTTTTGTGAATTTCATCTTGTTGCCCGGCTTCTTGACTCATCATGTCCATAATACGAGTAACGCGTTCCATATCCTCCACTTCATTGCTCCTATTAAACTCATAAACATTATTAGAAACATCATAATAAGAGCTCTGGGAAGTATAATAAGAATTAGGACAACTATCCCAATGACCACTTTAACCACCACACACATTATAAATATTCCACTCATAAGATTTAGATTCATAATTTTGCCACAAGTTTGGACCTCCACAATATGGACAAGGGTCACCATAATAAGAATAACCAATATTCGACCAATCCTCATTCCAAGATGCTATATCAACAAAGATTATAAAATATTAAACTAAGATAAAATAAATAAATAAAACTCAAATAGATAAAAAGTAAAAATTTAATCTAGTAATATAGTTAATTTCTAAGTCCTCGGCAACGGCGCCAAAAATCCGTTGCTCCCAAACGCACACACAAGTATACGTGGTCGACAAGTAATATAGGATTGTAAGTCCAGATATCGTACCCACATGGACTTGTGATTAACTATCAACTAAATTAAACCCAAACGATTAATCTATTCAAGCAATTCTTAAAGTATGAATAATTAACTCAAACTAATCTAGAGTAACAAACTAAGAGATTAAAGGAACAAGTTGGCGAAATTAGACACAAATTCAATGAGAGACGATATTCTAGAGTTATGGGTTAGCTAACAATCCAGTTGAGTTTTTTACCTAAATTGTCGAATTAATTTATCTGGTTTATTAATTGACAAGGTTAATATTACTCGTAGCATTCTCCCGAAGAACTACTCGCCTATTCAAACTAACCTAACGCCTCTATTCTTATGGAATTAGGATTAACAAGAGCACATTAATAATTCCTGTATAATAACCAAGCAAGGTGATTAGGTATATTCCTATCCTAACCGCAAATCCGTTCCCGATGCTCTAGTTCAAGATCTTGCTCTACTCAATTTTATATGTAATCTAGAATTCCCTCTCCTGAGTTCAATCCTAGATTCGTAGATAGTATTTAATTGGTGATCAAGCAATCAATTAATTAAGCACAAGATTGAATAAATAAATCAATATGATAAAATAATAAGAACAATTCAAGCTTCAAACTACAACGTTCATGTAGCACCCAAAACTCTAGAACTAATAAACTATGAGACTAAAGGAAGAGACGAGAAGAAAAACTGAGAATCCTTGCTCCAAGCGTGGTTTGTGTTCTCCTCATCTAAAGTGACATGTTCTACCTCAAAAGTATGTTAGATACCCTCCAAATTAGGTTTAGACTTGGTTTTATACGAGTTGGGGAGGGGGGAGGGAGGGTCTTGGGCCAAAATAACCTTGTCGCGAGCGAAGTAGGAGATATTTCCCGTCACCAGCACCTAGGATAGCGTGGGGTGCTAGCCCTGGCGCTGGGCAATTGAGCATTCTATAAACGGCGCCATATGTGGAGTGGGGTGCTGCCTGTGGCACTGGAATTCAACATATTCCATTTTTTCTCCATTTTGGCTCTAATATCGCACATTTCGCCCCTTGTTGCATCCAGATGATTCCTACATAGAGAAATACTACGAATTAACATAAATCAATATATTTTACATCCGAAATCTACGAGACACGAGTAAAACATGAGGCGATATACATATAAATATATATACTTTGAGTCAAATATCAACACTCCATACTTAGAATCTTGCTCATCCTCGAGCAACGGGACTATCAACTACACCCCAACAACGTACACATCCCAACTAGTTCAATTTTTTTAACTATACACTCTACCCTTGACTATGATCGATACCGGCAATCAAGCACGAACATACAAATTTCACATTCTTCCTATTTTAAACATGCCCAAGTATATCATTTCAATCCAATGAATACAAATAACATATCCGTAACCACCCTACCTCAAGAGCTGACTTGTTACCACTAAGCACCCTCACTCGCGCACTCATCCAACAAGAGAAGTTTATAACATTACTAATCCTTCATGAGATCATATGCCCTCACCAACAAACAAAAAAGTGAATATAGAATAGTCCACACATTCAAGTATGCCTTTGAATATAATTTAAGGACATCACACAATTGAACAAAATTCGCTCACTCTCACAAAGAATTCATGTGCATCTCGTGGTCGTACCATAAGCTTGCCCGTAGTGTACATTTCTACCAATCTAAGCTAGCCAAATCTAGGATCAATTAGGACTTTAAGGTTGTAATGTAGGCTAAGGGACGGGTAGGATATATTTAGGAATAATGACTAACCCTCCTAAGTACTTTAATACACTACACTAAACAATCGAGCATATCTTCTTCTCAACCAATTCACTCGTCATACACCATATATAACATAGCCCTCTTTTCAATTAAGCACCTCTATATTTCCACTAGCACGAATTAGTAAGATTAGGAGATGTGCGTTTTTCTACCTTATTTGAACTATTCTTTTTCTTTCTTGCAATTTGTTTTCTACACACACTCCATACATTAAGGTCATTGGCTAGTGACTTTTTTTCACAACTTTAGTGCGCTTTAAGGGCCCTTCCATGGTTCCACTCGAAAGCTACTCTCCAATATCTCACTTTACGTCTTTTAGCGACTAAGTGCCTTAGGAGGTAAAGGTTCAACAATCTTTAATTAAGAACAAAATAGGGGCACGACTTGTAATGTGGGTGCCAAAGAAAAGGTCTATAAGCTCAAAGGGGTTAGTGACGGAAAATTTTATTTTTATGTGACAAGCATGTCTATTATCAAGCAAGAAACGCCTATGTCATCTCTTAGACAAGCTCAACTTAATGATTTCTCTTCAATTAACACACGGGGAAAGTTCTAGGCTACACAGAATAGAGCAAAAGATCATAAATCCTCACGCATACATTGCACATGACTCAATCAAGACGGTTCTGTTCAACTCTCAAGTCCAGCAAGCACATATAATTGAAAAATTTTAAGCAATATTGTACTATGTGGCACAAAAAGTCAAACAACTGAGAGAAGGCGTCATAGGCTATTTATTTTACTGAGGCATCACAAATCAAATCAAATGTACAGGAAGATAGATCGCATGTCATAGCCTAATGTGCCAGCACCAAACATATCACTAGGCACCTCAGAGAAACTCAGTTTCTTCCTAACCTACTCCTAAAAAAAAAAATAAAGTACCCGGTTCAAGATACACACTTGGAAAAGAACCGGCGCCCAAAAAAAGAACCAAGAGATCCTACCTAACTATCCTAAAAAAAAATTCTTTTTGGTATTTTTTAATCGGACTTTAATCCCTCAAGAAAGCTCTCCACAAAATCCATCGCTGGGAAAAGTCCAAATTTCTAAAAAAATATTTCCTTTTCGTTTTCTTTTTTCAATTTGTTTTTCAAAAATCACTACACTAAGAAAGAATATTACAACCAAGCTAGAGTAGCACGAAAAATTATTCAAACAATTTCTTCATCCCACACTTAAAATAGTGCAATGTCCTCAATACATACAATAAATAATAAAAAGGTAAAAGAGACTCCATGGTAGGCCGAAGTCCGAAGTATTAGCAACTCACGGAATACTTAGACTTCTCCTAGGTATGATCCTTTGTGCGGGTACCTCACACTTAATTTCAACTACCTGCTCGCTTTTGCAGTCGCCTATTAGATTTGACTCCATCCTCCTACTCCTACAAAATACAATAATAACACTACAAAACTAATACAATAATAAATTAAAAAAATAAACAAAATAAAAAGAAACAGTAGAATTGGGTTGCCTTCCAACAAGCACTTTATTTATAGTCGCGCCATGACGCCATCACTTTCACCACTTTTCCTTCCATTTTGAGGATATGAATTGCGCCCCCAATTTTGCATCAATTTTTCTGTCACGTTCCTTGGGTGGTGGTGTGAAAATAAAGGAACCAAGTAATAGATATCACATCTTGTACTTCTTGGCCCTTAAGTGAGGGATGTCATTTTGTCTCCTTGGCATTGTAATTTTCAGAATGTATGCACTTTGTTCCCCATCCATTGACTCTTCCATATTGAAAAGTGGTTAGAATGAGATCCAATACGCTCCAACTCTAAAATCGTTTCACTTTTAACATCCTCACTTTTGCACACTTCGTCAACCTTGGCATCATTAATAATATTATGGTCGAATAGTTGGAACTCCTCTTTTTGCTTCACAAGCTGACCAGTATCCACATCAATTGATTGTAGGGCATCATACGCCTCAACCTTTTTATTCAATTGAGCCTGCAAGTCATGGATATTTGAGCCAAATTGGTCTTTCTCCTGCTCGAGCTCAGTTCTTTCATCTATCAGCTGTTTTGTCATATTTGAAAGATCATTACGTGGAATCCCATGAAATTTTACCCGTTGAGATTGTTCCTCTAACCAAGTTTGGCTCACGATATCTTCTTTTTCAAAGTTATCTTCTCGCGGGAACTCGCTGTCTTAGTCGAGTTGAGGTTCTTCTTGAAAATTGGCCATTAATTCGCCCATTCTAGCCTGCAATCCTTCGATTGCTAAGGTAGTCTTTTTTTGATTTTTATCTTGTTGCTCGGCTACTTGCCTCATCATGTCCATAATACGAGCAACACGTTTCATATCCTCCACTTCATTGCTCCTATCAAACTCATAAACATTATTAGAAACATCATAATAAGAGCTCTGGGAAGGATAATAAGAATTAGGATAACCATCCCAATAGCTACTTTGACCACCATACACATTATAAATATTCCACTCATAAGATTGAGATTCATAATTTTGCCACAAGTGTGGTCCTCCACAATATGGACAAGGGTCACCATAATAAGAATAACCAATATTCGACCAATCCTCATTCCAAGATGCCATATCAATAAAGATAATAAAATATTAAACTAAGATAAAATAAATAAATAAAACTTATATAGACAAAAAGTAAAAATCTAATCTAGTAAAATAGTTAATTTCTAAGTCCTCGGCAACGGCGCCAAAAACTTATTGCTCCCAAACGCATACGCAAGTATACGTGGTCGACAAGTAATATAGGATTGTAAGTCCAGATATCGTACCCACATGGACTTGTGATTAACTATCAACTAAATTAAACCCAAATAATTAATTTATTCAAGCGATTCCTAAAGTATGAATAATTAACTCAAACTAATCTACGGTAACAAACAAAGAGATTAAAGGAATAAGTTGGCGAAATTATGAGAGACGATATTCTAGAGTTATAGGTTAGCTAATAATCCCGTTGAGTTTTCTACCTAAATTGTCGAATTAATTTATTCAGTTTATTGATTGACAGGGTTAATATTACTCGAGCTTTCTCCCGAAGTACTACTCGCCCATTCAAACTAACCTAACGCCTCTATTCCTATAGAATTAGGATTAACAAGAACGCATTAATAATTCCCGTATAATAACCAAGCAAGGCGATTAGGTATTTTCCTATCCTAATCGCAAATCCGTTCCCGATGCTCTAGTTCAAGATCTTGCTCTACTCAATCTTATATGTAATCTAGAATTCCCTCTCCTGAGTTCAATCCTAGATTCGTAGATAGTATTTAATTGGTGATCAAGCAATCAAATAATTAAGCACAAGATTGAATAAATAAACCAATATGATAAAATAATAAGAACAATTCAAGCTTCAAACTACAACGTTCATGTAGCACCCAAAACTCTAGAACTAATAAACTATGAGATTAAAGGAAGAGACGAGAAAAAAACTGAGAATCCTTGCTCCAAGCGTGGTTTATGTTCTCCTCTAAAGTGACATGTTCTCCCTCAAAAATATGTTAGATACCCTCCAAATTAGGTTTAGACTTGGTTTTATTCGAGTTGGGGGGTGGGGGTGGGGGGTGGGGGGGTGAGGGGGGGTCGCTGGCAAATTGAGCATTCTGTAAACGGCGCCACAGGTGGCGTGGGGCTGCTTGTGGCGCTGGAATTCAACATTTTCCATTTTTTCTTCGTTTTGGCTCTAATCTCGCACCTTTCGCCCCCTATTGCATCCGGATGATTTTTACATACTTATAGAAATACCACAAATTAACATAAATCAATACATTTTATATCCGAAATCTAAGAGATACGAGTAAAACATGAGATGATAAACATATAAATATATATATTTTAAGCCAAATATCAATTCTCTTTTTGACCGGCTGGCTTGTTGTAACTTTCACATTTTTCGGTAAAATCACAAGTCCAATGCTATTAAAAATCAAATAAAAGCATATATAAATTCTGTTAAATTAATTATAGAAAAATATTTATAATAAAAATTAATAATAGAAATAAAATACTATGCTGACTTGGCATGTTTCTAGACGTTGGTGGCTGGCGGCTTTTTTTCTTTGGCTGCTTTGACTGCAACCTCTCCAAATTATAAGCTCCTATTCTAATAATTCACACGTTAATTACCCCCGAAGTTTCTTTCAAGTCTTTTTCTCATTTGGTCACATATGACTCCTTATGAACAGTGATTATAGAAGTTTCCTATACAAGTACTGTATACGTCAAATAATTCAAATTAAATTTCGTCAAAATGTTAGGTCAATAATTCCAAAGACCAAAGTACTATGCATGTATACGACAAATCAAAAAAATCAATGCTATAGCCGCCTCTCCCTTTTCTTTGTTGCTATATAAGTCCTTTGCCTTAGACAACTACTCTTAACTTCTCCTTCTATTCTTTTGTTCTTCTAACTAATTACATTACTTTTCCATTTTCAGTTCATTTGATAAAATTTGAAAATATTTTGAAAGTCGAACTACTTAATTAGTGCTCAAGATGGAGCCAGCAGATTTAAGTAATTTGCGAGGCCTAAGTTTACGAGCAAGTATAAGGGGAAGTATGAGAGGAAGTATAAGGGAAAATAGCAATTCAATATGGAGAAATAATGGTGCTGAGGTATTTTCGCGTTCGGCAAGGGATGAAGATGATGAAGAAGCACTTAAATGGGCTGCACTTGAAAAATTACCAACTTATGATAGATTAAGAAAAGGTATATTATTTGGATCACAAGGTGCTGCTGCTGAAGTTGATGTGGATGATCTTGGTGTTTTAGAAAGGAAGAATTTGCTTGAGAGGCTTGTTAAAGTTGCTGATGAAGATAATGAGAAGTTCTTGTTGAAACTCAAGAATAGAATTGACAGGCAAGTGAAATTACTATTACTTTTTAAAACTTCACTTTGAGTTTAATTTCTATACACTAATCGTGCTAAAAAAAATTTAATACTACCAGGTTAGCTAAAAATTAGTTACAAATACGGTCAAATCTTTCCATAACAGCTCCGTTTGTTCCGATATTTTTTGGCTGCTATAGTAAAGTGCTCATATACATGACATATATTATAACATAACATCAAAATTCGATTCCGAGAAAAACTTTGTTTTTGTAGTAAATGACTGTTATATATAAATGTTTGTTATATAGAGGTCTCTAGTATTAGTAAAATATTGCTAGTTATTTATTATAACATGTCATGTTATAATACACTAGTAGGGAAAAAGTTATTTACACTATCATATAAGAAAATTTTTTGCTTCTATAATTGAGTTGGGTTTCCTTGATTATTTAATTTGGTGCTAAGTTCTGACGTTTTTTTCTTTTTGTTTTTTTTTTTGGAAAAACAGAGTTGGGATTGATTTTCCATCAATAGAAGTGAGATTTGAGCATCTAAATATCGACGCAGATGCATATGTAGGAAGCAGAGCTTTGCCTACATTTACCAACTTCATTTCTAACTTCGTTGAGGTAAGAATCTCACAACTATTAGATTTATATTGGTTTTGAATGTATGCATAAAAATGTATATGTATATCTATATGTATGTATCACCTATAGAAGAACTAATGCTTTAGCATTTGCCACAACAACAACAACCCAGTATAATCTCACTAGTGGGGTCTGGGAAGGGTAGTGTGTACGCAGATGTTACCCTGCCCTGGGGTAGAGAGGCTATTTCCGATAGATCTTCGGCTCCCTCCCTCTGACTCGAAGTTATAACCTCTTGGAGGGTGCTTACCACAACATTTGCCACAAATGAAAAAGATATAATACTAGTAATAAGTATGACTTAGAAAAAATTTCTACAAATTACAATGTTCTCAAACTAACTTTTTTCTCTTCTGTTGTTGGTTTTAAAGGGCCTATTGGATTCAATTCACATACTTCCATCGAGAAAACGTCAAGTTACAATTCTGAAGGATGTTAGTGGCATAGTTAAGCCCTGTAGAATGACTCTTCTTTTGGGACCTCCTGGTTCTGGAAAGACTACTTTGTTACTTGCTTTGGCTGGTAAACTTGACTCTGCTCTAAAGGTAAGATCACTACAAATTCCAAAATAATAAAAACAACTTACAAAAAACAGTGTTTTTTTCCCTTCAAAATAAGACCTAACTTTTTTTTTTTTTAAAATGTGATTGGAAATCAGGTTACTGGAAAGGTGACATATAATGGACATGAATTACATGAGTTTGTACCACAAAGAACAGCAGCTTATATTAGCCAACATGATTTGCATATTGGAGAAATGACTGTTAGAGAAACTTTGGAGTTCTCTGCAAGATGCCAAGGCATTGGCTCTCGTTATGGTTAGTTCTATTTAATTATTATTAACTTCGCTTTCAGTATCAGTTTAACTTCCTATACACTGACGGTGTAAAAGAATTTCTATACTGTCCATAATAAATAGAACTAGTTACCTGAAAAATAAAACATGCAGAGTTATATAGCATGTTAAATTATATTAAGAGTGTAAAAACTCTTTGCGCTGTTAGTGTATATAAGTTGAATCCTTTCAATATGTATAGTGAAATTAAATGAATCATGATTTTTGAATTGTTTTCCAGAAATGTTGGCTGAACTATCAAGAAGAGAGAAAGCAGCTAATATCAAACCAGATGCTGATATTGACATGTTCATGAAGGTAAGAAAGAAACTGAATCCTCTTAACTGGTGATATGTTAAATTATAATAATAAAAAAAATTCTTTGAGATATTTCATGTAGCACAATTTTCCTTTTTCTTAAGAAACAGAGTGAATAATTAATATTCTTATTGTTGAATGGAAATGTAGGCTGCATCAACAGAAGGACAAGAAGCCAAAGTGGTGACAGATTATATTCTTAAGGTAATATTCATTTTCCAATCATTGTTATTACATTAGTGTTATCGAAAGGTTAGAGAATTTTGATAAATAATTAGTTAATTCATTTGTTTGTTTGTAAATTCAATTGTGCAGATTCTGGGACTGGATATTTGTGCAGATACTATGGTGGGAGATCAAATGATAAGGGGTATTTCAGGAGGACAGAAGAAGCGTGTGACGACTGGTGAAATGATTGTTGGACCAGCTAAAGCACTTTTCATGGATGAAATATCAACTGGATTGGACAGTTCCACTACTTACTCCATTGTGAATTCCTTAAAGCAATCTGTTCGAATCATGAAGGGAACAGCTCTGATTTCTCTCTTGCAACCTGCCCCCGAGACCTACAACCTGTTCGATGATATTATTCTGTTATCCGATGGGTATATTGTTTATCAGGGTCCGCGAGAGGACGTGCTCAGCTTCTTTGAATCCATGGGATTTAAATGCCCTGAGAGAAAAGGCGCCGCTGACTTCTTACAAGAAGTATGTCATATGATACTGTATATTATCAGTTTCAGCACTTCTCTCCAAATACATTACTACTGATTTATAAAATCTGTTTCGATTAGAAGCATTAATGCATTTTTGGTTCTAATGACGGAAACTTTTGGATTTTTGGCAGGTGACATCTAAGAAGGATCAACAACAATATTGGATAAGGAGGGATGAGCCGTACCGGTTCATCACATCAAAAGAATTTGCTGAAGCTTATCAGTCTTTCCATGTTGGAAGAAAAGTAAGCGATGAGCTCACAACCGCATTTGACAAGAGTAAAAGCCACCCTGCTGCTTTGACTACTCAAAAATTTGGTATAGGGAAGAAACAACTTTTGAAGGTTTGCACTGAAAGAGAACTACTGCTAATGCAAAGAAACTCATTTGTTTACCTCTTCAAGTTCTTTCAGGTGACTACTTAGCTTGGTCTTTTTGATATATTGATTTATGTCATTGTTTTGTCATGTACATGTGCAATTTATTAATCCTCTCTTTGTTTTATGATCAGCTCCTGGTAATTGCACTTATGACAATGACCATATTTTTCCGAACTAAGATGCCTCGGGATACTGCAGAAGATGGAAATATATTTTCTGGTGCTCTCTTTTTTGTGGTTATTATGATTATGTTTAATGGTTTATCTGAGCTCCCTATGACACTTTACAAGCTTCCGGTCTTCTACAAGCAAAGAGACTTTCTCTTCTATCCTTCGTGGGCTTACGCAATTCCCTCATGGATCCTCAAAATCCCTGTAACTTTTGCTGAAGTTGGGATGTGGGTGTTCCTCACGTATTATGTCATCGGATTTGATCCCAATGTTGGAAGGTAAGGAAAGAAAGACTATGGTATATAGTCATTGGTTTAATGTCACAAATATGCTGATTATTGATCGACTATCTTGTATGCAGATTTTTCAAACAATTCTTGCTACTCTTACTAGTAAACCAGATGGCATCAGCGTTGTTCAGATTTATTGCAGCAGTAGGAAGGACCATGGGAGTTGCTAGCACATTTGGAGCATTTGCTCTTCTTTTACAGTTTGCATTGGGCGGTTTTATTCTAGCACGAAGTAAGTTTGTGATTTAGATGTTTGAAATATATAGCTCTTGTCTTGTACAATGACTAATGTCTACTTTCTCTTTTCTCCAAAATGGTGTAGATGATGTGAAGGATTGGTGGATTTGGGGATACTGGACGTCACCATTGATGTATTCTGTGAATGCAATTCTTGTGAATGAATTTGATGGGAAAAAGTGGAAACATGTAACTTTCAATACCTCTACTCCTTGCAAGTAATTAAAATTCTTCAAGTATAAATAAATGCTGAATCCACTCTCTTGTAAAACAGATTGTAGCCGGTGGAACTGAGCCGCTTGGAGCTGCAGTGGTAAGAGCTCGAGGGTTCTTCCCCGATGCATATTGGTACTGGATAGGTGTAGGGGCACTTGCTGGATTCACAGTTATATTTAACATCGCCTACAGTGTTGCTCTCGCTTATCTTAATCGTGAGTATCCTCGAGTTTCTTCTTCAATATATCCTTAAATAAAAAGATGACATGTACTGACATAGAGTGAGTATCTGCAGCATTTGATAAGCCACAAGCTACGATTTCAGACGAGAGTGAGAACAACGAAAATACTGAATCATCACCCCAGATAACTAGCACACAAGAAGGAGATTCTGTCAGTGAGAATAAGAAGGGAATGGTTCTTCCATTTGATCCCCATTCCATCACTTTCGATGAAGTTGTATACTCCGTTGATATGCCTCCGGTAAGTAACGAAAAATTGTTAGTCATCAAAAACTATTGCTTCAATTTTCCTCAAATCAAAATGTGACTAAATATTTTGATGACTTGCAGGAAATGAGAGAGTCAGGTACCAGTGACAATAGATTGGTACTTTTGAAGAGTGTGAGTGGCGCTTTCAGGCCGGGTGTTCTCACAGCTTTAATGGGTGTTAGTGGGGCTGGTAAAACAACATTAATGGATGTCTTGGCTGGAAGGAAAACCGGAGGTTACATTGACGGGAGCATAAAGATTTCTGGATATCCCAAGAAGCAAGAAACATTTGCGCGTATTTCCGGATACTGTGAACAGAATGACATCCATTCACCGTATGTTACAGTTTTTGAGTCATTGGTTTACTCAGCTTGGCTGCGTTTACCTCAAGACGTCGATGAAAAAAAACGGATGGTAAGTTCCCCTTACATTACTTCATTTACTTCTATAATGAGAATTTATCCTATAAATAAAGTGGCAGTTGACAGATTTTTCTATTGGCAGATGTTTGTTGAGCAAGTTATGGATCTTGTGGAGCTTACACCATTAAGATCAGCCTTAGTCGGGTTGCCAGGAGTCAACGGTCTGTCAACTGAGCAACGTAAAAGGTTGACGATTGCAGTTGAACTAGTGGCAAACCCCTCTATCATTTTTATGGACGAACCAACTTCAGGGTTAGATGCAAGAGCTGCTGCCATTGTGATGAGAGCTGTTAGGAACACTGTCGATACAGGAAGAACCGTTGTTTGTACCATTCATCAGCCTAGCATTGACATTTTTGAGGCTTTCGACGAGGTAAATTGAACACCTTTTGCATCTATTTCTAGTTTGTCTTATGCCTTCCCTTTAGATATCAGATAGTAATATGAAAAATACATCTTTACAGTTATTTCTAATGAAACGAGGAGGACAAGAGATATACGTTGGTCCATTAGGCCGCCAATCATGCCATTTGATAAAATATTTTGAGGTAAGTTCTCTTTATAGAAAATAAGTTCCTCTTACTGAGTTTATATGATCAAGCACTGAGTTTAGTTTTTGTTACAATTTCAGTCAATACCTGGAGTAAGTAAAATAGTGGAGGGTTACAATCCAGCAACTTGGATGTTAGAAGTCACAGCCACATCTCAAGAAATGGCATTAGGAGTTGATTTTACTGAATTGTACAAAAAGTCAGACCTCTACAGGAGGAACAAAGCCTTAATTGATGAACTAAGTGTGCCGCGGCCTGGTACAAGTGACCTGCATTTTGATTCTGAATTCTCACAGCCATTTTGGACCCAATGTATGGCTTGCCTCTGGAAACAACACTGGTCATATTGGCGTAATCCGGCTTACACTGCAGTCAGATTTATCTTCACAACCTTTATAGCACTCATATTCGGGACAATGTTCTGGGATATTGGTACCAAAGTGTAAGTACAATAACACACACAAAAAAAAAGGAATAAGAAGACAAACTGGCAACTCTAAAGTCTTAATGCTAACATTTCCTCTTTGTTTTTTTGTTATTACAGGAGTAGGAACCAAGATCTAATTAATGCTATGGGATCTATGTATGCTGCTGTTCTCTTCCTTGGTGTACAAAATTCATCATCAGTTCAGCCCGTTGTATCCGTTGAGCGTACTGTATTTTACAGAGAAAAAGCTGCTGGAATGTACTCTGCCATACCATATGCCTTTGCACAAGTGAGCAGATAGTTGAATTTTATAATAACATTACAAGTTTTAAGGCTTAAATAGTTCACATTGTTTATAAATACTTCTTAATTTTCTTGCAGGTTCTCATTGAAATACCTTATGTATTTGTACAAGCTACTGTCTATGGTCTCATTGTCTATTCTATGATTGGATTTGAATGGACTGTTGCAAAATTCTTTTGGTACTTCTTCTTCATGTTCTTCACCTTCTTGTACTTCACCTTCTTTGGTATGATGACCGTGGCTGTGACCCCGAATCAAAACGTTGCTTCAATTGTCGCTGGATTCTTCTATACAGTATGGAATCTCTTCTCAGGTTTCATCGTTCCACGACCTGTAAGTTCTTAAATCTAGTTTCAACTTTTCTTCTACTAGTACATAAACACAAATTGAGAGTAGTTTCATGTATGATCTATCACATTCAGAGGCGTAACTAGGAATTCTGCCAAGTGTGTTCAAACTTTAAACAAGTCAATAAATTATTTTTGTCGACAAATGGTCCGCCAAGGGTGTTCAAACTTTAAACTAGTCAATAAATATTTTTGTTGACAAATGGTATAAACTATTTGAAAAAGAGTCAAACGGTGATCTCCGTTTAGTTTTGGCAAATAAAATGGGCAGATAACTTTGAACCCGTGAAAAACTGAACCCGTGAAAAACACATCCCTTTGAATACTCTAGACCGCTGAACTACCTCGCTCAACTATATTAAGGATGTTCAAAATATAATATATTAACCATATAAAATAGTAATTGACTTATATATGCAGTATAATTTTCCTTGACATAGTATGTTTGCTTGACCACCCTTGGCATAGTGTGTCTACACCACTGATCACATTTATAACATGGTCATGTAAATACTAGCAACATCAACAATTTACCTTACATAATAACCACATGGCAACGCCAAAAAGCAAAAAAACTGATTTTCCAATCCAGCCTAATACAAGATATCTTTTACTGTTACAAAGCTTGATAAAAATTTGACATTGTCTTTTTCTTTTTGGCTAAAAACAGCGTATTCCGATATGGTGGAGATGGTACTACTGGGCTTGCCCTATTGCATGGACTTTGTATGGTTTGGTTGCATCTCAATTTGGAGACCTCCAAGATCCACTTACTGATCAGAATCAAACTGTGGAACAATTCCTGAGAAGTAACTTTGGATTTAAGCATGATTTTCTTGGAGTTGTTGCAGCTGTGATCGTTGCGTTTGCTGTTGTTTTCGCCTTCACATTTGCTTTGGGTATTAAGGCATTCAACTTCCAGAGAAGATAAAAAGAGTGTCTATTTGTGTTTAATTTGCTGTTGTTATTCTTGAATAAGCTTTATATACATTACTTTCTAGATTACTGAATACAGTATGTTTTATATATGTTTTATTAATCTTTCTGAATTCCCAGTTTTGTATAACATGTGGTAATTGTTATTCATAATTTTTTATGGAGATATATATACAATTTTATTTAATGGTTGTCTTCATTCTCTAATTAATACCCTCCGTTATCCCTGCATTATGTTTGTTTTCATTTCTGATCATTTGACAGAAGGGTGATTGAGAGCATTTCTTTTCTCATGTGTGCTTTTCTTCACTCAAAAATTTCTAATATAATATTTCAAGATATATTGTATTAGAATAATGCTCAATAAAACAAATTAAACTTCTTATAAACAGGCATCTTACACTGCTTTTGGCACTACTTACATTCTTAGATTTCAACAAAACAAATCAACTTTAGGGTGGTCTATTCATTGTTTTCTCTGTCATGTAGTTATCATTTCAGTTTAAAAACTAAGCTACTAATAACTTATTTGCATTCATGCTATTATATATTAACCCATTTAACAATTGATATCCCAATAATTCAACTTGCGAAGAGAAGAATATTTAACCCTCATAAAAGATATTCGTGGAGTATTAATTATTGGAGCTATGGATATACACAAATCTACTTGAACGTAACATCACACAAAACTTGTCTTGTTCACAACTTAGATAACTTCGGTACAAATTATTCGTAAAGTTCTGATGAATTGGCAAAACTTGCAATTTGTTTTCGTTTTTATAAATCAAAAGCCACCTAAGATTGTTGGGAGGTTTAGTTTCATTTCATATTAAGAAGGAACTTGTTACATGGAGGTGGATGTTTTTTCCTTGCCTCTGTGATGCAATAAAGATGAATAATTCATCCTTGGACAAAAAATGGCTTATATCAAGGCTAAAGCTAAGATTACATTTGATAAGTGAGGCATAAACTTGCCTTATTCACAAATTAAGACGGGTGGACATAACTTGTACAATTTGATCATAAGTTCTGCCGGATTGATAAAATTTGTCTGTGTTATTCAATTGTTCACAAGTTTTACTGAATTAGCAAGACGTCATACTATCTTCGTTCTATATAGCTATCTTGTCAAATTATTGATAAATCTTGCTCAATTGACAAAACTTGAATGTGTTGTTCAATTGTTCACAGGAGAAGCAACATTAATAATATCATTGATTCTTTTCTCTTCTTTGAACATCACTTTCTGTTCTGCAACAACAAAATTCAAAATTTCCCATTGCAGAAATTTAGAGAATTAAGGAGGAGCAGAAATTTTGCCGCTGGACCCATAGTTACAAAGTTCTAAAACAAACGGAAACAAAAGTTAAATACCAGCACATTGGCTAATTCTTGAAGACTGAAAAACATTATTGTGAGATTGAAAACCTTTAAACTCGGATTGTTACAGAAAATCAAGTTCTTAAAAATGAAATAAAAATTAATAAAATGATACTGCAATTGTTCATGCGACACTTTTTTCTTATTTGTCTATTTAAAATTATTATATATTAATATTTTTTTATTTATAAATAATTTAACTTTAAACTTATATTTACCGTTAATGACCTGCTTCTATAGCAACAGAACGATGATGGTATATTTAGGACCATAAACTCAAAAAATAAATTCTTTCTCTTTAACTCTGTATCAAAGTACTGCCAAATAAATTGATGAATTTGAGTTTTATTTGACAAACACATGTTTGGCCATAGATTTTGCCTACATTTTGGCAAAATTCTAAATTTCAAAACCATCTCCAAAATATCACAATTACATTTTAAAAAATTGCTCCAAACTTTTGTATTTTATAAAAGAACCCACCATTTATTATTTTGTAACAATGTTGCTTCGTCTTTTCGGTCACCTGATAGTGTATCATGTAGTTCATATAAAAATGATAATTTTGTATCAAATTTATTTATTTTCAGGACTATGGTTTGCGATAATATAATGAATGTTATTGATAATGGTACTGTTAGATATTTGTGATAGTTTTTAAAACTTGTGGGCATAAGTCATGTTTTTTTTTTTTCAAAATAAATTTAGGAAATATATTTTGAAAACTGATGTCCAAACACATTTTCATCTTCAAACCAAACTTCACCCAAATCAGATTTTTCAGAACAAATTTGAAAATCTATAACGAAACGCCGGCTTAATATGAGTTGATAGACAAATATTATCGGTCAGTCTTAAAGGGGTAAAAAACCAAAACAAAAGAAAAAAAGACAGGATTATCCTCACCTTGTGAGGCTGACTATTAATATCCACTTTGGCAGCTCACTTTACTTGACTATAAGTGGGCGTTTGGACATAAGAATTGTAAAATTTGAAAATATGATGAAATTATTTTTCAAGTGAAAATAATATTTGAAATTTAGAGTTGTCTTTGGACATAAATTTCAGTTTGGGTTATTTTTGAAGTTTTGTGAGTGATTTGAGTTAAAATTTTGAAAAACAGTTTTTTATAGTTTTTCAAATTTTCGAAAAAATTCAAAATGCATCTACAAATAAAAATTAAAAACTGATTTCGAAAAAATAAATTTTTTTTGAAAAAATCTTCCATCAAATTTTATGTCCAACCGGGCTCTAAGTCTATCACTTATCAGTCTCAAAATTTCATTTTGGTAACTTATAAGTATATCAATATCACAGTACCTTCTTCTTCTTCTTTAAACACAATAGAGAGAAAAACCAATGACTACAAAGTCATTAAATCCTTTTACAATCTTGCCGGAGGGCTGCATATCAGAGATCATATCATTCACAACTCCGGCGGACGCTGCAAGATCATCGGCTATCTCAAAAGGTTTCAAGTCTGCAGCTGAGTCTGATGTCGTGTGGGATAAATTTCTGCCGTCCGATCATCAAGATATAGTTTCCACATCAGTTTCTGTGGTTGTTACTGATTGCAAAAAAGACCTTTACTTTAGACTCTCTCATTCTCCTATCCTTCTTCGTGAGGGCAGACTGGTAATTTTTAGTTGCATTTTATTTGACCAGCTTGTCACGGGTTCGAACCGTTCATTGGTATGATCTTTTCTTAAACCATGTGCATAGCGAAAGCTTAATATACGAGACTTGTCCTTGCCCACATCCATTTTATGTGATATTTTTAGTCGGTTCCAAAACAAAAACAAAATTTATATTTAAATTTCCCATTTTACTGATTTGGCGAAGGGGGTTCGGTTAAATAAAAACAATATTATTTTATATTTGACTTGTACTTTTTTAGCAGAGTTTTTGGCTTGACAAAACAAGTGGGAAGAAATGTTATCTACTATCTGCAAGGCGACTGGTAATTTCCTTTTCAGACATACAATTATTCTGGGAATGGATATCTGACACTGATTCAAGGTATTTACTCTGCCTCGTTAAAATATAAAATTGGTTACTCCATGTGATTTTCGAATATATTTTAAATGGACTTTACAATTTACACTCTGACATGCTCTGTTGATATTCTAGTAGATGTTAGACTATTTTGTTATCCGAGGAAGGTAACAAGAAATGTTTTACAACCGTAATAAAGCATATCAAAAATGTCTTTTGGGCCAGGACCGTTTGGTCCGGTTTTAGCGGGCCTGGTCCGGTCTTGTGAGCCGGTTCTATGATTTGGCCCGTCAGGTCCGGGACTGGCCCGGTCCTCTTAACGGGCCTAGCGGGCCCAACGGCTAATTTTTTTTAAATTTTTTTTTTTTTTTAAAAAGAAAAGAAAACGTTGGACTATATATACATCTTAAGATAAACTAAGTATACTAGATATATATAGTAGAGATACATGTATATATAGTATATCTTAAGATGTATATATAGTATATAAATCGAATATAGCTTATATATAGTATACAATTATACATATATATATATATATATATATATATATATATATATATATACTATACTATAGTCTATACTAAGTATAATAAGATATACTATATATACTATACTACATATACATCTTAAGATATAGTATATATACATAGTATACTAGATATATATAGTAGATACACTATACTACATATACATCTTAAGATATACTATATATACATCTTAAGATATACTATATATACTATACTACATATACATCTTAAGATATAGTATATATACATAGTATACTAGATATATATAGTAGATACACTATACTACATATACATCTTAAGATATACTATATATACATCTTAAGATATACTATATATACTATACTACATATACATCTTAAGATATACTATATATACTATACTATATATACATCTTAAGATATACTATATATACTATACTATATATACATCTTAAGATATACTATATATACTATACTATATGCACATCTTAAGATATACTATATATACATAGTATACTAGATATATATAGTAGATATACTATACTACATATACATCTTAAGATATACTATATATACTATACTATATATACTATACTATATATACTATACTATATATACTATACTATATATACATAGTATACTAGATATATATAGTAGATATACTATACTACATATACATCTTAAGATATACTATATATACTATACTACATATACATCTTAAGATATACTATATATACTATACTATATATACATCTTAAGATGTATATATAATATATAAATCGAATATAGCTTATATATAGTATACATACATATATATATATATACTATACTATAGTCTATACTAGATATACTAAGTAGATATACTATACTACATATACATCTTAAGATATACTATATATACTATACTACATATACATCTTAAGATATACTATATATACTATACTATATAGTATATCTTAAGATGTATATATAATATATAAATCGAATATAGCTTATATATAGTATACATACATATATATATATATATATATATATATATATATACTATACTATAGTCTATACTAGATATACTAAGATATACTAAGTATACTAAGATATACTATATATATATCTTAAGATATACTATATATACTATACTATATATACATCTTAAGATATACTGTATATACTATACTATATATATACATCTTAAGATATACTATATATACTATACTACATATAAATTATAAGATATACTATATATATATATATAGTATACTAGATATATATAGTAGATATACATGTATATATAGTATATCTTAAGCTATACATATAGTATAATATAGTATAGTATACATATATATATATATAAGCTTATATTTATACTATACTATAGTCTATACTATATATACATCTCATAAGATATATAAACTATATTCGATATACTATATATACTATACTATATATACATCTTATAGTATACATCTTAAGATATACTATATATACATCTTACTATATATATATATATATATATATATATATAGCTTATATATCTTAAGATGTATATATATCTTAAGATCTACTATACTATACTATATATATATAGTATATCTTAAGATGTATATATAGTATATTTTAAGATGTATACTATGTATATATAATATTGTATATATATTTTTTAAGATGTATATATAGTATATAAATCGAATATAGCTTATATATCTTTATTACTATTTTTTTCTCTAACTTCTATACAAAAAAAAAAAAAAAGTTTCTGTTGGGCCCGGAACCGGACCGGGACCGACCCACTAAACCCGAGCCCATTAGTTCGTGGTCCCGGTTCCGAGCCGGTTCCAGCAATAAGCCCGCGAGGCCCAGGACCATTTAGGACCGGACCGTATAGGACCGGCCCACTTAGAACCGGCCCACTTAGGACCGGGCCCGCGAAGCCCACTTAGGACCGGGCCCGGCCCACTTTCCACCCCTATGTCAAATGAGTAGGTTACAAGTTTGGCGACGAATTAAACGGTTGATTCAACACGTGAGTTATGATCCAACTTTTCTAAAGGTTATTCAGGTCAAAATGAGTTGAGTTAAGATAGATTAATTAGTAGTGTAACCTGAGTCTTTTATATCAAATTTGGACGTGTTACACTTTTGTTGAGTACCGAAGACTGGAGCTTCGTAACATGTTGACGAAGGCCCCCGAACTGAGGGTTTGGTCAGTAGAAGGGACGACTTTGTCTCTCTTTTTGTTTGGGGGAATAGAGCAGCCAAAGAATGAACCAAACCATTATGTTTAATGAACTTCTATAAAAAAAATTGACTTTTTCATTTACCGGAAAAAAGGTCGTCAAACTAAGCGTCTGAATAAAAGGACTCAATCCCCGTGAACCTGGTCTCCATCTTCGAACTTCTCGTTCGATGAGTCCCCAGGTCTCGCTGATTCCGTTTTCTACGTGAGGCTCTTATGCGATCTTCCCTTTTGTTCTTCTTTTCGGTATGCGCGCACCCTTTCTCCTATGAGGAAGTGACAATGACACTTTTATGTTCAACTTTGTCAAACATTGCCCATCAATGCAAGAAGAAACTCAGATAACAGAATTGAGAAGAGAGGAAATGAGAGCAACAACTGATTCCAATTGCTTAGAATGAATTATGGAAGAGATTCAACTCTATTTATCTAACCAACCAACTAACTAACTAACCGACTAATACAACTAATATCCAGCTGTACAAATTAAATCTAACTAACTATTAACTAAGATCAGAGGCGGATCCAAGATTTAAATTCTATGGGTTCAACCATTAAGGTTTTTAGTATTACATCATTATATTTTTAAAGTTATGAGTTCAAATTTATTATTTATTGTAATTTTAATAAATTTTTATACATAAATTTATACTTCGCAATAAAAGCATTGGGTTCAGTTGAACCCGTTGCAAGAATGCTGGATCCGCCCCTGACTAAGGTTACCAACTAACCACTGTTAATCATTTGTCAAAATTTGCTTAGATCAAAATGAGTTTCTTATTGTCCTCCTTGGAAGCTATATACTAGCAGGGGCGGACCCGCCTTATAGTAACGGGTTTAGTAGATTCGTTAAAAAAATTAATTATTCTCACCTGTGTTCTTCTTCAGAAAATCATGAAAGCAGTTAATATTATGAAACATGAACCCACTTGACACAAATGGAAACTGAAAAGCAGCGACAAAGAGGGTTCAATGACTTTATTAAAAGTAATTAGTTTTTTTTTTTTTTTTTAAATTCTCAAATTTGATTAAAAAAGAGCGTCAATGACTTTATTTTGAGGTCACATGATGAGCAAAAATGAGTAGTGAGCAAATTCTATTTACCGCTGCCGCTTATACAAGTGGCTACTATGCTTTTTGATTGAACCTACTTGTATAAAATCCTGGATCCGCCACTGAATACTAGTAAGGCTTCATTTGCTGTTATAATTTTAATATCTTAGATACCAATTTTCAGAAATAAAATCATCGTATATAACCTTAGATGGTTACTATAAGATTCACAATATGTTTTACAGCAGCTCTGCTCTTGAAATTTCATACCTTCAAATTAAACTTATAGCATGTTTCGTCAAGCTTTTCCCAAAAAAAGTATTTTTTTTTCAAAGTTGAAGTGTTTGATTAAGCTTTTAGAGGAAAAAAATACTTTTGAGTAGAAGTAGAAAAAAGTAGCTTATCTCCAAAAACACTTTTGAGAAAAAATAGACTTACAAGCATTTTTTAAAAGCTTGGTCAAATAGTAATTGCTGCTCATAAGTGTTTTTCAAATAAGTTTGTCAAACACAAATTGCTTCTTGCCAAAAGTACTTTTGAGAAAAACAACTTCTCAAAATAAGTTGATTTTTACATGCTATTAATTTTTTTGGTACAATATCTTCAAACTAAATAGTACACAAAAACTAGAGATTCTATTTGAGGTAATATTTCTTCAACTACAGATTCCCAGAAGTAGCATTCCTCAACACTGTTGATTTACTAGATATCCGAGGTAAGATTGGAACTCGAGCGTTATCTCTAGGAACAAAATATGCAGCTTATCTAGTGTTCAAAATATCAGAGAGGTACCATGGCCTTGAATCAACAAATGCAATGGTTAGATTTGTTAATCAAGAAAGCGAAGACGAGGCTGAAAAAAGAGCTACTACTGTAATACTTGCAGCAAGAGCGCCGAGGCATCTAAAAGGAAAATTACCAGAAAAACGAACAGATGGATGGTTAGAAGTAGAAATTGGAAACTTTTACAATGGTGAAGGAGATGATAATGGTGATGTAGAAGCTTGGTTGTTGGATTCTAGGCCTTTTCATGCTAAGTGTGGTCTTATCATCGAAGGCCTTGAGTTTTGTCCAATATGATCCATATTAGAATTACAAGATTCCGAATTTGATGTTTATGAGTTCTTATAATGACCTCAATTTTATACTACAATAATAACTGAGTTCACATGCAATTAGACAGTGGATTATATATATATATAATTACTAAACCCGTAATCGACCTTCTAGATCCGCCAGTAAAATAGTCATGGAACATGTTGTTTATTACGGTGCAATTTTCACTTAATTCGTAATACTTCCTCCTCTTTTTTTTTGAGTTCATACTAATGCACATGATATTCACTTACCAACATACGACGACATTATATAAACGTTGTATAATGCAACTTAAATGGCGCAAATTCACTCACCGACATTTAAGTTAGATTTGAAATAAGTGTCACAAAGTTCAATATTGAAATGTCACATTAAAGTTCCGACATTTAAAATAATCTATATAACAAATTTCCTAAAAAAATAATACTCTCTCTGTTTCAATTAATTTCAAGGAGCACAGAGTTTAAGAAAAAAATTAATCTTTTCGAAATTTATGATTATAAACATGTCATAACATTCTCGTGGTTATAAAAGCTTGTCAATAAGGTAAACTGAAAAACATAAGTTAACTTGCTTTCAAATGTAAAAAACTAATACACAAAAGGTCTATACAGAAAATTATAAAGTATATAATAAAGGGAAAAATAAAAATGTGTCTTGTATGTTTTGCTAAACTTATCCACTTTTTTTCTTTATTCCAACTCCATTATTTTTAGTTTTCTTGACTATGTTGACCTGAGAAGAAATATATTAGAGTGGTTAGACAAAATTCAATCTTTTTAAAAGAAATAAGGCATTGCCTAGGAGTTGTATTTCATCAGAAAAGGTGGTTACACGAGGGGGACCAAACCTTACCTCCAAATTACAATCCTACACAATCATCCTATCCGGCCTATTCAACGTTACTAAGCTCACACAAAAGTTAGCCTTGTCGTATTTGGATCTAATCGAAGGAAGTTTCTATTTATCTAACAAAATCAAGCCCTTGGCACAAGCAGGTAGATCCCGATAATTCAAGAAGATTGTTTCTGTCCAGTGGAAGATCCCAACTTGGCTAGAAACTCAGCCACTTGGTTGGCTTTCCCGTGGCAGTGGAGAATGCTGAAATTTGATTGTTTCATTTTAAAAACTACGTTTTCAATGATTCTCTGTAGGTTCAGATTATTGGTACTCTGCTTCTTTACCATGTCAACAATTACTCTTCTTATTCCAATTTATGTGACACTTTTCGTACCCTATGAAAGTATTACTATCAGTTGCAAAAATATAGTAGATGTTGTGTCCCAACACATGCAAATATAGTAGATGTTGTGTCCCAACACATGCACATATAATACCTTATAATCCTCAGCCACAAACAGAATCCTGGGAAATTGGGGTGGTCCAACAATACAACTCTTGAATCAACAGTAATTGATGCTTACTTTAAGGGGTTTAGGGGTTGTTTCCTATTTATATGAAGGGAAATTTTTAAATAAGCTGTATTCTGTGTAAATTCCTCTTATATGAATGCCTCAAGCCGGCTGCCTATATTTTTCTGTATTTTTTTAAAAATATTTCGGTAGTCAATAAACATAAAAAAGGACCTTTACAAGCTATAATGTTATGAATTATGCAATTGAAAACTACGTCAACTTATAAGCAAAATTTGTTGCAACGAGAGAATAATCGAAGAACAATAAAGAAAAAGCTACGGCTACAAGATAGAAAAGCTACGGCAAAAATTGAAATAGGGTTTTGATTGATACCCATTCAGCTGCATACAAGACTATATATAAGCCTTCACTATTCACTACAAGACAAGGATATATAACTAACTCTGACAGGACCTAAAGTGCCTCAACAGTGACAACTTACGGGCTAATATGTAATTATAAAAACCTATAATATAAACGAACGAGGGACTCAACTGTATAACTTTAAAAATTAACTCTCAACCTAAGTTAACCACCTATAACGGCTACATACAACCTCGCAAGCCTCCAGTACCATCGACGCACGCTTTCTTCATTTCATCTCACATTATTTCCCCCTCGTTAAGTACTTCCTTGTCCTCAAGGAAAGAACTTTGGAAAGTGAGTCTTTAAGGCTTGGTAGTCTTCCCAGGTTGCAAGATCAGATGGCAACCTTTCCCATTGGATGAGAACTTGGGCGACTGCTTTGTTCCCCTTTTGAATCATGCGCCTGTCTAAACTTTTGTGGGGCTGAGGGCAGTAGGGACTTGCTAGCTCTAGCACTGGTGGATGAGATATGGCCTTTGGCAGATCATGACATCACTTCAATTAAGACACATGGAAGGTGGGGTGTAGCAATAACTGGGGAGGGAGTGAAAGTTTGTACGCTACCTACCCCACCTTCTGCAACACTTGGTAAGGCCCATAATATTTGGCTGATAGCTTGGTAAAATGCGACCTAGACATAGTAATTTGCCTATAAGGCTGAATTTTCACATATACCCAATCCCCTTCTTGAAACTGTCTATCTGATTTGTGTTTGTTAGCTTGCTCAGTCATTCTTTGCTGAGCCCTTTACAAATGTTACTTCAACAATTGCAACTTGAATTCCCTTGTGACCAGGCTTTTGTCAACCTCCATGGATTCTGAATCACCATCTACATAAGGGAGGTGTAAGGGTGGTGGTTGTCCATAGAGTGCTTCATAAGGAGTGCACTGTATTGATAAGTGGAAAGTGGTATTATACCACCATTTTGCTGCAGCCAGATATTGGTACCAGTCAGTTTGAGAATCAGAACAAAATACCTCAATTAGGTTTCTAGGCATCTGTTCACCACTTCTATTTACCCGTCTGTTTGGGGGTGATAGGTTATTGAAGTGCTCAAACTTACTCCCATCATAGAGAATAATTCTTGCCAAAACGTGCCAGTGAAAACTGGATCCCTGTTACTAACAATGTCTTTAGGTACTCCACGTAGTTTGTAAATGTTATCCATAAACAACTTGGCTATATCAGTTGCAGAATAGGGATGAGATAATCTAATAAAATGAGCATACTTAGTAAGCATGTCTATCACTACCCAAATTACTAATTTCCCTTGGATTTTGGCAAGCCTTCTATGAAATCCATACTGATGCTACACCAAACAACTACATGTATTTTAAGTGGTTGCAGTAATCCAGGGTATGGTGCATTGTCATATTTATGCCTTTGGCATATGTCACTGGTTTTGACCATCTCATGTACCTCTTCTCTCATTCCCTTCCAATATAAAAGTGTAGATACCTTTTTATAAGTATTATTAGCTCCAGAGTATCCACCTACTAGTGTGCTATGCCAGAGTTGCAAAATCTCTTTTATGAGCTGCTTGTTAGGTCCCACTATAAGTTTGCCATTCTTCCTTAGCTGATCATGCACAAAGGCATACCCTTTACTGTCAGTTCCCTTCCTCCTCAAGGGCAGAATTAAATTCTTTAATTCAGTGTCAGTTTCCCAGCTATTCTTGATCATCTCTAACAACTCATTCTTTACAGTTGTGATGGTTATGGTTGTTAACTCTACTGATGGAAGCCTAGATAAGGCATCAACTACCTTATTTTCTTTCACTTTCTTGTATTCTATTTCAAAGTCAAACTGTATCACCTTAGTTATCCATTTGAGTTGATTCCCAGTACGTAGTTTTTGCTCCAATAAGAACTTGAGATCTTTTCGATCAGTCTTTATAACAAAAGGCCTGATTATTAAGTAATGATACCACTTGTTCATAGCCATTACCAAAGCTAATAACTCATTGTCATAAATAGACAAGGACTGATGTTGCCTTGACAGACCCTTGCTCAAGTATGCAATTGATTATCTATCTTGCCTAAGTACTGCCACAATCCCTACATCACAGGCATCAATTTTCACTACAAATGTAGATGAAAAATCTGGCAATGCTAGGACGGGAGCTGTGATCAAGGCTCTTTTCAATTGTTCAAATGAACTTATAGCTTCCTCGGACCATCTGAATCCATCATTTTTCAGTAGATCACTCAAAGGTTTGCTGAGGATACCATATCCCTTGATGAACCTTCTATAGTATCCTGCCAGTCCCAAGAATCCTCTCAAATGTGAAACAAATTTTGGTTCTGGCCAAGACTGCACAACTTCAATTTTCATTGGGTCAGTTGATACACCATTAGGTGCGATGTAGTGCCCCAGGTATTCTACCCTTCTTGCTGCTAATACACACTTACTCCTTTTGGCTAACAATTGATGTTGAACCAATAAATCAAAAGTAATCTTTAAATGCTCTAAATGGTCAGCTAAGTTCTTGATGTAGATCAGAATGTAATCAAAGAAAACACGGATAAATTTTCTAAGGTGCTTCTCGAATATATGGTTCATCAGTCCCTGAAAACTAGAGGGGGAATTAGTTAGTCCAAATGACATTACTAAATATTGATACCAATATTTTCCTATATATATATATATATATATATATATATATATATATATATATATATATATATATATATATATATATATATTCCGTAGGCATCTATTTACCACTTCTGTTTGCCCGTCTATTTGGGGGTGATAGGTTGTTGAAGTGCTCAAACTTACTCCCATCATAGAGAATAATTCTTGCCAAAACGTGCCAGTGAAAACTGGATCCCTGTTACTAACAATGTCTTTAGGTACTCCATGTAGTTTGTAAATGTTATCCATAAACAACTTGGCTATATCAGTTGCAGAATAGGGATGAGATAATCCAATAAAATGAGCATACTTAGTAAGCATGTCTATCACTACCCAAATTACTGATTTCCCTTGGATTTTGGCAAGCCTTCTATGAAATCCATACTGATGCTACACCAAACAACTACATGTATTTTAAGTGGTTGCAGTAGTCCAGGGTATGGTGCATTGTCATATTTATGCCTTTGGCATATGTCACTGGTTTTGACCATCTCATGTACCTCTTCTCTCATTCCCTTCCAATATAAAAGTGTAGATACCTTTTTATAAGTATTATTAGCTCCAGAGTATCCACCTACTAGTGTGCTATGCCAGAGTTGCAAAATCTCTTTTATGAGCTGCTTGTTAGGTCCCACTATAAGTTTGCCATTCTTCCTTAGATGATCATGCACAAAGGCATACCCTTTACTGTCAGTTCCCTTCCTCCTCAAGGGCAGAATTAAATTCTTTAATTCAGTGTCAGTTTCCCAGCTATTCTTGATCATCTCTAACAACTCATTCTTTACAGTTGTGATGGTTATGGTTGTTAACTCTACTGATGGAAGCCTAGATAAGGCATCAACTACCTTATTTTCTTTCACTTTCTTGTATTCTATTTCAAAGTCAAACTGCATCACCTTAGTTATCCATTTGAGTTGATTCCCAGTACGTAGTTTTTGCTCCAATAAGAACTTGAGATCTTTTCGATCAGTCTTTATAACAAAAGGCCTGATTATTAAGTAATGATACCACTTGTTCATAGCCATTACCAAAGCTAATAACTCATTGTCATAAATAGACAAGGACTGATGTTGCCTTGACAGACCCTTGCTCAAGTATGCAATTGATTATCTATCTTGCCTAAGTACTGCCACAATCCCTACAGCACAGGCATCAGTTTCCACTACAAATGTAGATGAAAAATCTGGCAATGCTAGGACGGGAGCTGTGATCAAGGCTCTTTTCAATTGTTCAAATGAACTTATAGCTTCCTCGGACCATCTGAATCCATCATTTTTCAGAAGATCACTCAAAGGTTTGCTGAGGATACCATATCCCTTGATGAACCTTCTATAGTATCTTGCCAGTCCCAAGAATCCTCTCAAATATGAAACAAATTTTAGTTCTGGCCAAGAATGCACAACTTCAATTTTCATAGGGTCAGTTGATACACCATTAGGTGCGATGTAGTGCCCCAGGTATTCTACCCTTCTTGCTGCTAATACACACTTACTCCTTTTGGCTAACAACTGATGTTGAACCAATAAATCAAAAGTAATCTTTAAATGCTCTAAATGGTCAGCTAAGTTCTTGATGTAGATCAGAATGTAATCAAAGAAAACACGGATAAATTTTCTAAGGTGCTTCTCGAATATATGGTTCATCAGTCCCTGAAAACTAGAGGGGGAATTAGTTAGTCCAAATGACATTACTAAATATTGATACCAATATTTTCCTATATATATATATATATATTCTCTAGGCATATATATATATATATTCCGTAGGCATCTATTTACCACTTCTGTTTGCCCGTCTATTTGGGGGTGATAGGTTGTTGAAGTGCTCAAACTTACTCCCATCATAGAGAATAATTCTTGCCAAAACGTGCCAGTGAAAACTGGATCCCTGTTACTAACAATGTCTTTAGGTACTCCATGTAGTTTGTAAATGTTATCCATAAACAACTTGGCTATATCAGTTGCAGAATAGGGATGAGATAATCTAATAAAATGAGCATACTTAGTAAGCATGTCTATCACTACCCAAATTACTGATTTCCCTTGGATTTTGGCAAGCCTTCTATGAAATCCATACTGATGCTACACCAAACAACTACATGTATTTTAAGTGGTTGCAGTAGTCCAGGGTATGGTGCATTGTCATATTTATGCCTTTGGCATATGTCACTGGTTTTGACCATCTCATGTACCTCTTCTCTCATTCCCTTCCAATATAAAAGTGTAGATACCTTTTTATAAGTATTATTAGCTCCAGAGTATCCACCTACTAGTGTGCTGTGCTAGAGTTGCAACATCTCTTTTATGAGCTGCTTGTTAGGTCCCACTATAACTTTGCCATTCTTCCTTAGCTGATCATGCACAAAGGCATACCCTTTACTGTCAGTTTCCCAGCTATTCTTGATCATCTCTAACAACTCATTCTTTACAGTTGTGATGGTTATGGTTGTTAACTCTACTGATGGAAGCCTAGATAAGGCATCAACTACCTTATTTTCTTTCACTTTCTTGTATTCTATTTCAAAGTCAAACTGCATCACCTTAGTTATCCATTTGAGTTGATTCCCAGTACGTAGTTTTTGCTCCAATAAGAACTTGAGATCTTTTCGATCAGTCTTTATAACAAAAGGCCTGATTATTAAGTAATGATACCACTTGTTCATAGCCATTACCAAAGCTAATAACTCATTGTCATAAATAGACAAGGACTGATGTTGCCTTGACAGACCCTTGCTCAAGTATGCAATTGATTATCTATCTTGCCTAAGTACTGCCACAATCCCTACATCACAGGCATCAGTTTCCACTACAAATGTAGATGAAAAATCTGGCAATGCTAGGACGGGAGCTGTGATCAAGGCTCTTTTCAATTGTTCAAATGAACTTATAGCTTCCTCGGACCATCTGAATCCATCATTTTTCAGTAGATCACTCAAAGGTTTGCTGAGGATACCATATCCCTTGATGAACCTTCTATAGTATCCTGCCAGTCCTAAGAATCCTCTCAAATGTGAAACAAATTTTGGTTCTGGCCAAGACTGCACAACTTCAATTTTCATAGGGTCAGTTGATACACCATTAGGTGCGATGTAGTGCCCCAGGTATTCTACCCTTCTTGCTGCTAATACACACTTACTCCTTTTGGCTAACAACTGATGTTGAACCAATAAATCAAAAGTAATCTTTAAATGCTCTAAATGGTCAGCTAAGTTCTTGATGTAGATCAGAATGTCATCAAAGAAAACACGGATAAATTTTCTAAGGTGCTTCTCGAATATATGGTTCATCAGTCCCTGAAAACTAGAGGGGGAATTAGTTAGTCCAAATGACATTACTAAATATTGATACCAATATTTTCCTATATATATATATATATATTCTCTAGGCATCTGTTTACCACTTATGTTTGCCCATCTATTTGGGGGTGATAGGTTGTTGAAGTGCTCTAACTTACTCCCATCATAGAGAATAATTCTTACCAAAACGTGCCAGTGAAAACTGGATCCCTGTTACTAACAATGTCTTTAGGTACTCCATGTAGTTTGTAAATGTTATCCATAAACAACTTGGCTATATCAGTTGCAGAATAGGGATGAGATAATCTAATAAAATGAGTATACTTAGTAAGCATGTCTATCACTACCCAAATTACTGATTTCCCTTGGATTTTGGCAAGCCTTCTATGAAATCCATACTGATGCTACACCAAACAACTACATGTATTTTAAGTGGTTGCAGTAGTCCAGGTTATGGTGCATTGTCATATTTATGCCTTTGGCATATGTCACTGGTTTTGACCATCTTATGTACCTCTTCTCTCATTCCCTTCCAATATAAAAGTGTAGATACCTTTTTATAAGTATTATTAGCTCCAGAGTATCCACCTACTAGTGTGCTGTGCTAGAGTTGCAACATCTCTTTTATGAGCTGCTTGTTAGGTCCCACTATAAGTTTGCCATTCTTCCTTAGCTGATCATGCACAAAGGCATACCCTTTACTGTCAGTTTCCCAGCTATTCTTGATCATCTCTAACAACTCATTCTTTACAGTTGTGATGGTTATGGTTGTTAACTCTACTGATGGAAGCCTAGATAAGGCATCAACTACCTTATTTTCTTTCACTTTCTTGTATTCTATTTCAAAGTCAAACTGCATCACCTTAGTTATCCATTTGAGTTGATTCCCAGTACGTAGTTTTTGCTCCAATAAGAACTTGAGATCTTTTCGATCAGTCTTTATAACAAAAGGCCTGATTATTAAGTAATGATACCACTTGTTCATAGCCATTACCAAAGCTAATAACTCATTGTCATAAATAGACAAGGACTGATGTTGCCTTGACAGACCCTTGCTCAAGTATGCAATTGATTATCTATCTTGCCTAAGTACTGCCACAATCCCTACATCACAGGCATCAGTTTCCACTACAAATGTAGATGAAAAATCTGGCAATGCTAGGACGGGAGCTGTGATCAAGGCTCTTTTCAATTGTTCAAATGAACTTATAGCTTCCTCGGACCATCTGAATCCATCATTTTTCAGTAGATCACTCAAAGGTTTGCTGAGGATACCATATCCCTTGATGAACCTTCTATAGTATCCTGCCAGTCCTAAGAATCCTCTCAAATGTGAAACAAATTTTGGTTCTGGCCAAGACTGCACAACTTCAATTTTCATAGGGTCAGTTGATACACCATTAGGTGCGATGTAGTGCCCCAGGTATTCTACCCTTCTTGCTGCTAATACACACTTACTCCTTTTGGCTAACAACTGATGTTGAACCAATAAATCAAAAGTAATCTTTAAATGCTCTAAATGGTCAGCTAAGTTCTTGATGTAGATCAGAATGTCATCAAAGAAAACACGGATAAATTTTCTAAGGTGCTTCTCGAATATATGGTTCATCAGTCCCTGAAAACTAGAGGGGGAATTAGTTAGTCCAAATGACATTACTAAATATTGATACCAATATTTTCCTATATATATATATATATATATATATATATATATATATATATATATATATATATATATATATATATATATATATATTATTCTCTAGGCATCTGTTTACCACTTATGTTTGCCCGTCTATTTGGGGGTGATAGGTTGTTGAAGTGCTCTAACTTACTCCCATCATAGAGAATAATTCTTGCCAAAACGTGCCAGTGAAAACTGGATCCCTGTTACTAACAATGTCTTTAGGTACTCCAGGTAGTTTGTAAATGTTATCCATAAACAACTTGGCTATATCAGTTGCAGAATAGGGATGAGATAATCTAATAAAATGAGCATACTTAGTAAGCATGTCTATCACTACCCAAATTACTGATTTCCCTTGGATTTTGGCAAGCCTTCTATGAAATCCATACTGATGCTACACCAAACAACTACATGTATTTTAAGTGGTTGCAGTAGTCCAGGGTATGGTGCATTGTCATATTTATGCCTTTGGCATATGTCACTGGTTTTGACCATCTCATGTACCTCTTCTCTCATTCCCTTCCAATATAAAAGTGTAGATACCTTTTTATAAGTATTATTAGCTCCAGAGTATCCACATACTAGTGTGCTATGCCAGAGTTGCAAAATCTCTTTTATGAGCTGCTTGTTAGGTCCCACTATAAGTTTGCCATTCTTCCTTAGCTGATCATGCACAAAGGCATACCCTTTACTGTCAGTTCCCTTCCTCCTCAAGGGCAGAATTAAATTCTTTAATTCAGTGTCAGTTTCTCAGCTATTCTTGATCATCTCTAACAACTCATTCTTTACAGTTGTGATGGTTATGGTTGTTAACTCTACTGATGGAAGCCTAGATAAGGAATCAACTACCTTATTTTCTTTCACTTTCTTGTATTCTATTTCAAAGTCAAACTGCATCACCTTAGTTATCCATTTGAGTTGATTCCCAGTACGTAGTTTTTGCTCCAATAAGAACTTGAGATCTTTTCGATCAGTCTTTATAACAAAAGGCCTGATTATTAAGTAATGATACCACTTGTTCATAGCCATTACCAAAGCTAATAACGCATTGTCATAAATAGACAAGGACTGATGTTGCCTTGACAGACCCTTGCTCAAGTATGCAATTGATTATCTATCTTGCCTAAGTACTGCCACAATCCCTACATCACAGGCATCAGTTTCCACTACAAATGTAGATGAAAAATCTGGCAATGCTAGGACGGGAGCTGTGATCAAGGCTCTTTTCAATTGTTCAAATGAACTTATAGCTTCCTCGGACCATCTGAATCCATCATTTTTCAGTAGATCACTCAAAGGTTTGCTGAGGATACCATATCCCTTGATGAACCTTCTATAGTATCCTGCCAGTCCTAAGAATCCTCTCAAATGTGAAACAAATTTTGGTTCAGGCCAAGACTGCACAACTTCAATTTTCATAGGGTCAGTTGATACACCATTAGGTGCGATGTTGTGCCCCAGGTATTCTACCCTTCTTGCTGCTAATACACACTTACTCCTTTTGGCTAACAACTGATGTTGAACCAATAAATCAAAAGTAATCTTTAAATGCTCTAAATGGTCAGCTAAGTTCTTTATGTAGATCAGAATGTCATCAAAGAAAACACGGATAAATTTTCTAAGGTGCTTCTCGAATATATGGTTCATCAGTCCCTGAAAACTAGAGGGGGAATTAGTTAGTCCAAATGACATTACTAATTATTGATACCAATTTTTTCCTATATATATATATATATATATATATTCTCTAGGCATCTGTTTACCACTTATGTTTGCCCGTCTATTTGGGGGTGATAGGTTTTTGAAGTGCTCTAACTTACTCCCATCATAGAGAATAATTCTTGCCAAAACATGCCAGTGAAAACTGGATCCCTGTTACTAACAATGTCTTTAGGTACTCCATGTAGTTTGTAAATGTTATCCATAAACAACTTGGCTAAATCAGTTGTAGAATAGGGATGAGATAATCTAATAAAATGAGCATACTTAGTAAGCATGTCTATCACTACCCAAATTACTGATTTCCCTTGGATTTTGGCAAGCCTTCTATGAAATCCCCACTATAAGTTTGCCATTCTTCCTTAGCTGATCATGCACAAAGGCATACCCTTTACTGTCAGTTCCCTTCCTCCTCAAGGGCAGAATTAAATTCTTTAATTCAGTGTCAGTTTCCCAGCTATTCTTGATCATCTCTAACAACTCATTCTTTACAGTTGTGATGGTTATGGTTGTTAACTCTACTGATGGAAGCCTAGATAAGGCATCAACTACCTTACTTTGTTTCACTTTCTTGTATTCTATTTCAAAGTCAAACTGCATCAGCTTGGTTATCCATTTGAGTTGATTCCCAACACATAGTTTTTGCTCCAATAAGAACTAGAGATCTTTCTGATCAGTCTTTATAACAAAAGGCTTGATTATTAAGTAATGATACCACTTGTTCATAGCCATTACCAAAGCTAATAACTCCTTGTCATAAATAGACAAGGACTGATGCTACCTTGATAGACCCATGCTCAAGTATGCAATTAGTTGTCTATCTTGCATAAGTACTGCCCCAATTCCTACATCACAGGCATCAGTTTCCACTACAAATGTAGATGAAAAATCTGGCAATGCTAGAACTGGAGCTGTGATCAAGATTTTTTTCAATTGTTCAAATGAACTTATAGCTTCCTCGGACCATCTGAATCCATCCTTCTTCAGTAGATCAGTCAAAGGTTTGCTGAGGATACCATATCCCTTGATGAACTTTCTATAGTATCCTGCCAGTCCCAAGAATCCTCTCAAATGTGAAATAAATTTTGGTTCTTGCCAAGACTGCACAACTTCAATTTTCATGGGGTCAGTTGATACACCATTAGGTGAGATGTAGTTCCCCAGGAATTCCACCCCTCTTGATGCTAACACACACTTACTCCTTTTGGCTAACAACTGATGTTGAACCAACAAATCAAAAGCAATCTTTAAATGCTTTAAATGGTCAGCTAAGTTCTTGATGTAGATCAGAATGTCATAAAAACAAACAAGGATAAATTTTCTAAGGTGCTTCTGGAATATATGGTTCATCAGTCCCTGAAAACTAGAGGGGGCATTACTTAGTCCAAAAGACATTACTAAATGTTGATACCTAATTTTGCCCTCATATTTTCCAATATATATATATATATATATATATATATATATATATATATATATATATATATATATATATATATATATATACATTCAAAATAACATATTTGCATCATTATTTAGTATACAAACCTATACAAGTATTTTCTATAATTTTTCATAATTTTTAAAGCTTTAAATTAATTTTTCTTGTATTGAAATTATATAGAAATATCTAGTAATTATCCTTTTAAATTATTTTGTGATGATTTAGTTACCTAAAATAACTATTTTGCACCTATAATATATGTTTCAAACATTTTATTTCATTCCATATAATTACAGTAGCATTTTAAGCTATTTATTCAATTTTGCAATAATGGCCTATATTCATACATAAAGGCTCTTTATTTTATATTATTTATGTAAAAATAGCATATTTATATTTTTATAATACAAAGCTATTATTTTCAGTATTTTAGTATATAAATAATATTTTATTTTATTTATCAAGCATTTTTATAAATTATTTTTGATAAATTTTGGGGTATTTAAATTATAGCCAAATATTTACCTATTTTCGGACCCAAATTAACCCAAACCTTAGCCCAACTTACCCAAGCCCAAATAATTTTGGGGTATTTAAAATACCTGGTTGGTACCCGCTCCAAATAACCCGCCCCATTGCCCTTACTATCCTGGTCGTTGATCTCGAGTGATCAACGACCCATAATAATCCAAACCCTTTTAATTACCTAAAACTAACCAAAACCCTAACCCATTTTCCCCATGCCTAGACGCATTCACACCCTATCTCATCTCTCTTCTTCTCTATTAAACCCTAGATGTCGTAACCCTAACCTTCTCCGATTCCGACTCAAACATGGAATCAATCCATGATCTACTTACCTATTTTGTGATACTCTATCATTATACGCATGCTTATGGTGTTACTTAGTTCTTGCCCTATTTTTGACAAGAAGTACTTCTCAAGAACGGACCGATTTACTTTGATTATGTGAAGATCTGGACGACCTTTCGTCTATATACATGTTATATTGAAAGATTCTTACATTATTGGTTCGATTCAAGTCGTCAGTTCTAACTAAGGTTTGAGACTTTCCCTTTTTTCTTTACTGATTTTCGATTGATATTCTTCCCTTTCTTGTGTTTAACTGATATTTTTCTTAATTTTTATTTATTCTACTGTACCTCCTTATTTTATGTGTTATTTGCCCTAAAACTGACTCTAATTGATTCTCGCATGCTATATTTTCCTTATTCTCTGTTTAATGTACTGTACTTCCTTATTCTATGTGCTATTTTCCCTAAGGATGATTCTAATTGATACCGGCATGCCATATTTTCCTTATTCTGTGTTTAATTTACCGTCTTTCCCTATTTTATGTGTTAAATCTACTACTATATAAACCCCTCCCCTAAAACCCCTTGAACAGACCTTTTGAATCTCCTAATACCTGCTATGGTTCTCACTACTCTCCTCTCTCACTCTCTCACTAACTATTACACTCGAACACTCTCTAAAATCATTGAATTCGGGGCCGGCTAAAAGCCAAAGCCATTAAACAACCTCCTCCGGTGCAAGCACTGCTCAGAGCCTATTCTCGAGGCTCTTGTGAAATCTATGAATCATCTGGGACTTGGGGTTTTTGCTATTATGCTCTTTACTCTTTTGATTCTGCTACTGGTTAGGGTTTTATACCTTTTCAATGTTCAATTTCTTTCTTTCTATCTGCATATGCATTTGAATTACATGAGAATGATAATGTTCCATGCTCTGATGTCATTCTGTGATAAGTAAATGCATGGGATAGTTTACTGTTATGTTATGCTAATACATATTCTTCACTATGATTTGCATTTTGTGATTTCTTGTCTTCTGAAATGGGTTCTATACCATTTGGCATCTTAGCATGTTTAGTTTTGAACTTCAATGAAAGTCTATTTTGATATGAGCCTGACTACTGTGATTGTATGTTGTTAGTAACAAAATTTCTTCATACTTTTTTTTGGGTGCTACCATAACTCTATGGGAACCATCCCCACTTGAATGAATCCTTTAGTTCTAAGTCCTGTGTATACTGGATTACCCTTTGTGTATTAGTCCCAACTCTATGGAATGCTGCTTTAAAGTCTGCTTTAAACATGTTTCATGCTGTCCTGATTTTTAAGAGATAAATACTTTATTTTCTATTAACTATGACTTTTCTCCTATGTTAATATGTTTTCCAACATGCCTTGGTTCATTTGCTACCCTATCCTTTCTATGATTATCACAATGTGTGTCCCTCCATCATGTCTAAATACTGATTAATATGATATTAGGTTAGACTTAACTTAATTTGGATCTTTAGGTTTCAACTAGTTCAAATTCATGCATCTATACATGATAACCTATGTATGTCTGCAAACTTATTTTCTTCTCCTAAGTCCTACGAGGTTGTCTATGTGGTACTTTGCTATGTAAACCTTGATGAACCTACTGGCCTGCTTGACCAGTTGTACTGTATGTTTAATTTGGTATATTACTTGATTTCTGCCCACTCTCCTTACTTACTACTCTGATATTCTGAATTCCCATTCTTAGCCGGCTGAAAGCCAAGGCTATCTAGGTTCTATTGTTGGTCTCCCTAGTGTGAGCACTGCTCGAGGTCCAATTGAGGCCCTTGTGAACTCTGACACACTAGGGCTTGGTCATAGTCATTCTCTCAACCTCCAAAATTGTCCCTAATACTCTACTTCCCTGTCATGTACTGTATATATATATTGGTTGTTCCAAGTAGTGAAACACTTGGTGTTGTGGCTCATTGAATTGGTATGGGCTCTTCTATGGACCCATGATTGTGTATTGAACATGGCTCTTTGTTGAAGGCCCAGTAAGGCTGGGTATTTAGTTATTTTATTTGGGCCTACTGTGGGTCT
Source organism: Nicotiana tomentosiformis (assembly GCF_000390325.3). Classification (NCBI taxonomy): domain Eukaryota; kingdom Viridiplantae; phylum Streptophyta; class Magnoliopsida; order Solanales; family Solanaceae; genus Nicotiana; species Nicotiana tomentosiformis. The sequence continues at coordinate 27,654,276 of NC_090820.1, read as the reverse complement.
ATTTACTGTTATGTAATATTGTTACTTTACTCATTATTGGGCATGTAATAATTTTTTGTATAAGCAATTGGGGTTATTAGTAAAAGGGAATGGGGTAGATTTTAATATTAATATGCGATGAGTAGATAACATGCCTATAGGACTGAATGATATGTTTGCTATATATGTCGTTCACTCTCCATACATACTATAGAAATTATGCCATTAGGAGAAGCACAGACTTGCACTACTTGTCTACTAGCAAAGCATGAACTCAAATGCTTCAATTATCCTTGTTGCTATATGTTGTTAGAAAACATGTCCAAAGGAAATAAATACTGTTCAACTTTCCTTTAATTTGCATTGCTGCAGCATATCCACTAGAGATCATGCCTATAGGACTCTAATCATTAAATTTGTTATTGCATCACATTGTTCACCTAGAAAACCAGCCTATAAGGTTAAAGTATAACAATAAAATCAGGTTCCCAAGTGCTAATCGTTAGAATCCTGTCTATAGGATACCACTGTTCGCCTTAATAACTGTTAATGACTCCCCCTCTCAACATTGTTCGTCGCTCACTTAGGCCATTATCAAGGGCATGGGTAATTCTGGGTTTCTCTCGATAGATTTCACTGTCTTTGTTACATAATCACCTAGGCGCAACATCTACATGACTAATAAATGGGAATCTTCCATTTCAATAATCAGTGTGCAACACCCTTTATAATCCTGTCTATGAACAACGCTGGTTCCTGAAACTGCTTGCATGCCTTGCTGCCTTATCACATAGAAATCATGTCTATAGGGATTTAAGTTTCATAATTCTGAACTACCTAACATGAAAAACCTGTTTCGCGTGCATTTGATGTTTAAGTGTGAAGGCTAATTTGAGTCCTTAACGGCCTATATGTGAGGTCTAATATGCTTTTTGACATTTATGAGCAGCTTAAGTGAGGTCTAGAACCACCCAAAATAGAGGTCCAATACCTCCTGGGCCATAGGTATAGGACGGGTAGTGCACGCATGAGGTACGACTTATAATTTAATTAGTGCGCTTTAGGTAACAACTTTAACATAGTAATCGGGTAGCAGGAGATGATAGTCTGTGCTCGCTGAATAATATGAGTAACACCCCATCTTGAGGGAGTTACTAAGTATTATTTATATTGCACGGTATAATCTTTAGGCTAAAAATATTAGGACCCACCCTCCTCTTTATATGTTGTTATTAGATCTAAATAGTTGTATCCCTATATTTGCACTAAGATTTGTATTAATCATGTTGTAATAAAGTTCTTTGACTTATGAATTCCCTTTGTTTACGTGATCACCTAACTTAATCGTAATCCACATAATCTTAAGTTCGGTCGGAACCCACAGTTGTGTACCTCGAGGAGTGCCTAACACCTTCTATTTGAGGTAACTTGAGCCCTTACCCGATCTTTGGTGGCGTTGACTAGTCAAACAAAGTTATCTGCATAATAGGTGCCCTAACGCACCTTAAAAATTATTAGGTGGCGACTTTTCTCCTTTAGCACTCTATTTATCATTCTAAAAGGAGTTGTCACGTGTCGAAGCCCGCTTTTCGCGAGAAAAATGGGGCCACGACACTAAATATTCATAGTGCCTAGAATGAGTTTTAAATGCAGTCTTGGCTATATCTGTAGGAGCCATTCTTATTTGATGGTAACCTGATTTTAAATCTATCTTAGAATAGATATGTGATCCTCCCAACTCATCCAATAACTCTTCAATAATGGGGATATGGAACTTGTCTTTCACAATCAGCTTGTTCAAAGCTCTGTAGTCCACACACGATCTCCAGGATCCATCTTTTGTAGGAGTCAGCAGATCTGCCAGCTCAAAGGGTTTATCATTAGGGGAGTAAAGCTCACTTCCATCATAGGTTGGATCCTAATCTCGCTCAGGTCTTTTCCCTCCTTTCATGACTTCATTCAACACCTCTCTTAGCTTATTCAAGGCCTCATATTGTGTTCTGCAGCTCTGCTCATGGCTTGCCTCCAACTGCTCTTGTCTAGCTTCATAGCCCGACATGTCAAGAGATATCTTCTGCAATATACTTATCACCTCATTCATTTCTGATGCCACAACGTCCACAGAGCCAAGGACTGCTCTAATACCATTGTTGTAACGAGCAAATAATCGAAGAAGAATAAAGAAAAAGCTCCGGCTACAAGATAGAAAAGCTAGGGCAAAAATTGAAATAGGGTTTTGATTGATACCCATTCAGCTGCATACAAGACTGTATATAAGCCTCCAATACTTACTACAAGACAAGGATATATAACTAACTCTGATAGGACCTAAAGTGACCCAATAATGAGAACATATAACGGGCTAATGTGTAATTATAAAAACCTATAATATAAACTAACGAGAGATTCAATTGTACAACTTTAAACTTAACTCTCAACCTAACTTAACCACCTATAACTGCTACGTACAACCTCGCAAGCCTCCAGTACCATAGACATATTTCTTCATTTCATATCGCATCAAAATATTAATTTTAAAACATGAAATTCTACATATGCTTCTTTTCAAACAAATGCATGAAACTAATTGTTTCTTCTTAAGCACTATATTGTTTGGTAACTTTGTGATTCTGAGAAAACGCAGGACAAACTTTGTTTGGGCAAGCCGTTATTATAATCTCCAGTTCTTGTGTTCAAGACTTACGTATACACATCAAATGCATACCCTAATTTCAGGACTCCCTATTTTAGGTCGAATTAGGTTAACTTATTTTCTTTTCCACCAAGAAATAAATCATAAGTCTTTATTTTATTTGGACATAATAAGGACCGTAGAATTAATAAATGAGTAATCCTTTTATGGAAATAATTATTTTTTTCCATGAATTATACCACTAATTATTTGTAATTGAACTACTTATTTAGTGTTTGTGGCGATATAGTCACCACAAAAAGAGACAATTTGTGGCGACCAACACTGTCGTCCCAAAAAGCATTTAGTAACGGTTGTACTTGCAGCAACCCTAAGGTCGCCGCTAAAGGTCTTTAGTGGAGACATTCAGGTCTTTTGTAGCGACTTTCGGCACCACAAAAAGTTCAATTTCTTGTAGTGAACGTAGCCATATAGGGTTTGAGAATCTTGTTTAGGGAGAGAACTTTATGGGACAAGTGTAGTGTGTCACTTGTGTTTGCCTCTTCGTGAGGTTGTTCTCTCGATATTTTGTACTCTTTTTTATATTGTGGATTACTCATCTCCGCCGTGGACGTAGGTCAATTGGTCGAATTACGTTAAGCATTTGTATCTCTTTTGGTATATTTCTCTTTTATTTTCTGATTTATCGTCGTTCAAGGTTTGCTTTACTAGCTTTCGCATGACACCTGATTTTTTCGGTCCAAGCAAGTGTCGTTCAAGTGTTGCTTTACTAGATCCCGCATGACACCTGACTTTTTCTGTCCTAACAAGTAGTATTAGAGCGAGGTTCAAGACAGGCTCATCTTGGCTGGTTTAGTTCTAGCCGCAACCTATTTGACGGTAATCATGATTTTTGTTTGAGAATTTTGACCGGAGTGCTAGCACATTGAGACAAACTTTGCGGTGGAGATTTGCACGTGCGACCTATTGAAGAGTATGTGAAGAAGGTGAATCAAGTTTATTTTGTCAGAAAATTCAGGCCAAGGGGGAGAATTGTTAGGTGTTGTCCTAATTTTCTTACCATATTTGAGTTTCCTATCTATTGAAGGAAAGGGCAACATATTTTCATAATTGGGTTTTCCTTCTAGTAGAAGGAAATTTTAATCTCCCATATTGGCTAGTCCTTTTTCTTGTAGGAAAAAGTTTGGACTTCTATAAATTGAGGATTCTTCCTTCTCATTCAGTAGCATCCACAATGTATCCATGTGGGGTTTGAGAGTCATGTTTAGGGGGAGAACTTTACGGGACAAGTGTTAGTGTGTCACTTGTATTTGCCTCTTCGTGAGGTTGTTCTCTCAATAGTTTGTACTCTCTTTTTATATAGTGGATTGCTCATCTCCGTCCGTGGACGTAGGTCAATTGACCGAACCACATTAAATATTTGTGTCTTTTTTGGTATATTTCTCTTTTGTTGTCTGATTTATCGTTGTTCAAGTGTTGCTTTAGTAGTTCCCGCATGATACCTGACGTTTTCGGTCCTAATAGTAACAACAACAATAACAACATACCTAGTATAATCCTACAAGTGAGATCAAGGGAGAGTAGTATGTACGCAAACCTTACCTCTATTTTGTGAATGTAGAGTTGCTATTTCCGATGGACCCTCACCTCAAGGAATATACCAAATTGAATCAGAATCAGTGAAAACATTTGCTTTCTGCTGTCTAAATGATCACATGGCACATATTTTGGTGACTCTGCTTACCCAATATGGATTTACTACTGTGGTATTTTGGGTGGTTAGAAGTAGTGTTTTAAAAGGCGTTTTTGGGGCGAGCCCCGGGGTGATGGTGTGGGGCGAAAGTCTCAAGAGGCGTAAGCCCAACAATTCGGGGAGTACGCCAGGGCGTTTGAGGCGCTTTTTTTAAGTAAGGAGTAAGCCCTAGAGACTTTTTCAAATTAAAATAAAATTTGTTGATTAAGTCCTTCATATAATACCCAAATTCTCAAAAGTCAGTTTGGTAATTACTCAAAAAGTTTAAAAAGGAACTCAAAAGTATTAAATTTAAAAGTCAAGACCCTTTTTATTGATTGAAGCCCTAATTCATGATCTTTTCCAATTCTGTATCTTGTCCGCTAATCTGCTAATATCTCTCAAAAGCAACGAATATTTTTTTTTTACAAATACAAAGAGAACTCTATTCTCCTTCATAGCAGCAAGTTCAAAGTTCAAATTGCAGGTTAATCATCCTTTTTGTTCCTCCATGTAGAAAACTTTATTCTTTTAGAATCAAGTTACTTGTGCTTGTAAGTAGCGTATAATAGATTGTTTTGACTAGTTTTTTTAAGGGGATGGAGCACATATGCACACACACACACACATACACACACACACACACACACACACACATATATATATATATATATATATATATATATATATATATATATATATATATATATATATATAATTTTTTTTATGCAATTTTACCTATTTATAAATATTTACTATCATTATATTATTTTATAAAATATTAAAAATTAAATACTTATGGGGTTTACGCCCCGTGTCTTGGGGCTTACGTCTCGCTGAGGCATATGTAAAACGTCTCGCCTTACACCTACGCCTTTTAAAACAGTGATCCGAAATTTGCTTAGACCATAGTGGGTTGGATTAATTAATTGGTTGAACAATGCGTCATAATGTAATTTGCCTAACTCCACTTTTGGAAGTGGTTAATTTAATTCTATAATACTAGTAAGGCTTCGTTTTACTCATACTTTCAAAAATAATTTATATTTAACTTATATTATACTTTGCTAGCAAAAATACCACTAACATAAGCAAAATAGTTTAAAATATCCCTAGTTCTAATAGAGGTCCATTGTGGCAAAGACCCTACTAAAATCGTATGTGGCCTGACATTTTGGATGAAATGGATGACACGTGCCACCTCAACACCAGATCCGTTATATAAAAATTCATAAAATCTTAATTTTTCTCTATTTTTCTATTGCTTTTTGTTATTCAAAGTTTTTCCTTTTCATTACTAGAGTAATATTTCTACACATTAATCCCTGATGAACTTAAAAATCCCTCAATAACCACAAACTTTAATCAACACTAGAATCCACCTTTAATCCCTAATGAAACAACCCACATTTTCTTCACCTCTCTTCTAAAACCAAGAAACCATCAAAGAAGACAACAAAAACATAAAATCTTAATGTAATACTGCAAAAAATTTCATAAACTTAGAGAAGACAACATTGAGATTTGTTTTTTAACTCCATTATGATGTTCGCATTCTCAAAAATCCACACATCTCTACTAGTTTAATTTTTTCACTTAAAACATTTTATACAGCAAGGCAACTATATACCAAACAGGGGATAACACTAATTAAATCTGCAATTTTCAAACTGATGAACACAGTTTAGTTACTCTTCAAAAATCTAAGCCTGTAGAATTCAACTTTTAAGCTAGTCAATGGTCATAAAATAAAAGGTCCTTATTTACAAAGATACCAACCAGCAACCACGTACAACAATTCTTTAAAATTATAAGAGACAGGTAAAACGTTAATTATAAAAAAAGTAACTACAACTAGATAAATTAAGCTACTTCAACCAAACAATCAAAGGATTTTCACCAAACCTGACTAGAAGTGGTAAGAATTAAAAAGAAACAAGCCTACCAAAAATTATCCTACAACTCTCATATGTGGAATAATAACCAGAAAAGAATTGAGTTTCACAAAACTTTAACATATACAGAAAGATAATGGAAACTAAAAAAACAAAGGTGGGGAACATGAAATTTTGAATATCATTAAGTACGGACTTCTTAATCCCACGGAATCTTCAAGGAAACTAAACTTTCCACATGCAAATATGATAAATAGAAAGTATTTGGTATAACTTTTTCTAGCTTAAATTTGGTGACTTCTTTTTTCCGCACATCGTACTCTATAAAATGACCATTTTCTACACTATTTCTCCATAGTATATTTCCATTCTCCATAACACATGAAGTCACTCAAGTCCCAAGGAAGTACTGAACCTAAAGTAGGAATATTCATGATATAATTCCATGTCAATAAGCCAGTTTTCCCATCTTTCTCTAGTGCCCAAATCGAAATATTCCCCTTAATAATCCATGAAATACAAAGACGATTGGCAAAAGTTCGCAATCTCAAACAACTCCCATGGTTTCTTGGCACTGGAGTTACAATAATTTTTTCATCCGCTAAATATAAAGATATTACAAAGTATTTATTAGATTGATCTCCAACTGAAGTGGCAATAAGGTTAACGGTACCGTTAAATGAATGTGGATGTTGATAGATGGAACGGAATCCAAAGGGAACATTAATATCGTCAATCTTTCTCCAAGATTGATTAATATTCACACTATGCTTTTCATCAGTCATCCTTACATGTACTACCTTGTAATCCTCAGCCATAGAATCATAGGCAAAACCAAATAATGAGTATGTCGAAATGCGTAGCAACGACATATAAAACATGGGGATCCATTTGTATTTTCGAATTGCAGGATTTCATAAGATCATTCTGAAATTAATATTATTCATAAAGACCAAGCCATTGCATGAACACGCATTTAAAACAGGAGAAACTTTATTGAGGAATTCTGGGATGGGCGGGTCGAGCAACGTTACTTCAGAATCAACACTATGTGACGCTTTTGTTGATCGGATTCTAGCCGGAGTTAAGTATAGTTTATCAAAAGTAACAAAGAGCAATATTTGACGATTAATATCGGCTGAAGATTTATGTAGATGCAACTTGATAAACTCGGGTTCATTGATGGAACAGTACCATGATTTGCAGGTACTTTTGAACTGAAAAAGAGATCTCACAGGCAATTCTAAGAGGATGGAGATAATGATATCTTGATGCAAGCTGGGGATTCTTGTACGGCTACCCATTGAGTTTGGTAATATGTTACTTAAGGTTTAGGATTTTTTTTGCACGCCTAAGAAGCCCCGAGTGTAGAAAATATGGGCTAAACAATCTGAATATTTAAATCTACTTGGAATTTAATAAAAGGAATCTTTACACTTGGCTGGTATGTATTGATTATACACTACGGATATACACATATTATACATACACTGATTATTTTTAGTTGGGATCTTTACGCAAATAGCCGGCCAGATTCACTGTTTACTTTTCATAATCGGTAACTTAGATTATACACATGGACGAATGTAGCACTCCGGTACCGGGTTCAATTGAACCCATAACTTTTGACGCATAGTATAAATTAATGTGTAAAAATCTATTAAAATTAAAATAAATAGTAGATTGAACCATAAGTTTTAAAATATAACGGGTTCAATGCTAAAATCTTAAACGTTGAACCCATAGAATTTAAATCCTAGACCTGTCTCAGATTATACACATATTATACATGATTCTACACATATTATATATCTACCGGCTATTTTTAGTTTGACGGTTTAGGTGAATGGTAATTTGGGTTAATTCTTTTTTTTTTTTTAGTTTAAGCAGCGAACGGCTATTTAGTGTGGGCCCAATAAAAATAAGGATAATCCTATGTTAGTGAGTTCAATTGTTATCGTATCACAAGTATTCTTTCGCGCAATGAATAAAACCAAGGCGAAATACAAAATGCTCTCTTTGAGATTCGAATCCAAGACCCCCACTTATTAAGCGGGTGGTCTACCCAACGATGACATAGAAGGGAACTTAAGGCTGCGGATGCCGTGCAACTATACCTCAAGTATCCACAGGTAGCAGGATCCGGGCAATCTCACTCAACGCTATTGGGACCCACTCCAGTATCTGCACAAGAAGTGCAGAGTATAGTATAAGTATAACCGACTTCATGTACTCTGTAAGTGCCGAGCCTAGCATCAACGAAATAGTGACGAGGCAAAGGCGGGCCACTTACAATAACATGTACGCAATAACAATAATAACAGGAAATGGGAGTAAAGCAGTTAGCTCATGTAAAAGAACTTGAAATTCATCTACCAGCCAACCCAGAATAACAAGTCTCATATCACAATACCGAGGCAATTCCAACAATCACAAACAAATACCACATATATAATCTGTTGCGACGCACAACCCGATCCTGCCATATCATCATCGTCAATATCATACTCCGTCCTTATTCCACCTTTTCAATTCATTACCCTTCAATTTCCGAGCATGCAATCCGCTTCCCAAACAATTTCAATCAACATAAACAATCCAACAACTAAATTTACAAGGATTTCTACATTAAGAGGGTAAATATATAAGTCAATAAAGAACCACATAATAATCAAAGAATCTCTAACAATCAAAATCTCAACTTTACCAATTCATTGGTATCCATCAACTAAACAACTCATGCAAGTGAAACTACATTATATAATGCAACAAATATTACAAAACAATAAGACAATTAAAGCATATGACAATCTAGCTATACATGTAAAGCAAGTAGCAAATAAGCATGGAGTCATGGAAGGGGCATACAATTTAATACAAGAATAATTAAATGACAAGTAACAATTATGGCATAAAAGTCAAATAAGGCATACAACAATTAAGGCATGAAACAAGATATATCATGAAATATACAAAAACATGCAAACAAATATCACGACGGTGTATATACACTCGTCATATCGCATATTATCACGACCCAATTTTCCCCTCTGTGTGATGTCGTGACGGCACCTAGTCTATACAACTAGGTAAGCCTAACATTTTGCGGAAGATTGAAATAAAAATAAAAATTTAACCAATTATTCAAAAACACACAACAAATCCCAAAACCCGGAACATCGTGAATCACAAACTACAGAAGAAAACATCTAGTGTCTCTATACATCAAAATCTAACAAGGAAAAATACAGAAGATAATGGACATGAGAAAGAGTAGAAGGGGACTCCGAGGTCTGCGTACGCGGCAGATATATCTTGAAGTCTCCAAAGCTGTCCTGGCTCACTTATAGTACGGCTGATAAGGTGTACCTGGATCTGCATACGAAAAATATGTGCAAGCATGAGTACACCACAGTCGGTACCCAGTAAGTGCCAAGCCTAACCTAGGTCGAGTAGTGACGAGGTCAGGTCAAGGCCCTACTGATAAATATATAATAAAATAATATAGAGTGTAATACTGTAATAAAATAAATACTGAAATTTAACAATAATGAAATCATAGAAGGTAACAACTTAGTACACAGAAACACAATAGGGGATCTCCCGAGATACCGTCTCATAGTCCCAAATATAAATGTGCTGGGGGATCTCCCGGAATACCGTTCCGTAGTCTCAAAGTAAATGTGCAGGGGGATCCGGGAGATACCGTTCCGTAGTCCCAAAGTAAATATGCAGGGGGATCTCTCGGAATACCGTTCAGTAGTCCCAAAGTAAATATGCAAGATGAGGGGATCTCCCGGAATACCGATCTGTAGTCCCAAAGTAAATATGCAGTACAAGGGGATGTCCCGGAAGACCGTTCCGTAGTCCCAAAGTAAATATGCGCGGATGATAGAAATATAACTACATCACGAAGTTCTTACAATTTAGACTAAGTACCAGTCACGGAAGAAGCAGGAAATTTACTAAGCATGCTGCACATAATTCACACAAACAATTAAGACACGTAGACATGTTATATTAGACTAAACATGATAGCTACACATAATAGAATAACTCAATCAAGAATGAGAATAGATTAGTACTCATTAAAATGGTATAACTCAAAATAACAGGAAAACATGTTGCTGCTCGGTAAGAAAATCAGGTTTTACCACAACTAACCCGTGTACGGACTCGTCACCTCTAGTACACGACGCTCACATAACACAATGGTTCCAAATCTTAAGGGGATTTTCCCCCCACAAAGTTAGGCAAGCCACTTACCTCGAACCAAGCTTAATCAATCGGTCACAATGCCTTTTCCACGAATATCCGGCTCCGAATGGCCCAAATCTAGCCAAAAGCAGTTACACATCATAAATACAACAATAATAGACTCATCTAATTAATGAAATCAACACTTTAAACAAAAATCTCGAAATTAACTCAAATTTTTCCAGTGGGGCCCACATCTCGAAATCGGGTAAAAGTTATAAAATAGGAACGCCCATTCCACCACGAGTCTAACCATATCAAAATTACTAAATTCCGATACCAAATGGTCCTCCAAATCCACAAATCAAACTTCCAAATCCCTAGCTTCCAACTTCCAATTTCCACCTTAAATACACACTAACTAGGTGGGAAAATACATGGAAAGGCAAGATTATTGATAAACAATAAGTACAAGGGACTTACCTCAAGAAATGCCTCGAAAATGCTCTCAAATATTGCCCTAAACCGAGTTTGCAAAGTCAAAAATGACAAAAATCACGAAGCCCTTCGGTTTTAACCACTGCCCAGGTATTTCCGCACCTGCGGAACCTGGGCTCGCACTTGCGGGTGCGCTTGTGCGGAAATTGTGCGCATCTGCGCAATTCACTTGCCCCCATCTACCTTCGCACCTGCGATGAAAGGGTCGCATTTGCGCATGCGCGCCTGCGGAATTCCCTTCCGCTTCTGCGGACCTTGCGCACCTGCGAAGGCCTCTAACGCATCTGCGGGAATCGCATGCGGAAAACACCTCGCACCTGCGACCCCTTGCACTCCTCCATTTTTCCGCTTTTGTGCCAATTTTCTCGCACCTGCGGGCTCATACCTGCGGGTAGACTTGCGCAAGTGCGATTACAGCAGAACCAACAAAAATACCAGATTTTCCCAAGTCCAATTTCATTCCATTATGCATCTGAAACACACCCGAGGCCCCAGGAACCTCAACCAAATCTACCAACTAATCCTATAATACCATACGAACTTAGTCGAGCCTTCAAACCATATCGAACAATACCAAAAATCATGAATTAAGCACGGATTCAAGCCTAAGAACTTAGAATTTTCCAAATTCTACAAACGACGCCAAACCACGTCAAATCTAGTCTGAATTACCTTAAATTTTACACACAGGTCACAAATGACACTACGAACCTACAACCACTTTCGGAAATCGATTCCGAGCTCGATATTAAAATTTCCACTATCGGCCGAAATCGCTGAAAAATCTAACTTTCGCCAATTCAAGCCTAAATCTACTACAGACCTCCAAAACATATTTCGGACGCGCTCCTAAGCTCAAAATCACTCAACGGAGCTAACAGAGTCGACATAATTTCATTCCGGATCCGTCTTCACACAGTTTCGACTACGGTCCAAATTCTAAGACTGAAGCTCTCATTTAGGGACTAAGTGTCCCAAAACACTCTGAAACTTAAAACCAATCATCCCGACAAGTCACAATAGCAGAAATAATATGGGAAAAACAATTTATAGGGATTCGGGGCTCTAACTCTCAAAACGACCGGCCGGGTCGTTACACATATACGTCATTTTCTCACATAATCCACATAACACATAGTTCAAGGATCCCTAATTCCCTCAAGTTAAGGTTAGACCGAACACTTACCTCATTCCGCGAATCAAATCAATCAAGCAACCATGGGGGTTTCACTAGTGGATTTGAACTCTAGGAGTTTTTTTTTTCAAAGAGAGAACTGAATAGCGGCTAGTGGGCTCCATTTATACGTTTTTTTTTTCAAACTCACGAAAACCCAAAAAATGGTGTTCTTCAATTTTTTCCACCAACCCAATTCAAATGACTAAGAACAGACAATATAAGCTTAATGAAATATTATCCACTTAATTCCAACAACAAATAAATAACGAGTCTTTAATTTTCTAAAACACATATCTCTTTTTTATTTTTGTTCCAATTTTAGTGTTGTGTTCATAATTTATTGAAAGAAGGAGAAGGAGAAGGAGAAGGAGAAGGAGAAGTAAGAAGATGGAGACATAAAAGTCCCACAATGTTCATTCATGTACAAAGGTTAACAAAACAAATGTAACGATCCGGAATTTCCTCCATCGGAACAGTGATGACGCCTAACATTTCACTTGCTAGGAAAGCCAACGTTAGCTATTTTTATTTACTAATTTTAATAATTCAAATCAAATGATAATAATAACATCCGAATAATATGAAATAAAGTAATAAATTATTGAATGACGTGATCTAAATACAATCCTAGAAATTGGAGTCACTAATACATGAGCGTCTAGAGTACTACAGATAATAGTCTGAATAAAACCTAGCTCAAAGATCTCTAATTCTCTCAAGTTAGGTTAGACCCAATACTTACCTCACTCTACGAATCAAAGCAATCAAGCAACCACGGCTTTGCCTTTTGAACAAGCCTCCAAACCAATCAAACCTAGAAAATTATTATTCAAATGATTCAAAATAAACTTTAGAAACTACCAATTAATGAAAGAGGTTCAATTTTGATCATTTTTTTAAAAAGTCAACAAAAGTCAACCCCGAGCTCGCTTGGTCAAAATCAGAGATTCGGACTAAAACCCGATTACCCATTCACCAAAACCCGATGGCGCCTTAAATTTTACTTGCTAAGCAAGCCAACACTAGCTATATTTATTAACAAGTTTTAACAATTCAAATAAAATGATAATAATAACATCTGAATAGTCTGAAATAAAGTGATATACTACTGAAAGGAGTGATCCCAATACAATCCCAGAAACTGGAGTCACGAATACATGAGCGTCTAGAGTACTACAGATAATAGTCTAAATAAAACACAATTGTTTGAATAAAAATAAATAGCAACAATGACATAGAAGGGGACTTTAGGGCTGCGACGCCGTGCAGCTATACCTCAAGTCTCCACAGGTAGCATGATCCGGGCAATCTCACTCAGCATTGTTGGGACCCACTGCAGTATTTGCACAAGAAGTGCAGAGTGTAGTATGAGTACAATCTATCCCATGTCTGTAAGTACCTAACCTAACCTTGTTGATGTAGTGACAAGGCTAAGGCGGGCCACTTACAATAACATGTAAGCAATAATAATAATAACAGAATACCGAGGCAAATCCATCAATCACAAACAAATACCACATATACAATCTGTTGCGACACGCAATCCGATCTGATCATATCATCATCTGTCAATATCATAATCTGTCCTTATTCTACCTTTTCAATTCATTACCTTTCAAATTTCCGTTGCGGTGTGCAACCCGCTCCCCAAACAATTTCAATCAACATAAACAATCCAACAACCAAATTTACAAGGATTTCTATATCAAGGGGGTAAATGTACAAGGCAATAAAGAACCACATAATAATCAAAGAATCTCTAACAACTCGAAATCTCGACTTTACCAATTCATCGGTATCCATCAACTAAACTACGTATGCAAGTGAAACTACATTATAGAGTGCAATAATTATTACAAAACAATAAGACAAATAAAGCATATGACAATCAATGTATGCAACTAAAGAAAATAAAGGCAAGTAGCAAATACGTATGGAGTCATGGAAGGACGGACAACTTAATACAAGAATAATTAAATGACAAGTAACAATTATGGAATAGAAGTCAAATAAGGCATGCAACAATTAAGGCATGAAGCAATATATATCATGAAATATACGACAATATGGAAACAAATATCATGATGGCATATACACACTTGTCACTTGCATATACATCATTTTCCACATATCTACATAAAACATAGTTCAAGGATTCCTAATTCTCTCAAGTCAAGGTTAGACCCAACACTTAGCTCACTCCGCGAATGAAAGCAATCAAGCAACCACTGCCTTGCCTTTCGAATAAGCCTCCAAACCAACCAAATCTAGCAAATTATAGATCAAATGATTCAAAATAAGCTTTAGAAACTACCCATTAATGAAAGAGGTTCAATTTTGATCATTATGAAAACACCAACAAAAGTCAACCCTAGTCTTGCTTGGTCAAAGCCCGAGGAACAAAACACGATTAACAATTCACCCCCGATCCCGATTATGTGATTTGTTTCGAAATTCGACCTCAATTTATGGTCTAAATTTTAATTTTATAGAAATTCCCAATTCTACGCAAATCCCTAATTTCTGCCATGGAATTCTTAAGTTTGATGTTGAAATCTCATGAAAGGTAATGGGTAATTGAAAGAAAAGGGATTAGAGCCACTTACTAATGAATCTGGGAAGAAAAGTCTCTTGGGAAATCGCCTCTAAAGTGTTTAGGGTTGAGAAATAGTATAAAATGAGCTAAGTCCCAAAATTTCCCTCTCTTACACAACTACAGATGTCGCAATTGTGATGACTTCTTCGCAATTGCGAGCATTACAAATGTGAGACAAGGGTCGCAAATGTGAACCTTGTCTCAGAAGAACATAAGGTGCAAATGTGACATTTAGATCGCAAATGCGAAACTCCATCATCGCAAATGCGACCAAAAACTTCGCAAATGCGAAGCAGACTCGAGTGGCCTATGATTGCAAATGCGACCACTTCATTTGCAAAAACGAACGGCCACAGTTCGCAAAAGCAAACAAAATCCTAGCCCATGCTCGCAAATACGAACAATTCTTTGCAAAAGTGAGGCTCGCAAATGCGAGATCTGCATCAGACACCAGAAGTGTTCAATGCACCAACAGTTCAAGTCGTTCAAAACTCTTCTGAAACGCATCTGAAACTCATCCGATCCCCTCGGGCTCCAAACCAAACATGCAAACAACTGTAATAATATCATATGAACTCGCTCGCGCAATTAAATCACCAAAATAATATCTAATTCTACGAATCAAACACTAAAATGAATGCAATTTCAAACTAAACTCAAGAACAACTAGAATCACATTTAAGCGTCTGAATCTTGTCAAATCAATTCCGAATTGCACTAAATTTTGCTGACAAGTTTCAAATAGCAATACGGACCTATTCTAAGTTTCAACATACAAATCCAAACCCATTAGTTGTCATGACCGAAAACCCACTGTAGGTCTTGATGGCGCCCAACATTGTCGTTAGGCAAGCCAACGGTGAACTATCACGTTAATTATTCAGTCTAATACTTTTGAAATTATAAATTTTATTAAGTAAAGAAGTTTACGCATAGAATATTATAAGTACATACATAATTAGTAAGATATAAAAATAAAAGATGGCAATATTATGCAAATCCATAAACATAAACTTGAATATCCCAGAACCAGGTGTCACAAGTGCATGAGCATTTACTCAGGAGTACGATAATAATGCAATATCTATCTGAAGTGTAAATTAGACAATAATAAGTAAATAAATATGATGGAGACTCTGTAGGATGCGACACGTAGTATGGAATGCAGCTCACCAGAAAGTCCCCTCAACAACTGCGGCACGCGCCAGGATGACCACCAAATGAGCCTGTCAGATCCTGCACATTTAGGGCAGAAGTGCAACATGAGTACATCAATAAACGCGTATCCGGTAAGTATCTAGCCTAACCCCGGAGAAGTAGTGACGAGGGATAAACATAGACACTTACTAGTGGTAATAAATCAATATGATAAATCATAAACGGATATGAAGCACAATAGTAATAAATAGGTAAAAACTTTAACTAAATAATCCTCCAACATTTCTTTTGACGATATAAATCTCTCAAATCACATATTCTTTCTCAACAGATCAGAAATATAAAGTGCAATATCAAATGAATAAGGGATACCCGATAAATGCCTGATCTCAATAAAAGGGGAATTTCATGAATATCTGGACTACTAGCAGTATTACACATGAATATGCCGAGGTTGTACGACCCTATCCAGAGTGATGTATACACTGCAGAGGGTCGATCGACGTGAACCAGAGATGCATCTCAATATACTATCGAGGCGTTTGGCTCGGGATCTGCATCAGACACCAGAAGTATTCAATGCACCAACAGTTCTAGTCGTTAAAAACTCTTCTGAAACGCGTTCGAAACTCATCCGAGTCCCTCGGGTTCGAAACCAAACATGCAAACAAGTGTAATAACATCATATGAACTCGCTTGCATAATCAAATCACCAAAATAGTATCTAATTCTATGAATCGAACATCAAAATGAATGGAATTTCAAACTAAACTCAAGAACAACTAGAATCACATTTAAGCGTCCGAATCTTGTCAAATGAATTCTGAATTGCACTAAATTTTGTTGACAAGTTTTAAATAGCAATACAGACCTATTCTAAGTTCAACATAAAAATCTGAACCTGTTAGCTGTCATGACCGAAAACCCACGGTAGGTCTTGATGGCACCCAACATCGCCGTTAGGCAAGCCAACAGTGAACTATCACGTTAATTATTCATTCTATTACTTTTGAAATTATAAAATTTATTAAGTAAAGAATTTTACGCATGGAATATCATAGATACATACATAATTAGTAAGATATAAAAATAAAAGATGGCAATATTATGCAAATCCATAAACATCAACTTGAATATCCCAGAACCCGGTGTCACAAGCGCATAAGCATTCACTCAGGAGTACAATAATAATGCAATATCTATCTGAAATGTAAATTAGACAGGAATAAGTAAATAAATATGATGGAGACTCTGTAGGCTGCGACACGTAGTATGGAATACAACACACTAGAAAGGCCCCTCAACAACTGCGGCACGCGCCAGAATGACCACCATATGACCCTGTCAGATACTGCACATTTAGGGCAGAAGTGCAGCATGAGTACGTCAATCAACGTGTACCCGGTAAGTATCTAGCCTAACCCCGGAGAAGTAGTGATGAGGGATAAACATAGACACTTAGTAGTGGTAATAAATCAATATGATATATCATAAACGGATATGAAGCACAACAGTAATAAAAAGGTAAAAACTTTAACTAACATAATCCTCCAACATTTCTTTTGACGATATAGATCTCTCAAATCATATATGCTATCTCAACAGACTAGAAATATAAAGTGCAATCTCAAACGAATAAGCCCGAAAAATGCCCGGTCTCAATAAAAAGGGAATTTCATGAATATCTTGACTACTAGCAGTATTACGCACGAATATGCCGAGATTATACGGCCCTATCCAGAGTAATGTGTACACTGTTGAGGGTCGACCGACGCGAACCAGAGATGCATCTCAATATACTACCAAAATGTTTGGCTCGATCCATAGGAAATGAAGAAACTTATCGAATTACGGGCCATGTATTTGCAACACAAGTACACGAGCATAAAGTAAACATTATCTTTACCTGTCACGACCCAAAATCTGACCTGTCGTGATGGAACCTAACCCAAACCGTTAGGTAATCCAATTAACTACAATCCAATTTAATTAGGCTTATCGTGTAAAATATATGATAGAATAACTGAACCTTCTACTTTTCCCAAAGACTGGTAGTACAACTCATGAGCTTTTAAGATTTAAAATTTGTAAAGCTGATATGGAATAAAATACATCATCTATTTCAAATATACATGAACAGATTAATGATTCTAAAGCTACCAAGAACAAGAGGTAACTATGATTGTATTGCGGAGACATCTTCAATGCCAACTCCCGCCATACACCGCAACACCAACATTCAAAATTTGCACACAAGGTGTAGAAGTGTAGTATGAGTACAACAGACCCCATGTACTTAGTAAGTATTTTGTCTAACCTCGTCAAAGTAGTAACAAGTATTTTTAGTAAAACGATACTCACTGTTATAACATGTGCAATATACTAACAATATAAATAATTATAGAACATAACAGATAAGGGTACCACGAAACGACTATGCGAGGCAGAAAAAGATTAGTAGGAGAAATCACAATAGCAAATACATAACTTTCTTGGTGTGAGAAATATATTCAAGATATCACATCAAATGGCACGGTAACACCTTCGTGCATTTATTTTATTCAATTCATAACTTTCCTGGTGTGAGGAATATATTCAACATATCACATCGAATAGCAAGGTAATACCTTCATTTACTTGTCTTATATATATATATATATATATATATATATATATATATATATATATATATATATATATATATATATATATATATATATATATATATATATGTAGATCAAATCAATTAGCACGACAACACCCTTCATGCATTTATCTCTTTCTCACCGAGCATACATATAACAGTACCAACTAGGTGGCAGAAATGTCAATAACAATAAAATAAATAAAGTGGGAGGCACACAGGAAGCAACAAAGACTACAAGTCACATAGAAACATAGGTGCACAATAACATCTCAAGATAAAGGCTTGAATGTATACACAATGAAAAGATATCATAATATAATATACGTCTCTTGTCCTCGCATGCACGGAAATACCATTCGTGCCATGAACATATGATAGTATAAAAATAATGGCACGATATCACCCTTCGTGCTTTTACTCTCATCCTCACATGATAATGTAAATGAAATGGCACGGTATTGTCCTTCGTGCATAATAATGTATATGAATGGCACGTCATCACCCTTCGTGCTTTACACTCTCTCTCACATGATAATGTATATGAAATGGCACGACATCACCCTTCGTGCTTTACACTCCCCCTCACATTATAATGTATTTGAAATGGCATGGCATCACTGTAATGACCCGGCCGGTCGTTTCGAGTATACAACCTTGTCTCCCCAATTACTGCTCAAATTTGTGATTTACGATTGTTATTTGACTTGCCGGGGTAATTGGTTTGGGACCGGTGAGGTTTTGGAATGATTTGGAACACATAGTTCCAAGGTTTAAAACTTAAGTTGAAAAGGTTGACCTGATGTTGACTTATATATAACGACCCCGGAAAACGTTTTGCTAAGGAAATTAACGTTTCGTGGTGCCGAACTAGGCTTATGTGTTTGAGAGTTTTAGAAATTCTTCGCTCGAACTTTTTGGGTTGAACAATGCGTTAGTGAATAAAAAAAATAAAAAAATAAATACATTTTTGCGGCCCATTATGCGACCGCAGAATCACTTTGCGGACCGCATAATAGCCGCGGAGTGAAACAGGTTAGGACAAGTTTAGAGATCAGGTTTGTGGTGCATTATGCGACCGTAGAACAGGTATGCAGGCTGCATAATGACCGCATACTGAAGAAGTGTTGCCTAGTTCCGAAGGGCCTTTTTGCGACCCATTATGTAAGCCGCAGAGTGTGTTTTGGAGCTTCATTTTTCTGGTTTTATAACCCCGATCCCATTCTTATAAAATACTATTAGGGGTCATTTTGAAGGGTTCCATATGATATTTTAGAGAGAGGTGAGAGCATCTTAGAGAGAGAAAGTGAAGACCTAGTCAATTGTCCATCAATTATTGTTCAAGGTTTGAAAATTTCACAAGAATCTTGCTAGGGCTTCATAGAATTAAGAATTTCTAACCCTAGTCTTCAATTTCGAGTTTGGGTAACGATGGGTGATTGAGAGTATGATTCTTGAGTGTAAGAGTACTATTTATACATACACGTACCGATAAGGTTTGTGAAATTATTGTTGAGTTCAAATGGGTAAAGATTGAGTTGAAAATGATAGAAATCTTCAAAGACTTTAATTGAAGGTTTGAGGGTCGAGTTGATGTCGGAAATTGATGAAATTTATTTGGTTGGACTCATCGTTGGATGGGCGTTCATAGTTTGTAATTTTTGTCTTGTTCCGGGCCCCACATGCGATTTTGAGTGCAAATTTCGGATTTTGTTGGAAAATTAATATTTTTATATGGAATTAATTCCTATAATTTAAATTGATTGAATCGAATTAATTGTGACTAGATTCGAGGCGTTCGGAGGCCGATTCGCAAGACAAAGTCTTATTGGAATAAAGAATTACTTGGATTGAGTTAAGTTACAATTCTAAATTTGGTCCTGAGGGTATGAAACCCTGGATTATGTGTTATGTGATCGGTTTTGAGGTGACGCAAATGCTAGGTGACAGGCGTGTGGGCGTGCACCGTAGGAATTGTGACTTGGTCAAATTTCATGGACCTGTGTAGTTAAATAATTTGTTGTTATCTGTACATCCTCCATGTAGTAGAGAAATTGAACTACAAATCATGTTTAGATTATGTGTTGCCACTGTAAGGACCCACAAAGGTCGTGTACATGTTGAACTATCTGCTAAATTATTGTTTTGTACTCAATCATAGTTAACTTGTTTATTTTATCCCAGTTTCTATTGTTCATTATTGATGCATCATATAATTGTTGTTTGGGCTGATTTTCATGATTTTTGACACCTTGAGAGACTAGAGAGATTTATGACTGAGTGAGGCCGAGGGCCTGATTGTGAGATATTAAACTATAGCTCGTGAGTTGTCCGTGCATCACGTGAGTTGTCCGTGTGGATCCATATATTATACTATAGCACGTGAGTTTTCTGTGCAGCACGTAAGTTGTCCATGCGGATCCATATATTATACTATAGCACGCGAGTTGTCCGTGCAGCACGTGAGTTATCCGTGCAGCACGTGAGTTGTCCATGTGAATCCAGATATTGGTACTATAGCACGTGAGTTGTTCGTGTAGCACGTGAGTTGTCCGTGCAGATCATAACGCTTGGGTTGAAAGATCCCCTCCGGAGTCTGTACACACCCCAATGAGCGTAGGTACCTACTGAGTGTGAGTGCTGAGAGAATCGAATGACTGAGTGACTGTGGTCTTGAGAGGATGCATTTGATTTCATTATTGTTGCACTTTAGCTGTCATATTTTGTTGTCTTGGAAATTTCTGAGAGATATTATCTTATGTTTTAGTAGAACTTGACATGAAATTACTGTTTTGGCCTTAATTGTTGAACTTTAAAGCATGCCTACTTTATTATGTTGGAAATTACTGTAATTGGACTTAGTTGTGAAGTTCGTCACTACTTTCAGTTATTTATTTAGTATTGTTACTTGCTGAGTTGGTTGTACTCATACTACACCCTGTACCTCATGTGCAGATCCAGGTACTTCTGGACCCGGCAATTGCTAGTTCTCGGAGTTTTATCTGTTTGAGATTATCGAGGTAGCTGCTTGGCATCCGCAGACCTTGACTCTCTTTCCTTTCAGTTTTTGTATTATTCTATATTTTTAGACAATATTTTTAGCGGTCATACTTTGTTACCTTTTATGTGCTCATATACTCAGTGACACCGGGTTTTGGGAATTTATCTTATGTCAGTAATTTGGGAGATTTTTCCATGGGAATTCAAATATTATGATTTCAAACTTAAGAGAAAATGTGATTTATTGAGGTTGTCGGCTTGCCTAGTATTGAGATAGGCACCATCACAACAGGTTAGGATTTTGGGTTGTGACAATCACCCTTCGTGCTTTACACTCTTCCTTACCAAGCACATGTATATCATAAACAAGCAAAGTAGGAAGCATAAATAACATCAAGGAGAGTGTTTAAACGAATGTTCCAAATTGAACATCAATCACGACTTTCAAGCCAATAACAGTTCAATAAACTTCAAGTACTTTATTACTCCAGTATTTCAACAAGTCTCAAAAATGATCTTCAACTCATGTATAGAATTCAAAATCTCAAGAATAACGGTTGTAGAGTCATATTTATGATTAAGTATAATAACGACCGGATTTAGCACATCAGTAATTTTCACAAAAAGTCAGTCAGATTTTTAATTAAATTATAATAAGCCAAATCATGGTTTCTAGCATTTAATGTCATATTTATAGAAATCTAGATGTCAAAGCTGACATGAAACAAAAGTGTCACATAATTCTACAAAGCACAATAAATCGTTTAATTTACCTCCGAGTATGATTAACCCTGGCACATGCATATATGCTCGTCACCTCATATATATATATATGTACAAAATCATGATACGGACCTACCGAGATCGTCAAAATACCGATTCGGGGTCGATTTTACAAAATATTGACCGTGGTCAACCCGAGTTGTTTTTAAAGTTAAAAATCATATTTTCTTCAAATGTTTACATAAAAGCTTTTCAAAAAGCGACATAGCCCATACTCGCAAACCAAAAAAATATCAAATGGAACTAACGGAGGTTTCAAAATATGGAAATAAGGGCTAATACTCAAAATGACCTATCGGGTAGTCACAACAAAGAAATACATTGAGGGAAAATCACATAAACAGTTAAGCTCTCAAAAAAGAATTCAAACAAATGTAGAATAAGTTACAACACTTAATTCATACTCATATAGTTATAATAAATCCATACATGTAAGTTTAAGGGTATAGAATTACCCTTTGGAAGAAATTTTGTAAAATCCTCCTTTGAATTCTTTAAGGAATTTCTTGAAAATCTAAGGATTTCATGTGTATATTTCATTAATACTAGTGTAGAAATGATAGAATTTTACACCAAAATAATGAGAATTATTTACCTTGAAGATGGTAGGCGTTAGGGGTCTTGATAGAGTGGAGAAAAGCTCCAAAATCCGGCCAAGAGAAGTAGAAAAAAGGGGGGAATGAACTCGAAGTGAGTACTTAAAGGCTTCAGGCTAGCATGCCAGGTCTCGCGTCTATTGTCCATACTTCACTGGATTTCAAAGTTGCTGAAAGGGATGTCATGCCACAATCTGCGCGATGCATGACCGTAGGCACGCTCCCAGTTTTTCCCCTTTTCCATTCCTTCTTTCCCCACTTACCCTCATTCGGTACCTTGCTATGATATAGACCTGAATTCACTTCCAAACCTTCATATAAGATGAAACCATATTTATACAATGACGCACCTCAAGATCTCCACTTTTTATTTTTCATGCCAAGGATGCAATCATATACTTAGTCAATGCCGTTCTTCTCCTGTCTTATCCTAAAATTAGCGATTCCTACTTGTCCATTCTAAAAGTACAACCTGAGGAAGGTTCTACACATTATGATGTAAATTCGATTATGAAAGCACAATTCTTGTTTATCTAGTAAATTATCTGTCACACTATTTCCTTCTCTAAAATAATGCGCAATTTTCCCATGAACCTTTTCAAGATAAAATGTTTCCTCTTGATCCGAAGTTATAATTTTCATGAAGAATTATGATCACAACTAATCATATTGATAAAGAATTTGGAAGCCACTTCAAGGATAACATTATCCATTTCATTCGAGAAAATGAAATTTAGTCCTACATGGCAACCTGAATCATATTATTACTATAGTAAATCTAGGATTCAGAGAATGTCAGGGCTCCATCAACCTTCCTTAGGATCCCACAAATTCAAGTTTTCTTTTCCTTATATAAGAAGTATTATGATCACACTATTAATCATATCCACAATGAGATTGGAATCAATTTTACGAAGAATATTATCATCCCATTTGAGAAAATTAAATTTAGTCCTACAAGGTAGCCTGAATCATATTATTGCTTCAATAAATCTGATCAAAATGTTAGGATCATTGATCCATATGCCTTTCTTATAATTTCCCTAATTCCAACTTTCTACTCTTTCTACGCGAATCATTATGACCACCATTAATCATATCCACTATGAAAATAAAATCTAACCCTACAAGGCAACCTGAATCATATTACTGCCACAATAAATATAAGGTCCGGAGGATGCCACGACCAATTATCCATCTACCTTCACAATCCTCTCAAATCCAGCTTTCTACTCCTTCCACATGAATAATTATAATCACCATTAGTCATAGCCATAAAGAGTTTGGAATCCTATTTAAGAAGAACATTGTCCATCCCACTAGAGGAAATAAAATATAGTCCTACAAGGCAACCTGAATCATATTATCGATATAGTAAATTTATGATTCAAAGAATGATATGACTATCAATCCATCTACCTTCCGTATAATCCCCCAACTCCAACTTTCTTCTCCTTCCACGTGATGTATTATGATCACTATTAATTATATCCAAAATGAATTTGGAATCCTATCCCAGTAGAACATAGTTATCAATCACATTTCAGGATATGAAATCTAGTCCTATAAGGCAACTTGAATCATATTATATCTAATGTAAATATAGGATTCAGAGAATGCCAAAATTATTAGTCCATATGTATTTCTTATTATCCCTCCAATTCTAGTTTTCTTCGCCTGCCACGTGAAGCAATATAATCACCAATAATCATATGCACAATGAGTTTTGAATTTATTTCAAGGAAAACATTATCTATCCCCTTTGAGGAAATAAAACCTAGTCCTACAAGATAGCTTGAATCATATTATTGCTACAGTAAATTGAGGATTTAGAAAATGAATGCCAAGACCATTAGAGTCGTGTATATACATCCAATCTATGGAAGAATATAAGGTTCCATCGGAATAATTATTTATTTCAGTTCAGAGTTCCTCATCTTTTCTTTTTTTGAAAATAAATAAAAGGGGGGGGTGGGGGGGGGGGGGGGTGAAGAGAAATGACAAAAAGATATTGGAACATAAATTTGGAAGAGTTGATGGATGCAGGAGTTCATTTTGATCATGGTACTAGGAAATGAAATCCTAAAATGGCACTTATATATCTGCAAAGCGTAAGGGTATTCATATTACAAATCTTACTAGAACTGTTCGTTTTTTATCAGAAGCTTGTGATTTAGTTTTTGACGCAACAAGTGCGGACAAACAATTCTTAATTGTTGGTACCAAAAATAAAGCAGTCGATTCAGTCAAATCTTTGTTCTTTTATTCTTATATATGGGTGCTAACCAGATTATTCATGTTATATGCGAGGTCAATAAAATTCTCTAGAGGGTGAGTTTCTGATCATAATGACTACCTAAAGTTGGATTTTCAGTTGTAGGTTTTAGTTTGGGGTGCCAATAGTAGCATAGTTGCTTAGTCGTCCTTCCTCTTACGTATTACAATTTAGGTTCTTTTCATGCTGATTTTAGCGGAAAAAGGACTTAATGGACAAATAAGGGATAGACAAGAATCTGTTCTTGAACTGATCTAGAGAACAAGTGGAAAGAGGTTCATCAGAGCAATAGGGAAATCTTATAGAGGGGTGGTATTACTACAACAAGTGAAGCCAGGGTTCCCTTTTTTTGGTATCTGGGGAAGACAAAGGAATCTATTCGGAAAGCGCTTATCAACCCCTTTACCGATACCAAGGGGAAGCAAGAATTAGACCAATATGGCACTACTCTCCGCCTTTCGTAACAACAACAAAAGTCCATATCGGAATTTCATTACCTTATTCCTTAAACCATAAAACAGAGACATTGGTACAAGAGGAGGCTCGATATACCTCGAGCATAATATACGCTATCACTGGAGAGACTTTAGCCACATCTTAACCCATGGTTGCAGAATGAGGCCTTATGTATATTTCCCCCTACTACAACTTTCTTCTCCTTCCACATGAAGCATTATGATCACTATTAGTCATATCCACAATGAGTTTAGAATATATTTCAAGATCTTTAACCATCTCATATGAGAAAGCAAAATCTAGTCTTATAAGGCACCCTGAATCATATTATTGCTTCAGTAAATCTAGGATTCAAAGATTTTCAGGACCATTGATCTATCTGCCTAATCCCCCAATTCAAATTTTCTTCTTCTTCTTTTTCTACATGAATAATTATGATCACCAATATTAATACCCACAATGATTAGGGAATCCATTTAAAGGAGACATTACTCACCCTATGTGAAGAAATAAGATCAGTTCAATAAGGTATATTGAATCATATTTTTGCTACAGTAAATCTATGATTCATAAAAATGTCACGACCATTGATCTATTTGCCTTATGTATAACTCAATTCCAACTTTGTTTGCCTTCCATATGAAGCATTGTGATCACCATTATTTTTATATAATAAATTTTGAATTCGTTTCAAAGAGAACATTTTCCATCCCATTCAAAGAAAAATATTTAATCCAACAAGGCATCCCAAATCATATCATTGCTATAGTAAATCTAAGTTTAGAGAATATCAGGACCATTGATCCATCAGCCTTCCTTATAATCCCCAACTCTAGCTTTCTTGTCCTTTTATGTGAAGCATTATGATCATCATTTATCATATCCATAATTAGTTTGGTGTCCTACTAAAGGAGAACATTATCAATTCCATTTCAAAAAAAAAAAATCTAGCCCTACATGGTAGCCTAAATTATATTATTGCTACAGTAGATCTACGATTCAGTGAATGTCAGGGCCAATTGATCATTTGTCTTCATTATAATCCCCAAATTCAAGTTTTTTTCTCCCTCCACATGAAGCATTATGATCACTAATAGTCATATCCAAAAAGAGTTTGGAATGCATTTCAAGGAGAATATTGTCCACTCCATTTGAGAAAATACAATTCAGTCTAACAAGGCACATTGAATCATATTATTGCTACTATAAATCTATGATTCCGAAAATACTAGGACAATTGATGCATCTACTTTCTGTATAATCCTCTCATTGAAGTTTTCTTCTTCTTCTTGCACATGAAGCCTTATGATCACCAATAATTATAATGATAATGAGCTTGGAATGTATTGAAGGAGAATATTATCCATCTCATTTGAGAAAATAAAGTCTATTCCTACAAGATAGCTTGAATTATTTTTCAAATATAGTAAATTTAGGATTCAAAGAATGCCAGGACCACTGATCCATCTACCTTTCTTGTAATCCCTCCAATTCTAGTCTACTTTACCTTCCACATGAAGTATTATGATCACCAATAATCATATCCCTAATGAGTTTGGAATCTATTTCAAGAACATTATCCGTCCTATTTTAGGAAATAAAATATAGTCTAACAAGACAACTTGAATTATATCACTCCTGCAGTAAATCTTGGATATAGAGAATACCAAGACCATTGATCCACCAGTCTTCCTTATAAGGACTCTGTCATGACCCAATTCTATTATAGACCTGCAAGCCAACACTGATCAATCTAGTGGTTTCCCATTTTAATAAGTTTCTAGGTGAATAACATTCCTCATTGTTAAAAGATTTAGGAATTTACAGATGTAAAATAATTAAACGAAAGCGACTGAGTGCAAATCGTAATCATAAAAATAAATCCAAAATCATAAGTCTACTAGCGTGTGCCAAGATCTGGTATCAAAAGTGTGTGATTACTAGTATAATATACAAAAGATCTCTACTCCACTGTCTAAAATAGAGTAGACAGAAAATAAATCCAATGAGAGACTTCGACTGCTGCTGAACGGCTCGGAAGGGCAGCTCACCGTGTGGTCTCGGACCAGAAGTCAATTGTATGCGCCAGACTGATAACCAGATGCACCTGCCTCAGATCATGCACATCAAGTGTAAAAGTGTAGCTTGAGTACATAAACAACATGTACCCAGTAAGTATCCAGTCTAACCTCGAAGAAGTAATGACAAGGGGTCGACTTTGACACTTACTATGGGCTAAAAATACTATGCCAAAATTTACAAATAAGAATGGATTTCGTGAATAATACTGAAAACTCAATAACAGGAAATAATAAATAATTCTTTCACAAGTACTAAGTCCCGAATTTATTTTTATCATTTAACAATTTATATCTCAAGCCAATGAAGCAATGTCAATCATCAATGATTCCAAAGATGTATCATGCGCAAATTATACCGAGATCGTACGGCCCGATCCAACGTAAATATTTAAATTGTGCATTGTCGAGGGTCGAACGGCTCGAACCATAGATACATCTAACTGCTACCGAGGCGTTCGGCCTGCGCCACAAAGAAAATACTTTAAAGAAACACAAATTCTCAATAACAATTTAACCTTTTAAAAATTCCTTTATATGTTTCCAATCTAACTTACGCATTTAAATTAACATTTAAGGGTGCAAACATCTCAACTATAGTATGATATGGGTCCTAGACTACCCGGACATTAGCATAATTAGTAGCTACGTACGGACTCTCGTCACCTCGTGCGTACGTATCCCCCACAAATAGAAACACATGTTAATCAATTTACCTATGGGGATAATTCCCTCTTACAAGGTTAGAAAAGAGACTTACCTCGTCTCAAAGTCTACTTTCCGGTCCAAGATATTGCTCAAACCCTCAATTTTGCGCCAAATGACTCGCTACTAATCAAATGTAATTTAAAATAATTAATACACGCTTAAAAGTTCATATCCCAACTATCAAAGTGATTTTCCAAGGCTATTTGCAAAATTCCTAAAATTCACCCCCCCCGGGCCCACTTGCCCGGATTCCGAAAATATTTAAAGAAAGTTCTTACCCATAAACTCATGAACTCAAATATATGATTTTTACTAGATTCCATAACGAATTTCATGATTAAATCTCATTTTTATCAAAACCCTAGGTTTTCACCTAAACCTATAATTTTCACTAATTTAAATATTATAATCTACCCATAAACTATGTATTTAACACACATTGTATAGAAATTACTTACCTCAAAGTGCTAGGTGAAATCCCCTCTCTAAGATCTCCAAAAATCGCCCAACAATGAAAATAAATGAGCCTAAATGACTAAGTCCCGTTTTAAAAGAGACCTCACTGCCTCCAGCGATCTCGCACCTGCGGTGGCAGGGCCGCACCTGCGTTGTTGCTTCTGCGGACAAAAATCCGCTTCTTCAGAATTGCCTAGGCAGGCTGGCTCCGCTTCTGCGAATGGGGTCCCGCTTCTGCGGAGGTTGGGGTGCACATGCAGATCCTCGGCTGCCCTTCCTTGGCCGCTTCTGCGAGCTCGCACCTACTGACCAAGCGCATGTGCGATTATGACAGCAGCTGGGAGCTTCAGCTGTTGCTCCCAATTTCCAACTTGGTACGAGCCTCGTCGATTGGCACTCGGGACCCCTGGGCCCCGCCCGAACATACCAACAAGTTTGAAATTATAAAACGGACTCGCTCGAACTCTCGGAATGCCCGAAACAACATGAAAACTAAGAATCACACCCCAAAATCAATTGAATTAAACTTATGAACTTTAAGTTCTTCAATTTACTCCCAATGCGTCGAAACGTACTTATACTACTCGGAATGACACCAAATTTTTCGTACAAGTCTTAAATGACATTACAGAACTATTCCCGGTCTCAAAATTGCATTTGGACATCGATATCACCAAAATCCGCTCCAAACCAAAGTTAAAGAACTTCTAAAACCTTCAAAGAACCAACTTTCATTATTAGGCGCCAAGACACTCCCGGGTCATCCAAAACCTGATCCGAATATACGACAAGTACGAAATCTTCATACAAACCTATTGGAACCGTCAAATCCCGATTCTGAGGTCGTTTACTAACAATGTTGACTGAAGTCAAACTTAGCATTTTAAGGCCAACCTAAGGAACCAAATGCTCCAATTTCAACCCGAACCCTTCCAAATCCCGAATCAACCATCCCCCGCAAGTCATAAAACAATAAAAGCATGTACGAGAAGTCTTACTTAGGGTAACGGAGTTCTAGAAAGCAAAATGACCGGTCGGGTCGTTACATTCTCCTCTTCTTAAACAAACTTTCGTCCTCGAACGGGTTTAGAATCATACCTGAAGTACTAAACAAGTGAGGATATCTGCTCTGCATGTCCTCCTCAGACTCCCAAGTCGCCTCCTTGACTGGTTGGCCCCTCCACTGGACCTTTACCACTTAAATCTTCTTGGACCTCAACTGGCAAGCCTGCCTATCCACAATGGCAACTGGCTCCTCCTCATAACCCAGACTCTCATCTAACTGAATCGTACTGAAGTTTAACACATATGACAAGTAGGTATGATACCTCCGGATGATAGACACATGGAAAAATGGATGAACTCCCGATAGACTGGGAGGCAAAGCAAGATCATAAACAACCTCCCCAGCTCATCTCAACACCTCAAATGGGCCTATAAACCTTAGGCTCTACCTGCCCTTCTTCTCGAATCTCATAATACCCTTCATCGGCAAGACTTTCAAGAGAACATTCTCGCCCACGATAAATGATAAATCACGCACCTTCTGATCCGCGTAACTCTTCTGTCTGGACTGTGCTGTGCGAAGTCGCTCCCGAATCAACTTTACCTTTTCTAAGACGTCCTTCACTAAATCAATACCATATAACTTAGCCTCGCCGGGCTCAAACCACCTGATGGGAGAACGACATCGCCGACCATATAAAGCCTCAAATGGAGCCATCTCGATGCTGGACTGCAAACTGTTGTTGTAAGCAAACTCGGCCAAAGGCAAGAATTGATCCCATTATCCCCCAAAGTCAATCACACATGCCCTGATCATGTTCTCAAAGATCTGAAATGTCCCCTCTGACTACCCATCGGTCTGTTATGCGGTGTTGGGCTCTACACGGGTCCCTAACTCACTCTATAATGCTCTCTAGAAATGCGAAGTAAACTGAGGACCTCTATCTGATATGATGGAAATAGGCACACCATGCAGCCGAACTATCTCCTGGACATAAATTTGAGCCAATCTCTCTGAAGTATACATAGTCACCACATGAATGAAATGTGCCGACTTGGTCAATCGGTCTACAATGACCCTAACTGCATCAAACTTCCACAAGGTCTGCGGCAACCCAACTACGAAGTCCATAGTAATGCGCTCCCACTTCCACTCAAGTATAGTCATCTGCTGGAGTAGGCCTCCTGGCATCTAGTGCTCATACTTAACCTGCTGGCAATTTAGGAATCTGGCTATATACTCAACTATGTCTCTCTTCATCTACCACCATCACTAATGTTTCCTCAGGTCGCGGTACATCTTTGTAGCACCTGGATGAATGGACTATCGAGAACTACGCGCCTCTTCTAGAATCCTCTCCCTCAAGCGATCAACATTTGGAACACATAGACGGCCCTGGAGTCGCAGAACACCATCCTCGCCGATAGAAACCTCCTTGTCACTACCCTGCAGTACCGTCTCTTTGGGAATTGTTAGGTGTGGATCATCAAACTGTCGAGCCTTGATCTGCTCCAATAGTGAAGACTGGGCAACGACACATGCAAGAACTCGGTCGGGCTCTGAAATATCCAACCTCACAAGTCTGTTAGCCAAAGACTGGATGTCCAAGGCTAGTGGTTTCTCCTCCAATGAAATGAATGCCAAGCTACCCATACTCTCTGCCTTCCTGCTCAAGGCATCCGCGACCACATTCGCCTTGCCCGAATGATAAAGAATGGTGATGTCATAGTCCTTCAGTAACTCAAGCCACCTATGGTGCCTCAAATTGAGATCCCTTTACTTGAACAAATGCTGCAAGCTGCGATGATCAGTGTAAACCTCACAGGACACCCTATAAAGATAATGCCTCTAGATCTTAAGAGCATGATTAATCGCGGCCAACTCTAAATCGTGCACAAGATAATTCTTTTCATGGGGCTTCAGCTGACGTGAAGCATATGCAATAACTCGCCCCTCCTACATCAATACACAACCCAAGCCAACGCGTGAAGCGTCGCAATACATAGTATACCTCCCCGAATCGGAAGGTAACACTAGAACTGGTGTTGTAGTCAAAGATGTCTTGAGCTTTTGGAATCTCATCTCACAATCATTGGACCAACGAAACTGAGCACCCTTCTGGGTCAATCTAGTCAAAGGAGCTGCAATAGATGAGAATCCCTCTACGAACCGGCGATAATAACCTGCTAATCCCAAGAAGCTCCTAATCTCAGTCGCTGAAATAGGATGAGGCCAACTCTGAACTGCCTCAATCTTCTTGGGATCCACCTTAATACCCTCGTCAGATACAACGTTCCCCATGAATGCCACAGAATCTAACCAAAACTCACACTTGGAGAACTTAGCATATAGTTTCTGTTCTCGCAAGGTCTGAAGCACCACTCTCAAATGCTGCTCATGCTCCTCCATGCTATGCGATTAAATCAAAATGTCATCACTGAAGACAATGACAAACGAATCAATGTAAGGCATGAATACCTTGTTCATCAAATCCATAAACGTCGTTGGGGCGAATGACATTACTAGGAACTCATAATGGCCATATCTAGTACAGAAAACAGTCTTCGGAACATCCATGTCCCGAATCATCAACTGATGGTACTCCGATCTCAAGTTTATCTTAGAGAACACCCTAGCACCCTGCAACTGGTCAAACAAATCATCAATACGCGGCAACGGGTACTTGTTCTTAATGGTGACTTTGTTTAACTGGCGGTAGTCAATGCACATACGCATAGTCCCATCTTTCTTCTTCACAAATAGCACTGGGGCACCCCAAGGTAATACACTTGGCCTAACGAACCCCTTTGCTAGCAACTCCTCAAGCTGCTCCTTCAACTCATTCAACTCTTTCGGAGCCATATGGTATGGTGGGATAGATATAGGCTGGGTACCTTGAGCCAAGTCAATACAGAAGTCGATATCACAATCTGGTGGCATGCCTAGAAGATCAGAAGGAAACACATCGAAGAACTCCCGGACTACTGGTACTGAATCAATCGCCGAAGACTCTGTAGTAGCATCCCGAACATAGGCTAGATAAGCCAAACAACCCTTCTTAACCATGTGTTGAGCCTTCATAAAAGAGATAACCTGACTAGATGTACCGATGGACGAACCCTTCCACTCCAATCTAGGCAACTCTGGCATCGCTAAGGTAACAGTCTTGGCATGGCAATCAAGGATGGCGTGATATGGGGATAGCCAGTCCATGCCCAGGATGACCTCAAAGTCGGTCATATCAAGCAACAGAAGATCCGCTCTAGTCTCATAACCACAGAATGTGACCACACAGGACCGATATATCCGATCCACAACAATAGAATCTCCCATAGGAGTGGACACATAAATAGGAGTACCCAAGGACTCACAAGGAATATCCAGGAAATGGGCAAACAGAGATGACATATATGAATAGGTAGATCCTGGATCAAACAATACTGAAGCATCCCTACCGCAGTCAGAAATAGTACATGTGATCACAACATCTGAGGCCACTACATCTGATCTGGACGGAAAAGCATAGAACCTAGCTGGAGCACCGATTGGTTGGCCTCTACCTGCCTGGCCTCCACCTCTAGAACGACCCCTACCTGCCTGGCCTCCACCTCTAGAACGACCCCTACCTGCCTGCCCTTCGCTCCTGGGCGGCCGGACGGCTGGTGCTGAAATCATGGACTGATGACCCTGCTGTACTGTCTTGCCCCAAAGCATGGGGGCAGAACCTCCACACACGACCGGGATCCCCGCACTCGAAACAACTTCTTGGTGTGGTGATCTGTTGTCCTGAAGTCTGACCCCGATGGTCTGAATACCCACTGGAAGAACCCTGAATGGCTGGTGGGCGGTAAGAAATCTCTTGCATGACACTGAAATAGGCGCTGGAAGAATCCTGAATAGTTGGTGGGCGGTAAGAGCTCTCCAGTATGGCACTTAATTAGGGTCACACTGGAGCACCCCGAGGAGGCGGCAATGCTGGATATGTGGGCCTGTTGGGCTGACCCCTCAAGAACTGACCTCTTCCCCCAGTCGGGGCACCTCTAAACTCTTCGGAATAACAGACCCTCTTGTCCCGCTGCATCAGCTCTCTACCCCTCTGACGATAACCCTCAATCCTCCGAGCAATCTCCATAACTAGCTAATAGGAAGTCCTTATCTCAACCTCCCGGACCATAGTAGCCTGAATACCTAACTACAACCCCGCAACAAACCTCCGCACTCACTCTGCCTCAGTAGGAAGTATCATAAGTGCATGGCGAGAGAACTTCGAGAATCTCGCCTCATAATCGGTCACTAACATCTGACCCTACTGGAGCTGCTCAAATGGGAACCACATCTCTTCCCTCTGAGAGGATGGGATATACCTGTCCAAGAATAGGAGTGTAAACTGGTCCCAATTCATGGGAATAGAACCTATTGGTCTGCCAAGAAGATAAGACTGCCACCACCTACGGGCCCTTCCCTCCAGCTGGAAAGTAGTGAAATCCACCCCATGGGACTCTAATATCCTCATGTTGTGCAGTGTGTCCCTGCACCGATCAATTAAGTACTGGGATCCTCATATCGCTCACCTCCAAAGACAGGAGGGTGAAGCCTGGTCCATCTATCCAGTAGGTTCTACGTTTCGCCAACCGCAGTTGGTCTGGGCTCAGGTACAACTGCTGTAACTGGCTGGGCTCCGCCCACGGGTAGTGTGCCCGGGGTCTGATATACTGCAGCTGCATGCCTAGGAACCTGAACAGTAGGGGTATGTGCTCCCCCTCCCGCCTGAGAAGTGGTTGGGTCTGCTGGAAATAAACTAACCTAGGTCATAGAATCCATGAACCACAGCATACGGCCCATGACCTACGGAAAGCTCGATGCTGACATGAAATCAACTGGGGTTGGCTTTGCTGCGGGCACCTCGCCTTGCTCTTCATCAATGAGATCCTCCACTGGATCTGCTGGTGGTGCAACTGGGGAAACTCTGGGATGTCCTCGTCCCCTACCTCGGGCCGATGCCCTTCCCTGGCCTCTGCCTCGGCCTCTAGCAACAGGGGGAGCAGCTCCTCTCGGGTCCGGAACATCTGCCACACGCGTTCTCACCATCTGTGAGAGAGTAAGAGAAGAAACTTAGTACACTATCAACTGCACGATATGATATGAATTAAGAGTAGTTTCTTAAAACCCTATAGCCTCTCGAAGATAAGTACGAACATCTCCTCACCGATCCGCAAGACTCTATTATGTCTGCCCATAACTTGTGAGACCAACGTGAACATAGTGTTCTGATACCATGATGTCACGACCCAATTCTATTATAGGCCATGATGGCGCCCGACACCGTTATTAGGCAAGCCAACACTAATCAATCTAGTGGTTTCCCATTTTAATAAGTTGCTAGGTGTATAACATTCCTCATTGTTAAAAAATTTAGGAATTTACAGATGTAAAATAATTAAACGAAAGCAACTGAGTGCAGATCGTAATCATAAAAATAAATCCAAAATCATAAGTCTACTAGCGTGTGCCAAGATTTGGTATCACAAGTGTACGGGCTACTAGTAGAATATACAAAAGATCTCTACTCCACTGTCTGAAATAGAATAGACAGAAAATAAATCCAAAGAGAGACTCCAGCTACTGCTGAACAGCTCGGAAGGGAAGCTCACTGTGTGGTCTCGGACCAGAAGTCAAGCATGCGCGCCGGACTGATAACCAGATGCACCTGCCTCAGATCCTGCACATCAAGTGCAGAAGTGTAGCGTGAGTACATAAACAACATGTACCCAGTATATATCCAGTCTACCCTTGAACAAGTAGCGACGAGGGGTCGAATTTGACACTTACTATGGGCTAAAAAATACTATGCCAAAATTTACAAATAAGCATGGATTTCGTGAATAATACTGAAAACTCAATAACATGAAATAATAAATAATTCCTTTACTAGTACTAAGTCCCGAATTTATTTTTATCATTTAACAATTTATATCTCAAGCCAATGAGGCAATATCAATCATAAATGATTCCAAAGATGTATCATGCGCAAATTATACCGAGGTCGCACGACCCGATCCAACATAAATATTTAAATTGTGCACTGCTGAGGGTCGAACGACTCGAACCATAGATGCATCTATCTGCTACCGAGGCGTTCGTCCCACTCCATGAAGAAAATACTTTAAAGAAACTCAAATTCTCAATAACAATCAAGTCTTCCATTAACAACTTCAAGTAAGTGAAATTTAACCTTTTAAAAATTCATTTATAAGTTTCCAATCTAACTTACGCATTTAAATTAACATTTAAGGGTGTAAACATCTCAAGTATAGCATGATATGGGTCCTTGACTGCCCGGACATTAGCATAATTAGTAGCTACGTACGGACTCGCGTCACCTCGCGCGTACATAGTCCCCACAAATTGTCACGACCCAATTCCCTCCGTTGGGTATCGTGATGGAACCTAGTCTTAGGGACTAGGTAAGCCTAACAATAATTAAAACAATAACATTATTTAAATAGAATCTCTTAAAATTCCCAAAACCGGTAGTACAAGTCATAAGCTCTACAGAGTGTTTGCTAGAAAACATCTAAATATAACTGTCCAGAAATAAGAATAAACAATGCAAAACGAAACTGGAAGGTGACTCTGAAGCCTGCGAACGCAGCATCAGGTTTACCTTGAGTCTCCACAGCAACAGTCCACACAGCTAGCTAACGAACAAGTACGTGGATCTGCACAAAAATGTGTAGAAGAGTAGCATGAGCACACCACAGCGGTGCCCAGTAAGTATCAAGACTAACCTCGGTGGAGTAGTGACGAGGAACAGTCAAGACACCCAATGGTCTAATAAACTGAACAGATATAAGTACATGAATAACAAAAGTATGATGTCTACATAAATACTATGCAATATGGCTCACAATACAGTAATGGCATTAAAGCAAGAAACAACAAGTAACAGCGGAATATCATGAAAATGACGCAGATAAAGTGAATGGAACACAACCTAAATTCGAAATCACGAATACAGCAAGGACAAGTAATAACTCAGTAATTACAACCGCTTTTACATCATGTTTTAGTCAACAACTCCACGAGGTACCGAACCTCGGACAATTCACAACTCACGGGTCTCAATAACTGAACCCTAACACTTGGCATCTTGTGCCCTCATAATACCTCACAACCACACTGACGACTCACGTGCCAATAGAGCCATTCTCACATAGAAATCTCGTGCAACTCCATAATAACAACCGCACGGCAGAAATCTCATGCATTATAATAATAACAATCGCACGGCAGAAACCTCGTGCATCACCACAACGAATACAATAACAACAATGGCAATAATACAAAGTACGACATGTAAATCAACTCAAGAACCTTAAATCACAAGAAAATATGGAACCAATTCACAAGGAATAACCACAGTCCGAAATGCTAGGCGTAAAGAGAACAACTCAACAAAGGAAAACAAATGTGTAGCAACGATCCCACAATATACACCTCAACAACAGGGAAGCTAACACTAGTCAAATAATTCCAAATAAAACAAGTCGACTGAAATATAGGATATTTTAAGGTTGAGAAAATTACGAAGGATATTCAACAATTCAATTAAGGATAAGCAGCGGAAAAATAATCATAACCTCAATTAAGACTGAATAATTATAGGATGAATAATATAAATTCCAAATAAAGATAAGCAGTTATGAAAAGATAGCATAGCTATAAAAGAGATAACAGTTTCAGTTAAGGCACATATGAATCAAGTAACAATAATAGTGGATCATGAAGCAATTGATTCTAATTAAGCAAGTATATGTGAATCTAGTAATTAAGATATATAATCATAACAAGAACAACTGCATATTCAATGAATACAAGGACTTAAGAACCCTAAAAGGCCAATTTTCTACAAATAAGTCTGTGCACGCACTCGTCACCCCGTGTACACGGATTACAATCAATATAGAAGACTCAAATCATAAGGGGAAGTCCCCCACACAAGGTTAGGCAAGATACTTACCTCGAACCAAGCTCAAACAGTCCGTAAGAATGCCCTTTCCTCAATTATCCGACTCTGAATGGTCCAAATCTAACCAAACACAATTGCATATCATGAATACAATGATAATAGACTCATCTAATTAATGAAATCAATATTTTAACAAAAAAGTTCAAAATTTGCCCTAAAACGTCCACCGGGTCCACGCCTCGGAATCGGGTAAAAATCACAAAATATGAACACTCATTCACTCACGAGTCCAACCATATAAGAATTACTCAAATCCGACCACAAATCCCCTTTCAAAACTCGAAATCTTTATTGAAGAAGTTCTTCCAATTCTTTTCCAATTTCAACCCCAAAAATCCGAAAATAAATGGAGAAAACAACTATAGATTAATGCAATAAAACCAAATTCGAGTAAGAAATCGTTACCCACAAGATTCCTATGAAAATCCCTCAAAGAATCACTTTCCCCCGAGCTCAAAATAAAAAATGGAGTGAAAAATGAAATAACTCTCGATTCCAACCCCTTTCTGCCCAACGATCCTCGCACCTGCAATCATTTCTCGCACTTGCGCCTACCGCACATGCGGTCTAACCAGTCACACCTGCGGAAGTCACTAACTCCCACAGCCGTCGCACCTGTGAGTCTTCGGCGCATATGCGGGCATCGCAGATACGGAACTTCCTCGCACCTGCCACCCCAGGCCAACTCTCAAATCACATCAAACAACGTCGAAAATACGAATCGCACCATGAATTGAACTTATAAATTTCAAAAATTTCAACTTCTAAAAACCATGCCGAAACCTATCAAATCAACCCGGAATGACGTCAAATTTGCAGGCAAGTCCCAAATAACATAACGGAGTTGTTCCAACTCTCAGAATCGCATTCCGACCCCGATATCAAAAAGTCCACTTCCGGTCCAAATCTCCAAAAATTCGACTTTTGCCATTTCAAGCCTAAATTAGCTACCGACCTCGAATTCACAGTCCGGACACTCCTAAGTCCAAAATCACCTAACAGAGCTAATGGAACCAACGGAACTCCATTCCGGAGTCGTCTTCACATAGTTCCGAATACGGTCATTAACTTAAGACTTAAGCTTCCGTTTTAGGGACTAAGTGTCCCAAATCACTCTGAAACAACCGGTAACCGAATTCAACCACGCACGCAAGTCAATATACATAATATGAAGCTGCTTAGGGCCTTATGCCGCAGAATGAGACTTAAATTCTCAAAACGACCGGTCGGGTCATTACACAAATAGAAACACATGTTAATCAATTTACCTATGGGGATAATTCCGTCTTACAAGGTTAGAAATGAGACTTACCTCGTCTCAAAGCCTACTTTCTGGTCCAAGATTGTGCTCAAATCCTCAATTTGGCGCCAAACGACTCGCAACTAGTCAAATGTTATTTAAAATAATTAATACATGTTTAAAAGTTCACATCCCAACTATCAAAGTGATTTCCCAAGACTATTTGCAAAATTCCTAAAATTTACCTCCCTCCCCCCCCCACCCCGGGCGTGGATTCCGGAAATGTCTGAAAGCAGTTATTACCCATAACCTCATGAACTCAAATATATGATTTATTCAATAATAAATTTTAAGATTAAATCTCATTTTTATAAAAATCCTAGGTTTTCACCTAAACCCATAATTTTTATTAATTTATATGTTATAATCTACCCATAAACTATGTATTTAACACACATTGTATAGAAATTACTTATCTCGAAGTGCTAGATGAAATCCCCTCTCTAAGAGCTCCAAAAATCGCCCAACAATGAAAAGAATGAGCCAAAATGACTAAGTCCCGTTTTAAAAGAGACCTCACTGCCACCAGCGATCTCGCACCTGCGGTCGCTGGGCTGTACCTGCGTTGTCGCTTCTGCGGAAGTGCCCAGGCAAGCTGACTCTGCTTCTGCGTACGGGGTCCCGCTTCTGAGGGCACACCTGCGGATCCTGGGCTGCCCTTCCTTGGCCGCTTCTGCGAGCTCGCCCCTGCGGCTGACCAAGAGCAGGTGCGATTATGACAGCAACTGGAAGCTTCAACTGTTGCTCCCAATTTCCAACTTGGTTTCAGCCTCGTTTGATTGGCACTCGGGGCCCCCAAGGCCCCGTCCGAACATACCAACAAGTTTGGAATTATAAAACGGCCTCGCTCGTACTCTCGGAACACCCGAAATAACTTTAAAACTAAGAATCAAACCCCAAAACCAATTGAATCAAACTTATGAACTTCAAGTTCTTCAATTTACTCCAAATGCGCCGAAACATACTTAAACTACTCGGAATGACGCCAAATTTTGCGTGCAAGTCTTAAATGACATTACAGAACTATTCCCATTCTCAAAATTTTATTTGGACCTCGATATCACCAAAACCCGCTCCAAACCAAAGTTAAAGCAATTATAAAACCTTCAAAGAACCAGCTTTCATTATTAGGCGCCAAAACGCTCCCGGGATATCCAAAACTGGATTCGAACATACGCCCAACTCCAAAATCATCATACAAACCTATTGAAACCGTCAAATCCCGATTCTGAGGTTGTTTACTAAAAAGGTTGACAGAAGTTAAACTTAGCCTTTTAAGGCTAACCTAAGGAACCAAGTGTTCCGATTTCAACCCGAACCCTTCCAAATCCCGAACCAACCATCCCCTGCAACTCATAAAATAGTAAAAGTACGTACGAGAAATCTTACTTAGGGGAACGAGATTCTAGATAGTAAAACGATCGGTCGAGTCGTTATAGACTCTAAACTATAACTTTATTCTCCTTACGAATGAAGCATTATGACCACCATTGATCGTATTCGTAATGAATTTGAAATCAATTTTCATTTGAGGAAACGAAATCTACTCCAATAAGGCAACCTGAATTATATTATTGCTACAATAAATCTAGGATTCATTGAATGAATGTCAGGACCAATGATCTATCTGTTTTCTATATAATTCCCACAACTCCGGCTTTTTTCTCTTTCCACATGAAGAAATATGATAATTATTAATCATATCCACCTTTAATTTATAATCTTATTTAATGAGAACATTATCCATACAATTTGAGAAATTAAAATTTTGTCCTACAAGCCTGCATCATATTATATCTATAGTAAACCTAGGATTTAAAGAATACGCGAATTATTGATCCATTTGCAATCCTTATAATCCCCTAAATTTTAATATTCTTCTCCTTCTACATGAAGCATTATGATCACCAATAATCATATCTACAATGAGTTTGGAATCCATTTTAAGGAGAACATTATCCATCCTATTTAAGGAAATAAAATCTAGTCCTCTGAATCATATCATTGCTATAGTAAATAGTATTCAGAATATTTATGTCAGGACCATTGATCCATCGGCCTTCTGTATAATGCCATCGATTCCATCTTTCTTCACCCTCCATATGAACCACATGATCACCAATAATTATATTCACTATGAGTTTGGAATCCATTTCAAGTAAAAGATTATACATCCCATTTGAGAAATAAAATCTAGTTCTACAAGGCAACTTGAATCATATTGTTGCTATTGTAAATCTATGATTCAAAGAATGCCATGACCAGTTGATCTGTTTATCTTCCTCAAAATCCCCAAATCCAAGTTATCTTCTCCTTCCACATGAACCATTATGATCAGCAATAATCATATCCACAATATGTTTGGAATGTATTTTAAGTACAACATTATCCATCCCATTTGAGAAAATGAAATTTAGTCCAACAAGGCACCTTGAATCGTATTATTGCTACAGTAAATCTATGATTCAAAGAATGCCAGGATAATTGATCTGTCTACCTTCTTTATAACCCCATCAACTCAAACTTTCTTCACATTCCACATAAAGTATCATGATCACCATTTATTATATCCAAAATAACTTTGGAATACGATTCAAGAAGAACATTATCCATCT
This sequence comes from Nicotiana tomentosiformis, assembly GCF_000390325.3. Classification (NCBI taxonomy): domain Eukaryota; kingdom Viridiplantae; phylum Streptophyta; class Magnoliopsida; order Solanales; family Solanaceae; genus Nicotiana; species Nicotiana tomentosiformis. The sequence continues at coordinate 27,612,445 of NC_090820.1, read as the reverse complement.
CATTTGAGAAAATAAACTCTAGTTCAACAGGGCAACCTAAATCATATTATTGCTACAGTAGATCAACGATTCAGTGAATGTCAAGACCAATTGATCATTTATCTTCCTTATAATCCCCAAATTCAAGTTTGTTTCTCCCTCCACGTGAAGCATTATGATCACTAATAGTCATATCCAAAAAGAATTTGGAATGCATTTCAAGGAGAACATTGTCCACTCCATTTGTGAAAATAAAATCCAGTCTAACAAGGCACACTGAATTATATTATTGCTACTATAAATCTATGATTCCGAAATACTAGGACAATTGATCCATCTACTTTCTGTATAATCCTCCCATTCAAGTTTTCTTCTTCTTCTTGCACATGGAGCATTATGATCACCAATAATTATATCGATAATGAGTTTGGAATGCATTCAAGGAAAATATTATCCCTCTCATTTGAGGAAATAAAATATATTCCTAAAGGTTGAAATATTTTTTTTAAATGTAGTAAATTTAGGATTCAAAGAATGTCAGGACCACTGATCCATCTACCTTTCTTGTAATCCCTCCAATTATAGTCTTCTTCACCTTCCACAAAGCATTATGATCACCAATAATCATATCCTCAATGAGTTTGGAATCTATTTCAAGAACATTATTCATCCTATTTGAGAAAATAAAATCTAGTCTAGCAAGACATCATGAATTATATCACTGCTGCAGTAAATCTTGGATATAAAGAATACCAAGACCATTGATCTACCAGTCTTCCTTATAAGGACTCTAAACTATAACTTTATTCCCCTTACAGATGAAGCATTATGACCACCATTGATCGTATCCGTAATGAATTTGAAATCAATTTTCATTTGAGGAAATGAAATCTACTCCAATAAGGCAACCTGAATCATATTATTGCTACAATAAATCTAGGATTCATTGAATGAATGTCAGGACCAATGATCTATCTATTTTCTATATAATTCCCACAACTCCAGCTTTTTTCTCTTTCCACATGAAACAATATGATCGTTATTTATCATATCCACCTTTAATTTATAATCTTATTCAAGGAGAACATTATCCATGCCATTTGAAAAATTAAATTTTAGTCCTACAATGTAGCCTGCATCATATTATATCTATAGTAAACCTAGGATTCAAAGAATACGAGGATTATTGATCCATTTGCAATCCTTATAATCCCCTAAATTTCAATCTTCTTCTCATTCTACATGAAATATTATGATCACCAATAATCATATCTACAATGAGTTTGGAATCAATTGTAAGGAGAACATTATCCATCCTATTTAAGGAAATAAAATCTAGTCCTAGAAGGACACCTCAATCATATCATTGCTATAGTAAATCAAGTATTCAGAATATTTATGTCAGGACCATTGATCCATTGGTCTTTTGTATAATGCCATCGATTCCATCTTTCTTCACCATCCACATGAACCACATGATCACAAATAATTATATTCACAATGAGTTTGGAATCCATTTCAAGTAAAAGATTATACATCCCATTTGAGAAAATAAAATCTAGTCCTACAAGGCAACTTGAATCATATTGTTGCTATTGTAAATCTATGATTCAGAGAATGCCATGACCAATTGATCTGTCTATCTTCCTCAAAATCCCCAAATTCAAGTTATCTTCTCCTTCCACATGAACCATTATGATCAGTAATAATCGTATCCACAATGATTTTGGAATGTATTTTAAGTAGAACATTATCCATCCCATTTGAGAAAATAAAATTTAGTCCAACAAGGCAACTGGAATCATATTATTGCTACAGTAAATCTATGATTCAAAGAATGCCAGGACAATTGATCCGTCTACTTTCTGTATACCCCTCCCCCCCCCCTTTTGGGCAAATATACAACTTTCAGCTATTCTTATTAATAATAAAAGAAAAAAAACTACAAAGGAAGAATACAAGTAAGGGTGGCAAAAGCTACAGTAGTGTTGCCTCTATGCCTTAGCTATATAATCATCCTTGTGCGCCTCCATTATCTTATGATGGCAGCCTCATGATGAGGTCTATGGTGTAGCTGCTGGCAAAGTGTCACGAGGGCGAATGATCTCATAGCCTTTTGGATATTTTCCAATGGCATAGTTCATATAGCAAGCACATACTGAGCTAAACCTTACCTTATAATTCCTATTAAGGCATGAAGTATCATGATCACCGTTTATTTTATCCATAATAAATTTGGAATACGATTCAAGAAGAACATTATCCATCTCATTTGAGAAAATAAACTCTAGTCCAACAGGGCAGCCTAAATCATATTATTGCTAATGTAAATCTAGAATTCAAAGAATATAGGATGACAGATCCATCTGCCTTCCGTATAATCCCTTAAACTCCAATTTTTTTTCTTCTTTCACATGAAGCATTATGATCAGTATAAATCATGTTCACAATAATTTGGAAATACATCCTATTTGAGATAATAAAATCTAGTCCTACAAGGTAGCCTAAATCATATTATAGCTATAGTACTCAAAATATGTCACGACCATTGATTCATCTACCTTCCTTATATCAAATTCAAGTTTCCTTCTCCTTCCACATGAAGCATTATATCACCAATAATTATATCCTCAATAAATTAGAAATCCATTTCAAGAACTATACATCCCATATTACGAAATGAAATCTAGTCAGCTTGAATTATATCATTGCTACAGTGAATTTACGATTCAAAGATTTTTAGAACCGTTGATCCATCTGCCATCCTTATAAGACCCCCAAAATACAACTTTCTTCTCCTTCTACATGAAGCATTATGATCATCATTAATCATATTCGCAATGAGTTTTGAATCCAGTTCAAGGACCATTAATCCATCTGTCTTCTGTATTATTCCAACAACTCTAACTTTTTTCTCCTTCCACATGAAGCATTATGATCATTATTAATCATATCCACCGTGAAAATGGAATATTATCCATCTCATTTGAGGAAATATAATCTAATCCTACAAGTCAACCTGAATTATGTTATATCTATACCATGATTCAAAGAATACTATAATCATTGATCTACCACCTTTCTTATAATCCCCCTAATTTTATTTTTGTTTTTCTTCTACATGTAGCATTATGATCACCAATAATCATATCTATAATGAATTTGAAATCCATCTCAAAGAGAATATTATCCATTCTATTTAAAGAAATAAAATCTATCCAAACCAGCTAGTCTAAATCATATCATTGTTATAGTAAATTTAGGATTTAGAGAATGTTAGGACCATTGATCCATCGGCCTTCTGTATAATCCCCCCAACTTCAGATTTCTTCTCCTTCCACATGAAGCACTAAAATCACCAATAGTTATATCCATAATGAATTTGGAATCCATTTCAAAAAAAAAATATTATCCATCTCATTTGGAAAAAATGATATCCAGTCCTACAAGACCACCTGAATCATATTATTGCAACAATAAATCTATGATTTAGAGACTGCTAGAACCATTGATCTATCTGTTTTCTGTATGATTCCCCCAACTCCAGATTTTTTATTATTTCATATTAAGAATTATGATCTCTATTAATCATATACATATTGAATTTTGAATCTTATTCAATAAGAACATTATTCATTTCATTTGAGGAAACAAAATCTAATCCTACAATGCAGACTGTGTCATATTATTGCTATAGCAAAATCTAGGATTCAAAGAATGTTAGGACCCTTATAGTTCGCCCAATTCCAGCTTTCTTCTCCTTTTACGTGAAGCATTATGATCATCATTAATCATATCCATAATAAAAATGCAGTCCTATTAAATGCGAACATTATCCATCCCATTTGAGAAAATAAAATCTAGTCCTACAAGATAGTCCGGTTCATATTATTGCTATAGTAAGTTTATGATTCAAAGAATGCCAAGATATTGATCCATCCGCCTTCCTTATAATCCCCCAGATTTAAGTTTTCTTCTCCTTCCACATGAAGCATTATGATCACAAATAATCATATCCAAAATGAGTTTTAAATACATTTAAAGGAGAACATTATCCATCTCATTTGAGGAAACATAACCTAGTTTAGCAAGGCACCCTGAATCATAATTATAATTCAATGAATGCTAAGACCATTGATCCATCTTCCTTCTGTATAGTCCACTCAACTCCAGCTTTTTTCTCCTTCCACTTGAAGCATTATGATCACCATTCATCATATCCCCAGTGAATTTGGAATCCTATTCAAGAGTACCATTATGCATCCCATTTGAGGAAATAAAATTCAGTTCAACAAGGTAATCTAAATCATATCATTGCTACAGTAAATCTAGGATCTAGAGAATGCCAGGACCATTGATCACCATTAATTATATCCACATTAGAATCATATTATAGGAGAACATTATCTATCCCGTTTGAGAAAATTAAATCTTATCCTATAAGGTAGCCTGAATCATATCATAGCTATAGTATATTTAGGATTCAGAGAATGTCTGGACCATTGATCCATCTACCTTTATAATCCCTCAAATTCCAGTTTCTTTCACCTTCTACATGAGCATTATGATCACCAATAATCATATCATGAATACATTTTGAATCTATTTCAAGAACATTATCCATCCCATTTGAGAAAATAAAATTCAAAAGATGTCGGGACCATTGATACATCTACAACTTTATTCTGCTTCCACATGAAGAGTTATGATCGCCATTGATCATATTCACAATGAGTTTTAAATACATTTGAGGAAATGAAATCTAGCCCCTCAACTCTAGATTTTTCCTCATCCCACATTTAGCATTATGATCATTATTAATCATATTCACAATGATCTTGAAATCTTATTTCAATGAGAACATTATCCACCCCTTTTAAGAAAATGAAATCTAGTTCTACAAGGCATCTTGAATCATATTATTGCTACAGTAAATCTAGGATTCTGAGAATGCCAGGACCCTTATAATCCCCCCAATTCCAGGTTTTTTTTTTTTTTGCTTCCACATGAAGTATTTTATATGATCACAACTAATCATATCTACAATGAGTTAGGAATCTATTTCAAGGAGAACATTACCCATCCCATTTGAAGAAATCATGAAATATAGTCTTACAAGACAACTGAATCATATTATTGCTACAATAAATCATTCTGAGAATGCCAGGACCATTAATCCATCTATCTTCCTTATAATCAATACCAACTCTAACTTTCTTCTCCTTCCACATGTAGCTTCCATTAGTAGTAATCTTAAGGTAAGATGAAGAGGGTTTATTTTATTTAACTGGTAAACAATGCAGTTATGGTTTAATGATCAGCAACCATACATTTCGGAGTAGGGGTAAGGTCTGCGTACACACTACCCTCCATTAGTGGGATTTTACTGGGTTGTTGTTGTTGTTGTATCTTTCTAAGTAGATTAAAGGCTAATCTATTTGAAATGTTTGCGTATAGATATTTGTGTTAAAGATGATTTTATGTATGACTCTAGGAATAGAAGTAGAGATCTGATCATACCTGGTTGCACATCTTCTTTGTTTCTGAGTTTTAAAGTCTAGTCTTAAACCAAATGAATTGGAAAAATAAGACCATACTCTTCGTGTTGTATAACCTTCCAAGAAGAGATGGTTGGCTACACATGTTCTTTGTTTCTGAGTTGACTAAAAGTCTAGTCTTAAACCAAATAATTGGCAAAATAAGACCATACTGTTTGTGCTGTATAACCTTCCAAGAATATATGGTTAGAAGTTCCTCATTGAGGAGATTTGGCTGGAAGGTTGACTGATAGAAAAAAGAATTTGAGGCACAAATGAATTGTTGTCTTTAGAGAATTATTTACCCTAATCACAGTTTGGGAACTCACTGCTAGTTTCACCGGTCCATCAAGGATTGGACGGATGTGAAGAAATCACCTAATATTTTTTGCATCAGTTGAGAGTTTAACCTGAAACCTCATAGTTCTCGATCAAATTCATTGACCACTAGGCCAAATCCTTGGGTGCAATCTGAAAGCAATTTTATGCAAAATTTTTGTTCATTGTCACATTGAAAATTCACTTGGTCCTCCTACTTTTAGACCAACAAATTAAAGGTACCCATTCATGACTGGTCTTATCTTTACAAAAAGTTGATTTCAATGGACTCAGCATTTCATGAAAAGTCACAATATGTCAACATCTTTTCATGAAAAATCACAATATTTCAAGTAACATCTTTTCACAAAAGAACATAACCATTCCGATATAGTAAGAGACTAATGTCGAATGTATAGTTTTATCAATCCATAATGAAAGTTGCAAACTGCAACACCAACAATTCAAGCGTCATAGAGCAGAATAATCTCATAAAAAATCACACAAAAATCTATGAAAATTTTAAATAAAATACAATTAAATAGATAATTTTTCTACTCCCAAGGAATTTTCAAGCAAGCCAAACTTTCCGCGTACAAGATCGATAAATCAGCAGTTGGCGGAATTTCACTCAAGGTAAATTCAGTCACTTCTTCTTTCCTCACATTGTACTCCAGAAAATTACCATCAGTTTTCCTCCATAAAATATTCCCATTTTTCTTCACACATATAATATCATCCAAATGCCCATGATTTCCAATTAATGAGCCTAATGTAGAAACTCTCATAACATTAGTCCAAGTCCATCCAATTTCTCCATTTTTCTCCAGCCAACACACCAAAAACTCCATCTCAACAAACATGGAAACACACAAACGATTAGCAAAATTAGACAATTTCATATGATTCCCACAATATTCCAACGGAACGGGCGTTACAATAAATTTTTTATCAGCCACGAATAAGGAAATGATCGCGAATTTATTGAATGTACTGCTCCCATTTTCTTGAACTGAATTAGTCGCCATCATGTTAATCGTACCGTATAGTGAAACTGAATTTTGGTCGAACAACCGATAACCATCAGGAATAGTGCCAATCTTTCTCCAAGATCTATTATTCACTGAGTACATTCCAACAATGTAATTGCTATCCTTTGCATTAATCACAAGTGTAGCAACTACCTTATAATCTTCAGTAACAGAATCATAGGCAAAACCATAGAGTGTTGATTCGTAATTATTAATATTAGCACGTTGCGACATGTAATGATCAGGCTTGGGAATCATTTTGTATTTTTTAATAGCAGGATTCCATAATACTATTATGTGGCTATAGATCATACATAACAAGCCATTACAAGAACTCATCAATGGATAAGAAAAATCAAAGGAGAAAACCGGGAGTGGCGGTTCGAGAGACATAACTTGAGAATTAACATTGAGTGATGATGCTTCAGCTGAACTCATGGTAAACCCTAACATGTTATATTCCAAACCCCAAGATGGAATTACTTTCGAAGAAATTAAGAGAATTTTTTGACGATTTATATCCGACGATGATTCATTTATCTGCAACATGATAAATTCGGGGCTCTTAATTTCATAGCACCATGATTTGTTTACAACCTTGAAACGTAGAAGAGATTCAACAGGGAGTTTCAAGAGGATGGTAGTGACGAGGTCATCTGACAAATTGGGGCTTCTTCTTGAGTGGCGACTCATTGGTGGTGATGTTGCTACTTAGGGTTTTGGGTTTCTTTTTCCATATATACATAAAGGGCTGCCAACTTGAGCTTCTCTGTCTCAAGTTTTGATTTCTAAGATTCTGATAATCTAGTTTTGGTTTGTGAGTTTTTGAAAAAAATTGAATTGCCGAAAAAACTGATCAATTGTTTTCAGATTTTATAATTAGTTTAGTTTATACTCCTTCGCTTTAATTGATGTGACGCTTTTTGGTTCTCCGGATTTGAACTATGTGAATTTTCACTAGCATATTAAATATAATTTGACATGAGCAGAATTACAAAATATAATAGTAGTTTTCACATATTTGTTGAATATTTATATGTTAAAATATTTAATCCAATTTAGCTTAGAATATTAGTCAAATTGACAATCAAAAAATAAAAAGTGTCACATAAATAATAATTTAATTGTACAATTCTATAATTATATGAATTCATAAACCCAATTTAGAAGACCGATCAAGCCCAATTCGATTATAATTGATTTGAAATCGTTGGGTGATTTGCGAAAATAAGATATTTTCAATGTAACAGTTTAATATTTTAACCTCGTTTAAACTTGGAAAAACATATTCGCGCCATACATTTAATAAGAATTTCAAATTGGTAGGCAAAACTTGCCTTGTTCACAAATCCCAACACGCCAAATCCTACCGGATCACCAAAATTAAATTTGGTTGCAAATCTTGACGGATTTCAGATTTATGGGCAAAACTTGTCTTGTCGCAACTCGTGACAGATTGCAGGTTTTTGTGGCCAAATCCTGATGGACCGCCATAATTTGGCCACAAATCTAATGGATTGCTAGAATTTTGCCACAAGACCTTAACTGATCCCTAGAATTTTGCCACAAATCCTGATTGAACGCCATAACTTAATGTGTAACATACTCCCTAACATGGTTTTGCTTCAGATTTGGTCCAAATCAACTATAAATGACTCTATATTTAATATCTAAGCTTCTAACCAATCCCAACAATTCTCAATAGTTATATTTCAACCCAAACCTTCAAATATCAACAGGCTCACTTCTTCATCAAAACCAACAATGATTTTCTTCAATTTTCTTTAATATGCCAATCCAATCAGGAATAAATAATATAAGTTCAATGGAACATTACGGACTCAATTCCTCAAATAAACAAGACTCTTTAACTTTCTACAACACATATCCCACTCATTTTATGCTCAAAATTTAAGAGAAGGCGAAGGTGAAGAAGAAGCTAGAGAAGGAGGAGATCAAGGAGGAATTATGGCGAACATATATATTTGCCTAACTTTTCTTAATTGAGTCAAAAGTTAAACACTAGTCGCATAATTGACTTTTTTAAAAATAATCATATTTAATCTAAAAGAAAAAGGCAAACCTAATAGACTTTTTTATTGTGTTTCGATTTTAGTTTTAAGAAAACCAGAAATCAGAAATTGGGAGAAGAAATCGAAAAATTGAACCAAAATTTGGTAGAATGTTAATAATATTTTTTGCATTTTCCTTCTCTCTAATTCATTTTTTTCTTATTTATAGCTTAGCATATTTTTCAATTATATAATATAAAGAAATACCAAGAAATATTATAATCAATGTTGAATTTTTCCAAAATTAGATACAATAGAAAATACAGTAAAGGTCCATTCGTATTTCAAGAATTATTAGTGTTGCTTTAACTTGTGTTCCTATAATTTAGTTTAGAGTTATATATTTTTTTTAATCCTTTTATTTTGTGAAGTTGGAGGCAATTACTTGTGGCATGCTTATAAATAGGAAAGAACCCTAAAACCTAAGTAAATATTCATTGTTATCCAATGGGTAGCCTCTCAAGACTTAATACGAACGCGGAAGCAAAATAACAAGAACACAAATAAAAGATAAAAAGATAAAGATTTAGTAGAGAACCAAATAAGAAAATTGAAAGAACATTTGAATTAAACAAATACTCAATTAACTTTACACTTAATTGACCCAAAACTATAGGAACAACCCTCACGGGGAAGCAATCCCCTTGCAAGTTCACATTAACAAGTAATCAACCAACATATGCATTCATCCTAAACACTCTCAATGAGTTTTCATTCACAATATCTGTAAGCACCTAATTTTTTACCACATTTAGATTTCTACCACTTTTTAATATTTAAATATCTTTTATGTTTAATTTTTATATTTTAGCCTTTATTTCATTCTTTTTTTACTAGGTTTGTTTAATAAAATAAAAAAAACACACAAAAAGAGTCACATTTTTAGATATTAGTTGTGTTTTATTTGCAAAAGAAAACAAAAGTTACAAAAAATATATTTTTCTTCTAATTTGGTTAGACTAATAATTTTATAACTTTTTCTTAGTAGTTTCTTATATTTATTCTAGTTTAAAAATATTAGTTGTAGTAATTTTAATTTTAGATTATATTTAAAAAAAGACAAAAAAGAAGCAATGCAAAAATGCTACCTATCTTTTGGTAACAAACTCGCAGGCACTTTCTTGGCAATTTCCCATTAATTCACACACTCTACACATTGGATTCTTTTTTACAAAATATCTGCACATTCCCTTGGGGAATATTTGGATTCCCCAACGTTACATTTTTTGTCGCACTTTCCTCACATGACCCGTTTTACTTGCTCCCCAAGAATTTCATCTTTACCTCTCCATATAATATAAAAAGACGGGGGAATAGAGATAGAAAGAGGCGAGCAGAGGAGGATCTTTCTCTAGGCAGCCTCCGAACCAGCTTCAAAATGCCTCAAAACCATCCCAAAAATCAGCCGAATCCACTCAAGAAAGTAGTCCAAATTTCAGCCAAAATTAGCCGGCAAAACAGCTCGTTCTCTCTCAGTTTTCTTTACCTTCTAGGTCGAGTTTCCGGCGAGTCAAGGTAGTCTACTCTAATGCCATCAAGATTGTTGGGAAAAATAATATCCCGCCCAGAAATAATATTCACGATAATTAATAATGACACAAGAGAGTAACATGACACCAAATCTTTTAACGGGGTAAAATACAATACCCGAGAGAAACAATATAATACCACTATAATATTATAACTTTGTAGTTTCAAAAGACTACTATGACTCAAAAGAAATAACACTCTTTATTTAAAACACTTCACTACAGTATTACCCACACTCACTATTTATCTCACAGATTATAATATGTGGATTACTCTCTCTAACTTCTATTGCTTCTCTATGTTTTGGTGTGATTTCAACGAGGAACGAATAACCCATTTTATAGGCAAAATTGCCACCAACCCAAACAATCAGATTGGTTCAACAATTGTCACGACCCGAAATTCCCACCTTCGGACCGTGATGACGCCTAACATTTCACTTTCTAGGCAAGCCAACGTTAAAATAATATTAGCCATTTTTAAATAATTTTTAAATTTATAATAATAAAAAAACAAATGCGGAAGCAAGGTCTGAAATATAGTGAATAATCCATAAAATTAACGGCGTCTAAATACCATCCCAGAATTGGTGTCACAAGTGCACGAGCTTCTAGAATAATAAAAATAAAGGTCTGAATAAAATAAAGCTGTCTGAAAATAAACACACAGCTAAGGTACAGTAGACGGGGATTTCAGATCTGCGAACGTCGTGCAGTTATACCTCAAGTCTCCTCTAAGTAACTGAAATCCGAGCAAATCTATGGTACGCCGTTGGGACCAACTCCAAAATTTGCACAAAAAGTGCAGAGTGTAGTATCAGTACAACCGACCCCATGTACTGGTAAGTGCTGACCTTAACCTCGACGAAATAGTGACGAGGCTAAGGCGGTTCACTTACATTAACTTGTACGCAATATTAGTAACAACATCAATAATAGAAATAAATCAGGTAACTCATTTATAATGGTTGAAGCCAACTCATCACTTATAACCAATTATCATTTCCATAAATTCTGTTCTCTCACAATATTTTCCTTTTAATCAAGTATGTCGTATATTTATTTCAATCAAGTATATATATATATACTTTTAATCAAGTCTGTTGCGGCGTGCAATCCGATGCCCCAATATTGACTTCTCTATAAGTCTGTCGCGGCGTGCAACACGATCCTCCAATATGGACTTTTAAACAAGTCTGTTGCGGCGTGCAACCCGATCCTCCAATATGGATTTTTAAACAAGTCTGTTGCGGCGTGCAACCCGATCCTCCAATATGGACTTTTAAACAAGTCTGTTGCGGCGTGCAATCCGATCCTCCAATATATTCATTTCAATCAACTTTGTTGCAGCGCGCAACCCGCTCCTCCAATATATTCATTTACCAATTCTTATAGAATAAATTACCCCAAGAAATACAACAATTAATATAAAATTTTAAAACAACAAGCATTCAATAGTTATGATTTAATTATGAATCAAGCAATGACAATTAGCAATTTATTATGAAAATCGGGGAGAAAATAGGCAGTTTAATATTTAATATGCTAAATGTCAAGTAGCAATTAATACACATAAATCAAATAGCATGTAACAATTATTGCAGGAATTCAAGAATTAATATTTTTCAAGGAATAGGAAATAAATAATTATTATAACAATTAATTCGTGTCTTAGAACAATTTATGATTTTCAAATAATTATGCAAATAATTAATTTGACGACGTATAGACACTCGTCACCTCGGCTATACGTCGTTCACATGCATTTCACATAACAAATAATTTAAGGGGTCTATTCCCTCAAGTCAAGGTTAACCACGACACTTACCTCGCTATGCAAATTCCAATAAATTACTCGACCACAATTTTTCCTTTTAAATTTATCTCCAAAAGCTTCAAATCTATTCACAAATAATTCGATATACTCAATACAAATCGTAGGAATTAATTCCATATGAATTTACTAATTTTCCGGATAAAAATCCGAAATTCACTTTAAAAATTGATAGTGGGGCCCACATCTCAAATCTCGAAAAAACTTACGAAATCCGAACACCCATTCCGAGACGAGTCCAACCATACAAAAATTATCAAATTCCGACATCGGATTGACCTTCAAATCTTCGTTTTACATTTTTGGAAGGTTTTGTAAAAATCTGATTTTTTTTCCATAAATTCATGGATTCATGATGTAAATGAGTATGGAATCATGAAATATAATCAATATAGGATAAAGAACACTTATCCCAATTTTTTTCCGTGAAAATCGCCCAAAAATCGCCTAAACCGAGCTCCCCAAACTCAAAAATGAGTAAAATGGCTAAACTCCCCGTTTTATGGGGTTTCTGGCATTTTCGAGCACCACAGGTAGCGTGGGGCGCTGCTTGTGGTGCACTTTCCAGTACACCAATAATTCCCAGCGCCAGGGCTAGCGCCCCACGCTACCCTGGGCGCTAGTGGCTATGAAAAATTCTTCCCGACACGAAAATGGGCATAACTCTCTCATACGATGTCCGAATTCGACGATTCTTTTTGCTATGGCTCCAAAATTTCAATACGGATCTAATGCTTCCATAAAAACTGAATTTGGAATTCATTTTATTAATGGGATACCACTTATTCTTGAAGAAACGACGTCAAACATGCTTGAAATGCCAAAATTAAATTCTGTTGACCACCCGAAATCCACCCGAGACCCTCGGAATCTCAACCAAATATACCAACAAGTCCTAAAACATCATACGGACTTACTTGGGTTCTCATATCACGTCAAACGACGCTGAAATTACAATTCACAACATGTTAAATAAATCCGGAATGACTTTAAATTTGGCACACAAGTCATAAATGACATAACGGAGCCATTCCAATTTTCTGAATCGGAATCCGACCTCGATATCAAAAAGTCAACCTCGTGGTCAAACTTGGAAATCTTTAGCCTTTAAATTGCTAGTTACGTTAAATGGTCATAACTTAAGCTAGGGACCTCCAAATTAAATTCCGGGCATACGCCCAAGTCCCAAATCACGATACGGAGCTACCGGAACTGTCAAAACACTAATCCGGGTCTGTTTGCTAAAATGGATGACCAAAGTCAACTCACTTGAATTTTAAAGCTCTATTTCATATTTTAATTCATTTTTCACATGAAAACTTTCCAAAAAATTTTACGGATTGTGCACGCAAGTCGAGGAAGGATAAATGGTGCTTTTCAAAGTCTTAGAATACGTAATTACTTATTAAATTTAGAGATGACATTTTGGGTCATCAAAATAATTTATAAATATTTTTAGTCACCCATATGCAATGTGACTAGGCAAATTTGACTTTTTTTAATTTTGATTGGTCCCACAAATTGCATTCCTTTTGCTTTTGCTTTTTCTTTTCTAAATCATTTTCTCTTTCTTTTCTTTATTCTTTTTTTATTTAAATAGGTCCCACAAATTTCCCCCTTTAATTTTTATTTTTCTTCTTCATTCCAAGATTTGAAATCAATCTCTGGAAATCTTCAAATTTGAGAGGCTTTGTGAAAATATCTGCAACTTGATCATGAGACTTCACATATTTGAGCTCGACTTCCTTCATGACAAAGCATTCTATGATGAAGTGATATCTTGTAACTATATGTTTGCTTCGATCATGATACACCGGATTCTTGGTAAGTGCCTGTTCGGATTTGTTGTCAACAAAAATCTCTGTAACTTCAATTTGTGGCAAATTTAGCTCATTTATAAATCTTCTCATCCAAATAGCATTATAGGTACATGACGTTGCTGCTACATATTCGGCTTCACAGGTCGAGAGAGTAACAATGACCTGTTTCTTTGAACTCTAGGAAATAACATAATCACCCAAGAAAAACATAAAACTAGCCGTGCTTTTTCTATCATCAATATATCCCGCATAATTACTATCACAATATCCCATAAGGTTGAAATCATTAGAAGAAGAATAAACTTACCCATAGTTGATCGTACCTTTTAGGTAACGAAGAATTTTTCTAGTGACTTTTAAATTTGTGGAGGTAGGAGTTTCCATGAAGCGGTTTACTACTCCAACCGCAAAGAGTATATATGGCATGGTGCAAGTTAAGTACCTCAAACTTCCCACAAGGCTTTTGAAAAATGTGGGATCCAATTTTTCTCCTTCATCAAACTTGGACAATTTTGTCCCACTCTCCACTGGTATGTTTACGGGGTTGCAATCGAGCATGTTGAACTTCTTCAATATCTATTTTGTATAGCTTTATTGAGAGATAAAAATTCCATCCTCCATTTGCTTCATTTCTAGGCACAAGTAGTATGACATGAGCCCTACGTCTTCCATCTCGAACTCATGGGACATATCTTTCTTAAGAGCTTCAAACAAACATGGGTTATTACCCGTGAAAATAAGATCATCAACATAAAAATGAACAATCAAGATATCTCTATTAGCATGAACTTTAAGGTAAAGAGCATATCCATGGAGACAACGAGTAAACCTATTTTCTTGAAAATACTTGTCGATACAACTATTCGATGCTCGCGGGGCTTGCTTCGATCCATATAAAGCTTTATTCAACTTCAACACTTTATCTTCATGGTTTTGACCACGAAGCCCAATGGTTGTTCAACATAGACTTCTTCTTCAAGATAACCATTCAAGAAGGCTGACTTGACATCTAGTTGATGGATCTTCCACTTTATTGGTGCCGCCAAAGAGATGGGCAAACGAATCGTCTCCATGCGGGCAACAAGTGCATAGACTTCTTCATATTCAATGCCTTGCCTTTGCTTGTAGACACAAGTCGTGCCTTGTATCTCTTCACATCTCCATCAGCATTCTTCTTTGTCTTATATACCCATATTACTCCAATTGGGCAATGACCTTTGGGAAGAGTTGTTAACTCCCAAGTGTTGTTCTTCTCTATTGACTCGATCTCCTCCTCCATGGATTGTCTCCGCCTTTTGTCTGTAACAACTTCATCAAAGTTCATTGATTCACTATCAGCAAAGAGACAATATAAAAAATCAAAATTAGTAACTTCTTCTGTGCCATCATAGAGCTCTTGAATGCTCTCTGTCCTTTACGGTTGCTCATTTGAACTTTGTTGAGAAGAAGGAGATGCAACATTGGTTGGAGAAGGAGGTGGAGTTGTATCCTGCACATATTCCACGGTCTCTGGTTCTTCTTCATCACCAAGGTATGGAAGAAAATTATATGAAGTTTCTTCCTGAGCTTCCCAATTCCATGCCAATTCTTCATCGAATTCAATATCACGACTTACCACCACATTGCCACTACTTGGGTTGTATAGCTTGTAACCTTTTGAACTCATATCATAACCAACAAACACATGCTTGACATTTCGATCGTCAAGCTTCGCTCTCCCTTGATGTGGCACATGAGCATAGGATATGCTCCCAAAGATTTTTAAGTGCTTGACACTTGGCTTTCTTCCACTCCATGCTTCTTGAAGGGTTTGATCTCTAACATTTCTTGTTGGAGATCTGTTGTTCAAATAAACAGCACAAGAAACAGTTTCGGCCCAAAATTCCTTGGGTATACTTTTAGCTTTCAACATACACCTAGCCATATTAAGAATCGTTCGATTCTTTCTCTCTGCAACTCTATTTTGTTGGGGTGAATAAGGTACTATTAGAGAGCGATGAATTCCATGAGACTGACAGAAGTCATTAAATTCTTTTGAAGTGAATTCGCCTCCTCTATCGGACCTTAAAGATTTTATTTCATAGCCACTTTCTTTCTCCACAAGTACTTTGAAATTTTTAAAAGCAACAAAGGCTTTAGATTTTTGGTTTAATAAATAAACCCAAGTCTTTCTACTAAAGTCATCAATGAAAAGCAGAAAGTATTTACCTTTACCAAAGGAAGGTGGATTGGTTGGTCCACACACATTAACGTGAACAAGCTGAAGCGGTTTGGTTGATCTTAACATGGACTCCTTTGAAAAACTCCTCCTTGCATGTTTTCCAAGAAGACAAGTTTTGCACAATTGATTGGGATGGTATCCCATGCACCATGTTCTTTTCTCCCATTGATTTAAGTGTTTCAAAATTCAAGTGCCCAAATTGCATGTGCCAACACCCTAATTCATCTTGCACATTAGCCTTCAAATACTTCGCATCAATTGTTTTAAGATTCAGAGAAAATAATCTATTATTTTTCATATGCACTTTAGCAATTAGAATTCCACCTGAATCTCTACGACATATATGCATTATTTTTATGTGGATGTCATATTCCTTTTCAAGAAGTCGTCCCAAACTGAAAATATTACTTTTAAATTTTGGCAGATAATAAACATCTTGAATTAGCTTGTGAATACCATCTTTGCATGAGATTAGAATCGTACCTATCCCTTCGATTTAAATCTTTGAGGTATCTCCAAAGGACACATTACCTCTCACCATTTTATTGATCTTCACAAACTTCTCTTTGCATCCCCACATATGATTGCTTGATCCATTGTCGAAATACCACAAGCTACAATCATCATTGTCTTCTTCCTTGAGTGACATCAATAACGTTGACTCATAGAAATGGCTGAATCAGCATGATTATGGCAATGATCAGTTCCTTTAGCGTATGAAGTTATACATGTGGTTTGGGGTTGTACGCGTGGGCTTGAAATCCACCACAACTTGATTGATTTGGGAGGTATTTGATTCAAATGACCTTGGAGTGTAAATGGATTCTGGATGAGTCACGGCAGTTAAGATCGCGATGTGAGGTTTTATTTTCTACGATTTGGGAATTTAGTTGCATGTTGCATTGGCTCTTCTAAAATGAGCTAATTGCAAGGTTTCTAGCCAATGAAGTATTTATTCTATTGGTAGTTCAGGGGTTGTGATGAATTCGTGTATTCTCGCATAGCGGTATGATAGGTGCAGTGAGCGGCATAGGAATTTAAAAGTTGAGGATCAAGGCTGCGGTTCGGTGTTGACAAGAATGTCACGAGATCAGGTGAGTAGGGGAGAATTCAGATGTTCAGAGTAAGCTGGCATTTTATTTAGTGTCACTTAAGAACGACGTTCTGTGTAAGACGCTTGGTGTATTAATTTACGGGTTTTTGATTTGCTTTACAGAATTAGAACGGTTAGTGTTATGGATGTGCAGATTTTGCTACCTAGTGCGAAAGGTCGTGGGAGAGTATCCCATGGGGAAATCTGTATAAGTGTGACACGTTATTCACTTGATTGTTAAATATTGAAATCAAGCATGAAGATTATGGTACTATCGTTAATGTGAGAGTTTATGCCTGGAAGGCACTCTATTCCTTTAGTTGTGAACTGTGGGAGTTGTTCCGGATTGAGACGGCTTGATTATTCGTACATGTGTTGAGGTCTAGTGTATCTTGTGGTGTTATATAAGCAGGATGGCTCTTGAGATGCATATCATTTATCGCGCCTTAGTTGTGCTTGGGTTTTATGGCGTATTGCTCTATCCGTCTCCCCAGAGTTGCATATTTTCACTTGACATGCTTGTGGACGATATTCAGTATTTCGTAGGTATAAGCATTATGGCTTAATGGGTACGTCATTATTTATTGTTATGTTTGGATCGGGTTGCACGCCGCAACGGTCTCATGTTTGGATCGGGTTGCATGCCGCAACGGTATCATGTTTGGATCGAGTTACACGCCGTAACGGTATCATGTGTGGATCGGGTTACATGCCGCAATAGTGAGATGTTGAGTACGGTCCCCTATACTTATTTTGTGTATTTGTTTCTCATTCTCTAAGAAAGGTTCATAGCATCTCTTCGGCCGTTTTATTCGTTATGCGGGTCATGTAGTTCTTTTCCAAAGTTCATTTTTCCTTATGTATCACATTCGGGTTTGTAGCTTGTTGGCGCATTGTGGGAGTCATATGAAAGTTTTAGCAGTGTTTGAGATGGCTTATTGCCTGAGCAACTTGTACTAGGTGAGATGAGGTTATTGGACCTCAGATCAGTGCGATCAGAGTTAATATGGGGTATATTAAAGAGCAAATATCGTTATTCAATTCAGAATGAGGTAATGGTCCTTGTTAGGAGGAGAGACTCCATGATTTGTTGATTCGACAGGTGGTTATTAGTTTTTACACATCTCTTACATCGTGGCAGTATTTCGAGAGTTGGAACAGGACTTATATGCGTTATGAGGTGTATTGCAGGCAGTAGATTCGTGAAATTCTAGCTATTGTGGTCGGAGGATGTTATTATGGGCAACCAACCTATGTGGTGCATAGTGTGATTTCAGCATAGGTGCATGATCATGTTTTGGTACAATGTGTGGTGATTGATATAGTGTTTGCATGTTAGAATCAGGTCTTGTAGGGAAATTCGGAGGTTAGAATTTAGTTCTAAGGCTTTTGACCAAATAAAATGGAGGATCTTCAGTTTGGTTTGAGCTAATATATTCAACTAGGTTGTGGTGGCACGGGTAGGCGCACGAGGTGTTAAACAGTGATTTTGGACAACTCTGGAGCAGTCCTTAGCACGTTCGAGGACGAACATATGTTTAAGTGGGGGAGAATGTAACGGCCCGACCTGTCGTTTTGGGCACTAGCTCATCGTCCGGCGATTTGAGTCCTTGAGTAACTTCACTTCAGGAATTGTGACTTGCACGCATGGTCGGAATTGAATTCTGGGAAGTTCGAAATTGATTTGGAAGCAAAAGTCTAATTTCGAAAACTTTAAGTTGGAAGAATTGACTAAGGTATGACTTGTGAGTAAATGACCTCAGAATCGGGATTTGAAGGTTCCAATAGATTCGTATGATGATTTCGGACTTGGGCGTATGTTCGGGTTGAGTATCGGATTGCCCAGGTGCATTTCGGCGTGTATTGTAGAAAGTTGTCGTTTTGAAGGTTTTAGAATTTCCTAAACTTGGTTTGCGGTGGATCTTGGTTTTATTGATGTCTGTTTGGGATTCCGAGCCTTGGAAAAGGATCGTATTGTGATTTATGACTTGTACACAAAGTTTGGCGTCATTCCAGAATGTTTTGGTAAGATTCGGACGCGTTCGTCGAAGTTTAAAAGTCTGAAAGTTTAAAGAGAGGTTTCGATCGTCAATTCGCAATTTTGATATTGCCTGGCATGATTTGAGACCACGAGTAGGTCCGTGTTATGTTATAAAACTTGTTGGTAAGTTTGGACTGGGTCCGGAGGCCTCGGGTGTGTTCCGGACGAGTCGCAGATCAATTTGGAGCTTTGTTGTATTGCTGAAGGGCCTGAGTACTGGTACAATCGCACCTGCGTAAAATGGGCCGCAGGTGCAACTCCGTAAAAGCAGCCAGGTAGGCGCAAGAGCGGATTCTGGTTGGGCAGTGCTGAGAGAGCAGATGCGGTCATTTCACCGCAGAAGTTGGACCACACCTGCGGAGTGGGGAAGCGCATAAGGGGAGGTTAGCCAAAAGGCCTGGGCTGCGGAAGTGGGCATGGACGTGCAGGTGTGCGAACACAGAAATGCTTGAGGCCTGCAAAAGTGGAAGCGCAGATGCGCTACTTGGGGCACAGATGAAAGGACTGTTGGGTTGAGCTGGAGCCGCACATGTGATGGATTTTCCGCAGGTGCGGAGCCGAAGAAGTAGCTAATGGACCGCATGTGCAAAGGTCGTTGGGCAGTGAAGTGTTTTTAATCCGAGACTTACCCTATTTCTCTCACATTTTCATTTGGTTGGGCAATTTTTGGAGCTCTTGGAGGGAATAATTTTATCATCTATGTCAAGGTAAGTAATTCCCACATATTGTGAGCTAAATACATGGTATATATATGGATTTAAACATGGAAATTAGTAGAAATTTGGGATTTTGGTAGAAAATCTAGAATTTGGTATTTTTGGATCTTGACCACGAAATTGGATATCGAATTGGGAATAAATTATATATTTGAGTTCGTAGTGTTATGGGTAATGTTTATCTTCAAAAATCTTCGGATTTCAGGCACGTGGGCCCGATGGTTGATTTTATTGACTTTTCGAGCGAAGTTGGAAATTCTTATAAATTGATTAATTATGGGTAATCGAGTATATATTTGTGGATTTGCACATTGTTTGACTAGTTTTGGATTGACGGGCAAAGGTTTGAGGTGTTATAGAGGTCGTGGAGCCGGTTATGGAACTTCGGAGCAAGGTAAGTCTCCTGTCTAACTCTATGTAGGGGAAACTACCCATAGGTGATGTATTTCATATGTGCTACTTGTTGTGGGGGCTACGTACGCACGATGTGACGAGAGTCCATATGTAGCTAGATTCATGTTATATCCGGGTAGACTTAGGTTTCCGCCATGCTATAATTGTACTATTTGAGTTGTCTCTTGCCTATTGAATTCCTTTATTTTACATTGCGACTTGAAACTAGACTTGTATAGAGTGATAGACTTGCTATTGTAGAGACTCAACGGGCTTCATGATTAGCCTCGAAATAATTGTACTCTTCTTACGAATTTCTTCTGCATTATGCGTTTTAATTGAAAGGTTTTTCCTTAAAATCTATCACTCACATGTTCCTTTGTGAGTGGGGTCAAGGACCCGTTAAAGCTTCTTATTCTAATGGGATCGGGTCGTTCGCCTCGGTAATGCGCACATTATGATACGATCAGGTCTTTTTTACCGTTTGCCTCCGCAATATAATAGATGTATCTATGGTTCGTGCGTTCGACCCTCGGCAGTGCACATATTATGATGGGATCGGGTTGTACGCCTCATCATTTTTATAAAATACTCTTATGAAATTGTGCATAATATTTGGCAAAAAGCTAGTATATATGTGAGTTTTCCTGATTTGCACTGTGACGACCTATCTGGTGAGGTCCATTGTATATTTATATTCCCACTAGGGAGGTAGTTGCTTAGTGAGAGCATGAGTTTACTGTTCAGAGGAGGATTGTAACTCGTATTTATATTTGTTCATACCGTTTATCTTGTTCTTCCCCATATTATTTACTTCTTACTGTACCTGTCTTATTGGACCACTGGTAAGTGTCGATGTTGACCCCTTGTCACTATTTCTATAGGTTAGGCTAGATACTTACTGGGTATGCGTTGATTTACGTACTCATGCTACACTTGATGCACTTATTGTGCAGGTATATATACATGTTTCTGGTGTTCATCTGGGCGCAGAGGCGCGGCATTGGCGAGGACTTTACGGTGAGATGCATTCCATGTTACGATTCACAGCATACCGAGTCTCCATCAGAGTTATTTATATTCTCATGTCTAACTTGGGGATTCCTACTGGTTGTTCGTTATTGTAGTTCACGGAGTTATTATCATTTTACTATGTAAATTCCATTTCATACTACTTAAATAATAGAGATTTTGATTTCGAAAGTAATAAAATGAGTAATTAAGTTGATCAATCATTGTTGACTTGCCAGACGGCGGCGTTAGGCGCCATCACGACCTTTAGTGGATTTTGGGTCGTGACATGATCGAGCTTAAACGCATGGTACACCACTCCCTAATATCATTACTGTTTGATTGAGTTGAAATACAGGGTATACTACTCCCTGATATCATTCCAATATTGAGTACAGCATTCCCTAGTTTTTACCAGTACAGGGTACACCAACCCTTAGCTTTGTTTTCTAACATAGGGTACACCATTCCCTAGTTGATTTTATCTTAAATGCAAGGTACACCACTCTCTGGTATCATTGTTAATATAGGGTACACCATTCCCTATCCACATTTTTTCAATATAAGGTACACCAATCCTTAGTTGAGGCACCATTTAGACAATCAGGGTACACCATTCCCAAAGAATCATATTTTTCCAAGGTACACCATTCCCGACCTTTTTATTGCTTTCAATAATGAAGTAGTTTAGAGTTTTTGTTACAAATAACTCACGAAATTATCCTAGTAAAAACTGGGGTAGAAGAATTCCATTCGTTTGTTTGTTTTGGTATCTGAGCAGGTTTTACCTCGAGGCACAGGGTTCGAGATGACCAAATATAAGAAGTCTCAATCCAGAATAAAAGAAAAGAAAAAAGGAGTGGATCCAAGATGCAGAAGCTGATGAAAAGATGTAGACTGCTCAAGACATGACTGAAGTCACGAGCATTGCATTTCCCGTTTTGATGATAAGAAGCCTTAGAAGAATGAACTAACAACTGCATCTAATAAGCATCAAGGCTCAGATCAAAGTCTGCATGAATAACCAATCAAGACTCAAGATCAAGTTTCAGAAGACTTATAGATAGGAATCTGGTAACTCACAGATGATAGACTTATTTAGTTTCTTTTGATTTTGATTTTGATGTAATAATAGGACAACGGACCGGAGCCTCGACGAAACCTCACTCTACCCCGCAAATCATCATTCCACCACTCTCCTTGAACTACACGCGACCTGATTCGCTTATAACCCGGGATATGCATACTGTCCAAAATCAGGGCTCGGTTGCACTCTTCTCTTTTATCTTCTTCCCTTTTTAAAAAATAATGGTTTGGTCAAATATTAGTCATATCGCTCATCTTTTATTTGCCTGAAAACTCTTCATGTTTTCAATCAAAGAGGGGCATGCTGTGAGCACCTAATTTCTGACCACATTTAGATTTTTACAACTTTTTAATATTTAAATATCTTTTACGTTTATTTTTTATATTTTAGCCTTTATTTCATTCTTTTTATTTACTAGGTTTGTTTAATAAAATTAAAAAATCACACAAAAGAGTCACATTTTTAGATATTCGTTGTGTTTTATTTGCAAAAGAAAAGAAAAGTTACAAAAAATATATTTTTCTTCTAATTTGTTTTAGACTAATAGTTTTATAACTTTTTTCTTAGTAGTTTCTTATATTTATTCTAGTTTAAAAATATTCGTGTAGTAATTTTAATTTTAGATTATTTTTAAAAGAAAAGACAAAAGAAGCAATGCAAAAATGTCACCTAGCCAAGATTCTTTCCTATCTTTTGGTAACAAACTCACATGTCACTTTCTTGACAATATCCTTTTAATTCACACACTCTACACTTTGGATTCTTTTTGCAAAAATCACATGTACATTCCCTTTGGATTCCCCCACATCACATTTTTTGGCACACTTTACTCACATGACCAGTTTTACTTGCTCCCCAAGAATTTCATCTTTACCTCTCCATATAATATACACACAAAACAAAAAAAAAAAGGGACGGAGGGAATAGAGATATAAAGAGGCGAGCAGAGGAGGATATTTCTCTAGGCAGCCAACGAAAAGGGGACCTTCTTCCTCATAAAAATACTAGATCTAGAGCTTAAGATCCACCATGAAAGAGACATGAGAGCTCATCTTTCCCATCTGAAAAAGCCATGCCAAACTTAGTGTTATGACCCAAAACCAACCCGTCGTGATGGCGCCTATCATAGTACTAGAAAAATCGACTACTCAGACATTTCAAATACTTTTAATCTTTGAAAGATACTAAAACAGTTTAATTAAAGGAAAAATCTCCTAAAACAGGATAGGAAATCATAACTCAATACATAAATCTTCCCAAAATCGGGGTGTCATTGAGTACATGAGCATCTACAAAATAACATAGTCTGGTACACTATCTAGAAAGTAAAACAGAATAAATAAACTAAAAGATAAGGGAGAAGAGTCAAGGTCTGCGAACGCCAAGCAGCTACCTCGATGATCGTCGGAGGTCTGGACTCTACAAATCACCAATCGTCGTGACTGGGAGCACCTGGATCTGCACATAAGGTGTAGGGTGTAGCATGAGTACAACCAACTCAATAAGTAACAAATCTAACATTTGGACTGAAAGTAGTGATGAATTCAAATATTACAACCCACTTTCAACATTTAACAGTAAAGAAAGTTACAGAAAATATGACAGTGATATCTCAGAAATTCATAGTCTACAAGTGAAGGTACAAGAATTTAGGCATGCTTTCCGATTTTACAACAAAACTTAACACATAACAGGGCAGGTCCATCCCAGGACAGATCTAGCCCGAATGCAAATAAACCAAGGCACATCCAACCCAAATGTAAATATCTGCTAGCATTGCGCTCGCTGTGGATGTGCAGACTCCGGAGGGGCTGATCCATCCCAAGCGCTATAATAAGCCAAATCCTGGCATGAATCAATAAAACATATTGCGGCGTTAGCCCGATCCCATGAATACCACTCACAATAAGCCCTCAGCCTTACTTAGTCAATATTTTTTCTAGTCTCTCGGTCTCACCAGAATTATGATAATCAGCCTAAACAATGATGATATGATGTATCAAATAAAGACAATAGAGACTGAGACATATTATGCAAATAATAATTGTGACTGAGTATAAATTGACAGATTAAGTAATTAATTCAACAGCAAAGAGCGACCATTGTGGGTCCCAATAGTACCAACACCAAGCCTAAGCAGGGTTTCTAACATGACTTACAACTCAATAGCTCCAACGCATGGTGAAAATACGGGTAACAACAAGATTATTTAACTATTTAGTTCCATGGAATCTACCAAGTCACAATTTTTACGGCACGCCTAGATACTCGTCACCTAGCACATGTGTCACCTCAACACCAATCACATAACATGGAATTCAGGGTTTGATACCCTCAAAACTAAGTTTAGAAAGGTTAGTTACCTCAAACCGTGCAAATCTCTACTCCAATACGCCCTTACCTCACGAAATGGCCTCTGAATGCCTCGAATCTAGCCACAAACAGTTCGATACAAGCAACACGAGTTAAAGAAATTAATGCCATAAGAAAATACTAATTTCTCAATCAAAAGTAAAAAATTCAACTCAAAACAGGCCCCTAGGCCCACGTCTCAGAATCCCATAAAAGTCACAAAATTCGGAAACTCATTCAACTATGAGTCCAACCATACCAAAATCCAACACCAAAATGATACCCAAATCCACAAATTTAAACTCTCCAAATCCATAACCTCAAACTCCCAAAATTACACCTAAAAATCACAAAATCTAGGTGGAAACTTTAATGGGGAAACATAATTATTGAATAAATTTAACCACAAGTGACTTACCTCAAAAATCCCTTTGAAATCCCTCTCATAAATTGCCTGAGCCTGAAATGTCCAAAATGATGAAAATCTCAAAACCCTTGAAATTAATTCTCTGCCCAGTGTTTTCGTACCTGCAACTCATTTAGTTGCACATGCGGTCTCGCTAGTGTGATAAATCTTCCGCATCTGCAGTTTTCCAAGACTCCACTACCTCCACTTCTGTGATCCCTCACGTGCAGGTGAGTGCCCGCACCTGCGGAAGTTCTTCCGCATTTGCGCTCCAGTGACCACTAATCAAATCCTGCTTCTGCGCTCCATTCGCCGCACGTGCGGCCATGCAGGTGCGGAATTTCCCTTGCACATGCGATCACTACGCACTCAACTCCAGGCCATATCTACGCTTTTCATGCTCGCACCTGCGATCACCACTCCGCATGTGCGATTGCACCAGAACTAACGAGCTTCAATAGCCTCTCAACTTCCAAACTTGATCCTTTAACCATCAGAACTCCACCCGAGGCCCCCGGGGACTCAACAAATTATACTAATAAATCCTAAAACACGATACGAACTTAGTCGAGCATTCAAATCACATCAAATAATTCTAAAATTACGAATCGCGCATCGATTCAAGTCTAATGAACTTTTGAACTTCTCACTTCTACATTCGATGCTGAAACCTATCAAATCACGTCCGATTGACCTCAAATTATTCACACAAGTTACAAATGATATAACGGACCTATTCCAACTCTCGGAACCCCAATCCGAGCCTGGTAACCACAAAGTCCACTCTCGGTCAAACTTCTAAATTTCCAACTTTTCCATTTCAAGCCTAATTCAACTACGGACCTCCAAATCACAATCCGGACACACTCCTAAGTCTAAAATCACCCAACAGAGCTAACAGAACTATCAAAACTCTATTCCGGATCCATTTACACATAAGTCAATATCCGGTCAACTATTTTAATTTAATCTTCCAACCTTGAGTGTCTCAACTCATTTCGGACCCGAACCAAACTACCCCGGTAAGTCACATAATAACATTAAGCAGGGAATGAGTAGTAAATGGGGGAACGGGGCTACAACTCTCAAAACGACGGACGGGTCGTTACACTTAGCCTTCAAAACATCTCAAAACACCATAAAATAACTCTGAAAATCAGCTTAAACCAGCCACCCAAGCTCCACCATTAGAAGCAGTCGTACAACCTCACCATTTCAGCTCAAAAATTCAGCAAGAACAGCCTCCAAACCAGCTTCAAAATGACTCAAAACCATCCCAAAAATCGGCTGAATCCACCCCAGAAGCAGTCCAAATTTCAGCCAAAATTACCCGGCAAAACAGCTCGTTCTCTCTCAGTTTCTTTTACCTTCGAGGTCGAGTTTCCGGCGAGTCAAGGTAGTCTAGTCTAATGCCATCGAGATTTCGTTTGTCTGTTTTGTTCATGGTTTGAGGTTCGTCGAGTTCTCCTGTTCGTTGGTTTCCAGTTGTAATCTTGTTGTTTGAAAGTCCTGTAACTCAATACCAAAGGAAACGTCCTTAAGCTCAACTGAAAGTTCAGTTCTCTTACTTTTTTATTCAATAATAAATATCAGGCTTCAACTATTTCTCTAGAATATTTAAATAAGTTTGGTAAATTCACTTTGTTTGGAATTTAGCTCGGGGATGTTTTGTTTGGATGAATTGATCTTATGGACTCAAATGAAGTAGGCTATGTGACAGTTTATTTTCCTTTATCACTATTTGATGAAATGCTTTATTAATCATGGTAGTTATTTGTTTTCTTATTTAAATGGAATAGTTGATGCTTAGATTATTTTTGACAGTTTGTTTATCTCGAATTCTTGTTGATATGCAAAGAGTTAAGTTCAGAAAATGTATCCAATATTTATTACTAATAAAAATAGAAACATTAGTAGACCTTAGCCGTAGTTTTTAGTGGCAATTTTGATCAAGTGACTTTAAAATTCTTAGTGCTACTCCTAAAACTAGAGTACATCACTTCTTTCACAATAATTAATTCCATATCCATATACTCTTGAGCCTTACGGTAATCTCAAATTAGCTTTAGGAAAATAACTCATGAACAATCACAGTTGCTTTAGGCACATTTATAAATAAATTATCATGGTTATGAGTATGGTTTTCGTAACATAACTATGATACGTAAATCCAAAATTCAAGTGCACGTTCGCGTGACTTGATTTTACAACTTCAAAGCAAACTCAACTTGTTTTAAACACAAAGCACAAGTGTAGTGGAACAAATTAGCTCTATCAAATATATGAGTGGAAAAAGTTAGAAAGTTTACACCAACTAAAGAACTTTCTTCTTTTTCAAAAAGTTTAGCTTCCAAAATATATAATCTCATTAGTAATCTCAAACGATTTCTCAAAATCTGATTTGATCGGTAAATCCAAATCAAACTCAAAAGATTCCATCTCACAATCAAACAAGAAAGAATCAAATGGCTTAAAGCTTGAAACTTTACCACTTAATTCACCTTCAAATAAACAATTATCACCAATTAAAGATCGGTAAATGGTCAAATATACCCCTGTACTTTCAAAAAAGATTTAAATATACCTTTCGTTATACTATGAATCCAAATATACCATTGTCGCTATACTTTGGGTTCAAATATACCCATCATTTAAACGGAGGGATACGTATTATCATCATGTTGGTCATTTCTAAATATCTCCTAATTAATTAAAAAGACACATACTCATACCCGAAATATTTGTAAAAATTGCTTTAAAAAAACTGAAAAAACCAAAAAATATTTTTTTTTTATAGAAACAAACAAAGCAAATTCAACAAAATATTTTTATTTTTTAAAAACTAATGCACCTGTAGTCCACTGCTTTAGGAAAGTCTTTTTATTTTTTATTTTTTAAAGTAAAATCTTTTTTTTTCAATTTTTACAAAAGTTTTTTTTTTTTTTGTAAAAACTTTAAAAAATGATTTTGTTTTAAAAACTGAAAAAAGACTTTCCTAAAGCAATTGACTACAGTTGCATTAGTTTTAAAAAAAAAACAAAAATATTTTGTTGGTTTTGTTTTTTCAGTTTTTACAAAAAATAGTTTTTTAGTTTTTTCAATTTTGTTTAAAGCAATATTTTTTGTAAAAAACTGGAAAAAAATATTTGTTTTAAAAACTGAAAAAAGACTTTCCTAAAGCAGTGGACTACAGGTGTATTAGTTTTAAAAAACGAAAATATTTTGTTGATTGTTTTTTTTCAGTTTTTATAAAAACATATTTTTCAGTTTTTTAAAGAATTTTTTACAAATATTTCGGGTGTGCGTATGTATCTTTTTAATTAATTAAGAGATATTTAGAATTGACCAACATGACGATGACATGTATCCATTCGTCTAAATGAGGGGTATATTTGAACCCAAAGTATATAGGTATGTGTATATTTGTACTCATAGTATAACGAAGGGTATATTTTAAACCTTTTTCGAAGGTACAGGGGTATATTTGACCATTTAACGATTAAAGAATGATCCTCAAAATAGTAAGCATGATCAATAGGAGTCAATGGATCAAACTCAACAAAATCACATAAATATGCAACCTTTACTATTTTCTCAGCCTCAATCAATGCTTCTACATAAGCAAATAGATCACTCAAACCATCGAAACATCTAGAATTCCTATCTAGTGTATCTTCACAACTCAAAAGAATCATTAGAGTCAATAAATGTACCCAAACTAACACTTGAAACATATTATACTCATCACAAGAAGAAAGGGTGTTAGGCTTAGCAATCATGCCTTGATGCTCTTCTAAAGATTCTATTTTACCTCCTTGAAGAAGGGAAGAATCTTCACTTTGGATTAGGGCGGATACGGTCACCTAACTTGGAGTCCTTTCTTGAAGAGTTACACTTGAATTTTTCTTCAAAGGATCTATACAATAAACCTAACAACTAGCAAGAAAAGCATTAGTCATGAAAGAATTATAAGAAGAATATTCCTCACTTGAACTCTCTTGTTTTCTCTCTTCTTTATTTTCATTCTTCTTTTCAATCTTTTCCCTTCCTTCTTTCTTGGCTTTCTCACTCAATTCTTGCATATGCCTATAATCTTCACTCACTTGAAATGGAGTCAAAGGAGTAAGGACTGGACTATCTTTTTACCATTTTCCTCAAAAGAATATTTATTGGTCCTTCCATCATGTAGAGAACCCATTTCATATTGCCATAGTCTCCCCAACAATAAATGACATGCTTGCATGGGCACCACATCACAAAGAATATCATCAACATACTTTTTAATTTTGAAGCTCACCAAGACTTGTCTAGTCACTTTAAGTTCACCACATTCATTAAGTCATTGGAGTTTATAAGGATGAGTATGTCTTTGAGTCTTCAATTTCAACTTGTCAACCATAGAAGCACTAGCAACATTAGCACAACTACCACCAGGCAAATTAGGAGTATCATATTCCCCTTCATCATCACATTTGGCTTCCTCTTCGTCACATAATTCTCTACTTTCTTCTATTTCATAGGCCTCCTCCATAAGAATTATAGTTCTTCTATTAGGATATTCACTCATTTTATGACCATAACCTTGACATTTAAAGCACCAATTAGAGTTAGTATTTTGTAAGTAAGGTTTAGAATTTCTACCTCTCTCCTTAGCCTCCACATTTGGTTTGTCTTTGTCATTTTACCACTTAGAGTCAACTTTTGACGTGTTTTCATTTGAAAAAGATTGCCAGGTTTTCTTGTTTTTGCTCCATAAAGTGTTGTAGCTTTTGGATTTTCTCTCATTGGGTTTATTCTCTTCTTGAAGTTTATTTTCAACCTTGATAGCCCGTTGGATTGCCTCATGTATAGTAACAAATTTGTGCAAAGTCATATGGCTAGAGATTTCACGCTTAAGCCCCGTCAAAAATATAAAAATCATGAGTCTTCCATTATCATCAAGATTGGCTCTAACCATAGTGGTCTCCAAATCTTCAAAGTAAGCCTCCACATTATTGTTTCCTTGTTTCATGTTGTAAAATTTGGTGAGCAAGTCATTTACATACTCTTTGGGCACAAATGTTGCTCCCATAACCACTCTAAGAAACCCTCAAGAATCAATAGCAATATCTCCATTTCTATTTATATATCGTTTCTCTTTCTCCCCCAAGAAGAAGCATAACCAACAAGTTTAGAAATGGCATGCTTGAACTTGTTTGTATTGGATACATTGTTAATCTCAAACATCTTTTCCATTTGTATTTCTCATTCTAAATATTCCTCGGAGTCACTACTTCCCTTGAAAGTAGGAAGTGAAGTCTTGATGCTGTTAATACCCTGGTCTTCTTCATCTACCCACCTTCTACTAAGCCTGGCAAGTGGGCCGGTCCAGGCCCGGGACCGCGGGCCAGGACCGTTTGATCTGGTTTTAGCGGGTCTGATCCGGTCTTGTGGGCCGGTCCTATGATTTGGGCCCGTCAGGCCCCGGGACCGTTTGGCCCGCCAGGACCTGGGATCGACCCGGTCCCTTAGCGGGCCAAACGGTGCCGTTGGCTATTTATGAAATAGCCATTTAACCCCTCAACTTTGTTTTAATCCCAAACTTTTTATAATTACACTTTTTCCCTATTTTCAACTATAAATACCCCATCATTATTTCACTTTTTCTTACAAAATCATCAATCTATCACAATCTCTCTCTAATTTACTTCTATAATTGCTACTATTGCTTACTTTATTGTTACAATTTGTGAAACAATTGTGAAGTTGGTGAATTGAATTCTTCAACGATAATCAATTTCCAACAAGTTGTTCGTCAATTCGGTAAACTCGTTCCAACTCTTAAGTTTCAATATTATAATTTTGTTTGTTTTATTTACTTTGCTTGATTAATTAAGATGGCTTATTCCTTAAAAAATATGTTTAGTAAAAATAAGGAAAAATCGAAGAGTGGTGAATCTAGTGGCCAATCTGTTCCTCCTCCACTTCCCCTGGCTCCCCGACCAAACCTGTTACCCGTCCTACACCTCATATTCTTGATAGCGATAATAGTTTATTACAATTTATCGAGAGTCAATTTTTCCATAATATTGCACCCGGTGAACAATTAAACCATGAATATATGAATGCTCTTTATGGTAATCCAACTATTGATGAAATGGTGATGAAGAAATAGATTTTGATGAAATGCAACCGGATGACGATACACCCACTAGTCCTGCTCCTGAAGTTAACCCAACTAATAATAATCCAGATGATCCCCCATCTGACCCTCCTATTAGTGCCCCTACTTTTTCTAGACAACCTTCTAAACGGGCAGAAACATCTCTTGTTTGGCAATTGTTTACTCAACTAAGAGAAAAAAATAGGGCTAAGTGTAAAACTTGTGGCAAAGAGTTAGTTTTTCAATATGTTAGAAGTCGGGGGGGACGGAAACGGGGAGGGACGGGAAGTTTGACTAGACATATATTGCTACACCTTCAAGATAAAGCTAGATATTTTTGTATGAAAACTTTGGCTGAGGGGACAAGTGCACCTAGTCAGGCTGACCTTAGTACCGGGTCAAATCAATTTCAACCGGGAATTAACACTGTTACCGGTGGTATTTTATATTATGATCGAAAAAAAAATCGGGAAGAATTGGCAAAAATGGTTACTGTTATGTGCTTATCCTATAGTTTTCCTTCTAACCCCCACTTTGTGCATTATATTAGAAAAGTTTATAATCCTACTTATAAAGGTTTTCCCCGCACAACCATAAAGAGTGATATTTATAAATATAAACATGAATATGAACAATATTTGCGTTATTTATTTACTCATATAAATTGTCGTCTTGCTATTACAACTGATATTGGTAGAAGTGGTAATGACTGTGATTACCTTACTGTTACCAGTCATTGGATTGATGAGCATTGGATAATGCAAAAGCGCATTATTGCTTATAGAATAATTAATTCACGTCACACAATTTTCATGTTAGATGTATTTGTCATATTTACCATTTAATTGTGGGTGATGGTATGCGAATTTTAAATGTTGAACTCGGTGATTATAGAGCGTCTATGAGGGAGAGCTTGGAAAAATCAGTACTTTTCAGAGATTGGATCCGTTCGGAAAGAAGAAATTTTGGACTTGCTGAATCACAACTAGAGGTAGACGAAGCTTACGTAGAAATGCTAGCTAAACTTGCGGAAGATGATGCTTCACCTGGAAGCGGTGATGACCAAGCTTCATTTCCGCCACCACCAACGGAAATTCCTCCGGACCTTGAAGGATTTATGAAATTTGTAAGAGATACCATGTAAATTAATATGTAACTTGTATTTTGGCACATCTTGATTAGTTTCTTTTTCTTCTCAATGGTGGTATTAGCACCTTGTTGTGCTCATTCCATAGGGGGAGGAAGACTAAGAAAGATATTGCCATGATTTTTAATGCTATAATAAAAATATAACGCATTGATTTGAATATCTCTTTACAATATTTTTGTCTTTTTATATATCTTAAGCTATACATATAGTATAATATAGTATAGTATAGTATAGTATAGATATATAAGCTATATTCGATATACATATATATATATAAGCTTATATATATACTATATATACATCTTAAGATATACTATATATACAACTTAAGATATATAAGCTATATTCGATATACATATATATATATATATATATATATATATATATATATATATATATATATAAGCTTATATATATACTATACTATACTATATATACATCTTAAGATATACTATATATACATAGTATACTAGATATACTAGATATATATATAGTATAGTATAGTAGATATACATGTATATATAGTATATCTTAAGATGTATACTATCGAATATGGCTTATATACTATGTATATATAGTATAGTATAGTATATATATAGTATACTATAGTATATATATATAGTATACTATAGTATATATATATATATATATATATATATATATATATATATATACTATAATATACTATATATATACTATAATATATATACATAGTTTATAAGTCATATTCGATAGTATACATCTTAAGATATACTATATATACATCTTACTATATATATATATAGCTTATATATCTTAAGATGTATATATAGTATATTTTAAGATGTATACTATGTATATATAATATAGTATATATATATTTTAAGATGTATATATAGTATATAAATCGAATATAGTTTATATATCTTTATAGCTTATATATCTTTATTACTATTTTTTTTATCTAACTTCTATTAAAAAAAATTAAAAATAGAAAGTTTCTGTTGGGCCCGAGACCGGCCCACTTAACCCGGGACCGTTAGTTCGTGGTCCCGATCCCAAGCCGGTTCCAGCAATAAGCCCGCGAAGCCCGGGACCGTTTAGGACCGGACCGCATAGGACCGACCCACTTAGGATCGGGCCCGCAAAACCCACTTAGGACGGGGCCCGGCCCACTTGCTAGCCTTACCTTCTACCATGTTCTTCATTACCAACATTTTCCTCATAAGCATCATTCAAGTTTATACCTTGATAATTCCTACCATGCCTTCCACCTCTCCCTCTAAAGCCTCCTTGTCCATTCCTTCTAGGTTGTACTCCAATCGGTTCGTCATATTGCTCATCATAGTCCAAATCATCATCAAAGTCATTTTGTGGTTGTTGTGACCTAAGAGGTTGTTGTTGATCCTCAACTCTTGCTTGTCTACCTTATGGAAGTGGACTTTGTCTTGGTAATTGATTGTTATCAACTTGTGGTTGATTGATTAGCCTTGCAATATATGGTGCGGTGGGAGTAGAATTATTTTGTGGTGTTGCACTAGTTCCCACTCCTTGGTTAGGATTAGGTGATAATCCTTGCCATTGGTTAAGACGGTTGTCGTGAGACTTGGCCATATGTTCCATGTTGTCAACTTTCATAATTAAAGCTTGTAAATCCTCCAAAATAGTCTCATTAGAGACTCCTTCCTTTGAAGTTGAAGTACCACCAATATTCAAAGACATAGTATCTACAAACAAAGAAAACAATTTTAAAAAATAAAAGGACCTCTCCAATTCACTCCCTTAGTGTATCCCTCAAAGATTGCACTCAAATTTTACCATTCGTTGTATAGGGTAAATATGTTTGTATTAAATGATTGCATAAGGAAGTCACACGTAGACCCGAATACAGAAGATAGTTGAATCTGAAGGCAACAATCCTGTGTATTACTGGAGAGAATAATACACATAAGGATAAAGTGAATGCCTGCCACCCGGTAGCATTTAATGATGAATATTCTACAGCGTTAAGTACACGGCTCGTTACAAAGAATATGACATTCACTGCATGTCGTTACATATTCTTCAATGGCCCTCATAATTGGCATTAAAGAGAAGCTTGACCCTAGAACCTTGTTCCCTAAGTGCGACCATAAATAGTAAGCTCTATTATCATTGTAAAGGACATGAATTTTCTAGCAAACATACACTATACTCTATTCAAAGCTCAATATAATTTATTTTCTTGTTTATTGATATCATTGTTGTTGTGCCTAGATGCCTTGCTCCTGGAATTGTTATTTATGCTATTTTATCTCTATCTCAAGGCTAAGTATTATATTTTCGTCTATTTCATCTATTATTTCAGGATCAAATTAATTCACTTTTCTATAAATCACGTATAAATTCAACAATACAGTTTTACGGGTAAATAGTTTGGTGCCCACCGTGGGGCTTAGACAGTTGTGTAACTAAGTTGGTCCTTGCCTCTTTTACTAACATATTTGATTATTTGTTCTTAGAAAAAAATCATAGAAAATGGCAGATAATGGTGTTAACAACACACACAACCTTGAGACCCAAGGAAATCAGCCTCAGCACGAGGATTCAATCAGCGATACCTGCAGTAAGGGGAATGAGGCCACACCACTCCATGGAAAGTGATACCCGCGTCATGTTAGAGAGGTGACTCCTGATGATGTTGAAGAAGAGCTTATCGTCGAAGCGGTAGAAGTCTTGCAGGAGCAATAAGAGACCATTTTAGGCCATCTCACACGGCAGGATAAGGTTATGACTAAGATGTAGAAGGTGTTATAGGGTGCTTCAAATAATGCGAGTGGACGAGGTCCAGTTCCTCCCGGTGCTACCACAAATCAAGCAACGCAAAGGGTCGACAACAATATCCAGAGGGGAAAGGTCGAATTTGATAGGGCCGAGGTAGTGGATCCGGTCACAACAACGAGAATGATCCCTTGAAAAATGAACTCATACTGTTTATGAGGAAAGTGAACACCTGCATAGACCAAATCCCGAGTGCACCACCGGTGCTGAAAGGGCGGACTCAAAGAAGTACATTTAATTGCCGTACAAACTAAGCACGACACCAGAATTGATCCTGAAGCAATTTAAAATGTCGGATATGCCGAAATATGATGGGACTTCAGATTCTCAGGAACATATCACCACTTCTACAATGGAGGTAAAGGGGAACGATTTAACGCCCCATGAGATTGAATCAGTGTTGCTGAAGAAATTCAGAGAGACTCTCATGAAGGGAGCCTTGACATAGTATTCGCTTTTGCTCGAGCATTCCATAGATTCTTTCGAGATGCTCGCGAACTGTTTCACTAAGGCCCATGTCGGGGCACGAAAGGCAGATATTTTGAGGATTGCAGAAGGAGAGTCCGAGTTTCTGTAGGAATTTGTAACCCGATTCCGGAAGGATATGATGTTGTTATCAGTCGTTCTGGATGAATGGACGACTGTAGCATTCACCAAAGGTTTGAATTCAAGGAGTTCTGATGCTTCAAAGAAGTTGAAATAAAGCTTTCTCAAGTTCCAAGCTAGAACTTGGGCGGATGTTCACAACCAGTATGTGTCAAAGATAAATATTGAGGATGATCAACTCGGTTTCCCGACGTCGGTTAAGGGTCATGAGAAAAATACAGAGAAATCAAAAGATGATTTCGACACAGATCGACAGTCTTATAGGAGCCGATTTTGCCCCTATAAATGGGCTGAAGAACACAGCAGAGGTTTTCGATAGGCAGATAGGCTTGTTACAGATAGAAGAACTGATAGCGGTCGGAGAAACATGTCATTACAAGACAAGGAAAAGTCAGGTTCTCGAGATTCTTGTTACCCCAGACTTTCATAATAAAACTTCAATGTCGGTGTAGTAGAGTTGATATCGGTTATGAGGAACATTAAAGAAGCACGGTTACCAAAGCCAATGAGATCTGATCCCAGCCATAGGGATCCCAATTTGTGGTTCAAATACCACGGGATAAACGGTCACCGGACTGGGGACTATCGGTATATGTGCAAAGAGGCGGCGACACTACTAAAAAATATCCATCTTAGGGAATTCCTAAGTGACCGGGCTAAAAATAATTATGATCGTAATCGTGACAACACGGAGCCCTCGAAAGTAGGAGAAGATTCCCCTCGTCTGACTATCAACATGATTTTTGGGGGAAACGAGATTAATGGGGTTACATTCTCGGCAGCAAGAAAAATAAAGGTGTCGGTAACCCACAACAAGAAGCTCCGGAAAGTCGCTGAAGACGACATCACTTTCACGGAGAAAGACACAGATGGATTATTGCTACCACACAATAATGCATTGGTAATATCTTTAAATGTATGAGATTTTAAAATTAAACGTGTTCTAGTGGATCTAGGGAGGTCGGCCAATATTATATAATGGGGGGTATTGGAATAAGCCAAGCTCACCGGAAGCATCATTCTGGCCACAAAACTTCTCGATGGGTTTAACTTAACAAGCGTGACAACCCGAAGAGAGATCCTGCTGGCCACAAATGCCGAAAGAGTGATGAAGATGACCCTTTTCAAAGTGATGGATGGTGATATGGGCTACAAATTTATCCCGGGAAGACAATGATTGCACAAGATGAAAATTGTGCCATCAACATATCACCAGTTACTAAAATTCCCAACTCCCGAGGGAATTAAACAAATAAGAGGTGACCAACTGGTGTCAATAGAGATGAATGCAATTTCGGTCTCCAGTAGCAAAGGGAAATAGCATGCGACATAGCAATCATAGGAACCTGCGCCTGCTCCCGAGTCAAGTGAAGTCAACTAAAGGGAAGATGCATATAAATCTTATCAGGTGCCAAGGTATTTCCAGGTACCAGAAGAGACGGACGCAACAAAATCCACAGTGTTAGAGCTTGAGCAAGTTGCATTATTTGAAATAATGTTGGAGAGGAAATTACACTTGGGGACAGGACTACACCCCGAGCTCAGGTCTGGGTTTATTTAATTTCTTAAATTTAACGTCGATTGTTTTGCATGGTCGCATGTGGATATGACAGATATCCCACCGGAAGTGGACGTACACAAGCTAAGCTTGATCCCAGCATTCCTCCGGTAAGACAGAAAAAATGTCATATTGTCGAGGCTAGAAACAAATTCGTGAGAGAAGAGGTAACTCTCCTACTTGATATCGGTTCAATCTGAGAGATAAAGTATCCAAACTGGCTAGCTAACATAGTGATAGTTCTAAATAAGAATAATCAATTTCTCATGTACGTAAACTATAAGGACTTGAATAAGGCGTGCCCAAAGGACTCGTTCTCATTGCCAAACAATGATCAAATGATTGATGCAATGGTCGGGCATGAGTTAATGAGTTTTCTCGATGCTTACTCCGGGAACAACCAAATTAAGATGAACCCGGAGGATCAGAAAAAAACTTCGTTAATAATGAATTTCGGCACATATTACTATAATGTGATGCCCTTCGGGCTAACGAATGCCAAAGCCACATATTATCGGCTCGTAAACAAAATGTTTGAAAAACAAATAGGAAAAACCATGGAAGTTTATATATACGATATGCTTGTTAAGTCTTTGAATGCAGGTGATCATCTTAAACATTTGCAAGAAACTTTTGACATCATAAGGAAGCATAACATGAAGCTTAACCCCGAGAAGTGTGCGTTTGGGGTCAGCTCCGGTAAGTTTCTGGGATTCCTGGTATCACAAATGGGGATTGAGGTTAACCCTAATAAAATCAAAGTCATCGAAGACATGGGACCAGCTATCAAGCGTAAAAGAGGTTCAAAGGCTCACGGGGAGATTGGCAGCTTTGAGAAGGTTCATTTCCCAATCTTCAGAGAAATGCCATCACTTCTTCTCGTTACTCAAGAAGAAGAAGAAAAACTTCGAGTAGACCCCGGGATGTCAACAGGATTTGAGGGATTTGAAAAGGTACTTGTCTATCCCTCCATTATTATCGAAGTCAGAGGAAGGCGAAAAATTGTTAATCTACCTAGCAGTCTATGAGGTAGTGGTAAGTGCCGTTTTAGTCCGTGAGGATGAAGGTACGCAATCTCTCATTTATTACGTTAGTAGTATTTTGACGGGAGCAGAAACTCGCTATCCACATTTGGAGAAGTTGACCTTAGCCTCGTAGTCATTGCTCGGAAGCTTAGGAATTATTTTCAATATCACCCGATAGCTGTGGTGACCACCTTTCCCCGGTAGAATATCCTTCATAAACTCGAAATTTTGGGTAGGCTGGCCAAATGGGTCGTCGAAATGAGTGAATTTGACATAGAATATAAACCTAGGACTGCAATTAAGTTACAGGTTTTGGTCGACTTTGTGGCCGATTTCAGTCTGGGATTGTTACCTTTGGCAACCAAAGAATCAGTGTTGGTGTTAGAATCGACATCAAGAGTTTGGACCCTATTTATGGATGGAGCTTCCAACGTTAATGGGTCTAGGCTCGGTATAATATTAACCACGCCTTCGGGAGAAACCCTAAGGCAGTCCATAAGAACGGTTCCTCTGACTAACAATGAAGCAGAGTATGATTGCAGGACTCGAACTGGCCCGCAGACTAGATTTCGAGGTCATAGATATCAAATGTGACTCCCAACTGGTGGTAAATCAGGTCTACGAGATCTTTGAATCCAAAGAGGAACGCATGTAGAAATACGTAGTGAAGGTTCAGGCTTTGCTTACTCGATTCCGGGAGTGGTCAATTACGCATATCCTGAGGGAAGAAAATGCAGAAGCGGACGCATTAGCTAACCTTGGCTCATCAATGAAAATGAAGGGATCGGACCCCGATACGGTCGTACAACTTATGCACTCGGTTCTGGACGTATATAACTACTATGAGGTAAACGTGACTAATTTGGTTTAGGACTGGAGGAATGAGATCATTGATTACCTCAAGCACGGAAAGTTGCCTGAAGATCCCAAGTCATCCCGGGTGCTACACATTAAGGCAGCGAGATATAGTTTCAAAGGAGGTCAATTGTATAAGAAATCTTTCCAAGGCCCGCTGGCCCGATGTTTAGGAGCCTCTGAAGCTAATTATGTTATGCTAGAAGTCCATGAAGGGATTTGTGGAAATCATTCGGGAGCAGATTTCTTATTGCTAAAATTGGCAAGGGCAGGATACTATTGGCCCCGAATGGAACAAGACGCCAAAGCTTTTGTTCAAAATGAGATAAGTGCAAACGTTACGCATCGTTGGTACATTAACCAGCAGAACCATTGCACTCAGTTTTGTCTAAAATGGTTGTTCATGAAGCGGGGAATGGATATCATCGGACCACTGCCACCGGCCCCTAATAAGGTAATGTTTCTTTTGATTTTAACTGACTATTTTTCTAAGTGGGTTGAATTAGGTCCTTATCAAAAGATCGGCGAACGTGAAGTGGCAGATTGTTTATGTGAGAACATAATTTGCAGATTTTGGATACCAAAAGAGATAGCCTGCGACAACGGGCCACAATCTATAGGCGTAAAGGTCATGAAGTTCCTTGAAGACTTGATAATCACAAGGATCACTTCTTCGCCTTATCATCTTAGCACAAATGGTCAAGCGGAATCAACGAACAAAGTGATTATACAAAATCTCAAAAATAGATTGGAAGTAGCTAAAGGCAAATCACCCGAGGAACTACCTGGAGTACTATGAACGTACTGAACAATGGCCAATTCGAGCACAGGAGAGGCTCCTTTCTCCCTTGTGTACGGATCAGAAGCCTTGATCCCGATAGAAGTAGGGAAGCCTACCTTAAGATACTTCCAGGCAAATGAAGAAGCAAACAATGAAGCAATGTTGGTCAATTTGAAGTTGCTCGATGAACGCAGGGACTTGGCACATATAAGGATGACACCTCAAAAGCAGAGAATAGAAAGATATTACAATCGATGAACCAACCTCCATTATTTTAAAGTGGGAGACTTGGTTTTAAGAAAAGTAACTCAAAACACATGGGAACTCAATGCAAGGAAGCTAGGTCCAATATGAGAAGGCGCATACCGGGTTTCAGCTGTCACCGGGAAAGGATCATCCGAGTTGGAGAATCAAGATGGAGAAAAGTCGTCAAGCAACTAGAATATGGTAATGAAAGTATGTGTTGAACTCTTTTTCTCTTCAACCAGTTTTTGTCCCAATTGGGTTTTTCTGGCAAGGTTTTTAATGAGGCATCAACGGAAAGCATACTATGAAGGAAGTTTCAACAACAGCAATAAGACCTTTTAATAACAAGGCACACAAGCGAAGAACCACTCCGGAGCCGTTAGATAATCTTTTGTTCGGTAGCAAAGTTCTCACCAGGAAGTTAGGTTTGCTATCAAGCAAAGGTAACCCGACCGTTCATAAGTGCAAGCCACTAGGGGATTGTTAGATAGTCTTTGGCTAGATAGCATAAATTCCTAAAGGGAAGTGAAGTTTGTTACCGAACTGAAGATTATCTAGCAATTCATTAGTGGAATCCTCAAAGGTGTTAAACTTCCAGTGTTCCAATTCGCATTCTTCGTACTCGAACACTAGGGGAATGATATGAGGATACGGCAACAATAACTGCTACTTCGATCGGAATACGAAGCATAGTTATATCATCGAGAAAAGGGACTGCGCGACCAACCCTGTAGAAATAAGTTGTACAAGTTAGTCACAAGAATTAAAAATTTATTTTTAGCACAATGAATGCTTATGTACCTTTTGAAAATGGAAGGAATAAAGTAAAATCCTTTTATTTGTATCTTGTTTCTTGTCTGAACGATGAACTGATTTTGTCATTTGAAAGTGCTGTAATGAACAGGAGAA
Organism: Nicotiana tomentosiformis; assembly: GCF_000390325.3. NCBI lineage: Eukaryota > Viridiplantae > Streptophyta > Magnoliopsida > Solanales > Solanaceae > Nicotiana > Nicotiana tomentosiformis. The sequence goes on along the minus strand of NC_090820.1, from coordinate 27,570,934 downwards.
GTCCTCTTTAAGAGCACAGTAAACATAAGAGGTCCCTCTCTTATGAATACCCTCACGATAAAGGGTTGATTTAAGAGGAACTTATGCCCGAAATCCAAACGCTTTCGGAGGAAAATACACCCAAAGCCTTGCATAATCAGATACAAATAGTAAAACTTGTACAAATCACTTAAACGAAAAAGGATGCAAAGATTAAACTTGCATAAATGTTTAAATGAAAGTACGTAGAAAAGAAAACTCATGCAATACTTGAGCAAAATGTGTTTTTATTTACAAAGCTAAGTTGTTGCATCTCCGGAACCCGGAGGAAGAAAATAATCTATGCCCCCAGGAGAAGTGGGTAGATCCACCGCCGGCTCGATGTCTTTGCCTTCATCATTTTGACCTTTAACATCATCGCCTACCAGTTCATCTTCAGTTCCCGAGAATTCATAGCCAGAACAAGAAGAATCAGAAGCAACTGGCCTGGCCTAAAGACCATTTTTTGCAGTTGACTCCAGCTCACGGGCTTTAGCCAATTCGGCATCAAAGTCAATGACACCCTCTTTAGTCTCTTCCGAGGTTTTTATCCTCATGTTGTACATAACATATGTTTTTTCAACAATGAGGGAATTTGCTCGGCGCTTGAGTTCTTCTTTAAATTGGTCAACCTCGGCAGAAAGCTTTTCCCAGGCGAATCTAGCGGACCGGAGGCTAACATCGAGATCACGGACAATAGAGCTGAAAAGTCTATTATGCTCAATTGTCCTCTTATACTTCTCCTCCAATTGGCCATATTTCACCTCGGCAGCAACAAGCTCTTCAGTTTTGGAGTTCAAGGCCACTTCCAAATTATTTAATCTTTCAGCGGAAGCAGCCTCACGATCAGATGCAGCAAGAACGACACTATAGACTTCAGCCCATTTGGCCCTAGCCTCTTCAAATTGAACCCACATCGGGGCGATCTCTTGGCTAAGGGTCTCTACTTCTTGCTCACTTTGCCGTAACTGAGCCTCCAGCACAATAGCCTCAGCAGCTTTAGCTTCCAGTTCTGAGAAGCGAGTAGCAGTTTGGCCCCGCTCGGCCAAAAGTTGATCCCGCTCGGAGGTAAGTTCCTCCTTATCTCAAATCAATCTTTTGAGGCCCGAATAAGCAATAAAATTAGCCTGGGAAACAAAAATGGCAAACTTAAAATACTACTACATCAAAGATAGAAGAGATAATGAAGGAAATGAAGAATATACCACTGCGGAGTTGTGCATGGCATTGTTCAACAAACACCCTCCCGAGAGAGCTTATGTCTTTTCCCTAACTTTTTCTGAAACCAAAGGCTTCAAATAGTTAGCAAGTTCCACCAGTCGGGATAGCAGATTGCATCCAGTGGAGACCGAGAGAATAATGCTCCTACTTCTTTGCGGATCTTCTAAGGCGGTAGCGTAATTTTGACCCAAGTTCCCATGAATTGGGGACTGGGGGAGCGGAACATCTAGTGGTGTTCACGCTTGCTGAAATTTATCATTTCCCCGTGAAAGATATTGGGGGAATAGAGGTTCAACACTCGAGCTAAGGATACATATTCTCCCGTATTCAGGCACAGGCACCGAAGACAAACGATTGTCCTCCACACGGAAGGACTTTCCTGTGCCAAGCATACCTGATAGCGGAGGCAGAACTTCATAATGATGGAGTTAAGCTCTCCACTCAAATAAACCACTCCCAAAGTGATGGGATACATGTAAAAATATGTAAAACCCTTCTTGGGTAAGTTATCCTCTTCGTGAGGTGGAGCGATAATATCCAAATTTTGACAGTGGCAGTCTTCCTTCATAACAGGGATACTAGAAAAACGGATAAAAGAAGGGTATATGCTAACAACCCACGTACGAGGGTGAGCAGAAGGATACTTCTCTTCAAAATGTTTGGTAGTAATCAGATTCTTTAGGATGATGGTACTCACCATAGGGAGAACAACATCATTAGTTTTACCTTTTTTATTTGAAGAACTAGTGTTTCTTGAAGAAGAGGCCATTTTTTATCAGAAAGGGGATTTTCTCTCAAAGAAGAAAGCTAAAGAAAGGTTAAAGACGAAGCGTGAGTTAAGTAAAGAAAGTTTGAAAAAAATTAGAGTATTATGAAGTGAAAATGAAGGAGATTGATGTGTGTGAGTAAAGGTATATACGGCTAAATTCGTGACCATAATTACCTCGATAACCGTCAAAAGTGATGCTAAACCGTAGGATGACACGTGTTTGGGGCACTAAATATGGAGAGACATGCGTCTAATCATCCCTCAAAAACTTTTGGGGGGGGGGGGATCAGTGAATTTCCAGCCAAAGAGGATGTTTCTACCAACTTCCCGGTGACACAAAGTTATGCCACCGGAAAGTAGGGGGACTATCTGTATAGGGTAAAATATGTTTATATAAAATGATCGCATAAGGAAGTGACACGTGGAGCCGAACACATTAGATAGTTGAATCTGAAGGCAACAATCCTGTCTGTTACCAGAGAGAATGATACTTATAAGGATGAAGTAAATGACTATCACCCGGTAACATTTAATGAGGAATATTCTACAGCATTAAGTATACAGCCCGTTACAATGAATATGACATTCACTACCTGCCGTTACACATTCTTCAATAACCCTCATAATTGACATTAAAGAGAGGCTTGATCCTAGGACCTTGTTCCCTAGGTGCAACTATAAATATTGAGCTCCATCATTGTAACAGATACGATTTTTCTGGCAAACATACGCTATACTCTATTCAAAACTCAATATAATTTTATCTTCTCGTTTATTGATATCATTGATGTTGTGCCCGGAAGCCTTGTTCCCAGAATTATTATTTCTACTATTGTTTCTCCATTTCAAGGCTAAGTATTACATTTTCGTCTAATTCATCTATTATTTCAGTATCAAATTAATTCACTTATTTATAAACTACATATAAATTTAACTGTACTATTTTTTGAGTAAACACTAATTTATCACTCTTGTGCACTTTGCTTTTAGGCACACACTCTAAGAATCTCAACACTAAAGCTTTTTTCTTCCCTGTTGGATGAATATCCAAAGTTGATATCAAATTCAATCAAGGTACTTTCAAGTGGACTTTCCAACTATGGGACAATAATTGAGTTTATGTGACTCAACAAAGAAGCTAAAATTACTAAAGGACAATGAAAACAAGAAATTAACAAACAAATTAAAGAAAAAAAGTACAAATAAAATTAGCACGAAGTAAAAGAAAGCACATAAAAAACTAGTTTATAACTAAATATGAACTAATACTTAAAGTAAACTAGTAAACTAGCTAGAATAAATAGGAAATGAGATGAAAAATAAACTGAAGAAAGGCTATATTTGAATTTGGGCAGAAAAGTGGTTACTGGCGCAAGGTAGTCAATGGTACAAAATGGACAAATTTGAGCTATTTCTGCAAAAATCTAAAATTCCAGCAATCTTCTTCAAGTTTTTCATTTTTCAATTTCAAATCCAATTAATCAAAAACATCTCAAATCTTCGCCGAACCTCACCAAATTTGAGATACAAGTTCCCCACAACTCTATGAACAAACCCCAATAATCAATTTCTTCAAATCACCACAAAAATTTGAAACTCATTTTCATGTTTCTTCTTCCAAACTTCAAGCACTAACAATTTCTACCATGATTTGGAGCCTTGTTTAGTTCATCTTTCAGCTAGGAAAAAACAATAATTTTCGCTCGCCAATCCAAACCAATCGATTTCACGCAGCCACAAGCAGAAATTTTCGAGAATTTCAGCCGCTCTTTTTATTTTTTTTATATAAAATTTCAGATTCGGATCCTTCGAGGTCCAGCCATGGGAGGTTTCGAAATATCGTCTCCAAACTCTAGTAACTCGATTCGCTTCTTAGCTAAACAACAAGCTCAAATAGATTTTCAAGCGACAAATGACTCACGCTATTATGCTTCAAATCCATTTTCCCACTTCTTAATTTTTTATTTGTTTTTGGAATTTTTCATATAAAAATCAGTGCAAATAATCAAGGAATTTGTTCAATCAAATCTTTGCGTTCCCCCAAGCCTTTCCGTTCGCGACCCAGTGGACGCGTTCGCATATAAGAATATGACCCCCTTCCCCAGGCCCCTTAACTTATTGCGTTCACGAGTCTTTCTACGCGTTCACGTAAGGTAGCTCCCCTCAAGCCTTCGCGTTCGCGACCTAGTGGGCGTGTTCGCATAGAAGAACATGACCCCCTACCCCAGGTCCCTTAACCTATCGCGTTCGCGAGTCTTTCTACGCGTTCGCATAAGGAAGCTCCCCCCAAGCCTTCGCGTTCGTGACCCAGTGGACGCGTTCGCGTAGAAGAACATGACCCCCTCCCATAGGTCCCTTAACCAATTGTGTTCGCTGGAACCTGATCGCATTCGCGAAAGGTACCACCCCTAATGCTTCGTGTTCGTAACCAGTCCTTCGCGTTCGCGAAGAAGAAATTACCTCCCAACCTAGTTTACACTTCGCGATCGCGAAACACAAAATACCTACGCACCAGCAACAACAAAACAACAGAAATTCTAAGTCCGAAACATCCCATAGCCTATCCAAAACTCACCCGAGCCCTCAAGGCTCCAAACCAAACATGCACACAAGTCTAAAGATATCATATGGACTTGATCGTGTGATCAAAATGCCAAAATAACACCTAAAACTACGGATTTAACATCAAGATCAATTAAATTCTCAAGAACACTTAAAGTTACTATTTTCTCAACCGATGTTCTGAATCATGTCATATAAACTCTGTTTCTCTCCAAATTTCACAGACAGGGTTTAGATATTATAACGGACCTGTACTGGGCTCCGGAACTAAAATACAGGCCCGATACCATCCAAATCAAGAATTAAGTACATACTTTAAAACCATAGATTTTTCTCAAACTCAATTTTAGTCAAAAATTTATTTCTCGGGCTATGGATCCCGGAATTCGATTCCGGGCATACGCCCAGATCCCATAGTTTATTACGGACCCAGCGGGACCGTTAGAATACGGGTTTGGGTCCGTTTACTCAAAACGTTGACCAAAGTCAACTAAAAATCACTTTTACATTTCAAAAATTATTATTTCTTCTATTTTCCACGTAAAGGCTTTCCGGAATTACGCCCGGACTGTGCACGCAAATCGAGTGGGATAATTATAAGATTTTTAAGGCTAACGAGCATGGAATAAAGTCCTAGAACACAAGATGACCCCTTGGGTCATCACAATCTCCACCTCTAAAACAAACGTCTATCCTCGAATGAACATAAAAAAGTACCTGAAATGGCAAACAAGTGGGGATATCTACTCCGCACGTCCGACTCAGACTCCCAAGTAGCTGTCTCAACGGGCTGACCTCTCCACTGCACTCGGATTGAACGATAACTATTCGACCTCTGCTGTCGAACCTACCGGTCTAGAATGGTTACCGACTCCTCTTCATAAGTCAAATCCTTGTCCAACTGGACAGAGCTGAAATCTAACACGTGGGACGGGTCACCATAATACTTACGGAGCATGGACACATGAAATAATGGATGAACTGATGATAACACTAGAGGCAACGCAAGTCTATAAGCCACATCCCCCACTCTCTCGAGAATCTCAAATGGCCCGATATACCTAGGGCTCAACTTGCCCTTCTTCATTATACCCTTCATGGGCGATACCCGAAGCAATACTCACCCCCCGACCATGAATACCACATCACGAACTCTGCGGTCGGCATAACTCTGTTGCCCGGACTGAGCTATACGAAGTCGATCCTATATAATCTTGAACTTGTCCAAGGCCTCCTGTACTAAATCTGTACCCAACAACCGAGCCTCCTCCGACTCAAACCACCCAACTGGCGACCTACACCGTCTACCATATAATGCCTCATAGGGAGCCATTTGAATGCTCGACTGGTAGCTATTGTTGTAGGCGAACTCTGCAAGGGGCAAGAACTGATCCCACGATCCTTCGAAGTCTATAACACATGCGCGAAGCATATCCTCCAAGATTTGAATAGTGCGCTCGCACTGCCCGTCCATCTGAGGATGGAATGCTATGCTCAACTTAACTCGCATACCCCACTCACGCTGTACTGCCTTCCAGAAGTGCGAGGTGAACTACGTACCTAGGTCAGAAATGATAGACACAGTCACACCGTGAAGTCGGACGATCTCACGATTGTAAATCTCTTCCAACTGCTCCGAAGAATAGGTAACTGCCACAGGAATGAAATACGCTGACTTGGTTAGCCTGTCCACAATGACCCAAACTGCATCGAACTTCCTCTGAGTCCGGGGGAGTCCAACAACAAAGTCCATAGTGATACGCTCCCACTTCCACTCAGGAATCTCTATCTTCTGAAGCAACCCACCAGATCTCTGATGCTCACACTTTACCTGCTGGCAATTTAGACACCGAGATACATATGCAACTATGTCTTTCTTCATCCTCCTCTACCAATAATGCTGCCGCAAGTCCTGATATATCTTGGCGGCGCCCGGATAAATAGAATACCAAGTACTGTGGGCCTCCTCAAGAATCAACTCACGAAGTCCATCCAAATTAGGCACACAAATACGACCTTGCATCCTCAATACTCCATCATCTCCAACAGTAACCTGCTTGGCACCACCGTACCGCTCTATGTCTCTAAGGACAAGTAAATGAAGATCGTCATCCTGCCAATCTTTGATGCGCTCAAACAAAGAAGATAGAGCAAATGTACAAGCTAGAACATGGCTGGGCTCAAAACACCCAACCTCACGAACTGGTTGGCCAGGGCCTGAACATCCAATTCAAGCGGTTTCTCATCAATTGGAATATAAGCAAGGCTAGCCATACTAGCTGACTTTCTACTCAAAGCATTGGCCACCACATTGGCCTTCCCGGGATAATACAATATGGTGATATCATAGTCTTTCAATAGCTCCAACCATCTCCTCTGCCTCAAATTGAGATCCTTCTGCTTGAACAGATACTGAAGGCTGTGATGATCCATGAAAACCTCACACAACACGCCATAAAGATAGTGCATCCAAATCTTCAGCGCGTGAACAATGGCTGCCAACTCTAAGTCATGGACATGGTAATTCTTCTCATGAACCTTTAATTGACGAGACACACAGGAAATCACCCTGCCCTCCTGCATCAATACTGCTCATGACCCTAATGGTAATACCAATACCGGTGCTGAAGTCAAGGCTGCCTTGAGCTTCTAAAATCTCGCCTCACACTCGTCCGACCATCTGAATGGGGAACCCTTCTGGGTCAACCTAGTCATCAAGGCTGTTATAGATGAAAACCCCTCCACAAATTGATGGTAATAACCGGCCAAACCCAAAAAACTCCTGATCTCTGTGGCTGAAGTGGGTCTAGGCCAGTTCTTGACTGCCTTAATCTTCTTAGGGTCAACCTAGTCATCAAGGCTGTTATAGATGAAAACCCCTCCAGAAATTGATGGTAATAACCGGCCAAACCCAAAAAACTCCTGATCTCTGTGGCTGAAGTGGGTCTAGGCCAGTTCTTGACTGCCTTAATCTTCTTAGGTTCAACCTGAATACCATCTACTGATATGACGTGACCTAAGAAATCAACTGAATCCAACCAAAACTCGCATTTCAAAAATTTAGCATACAACTAACTATCCCTCATAAGCTAGAGCACTATCCGGAGGTGCTGCTCATGCTCCTCCCGGCTACGGGAGTTTACCAAGATGTCATCAATAAACACAATCACAAATAAATCCAGGTAAGGCTTGAACACTCGGTTCATCAAGTCCATAAATGCTATTGGGGCATTGGTAAACCCAAAGGACATCACCAGAAACTCATAGTGCCCATACCACATCCAAAAAGCTGTCTTAGGGACATCAGATTCCCTAATCCTCAACTGACGGTAGCCAGATCTCAAATCAGTCTTTGAAAACACCTTGGCACCCTGAAGCTGATCAAATAAATCATCAATCCTCGGTAACAGATACTTGTTCTTGATAGTGACTTTGTTCAACTACCGATAATCTATACACATCCTCAAAGATCCATCCTTTTTCTTCCCGAACAAAACCGGCGCACCTCAGGGAAAGACACTAGGTCTAATGAAGCCCTTGCCAAGAAAATCCTGATGTTCCTTCAATTCTTTTAACTCTGGTGCCATCCGGTATGTCGGAATAAAAATGGGCTGAGTGCCCGGAACCAGATCAATGCAAAAGTCAATATCCCTGTCGGGTGGCATCCATGGCAACTCTCTAGGAAATACCTTAGGGAACTCACGAACAACAAGCACAGAATTCATAGAAGGAACCTCAACACTAGAATCACGAACATAAGCCAAATAGGACAAACACCCCTTCTCGACCATATGCCGAGCCTTCATATAAGAAATAACTCTGCTGGAAGAGTGGCCAGGAGTCCCTTTCCACTCTAATCGATGCAACCCCGGAAAGGCTAAGGTCACTGTCTTGGCGTGGCAGTCTAAAATAGCATGGTATGGTGACAACCAATCCATGCTTAATATAACATCGAAATCAACCATATCGAGGAGAAAAAGGTCTAAAATGGTCTCAAGACCACCAATAACGATCACACACTAGCGATACATACGATCTACAACAGTAGAATCCCATACGGGCGTGGACACATATACAGGGGAGCTCAAAGAATCATGGGGCACAACCAAATATGAAGCAAAGAAAGATGACACATAGGAGTAAGTAGACCCAGGATCAAATAGAACTGAAGCATCTCTACTGCAAACTGAAACAGTACATGTGATAACAGCATCTAAGGACTCAGCCTCAGGTATGGCTGGAAAGGCATAACATCGGGGTTGGGTCCCACCACCTTGAACCATGTCTCTGGGATGACCTCTGTCTGGAGGGCCTGCACCTCTAGTGGCCTGACCTCCACCTCTAACAATATGGCCCCTACCTCTGGCTCCCTGACCCCTAACTCTGGCTGGCTGGGCATGCGGTGCGACAGCTGGCGCCGGAACCATAGCACGAGGAATTTGGTACTGTGAACTGCTCGACGCGCGAGGGCAATATCTAGCAATATGCCTCGGGTCACCACAAGTATAACATGACCTTGGCTGCTGTGACTGCTAGTCGGCAAACTGACCCTGTCGACCTGAATGACCACTCTGAAAACTCTGAAGAGGAGGTGCACTGATAGGAGCTGGTTAGTTAGAATAATGCATATAAGGGCCACGACCACCTGGGGCACTGTGGGATGTCTGGAGTGCTGAATGAAATGGCCTGGAAGAATGGCCTCTACCATAAGTACCCCTGCCTCCAGATGAGGCACAACTGAATCCCCCAAAATGGCGAGGTCTTTTTTCTGACCCCTGACCTCCCAATTATAGAACCATCTCAACTCGCCTGACCACATTGGACGCATCCTGGAAAGAAAAATCGCTCCCCGTCTCCTTAGCCATCTGCAATCTGATAGGCTGAGAAAGACTCTCAATAAACCTCCTCACTCTATCTCTCTCTGTGGGGAGCAAAAGAATGGCATGGCGGGCCAAATTCACAAAACAAGTCTCATACTGAGTAACAGTCATGCTGCCCTGCTAGAGACGCTCGAACTGACAACGACACTCATCTCTAGTAGTGATAGGCAGAAACTTCTCCAAGAAGAGATGTGAGAACTGATCCAAAGTAAGAGCAAGCAACCCAGCTGGTTTAGTCAACAAATAATCCCTCCACCATTTCTTGGCGTAACCAGTCATCTGGAAAGTAGCAAAGTCGACCCCATTGGTCTCCAATATACCCATGTTCCGAAGAACCTCATGGCAGCTATCAAGGTACTCATGGGAATCCTCTGAAGGAGCACCACTAAAGTGAACTGGGAAGAGCTTTGTAAACCTGTCCAACCTCCACAAAGCCTCGGAGGACATAGCAGCCCCATCAACAGGCGGTGCTGCAACAACCGACTGAACTACCCCAACTGGATGGGCTTCTAGAGTCTGAAATTGGGGAGCCACCTACTCCGGAGTGTGGGTGGCAGGAGTCTGGGCTCCTCCTCCAGCCTGAGATACAGCTGGTGCCATGGGGATTGCGTCAGTATGGGCTACACTCTCCATAAAGCCCACTAATCGGACCAAGGCATCCTGAAGTACCGGGGTAGCAATAAACCCCTATGGGATCTGAGCTGGTCCTGCCGGAAAGGTCTGAATTGGAGCCTCCTCAACGAACTCTACCTGAGGCTCCACAGCTAGAGCTGCTGCTCGGGCCCTGGGCTGATCCCTTCCTCGGCCTCTACCCCTCGTAGGAGCTTCTGCTGGAGGATCCGACTATTGATCAACGGAAGAAGCGGTACATGTTCTCGCCATCTGCGAGAGAATAAGAATAGAAAAGTTCAATCAGTATTGGGATAACAAGAATAGCACGACAGAGTTGAATAAAAGTGAACTTGTTCCTAACTTTATAGCCCCTAGAAGATAAGTACAGACGTCTCTGTACCGATCCCCCAGACTCTACTAATCTTGTCCGTGAATTGTGAGACCTAAGCAACCTAGTGCTCTGATACCAACTTGTCACTACCCGAATTTCCACTGTCGGACCGTGATGGAGCCTAACGCTGCATTAGCTAGGCAAGCCAACATTAGAGGTTTGCAACATGAAAATCTTAAAATATATACAGATAATCACTACAACCTAACACATGGAAATAAAATAAGAAGTGAAATTTATATAATGATACTGCACAATTAATACTGATAGGTCTAACTACCCATGATTTGGTGTCACAACTCACAGACTACTACGATTAACAACAAATATTTGTCTGAAAGAAAGAGGTACAACTATTTATGAAGTAATAAAACAATAGATGAATATATATGAGGGGACTCCAGGAATCTGCGAACGCCGGCAGATCTACCTCGTGTCTTCTGCGCAAATGTCAGCTACCAACTCAGGATCAGCTCAAACCGACACTTGGATCTGCATAGAAAGTGCAGTGTGCAACATCAGTACAACCGACCCCATATACTAGTAAGTGTCGAGCCTAACCTCGGCGAAGTAGTGACTAGGCTAGGACAAGACACCCACATATAACATGAATAGTATAATCATGCCAATGGAAATAACAGTAAATAAATAAATAAAGCAAAAAATAATGGGAAGGGGACATACAATGGGGGATTTCAATATAAGGAGTGAGAATAATAAAAAGACAGAATTAAACAGTAATCTGTAAACAAATTAAGCAATTAAAACAGTAAGGAAAACTGCACGACATCACCCTTCGTTCTTTTACTCTCAACCTCACCAAATAATAAATAAAACTGCACGACATCACCCTTCGTGTTTTTACTCTCAACTTCACCAAATAATAAATAGAACGGCACGACATCACCCTTCGTGCATTAAACCTCTCATATTATGCACGGCATCACCCTTCGTGCTTTATCACTCATAAATCATGGCATGGCATTACCCTTCGTGCATTAACACTCACATATCATGGTATGGCATCACCCTTCGTGCTTTACACTCTTTCTCACAATATAAATAATGCATGCACAACATCACCCTTCGTGCTTTACACTCCTCCTCACAAATCACAGAATCAACAACAACGAATAAACATAAGTTTCACAAAGAAGCCAGTATTTTACCAATGTGTAATATCATAATGTAAACCTCAACCTTGAACCAATATTCAAAAATTACCAAATCTCGATGAAACAAGACATAAGTCACCCAACATTTCAAATAACAATGCTAAGCATGGATAGTAGGATTAAAGGCTACAAAATTTACAAAGAATGGGATTTCACTCGCATGCTATGACTCGACAGCAATGCATAGATGCTCGTCACCTCACCTATACATCGTATTTAACAACCAAACACGTAATAAATAAACACATATTACCTATTCCCTCAAGCCAAAGTTAAACACGACACTTACCTCGATTCGCAGGCCACTCACTGCTCAAGTACCATTTTTTTTTAGAATTCACCTCCAACCCACTCGTATCTAGTCACAAATAGCTTAATACTATCAATTATCGCTAAAGGAATCTACTTTAATAAATAATTACAGATTTCCCAAATTTTCCCAAAAACAAGTCAAAACCTGACCCCGGGCCCGCTAGGTCCAAACTCGAGGTTCGGACCAAAATCTGTTTACCCATTCACCCCCGAGCCCGAGTATGTAATTATTTCCGAAATCCGACCTCAAATCGAGGTCTAAATCCCCAATTTTCCTAAAATCCCTAATTTCTACCCTTAAAGAACAAGATTAAAGACTAGGAATTCAATAAATGATGATGGAAATTGAAGAAAACAAGTTAGAAAGTGCAAACCTAAGATTGGGTGTCGAAATCCTTCTTCAAAAATCGCCCTAGGTCGAGTTCTATGGAAGAAAATATGAAATTTTGAACAAATCCCGTTTTGAAGTCTATTTTAAAACACTGGACATACCTTCATCGCGTTTACGAGAGGCCTGTCGCGATCGCGATGCACAATGACCTAAGGCCTTCGCGTTTGCGAGTCTTTCTACGCGTTCGCGTAAGGCAGCTCCCCCCAAGCCTTTGCGTTCGCGACCCAGTGGACGCGTTCGCGTAGAAGAACATGACCCCCTCCCCCAAGTCCCTTAACCTATTGCGTTCGTGGTTCGCGGGAGACTGATCACGTTTGCAAAGGGTACCACCCCCAATGCTTCGCGTTCGCGATCAGTCCTTCGCGTTCGCAAAGAAGAAATTACCTCCCAACCTAGTTTACACTTTGCGATCGCGAAACACAAAATACCTGCGCACCAGCAACAACAAAACAACAAAAATTCTAAGTCCTAAACATCCCGTAGCCTATTCGAAACTCACTCGAGCCCTCGGGTCTCCAAACCAAACATGCACACATGTCTAAAAACATCATATGGACTTGCTCGTGCAATCAAAATACTAAAATAACACCTAAAATTACGGATTTAGCATCAAGATCAATGAAATTCTCAAGAACACTTAAAGTTACTATTTTCTCAACCGATGGTTTGAATCATGTCATATAAACTCTGTTTCTCACCAAATTTCACACACATGGTTTAGATATTATAACGGACCTGTACCGGGCTCCGGAACCAAAATACGGGCCCGATACCATCAAAATCAAGCATTAAGCACATACTTTAAAACCATAGATTTTTCTGAAATTCAATTTTAGTCAAAAATTTATTTCTCTGGCTATGAATCCCGGAATTCGATTCCAGGCATACGCCCAGATCCCACATTTTATTACGGACCCACCAGGACCGTCGAAATACGGGTCCGGGTCCATTTACTCAAAACGTTGACCAAAGTCAACTAAAAATCACTTTTAAATTTCAAAAATTATTATTTTTTCTATTTTTCACGTAAAGGCTTTCCGGAATTACGCCCGGACTGCGCACGCAAATCGAGTGAGATAATTATAAGATTTTTAAGGCTAACGAGCGTGGAATAAAGTCCTAGAATACAAGATGACCCCTTGGGTCATCACAAAGTTCGAGCTGAATTAGAAGTATAACTTATTGCTAAAAGAAAATTGCAAGTAAAATTGAATCCAACTTCAACAAGAATAGATAGTTAGAGTTGTTAATATGGGTTGGCCTAGCCCATCACACATGGGCTTTGGCATTTGACTGGCTGGGTTGAGGCGGCCAACTATTTCAATGAGCCTTAAAATGGTCAGTCCAGCCCTACGTGGGTCACGACTCTCACGGGTCGGCGCATCATTTTGAAAAATTATTCTTTATATAAACATACTTATTGGATAGAAACCTTTTTAAAAACTTACAACTTGTTTGGATGGTTGTTACTCATTGTATCACATTGTATTGTTATCCCAAAATAATATTTGTTTTGATTGTATCATTAAAATTGATTGTATTGTATTGTTAAATCCATTATTCTGGAACAATGAAAAGTCCCATTTTTTAAAACAACCAATTTGGTGTGGTGAGATTGTTTCCTATTTTTCTTTCCACTTATGCCCTAACTTATTACTGCTTAATTCTATTTTACCCTTTACCCATTTTGTTATTTTAACTCCAAATCTCCCACCTATAACCTATTTTGTCTTCATCTCTTTTTTTCCCCAGAACTTCTGTCGCTTCTAACTCCAACGTAAGATTGTTAATTTTGTTAGAATTTGTATGAATTTAATTGCTTAATCTATTTATAAGACATGTTTGGTAATAAATTAGTAGAAAGGAATTTTCTTAAATTATATTTATGCGTAATTCTTGATAAATTTAATATTTAAACAATTGAATGTATTTTAGTAAACTTATCCGTTATAGTGCAGTGCGATACAGTCAAATCAAACAGTAAAATATTATTTAACAATAGCAAATAATACAATATATACAAATATTGTATTTATAAAACGATACAATACAATACAATACAATACAATACAACACAATACAATACATTATAAAAGGATGGGTAACAGCCATCCAAACAAACTGTTAATAACTTTTGACATCGTTCCAATACATTACTATAAAACATAAAAAATGAGGACAATATTTCATTCATCAAAAGTCAATACTCAAAACAAACTAAAAAGAAAATATTTTCAAGGTGCTCATGACATATCCAACATCAACAAATTATCTTCATCAAGCACATTTGAATCCTGTTGTGAAATAAAAATATCTTAACATCTTCATTTTTATCTAAATCTATAATTATATGAAATGTTAATTAGTTAAACATTAAAAAATAACTAAAACTTTAAGAACAAAAAATATTTAAATTCGCATAAAAAATATTACCAGTTTGAGATTGGACTACCCTTCTTATTATTTTTAGTTTTCTATTTTTATTTTTAATTAAATACGTTTATTAAGCCCACGGGCTAGCTAGCCTCTATCAAGCCTCATGAGTCACGAGCTTACTTGGGCTGAGCTTAAAAGTCTCGTTTTTTAAATGGGCTCTAAAATTCTTAACCCAACTTGTTAAATCACGGGCTATGTTAGGTCGGGTCACGAGCCAAGTCCATATTGACTGCTCAATAGGTGGGTGATCGACTAGATGAAATTCCTGTTTCAAATAATAACGGGTCTCCAATTCTAAAAACTCCTTTTTCACGCAAAAATTAGAGATTATTATAAAATAAATACTATAAAGTAGATAAACTGAAGACAAGTATAGAGAGAAACTGATATATTATTCAACTTCAAATTCATGTACATAATGAACTGAAAACTCCTCTATTTATAGAAGAAAGGAAGCAGCTGCGAGGCTTTTCAGGAAGCAGCTGCAAGGCTTTTCTTTAGCTGCTTGTAAGCTGTCTGCATGAGCTGCTTGCAACCTGCCTGTTTAATAAGAAGCTGCTGCAAATCATTTCATTAAGCTGCTTGCAACCTGCTTGCATCAGCAGCTTGTAGATAAACTTCAACAAAGTACTAAATGGATAATCTTCTTCAGGAAGATTATCTATAGCGGAGTAATAAATGGACATCCACAATAATTATTTTCATAACACTCCCCCTTGGATATTCATTAAAAGGTATTGTGCCTCGTTAAAACCTTACTAGGAAAAACCCAGTGAGAAAAATCCTAGTGAAGGAAAAAGAGTACACATATTTAGTAATACGCATTTCTAGGTGCATCATTAAAAACCTTATAAGGAAAACCCTGTGGGAAAAAACCTTAGTAAGGAAAAAAGAGTACATCGCGTATTTTACTCCCCCTGATGAAAACTTTGTTTCAAATATTTGAGTCTCTGCATTCCAATCTTGTATACCATCTTCTCAAAAGTTGAAGTTGGCAAAGATTTAGTGAATAAATCTGTCGGATTGTTACTTGAACGGATTTGTTGCACATCAATGTCACCATTTTTCTGAAGATCATGTGTGTAGAATAATTTTGGTGAAATGTTCTTGGTTCTATCTCCTTTTATAAATTCTCCCTTCAATTGGGCTATGCATGCAACATTGTCTTCGTATAAAATTGTGAATCTTTTATCACACTCCAAACCATATTTTTCTTGAATAAAATGAATCACTGATCTCAACCATACGCATTCCCTACTTGTTTCATGAATAGCTATTATCTCAACATGATTTGAAGAAGTAGGAACAATTGACTGCTTTGTGGAGAGCCATGATATGACAGTACCTCCACATGTAAATACGTACCCGGTTTGAGATCGAGCTTTATGGGGATCATATAAATAACCTGCATATACATAACCAACAAGATCTGTACTACCTTTGTTATTTTAAAATAAACCCATATCAAGAGTTCTCTTTGGAGCTCTTCTGGAGTTCCTATTATATTTATGCCATTAACATAGACACACAAGTATAACAAACTATGATATTGTTTTATTTGTAAAAATGCATGGACAAATGCTTTCATTTACATAACCTTCATTCTCAATTCATTGAGGCGATTATATCACATGCGCCCAGATTGATTTAAACCACACAAAGATCTTTGTATTCTGATTGAATGCATTTCACGATGCTTTGAACTATATGCTTCAGGCATTTTAAATCCTTCAGGGATTTTCATATAGACTTAATCAAATGAGTCATATAGGTTATGCCTTGCATTTAGACGGCATGACATCTTCAGGTGTCTAGACTACAGGTCTGATCCTCATAATCTTTTACAATATTGTGAACTATATTGTATCAAATATATCATCGACGATCGTTTTGCATCGGTTCGCAAGTGACATAACTTGTTGAGATCTCATCACTTTCTTTATTTTCAAGTACCTGAACTTCTTCCAGAGTTTCATGAAATGTTATGTCGTGGGCTCTTCTAGAGCTCATTTCCTCCTCATTGTGATCATTAGCTCCTATCATTTTCAAGGATTGTTACCTTTGAAACCGAACGGTTTACTATGCTTCATGCGTGCAGTAAGCTTTATCCTCCAGGAACTTTAATTTTAATAGGAGCATTTGTAGCTGAAATATGATATTTAATTTTGGATCAACAAATGCTTCTGGCATTTGACTTGAATTATCTTCTAAGTGAGGATCATATTAATGATAATTCAATTCATATAGCATATTTTCCAGCTGTTTATTCCATTCCCCAAATGTTAGAAAAACTAACACATATCCCCAATCTTCTTTGGGGAACCTAACTTTGTGCATTGTGGTAGAGAAATTAATCATATACCACACATCAAAAGTTATTAGATAGTAAAAATATTTGATTTCTGATCCTAAACCAATTGTGAGAGGAGAATTTATAATATTTTGTTGGTCTGATGCATACAAGTGCTGATGTATGCAATTTAGAAAATCTTAGACCAATACATGAGGTTTTGTTCTCATAAGCAATAGCTTAGCCATTAATAGGAGGTATTCGATGCTAAACTAGCTTTGATATAAACCAGCATCATCAAGATGAACTATCTTGATTTTATAATCTGGAAATTATGCTCTTAATTGAGAAAGACAATTTCAAATGCCAAACTGCAAGTTGACAATAAACATACATGTAGCCATCTTATATATGCATCTATAAGTGGTTCACATGATAGGTGAATGGGTCCATATTCACCTTTTATATATTCCAAAATTCGGAGATTTTAGTCCCTACTTTAGCTGGTATAATTAAGTTATTATGAGAACAAACAACACAAGAGAATTCTTGAAGAATCTTCTAGTTCTTCAGTATATTCTTATCTGAATTCTCAAATAGCTCATTTAAAATGGTAAATGAAAACTTCAAGTTTATCATGACATGTGCTATCTCTAAGTAAACTTCTAGTTTACTAGGGCATAAACCTTTGCATTAGTAAACTTCTGATTAACTGTGGCTACTTTTGTATCAGCGAATTTATGATTTACTGTAGCTACTTTTGCCTCAGTAAAACTTTTGATTTACTGTGACTGCTTTTGCATTAGTAAAATTCTGGTTTACTGTGATACATGATATAGTACAACTTGAAGAATAAGGCGGGTAACTTCTCACATATATATTATTTTACCCCTAATGATTGTGGAAACATGGAGATTTTCAGTCTTCCAATCATTTGTGGTCTCAATATAATAGCCATTTGTATCAGTAAACTTCGGGTTTACTACAACATATGTTTTGACCATAATCATATAATGTGAATGACATATTATTTGTATATAAGCTCTTCGAGAGCCTTCACTTATTATCCACAATCTAATATTTATTAGACACTACTGGTGTCATGTGTCTTCTAGACAAACCGTTAGCTCTTCAGGAGTTGTTGATACATTTTGTACTATCAAATATTGCTCACACACTTCTGGTATCATGAGAGAAAATCATAATCAAATAAACTATATAAAATAATTGTTTAAGCACAAGAAAATACCTCTTCATAATATTTTCCTACTTCAGAGGAAATTTCACTTGCGTTACTTCTTCAGGAATACATTTAAAATATGAAATATTGAGTATACATTCCCTCAATCATATTAACTCTTTTGGAGGTGAATTGTAATATATTTACAACAAGAGCACGTTCATATTTACGACTTTATTAATATTATCACATTCACTTCAGGGAATGGATTAATACTTCTCAAAAATTCTCATTCTTTAGGAAATTATATCTGAACGCGCATTAATCACATCAATTATGATGCTTCAACCTCTTTTAAAATATTTACTACTTCAGAAGCAAATTGAGGCGTGCATGTAATATAGAGAATATTTCTCTAGCTTATCTTTAATTGTAACCATAGAAAGCCTAAATTATCACTTCTGGTGATCATAGGCATATATCACTTCTGGTGGTTAACAAAATTTAGTTACAATGAGATATACGAAACATAACCACTTCTGGTGGTTGTATATTTCTTGCAAACTTTGCTGGAGTTTAAGTGGATCTAACAATGTTATCCACTTTGTAATCCTTTATTAAGATAATTAGGATGAAAACAAATACCAAAATAGGTACTATATACGTAACATATAACTAAGAAAGCGATGATAATGATATTAAAATATAAGCAAAAGGCTCAAATTAAATTACGCAAATTTGGCCATACCAGATGTAAGTGATATCTATATCACTACTGCCAAGAAGAAAAACTCACCACCTCAAGGATATAATTTGCCTTATGATGCTCGTTATGAACAAGATCTAACCAGGGACATAAGAATGCCGCCTTACATCGGAGACGAACACCCCTCAAGGATATAATTTGCCTTATGATGCTCGTTATAAACAAGATCTAACGAGGGACATAAGAATGCCGCCTTACATCGGAGACGAACACACCTCAAGGATATAATTTGCCTTATGATGCTCGTTATGAACAAGATCTAACCACAGACATAAGAGTGCCGCCTTACATCGGAGACGAACACTGAAATAAAAATTAAATTCGAAGTAAGTGCTCAAAATGGTAGAGTCTCGTGCTGATAACGTGTTATAAAATAAAGACTATAAAAGAAATAAATTGAAGACAAGTATAGAGGGATATTGATATTTTATTCAACTTTCAAAGTTATGTTCATAATGAACTAAAAACTCCTCTATTTATAGAAGAAAGGAAGCAGCTGCGAAGCTTTTCAGGAAGCAGCTGCAAGGCTTTTCTTTAGTTGCTTGTAAGCTGTCTGCATAAGCTGCTTGCAACCTGCCTGTTTAATAAGAAGCTGCTGGAAATCATTTCATTAAGCTGCTTGCAACCTGCTTGCATCAGCAGCTTGTAGATAAACTTCAACAGAGTACTAAATGGATAATCTTCTTGAGGAAGATTATCTATAGCGGGGTAATAAATGGACATCCACAATAATTATTTTCATAACAGTTTTAAGACGAGTTAGGTTCTTCTGGGTTTTTTTTTCTCACTTTTTTGTACTTTTTTTTTGTTCAATTAGTTAATTTTTTCCTGACAAAGTAAAATTTATTTATAATGAGAAATTGGCAGCCACTTGAGGCATTCGTATAAATAGGAAGCAATCCCTAACCCTTAAGTATTAGCAGACCATGACATCTTCAATGGGTCACCGCTCCAGTTTGCCTGAAGATATCATCATCTCCATCCTCTTAAATTTACCGGTGAAATCTATTTTACGTTGCAAAAGTATCTGCAAATCATGGCGTTGTTTCATCAATGACCCTGAGTTTATCAAGTTGCATCTACATAAATCATATATAAGCCGTCAAAAATTTCTCTTAGTTGCTAATTTTGAAAACCTTCCGTCCTTCAAATATGATCATTCGCCAACTCATAAGCCTCGAATCCTATCAATAGAAGCATCACTTAGTGTTGATTCTAAAGTTATGTTGCTCGACCCGCCCTTCCCGGATTCTGCCATGAACGTTCTTATTTACAAGTGTGTTCATGCAATGGCTTGGTCCTTCTGTTTGATTGTCACAATATGATACTGTGGAATCCTGCAATCCGAAAGTATAAAAGGATCCCAATACCTAATATGTTGCAATGTAATTGGCAATCGGTACTACTTGGTTTTGACTATGACTATGTGACTGATGATTACAAGGTACTATTTGTACAGGTGGTAGGTGAATCGTACCGTTATGACCAAAAGATTTACAACGTTCATATATTCTCAGTTAATAATCAATCTTGGAGAAGGATCAACAATTTCATTAAACGGTACTATTAACATTATGACAACTTTATTAAGAGGCAACAACCCTGAACCTGAACACGTGGTTATATCTTTTTACTTAGCCGATGAAACATTTATTGTAACGCCGGTTCCAAGCAACCGTGGGGGTTGTTTCATTCTCCATGCTTATGATAATCGTGTTTGCCTTTCTTGTATTGTTGAGCGGAAAATTCCGATTTGGTCGCTAGAGAAAGACGGGGCCTGGAATAACATCATCAACATTAATCCAACGTTAGACTCATTGGAAGGAAAACCTTGGCCATCGTCTCAATATTACCTTATACGTGTTAAGGAGAATGGAAATGTATTATGGAGAAAGGTGAACGATCGATTCGTTGAGTAAAATGTGCGGAATAATGAATTCACGGAGTATAGCCTCGATGGAATTCCATGGAAAGCAGATTTATCAGATTTGTATGTAGAAAGTTTTAGTTTCCTTGAAGATTCCTTGGGACTAGTAACTCTCACTACAGTTATTTTTAGACCAAGATGTTCTGCTTTTTTGTCTCTCTAAATGGAACAACTGATTATTCAATTTTAATAATGTTTTACATTAAATAGATCATTGTTTTCTGTCATTGATTTACCTTTACATAGTAGACTAATTTTTTGGCACGTGCGTTTCACGTGTATGTCAAATTGATATTTTATACTTCAAAATCACACAAGAGGGAGGTGATTTGTGTAGTGCCCAATTTTCGCGTGCACTGGATTATCGAATGATCTGGTTCTTCTATACGTTCCTTACACTATAGTTGTGGAATAAATAATGCAAAAAGTAAAGAATACAATGGATTTTTACGTGAAAAACACACGGCTCAAAGGTGAAAAAAACCACGAGCTACTATCCAATAGGATTTTTCCAAAACACTTCACTACAACTCTGAGCCAACAACAAAGTTTACAAACTCTTGCAAACCTAAAGATTAACTCTCATCCTTACAGCAACACACCACAGGATGTTGCGACTACTTCAAGTTAACTCTAACTTGAAAGATACAACTTGAGTTTATAACCTGTTGCAAACCTAAGGATTAACTCTAACCCTTGTAGCAACACGCCACATGGTGTTGCGTCTTCTTCAAGTTAACTCTAACTTGAACAATACAACTCAAGTACTTAGTACAATTTGCTTCTAAGAAAGCTGAAAGGTACAACTCAAAACGCCTACTACACTTTGAATTAGAAATAAAGAAAGACACATAAAACTCTTTATGGAACTCGTTCTTCAATATGGTTTGTGTAGCTTCAGGATCACACTCTTGAATCTCAGAGGAGTTGCTCACAAAATGCCTTGCTATTTTGCTGTCAATTCGTGCTTTCACTTTTGTATGTGTGTAGAAGAGAGTACAACTGATATTTATAGAGTTAGTAGAATAAGGATTAACTGGAGTTCTAATGCTTTACTCTTCCTTGGTGGAAGAGTTCTATTATCTTCAATTTCTAACTCCTTCCTTATCTTGGATAGAGTTCTCTTCAAGTAAGGAATCCTGCTCTTTATCAAACATGCAACCTTTTTATTAAGGGATTATCAGAAATAACCACGTATACTCATCCCTTTAACATGTATGCCTTTTGCTTGATTATGTCTGTCACATGTGTATACTGTCCATGGACCAGGTATATGTATGTGTTCCTTTATCAAATATCAAAACTAAAACCGCATAGGTCAACAAATTTCCTCTTTTTGATGATGGCAAAATCTATGCTTTTCATAAGGATGGAACTTGTTTCAACTCAGCTCAAATGTTAGAATACTTTTCTTTTAAAGTCATAAATCATCAAGGACCATGTTCATTAGGTTATAAACATCATAGTCCAAAACAAAAGCACACCTTATCTTCGCCATTTTGGCATCATCGAAAAGCTGCATAATTAAGTTAAGTAACCAGATTTTAGCAAATAACACTCATGGCCACTAGGGCTACTTCAAATGCAATCATGGATTTAATTTTCTCTTTATCAATCTAAGGATATTAGCCATCTAAGAAATATCAACAAACAATTAGAGCAAAGGCAGTGAATATTATTGATAAGATTCTTCCACAAGGCATAAAAAGAAATGAAAGCACTTAACCATGAGCAAAAAACCAAAAAACATCCCACTTGGATTACTTGTTACAAACTAGGCTTAGGAAGGGTTTAGGACTAGGAAGAACCAGGGTCTTGATTTGTAGCAACTTCAGCATATCTTGAAGAATATCATCATTCTTTTCCTTGTACATTGCAAGCTCACACTTGAGAGAGTCTCTCTCAGTCTCTACTTCAGCCAATCATTTCTTCAGCCTTTCAATCTTAGTATCCTTAGCCATTTCTTCCACTATTTGAGCCTTCTTGCTCTTTTTGGCAGACGTAGTTCTTTTAGACACAATTGAGCCCTCTTCCTCAGCCTTTGTTTCTTGAGAATTCTTTTGAGAAGTATTTCTCTTTTTGGCACTAGGTGTGGGTGCTTTCCTATACTCATATTCATCTTCAAGAACCAGGTTCATCTACTCAATCTGGACTACTCCACTTGGCTTACCAGCCTTTTTTTCTCTCCTTTCCAAACTACTTTCTTGGCACTCTCAGATAAGGCCTTTTTACATTGGCCTCACTCTGCTTCTTCTGGCTTCTTATAGTTCATTCTCTTGTGAGAGGTGTTGTCATAGGGATAGAAGGAGCAGCCTTTCTCTTAATACTACCTATGCCCTTTCCTGGAGTCTTTCCACCTTTTATCTTCTTCTTTGGATTGTAACTACCTCACACCTCTTGCAGCATACCATGAAGGGACTCTTGTCTATTTTTAGCAAGAGAAGGAACAGGTTCATGAAACCGTTTCTTTAACCTATCTAGCCCCTTTACTGCACTTCTATCACAAGAGACATCACCAATATCTTGTGATTCTATCCCCGTACTTTCATCTATAATCTCCTTATTATCACTAATCTCTTCACTCCATACAATCATTGCTACAGCTTCGTCAGTCAAAACAACAAGAGTGGGTGAAGGAGCTCCAACCACTCTTTATTCTCCCTTTCCCATCACATCTACTTCAACACCCTCACTCTTTTTTTATTTTTACCACCAATGTATTCAATAACAACATTTCCATTTTCAATACCAGCCATAGTGATAAGTTGATATTTTACCAACTTATCTCGTCTTTAAACATAGATTTTTTCTATGTTTGATTGATAAAATTGCGTGTTTAATGTCGTTTACTTCTATTTTACAGGTTCTATGTGATTTAGAAGTGATCGTGAAGAAACCAAGTGAAAACGAGTCAAAAAGAATAAATCTAGAAAATGGCCTCAGATGTCGCAATTGCGGCATCAACTTGGCAAATGCGAAGTCAACCAAGTCAAGCAATGTTTGCAAATGTGAAATGAGGGTCGCAAATGCGAAGTCAAACCAGACAGTCAACCTTCGCAAATGCGAATCCATTCATCGCAAATGCGAAACCAAGTGCACAGTGCCTAGTTCGCAATTGCGAACATACAGATCGCAAATGTGATGTTCAACAATGATGTCAAGGTTCGCAATTGTGAATGTCGTGCTTCAGTTTGGACAATTCTGTCATTTCACATTTTCTTCATCCCAAACCCTTTAATACACTACCTTGATTATTAAAAACATATCTTTGGCATCTTTGGCCAGTCTCTGCATATCTTTGATAGCTCTTGACTAGAGAACACAATTTTGGAGCTAGAGTTCTTGCACACACACTTGGGTCTTGAAGATTTGAAGCTTTTTGTTAAGAATTGCTTACCCATTTATGTTCATTTCTTTATTTCCTTGCTTTGTATTGAATATCTAAGTGTGTAGTATTTTTTCAACACTTGAATCTTATTTATGGGAATATTCATACTTAAAGTGTGGATTAAATATCTTGTTGTGCTTATGTATTGAACGATTTTTATTTATTATGAAGTGAGTTACTATTTATTTAATTATTCTTCTTCTTTAATATTTCCAAAGGGATTAGCTAACCCTAGGACTTGCCCATTCAATTCGAATTAATTTTGGGAAAGATAATTTCGGGTTGGGAAAGATTAATTAACAAGAACTTGAGGCGTTAAGCCTCACTTTATAGATTCTACCTAGGGATAGGATTGAACTACTTGTAGCCATAGTCGGGTGTCCTTATCTCTTAATTATTTTAGGGATAATTCAATTAGGAAGTTTTGTTAGTCTTCGGAAGAAGCTAATATAGAATTATTAACCGATGCTAACTAACATAAACTCACTCATATTTGTAAAATCGTGAAATACATTAAATCGTTACTTGAGTGTAATTCCCAATGCATCCATGCTTGTAGCCATTGATAATTTTACTTGCCTTTTAGGTTAGTTTATATTTTTGCAATTAGTTATAAATATTTTCTAAACCCTTTGAAGTGTTTGGCTTAGCATAATAAGTGATAATTCTCTTATACGCATAATCGCCTACATATTGTTCTCTGTGGGATTCGACCTCGACTCATAGTTGGGTAAATTATATTGCATGCGGCAGTGTCCATTTATTTTTTAGTAGTGGATTTGGACGTCATCAAAATTAGCGTCGTTGTCGGGGAACAATTTGGCGTATTTAAGTTGTTTGAGAAATAAGCATGCGTGCTTTGGTCCAAACTTGTGAACATTTGTGTAATTATTTTCTTATCTTTATTTATTTTCTTAATTATTTATAGTTGATTTTCTTATTTATTTTCTTAGTTTTGAAAAATGGTACCGCATAATGAAAATTGGTCGGATTGTAGTTGTTCATACTTTGATGACCCTTGTCTTTATTGTGGAGGACCACACTCGTGGCAAAATTATTTAAATTCTCCTGGGGGAGGATTGTGCGCACAATCTCAAACCCATGAGTGGAGTATTTGTGATAAGTGTGGTGGTCAAAATGGCCATTGGAATAATTGTGCTTATTTGTCCTTCCCTTCCCCGAACCCCCGCTATATTGATTCTGCTTTTTGTAATAACAACTATAGGTATATGGAAGTGGAAAACATTGAGCATGGTCAAAATGGAGAGTTCAATCTCATGATAGAATGCCTACTTGAAGGAGGAAACAAAGAGCAAAATGCCTTGGAGGAGCTTTTGGAAAATAGTCTCCAAAATGATTTGGCGGTTGAAAGGTTGAACTCACAAACGGGAGAAATGCTTGAAGCTTTAGAGGTCCAAAAAACCTCAAAAGTGAATGATAGACAAGAACTTTCCTTAGAGGTTGAAGCCAAAAATCCTTCATTGGCACTTGATCAAAACCAAGAAGAACTCTCAAATGCACAAAATGAGAGGACGATGCTCATGTTGGAGGCCATTCTTGAAAATGATGAGAAACAAAACTTGTCACTCGAGGACTTGAAACAAGTTTTGACTCAAAATGATGAGAATATCCGCACTTTGGAAGATCAAATAAAAATATTGGTTGAGGCTCACACTACCCACCAACTTGAGAGTGTGGAAAGAAGTCAAGAAGAGTCCAACTTCGAGGAAGAAAGTGAGCTTTATTTTTAGAAATCAAGAATTGAACATACGCCAACCGACTCCATGCTTGTTGGTGATGCCAAGAAAAATATGGAATTAGAGTCAACCGGTATAGTTGAAAAGATGGTTGAATTTGACTCTAATTCGAGGGACCAAGAGGATGTCAAAATCCGGAAAATATTACAATTTGGAGGCTTGATGTCACATTCTAAGCATTTCTAAATATTGGAATTGTGTGGTGATATGGGAATTGAACTACAAGAGTCAATGAGGGATTGTGAAGATGAGAGGCAAGGTCCATACATCTTACAATTTGAAGGTACAAGAAGTCAAAATGACATTCCTCACATGAAAGCCAAGAAATGCAAAATGAAGAAAATGGCATTTGGCTTGATCATCTACTTACCACCCCTCATTGCTCGTGGTCACAAGCTTGATTCCAAGTTGGGAGCCCAGTTCATATCTTCCCAGTGGCGAAAAAAGTGGTAAAGTTGATTCGCATCGTGCCACAACATTAAATGCGGTGCTTGGTGGGAGGCAACCCATCATTTTTAATTTCTTTGTCATTTATTTATTTTTTTAAAAAATATTTTTGTTTTTCAAATTTTCTCTTTAGAATAGTTTGTTTTATTATTTTTTATCAATCTACCAAGTTTCAGGAAGTTTGGAAGTGTTCGAGACACAGAGTAGGGAGATTGGGCAGTGAGAAAAATCAGGCCCATGCCTCTGATTTTGCAATTGCGAACTAGGAGCCCATTGCAAAATCAAAGAAGACACTGCTAATTTTTTATTATTTGCAATTGTGAACTCCCAGTCGCAATTGCGACCTGTGAAGCACTTTTACTGGGTTTGCTGAATACTTGGCAAAAATCTCAAAAATATTTTGAGGCCCTAAAATTAAACGACCTTCATCTTCCTCACTCTCACAACTTTGAAATCCCATCATTCTAACTCCTAAGTGCAAGCATCCATGTATTAAAGCTTACTCTTTGTGCTCTTAATGATATGTAGCATCTTTTTCTTCTTCTCTCCTTTATCTCTCCACACTCAACAGTTAGGGTTCAAATGAGTTTTTCTATTCTGTGCAAAATTGTTGAACAATATTTTAAATCGTGTTGTAATTTCTCGGTGAGGTTGGTTGAGAGTGTGAGTTTCTTTCTTTACTTAAAAGGAGAAAAAATGGGGAAGTCTGAGTACCCATGGCTTTGTTAAAATATGAGTGATTTTGTGTACTTACTATGTGTTTGATGAAAGGCTTGAATGAGATTATTATCCGAATCATTGAAATTATTTTCAATTCGTGGTTGTGTGTGAAGTTTACTGCATGATTTTGTGCTTAAAAACTGATTGGGCTCTTTACAAGCGTGCCTTTGTTCAAAAATTTTGGGGCTTGGGACTTTTCTGTGAGAGAAGGTGACTGGGGACGATGAGATCGCAATTGCGATGGCCTTTTCGCATTTGCGAATAGGTGATCACAATTGCGAAAACAGTCAGCTCTGGAAACCTTCGAAATAAAGAATGGATCACAATTGTGAACACTGGAAATGTCTGTTGCCTTCGCAATTGTGAAAAAAATGTCGCAATTGCGACATCAAAGAGTAGACTTCTCCTGAACTGAAAATCTGAGATATTTTCCTAAGACTGGGTTTTGTCTATAAAATCATTCCTTCGGCATATTTGACTCATTTTGCAATATATTTCATAGACATACCACGTTTTTACTCCAATACTTTGTTTACAGGCACCATAAGCTTAAAATGAGCTCTAACTCCGACGAAGCCGCACATGACAACCCTCTGGAAGTTTAGAAGAACTATGACCAACACCGGTTCTTGTCATTGGAATGCCAATAATGGTACTATGTCGAGTTGATTACAAAGAAGTTGCTCCTAGAAAGTGGTATATTTCCTGAAAAGGTCCCAGAAAATCTTCCCGAGTTCCATCAGAGGCTTGTAGACATGGGATGGACTTGTTTTGCCCCTCAACCTTACAGAGCCAATGAGCAATAGGTGAGGAAATTCTATGCTAACTTTCCAACCATCAAGTTAAGAAAGTCAATCACGAAGATTCATGGCATACATAGCTCCATTCCGTGAGAAAGATTATGCCTCAGGCAAGTGGTTAGTCTCTAAATTGTATCCGGGTGCGGACGTTCCATGGGCTGTAGAAGCAAAGATATGGTTGGCCATCATATGTAGTCGCATCTACCCTGCGGGGAATATATGGAATGTACCTATAATGAGATTCCAAATGATCTCTCCCGTTCTTGATGATGTCCAACTCAATGTTTGTAACGACCTGGCTGGTCGTTTCAAGAGTTATAGCCCCGTTTTTCCTATTTAAGTTTCCTTTATGCTCTTAAGCTATATTATGATATACCGGGTTAGTTGGTTCGGGTCCGGAGTAGTTTCAGAGTGGAATGAGACACTTAGTCTCTAAAGTAAAAGCTTAAGTTGGAAAAAGTCAACTGGATGTTGACCTATGTATAAATAATCTCGGAATTGAATTATTATTGTTCTATTAGCTCCGTTAGGTGATTTTGGACTTAGGAGCGTTTCCGGAATGTGATTTGGAGGTCCGGAGTGGAATTAGGCTTGAATTAGCAAAAGTTGGAAATTTGGCGATTTCGGTCGGTAGTGAAAAATTTGATATCGGGGTCGGAATGGAATTTCGGAAGTTGGAGTAGTTTTGTAGTATCATTTTTGACGTGTGTACAAAATTTGAGGTCATTCAGACGTGGTTTGGTTGGTTTTGGCATCGATTGTCCAATTTAGAAATTTAGAAGTTCTTAGGCTTGAATTTGAGGGTAATTTAGTGTTTGGATGTTGTATTGAGTGATTCGAAGGTTCGAATAAGTTTGTATGTTGATATGTGATGTGTTGGTACTTTTGGTTGAGGGCCTCGGATTGATTCCGAGTGGTTAACGGATTTGTAGAAGTTGGAAAATGTAGCTGAAGCTACTGCTTCTGCTATTTCCGCACCTGCGGAAGGAAGAGTCGCAGGTGGGAGGCTGTTGGTGCGCATGGGAAGTCCGCATGAGCGGGTAGTGGTGGGCTAGGAAGAATGTGTAGGTGCGAGTTGTAGGTCGTATCTGCGAGTCCACAGGTGCGAAACATGGGGCGCAGATGCGGAAAGAGGGACGCTGGACAGGCTTCGCAGAAACGGAGGAAACATGCAGGTGCGCCTTCGCAGGAGCGGGGTTTTTGGCCGCAGATGCAGAACTTGGGCTCCTAAGTGAGTTCCGCACCTGCGATGGATTTTCCGCAGGTGCGGTGGTGCAGAAGCGTGAAATTTGTCCGCAGGTGCGAAAAACTTGGGCAGACACCATAAATAGAACCCTTCGCGAATTTGGTTCATTTCCACCATTTTCAAGTTGGTTTTTGGAGCTTTTGGAGTGATTTTGAAGGGTGATTCAAGGGCTATCAGTGAGGTAAGTTGCTTGAGCCCTAATACTCTTATGTATAGTGATTTCCCATTATTTAATCATGTAATTAGTGAAAATGAGGGGGTTAGGGCTTGGGATTTTGGAGAGATAAATTTAAGTATTTGAGGGGCCAAACAGCGTCGGAATTTGTTAAATTTCATATGTATGGACTCGTGAGTGAATGAGCTTCCTAGTTTTGTAAATTTTGTTGTATTTTGAGATGTGGACCCGGGGGCCGGTTTGGGCCAATTTCGGGTTTTGGGCTAATTTGATAGTTTTCCTTGTGGAATTCATTCCATTAGAGTATATTGATGGTATTGTACTGATTGTGAATAGATTCGAAGCATTTGGAGGCCGAGTAGAGAGGCAAGAGCATTGCGAGGTAGAGATTTGACCGATTTGAGGTAAGTAACGATTGTAAATCTAGTCTTGAGGGTATGAAACTCCGGATTTAGTATCTTTTTACTATTTTGAAGTGACACACATGCTAGGTGATGGGCGTGTGGGCGTGCACTGTTGGAGATTGTGACTTGGTCCGTCCCGTAGCAACTGTGAAGTTGCATATTTTGTTGAAACTATATGATACTTATATGTTTTAGAAAGAGTTTCTGTAAATTGGGCCTTATGCCATGTTTTGGGCCTTATGCCAGTGCTGTTTGGACCCTTAAGGGCCTTTTCTTACTATCCTCTCACTGTTTTCTATTGAAAATCTATACTCAGTCATGGTTATACTTGTTTACTGCATAACTTAGTTTTATGACTCTATTTTGATGTATATAAATGTTGTTTGGGGTTGAATGCCCTGTTTTTACTGATATGCCCGAGTGGCTTGAGAGGTTTATGACTGAGTGAGGCCGAGAGCCTGATTTGTGAGGATATTTATGGAATCGGGCTGCACACCGCAACATGTTCGATATAGGCCGAGGGCCTGAGTAATTTATGCCATGATTTGGCTTGATATAGCACTTGGGTTGAAGGAGCCCCTCCAGAGTCTGTACACCCCCCCCCCCGAGTGAGCGCAGGTACCTACTGAGTGCTAGTGCCGAGTGCTGAGTGACTGAGAGGCATGAGTGATTTTGAGGTATGCCCGAGAGGCATGAGTAACTGTGAGGTTTGCTCGAGGGGCTGTATATGAGTAATGTTTTTCCCGAGGGGCTGTTTATGATTTCATCATTTTTGCTCACCTTTGCATTGAGCCTTTATTTAAAAAACTATTGAAAAATATCCTTACATGCTTTTTACTGGAACCGGGTTTAAACGGGATGATTTGATTCAAACACTGATTTTTAAAGCATGTTGTACTTTACTGAAGTTTTGTGATATGAACTTGATATGCTTTATTGCTCGTCACTACTGCTCAGTCTTTATTTATTGTTGTTACTTACTGAGTTGGCATACTCACATTACTCCCTGCACCTTGTGTGCATATCCAAGTGTAGCTGGGCACGGTAGCGGTTGTTGATTATTCTGGTTGCAGATTTTCTCGAGGTTAGCAAAGTAGCTGCTTGGTGATTGCAGCCTCTGCTCTTCTCCCTATTATCTTCTTTTAGTTGTATTTGGCTATTTTCCAGACTATTTTAGTCTTGATATTGTCAGACAAATGGTAGTAGATGCTCATGACTAGTGACACCCCGATGTCGGGCTTTTCTTTTCCGCACTTTTGTTTTGATTTGAACTCCTTTATGATGGTTTTTATGTTAAATATCATTGAAATTATCTTTGAAATAAAAATATCGGTTTATTTTGGAAATGAGTCGGCTTGTCTAGTTCCACGATAGGCGCCATCACGACAGGGGTTAGTTTTGGTCGTGACAGATTGGTATCAAAGCCTAGGTTATATAGGTCTCACGAGTCATGAGCGGGTTTAGTAGGGTCTTGCGGATCGGTACATAGACGTCTGTACATATCTTTGAGAGGCTGCAGAACCTTTAGGAAACTCCATATTCTTGAATTCTTGTCGTGCGAATTTGTTGATTCTAGTAACTAAATATTTGTTGTTTCATTATCGCACAGATGGTGAGGACTCGTGCTACCGGTCAAGAGGGCCAGCCACCAGTACCACCAGCCAGGGCCACGGTAGAGGCTGTGGTAGGGGCATAGGTGCAACACCTATAATAGCTGGGGCAGTACCTGCAGATTCGCTAGTTGTCCCAGGTTAGGAATAGGTTCTAGTTGTTGATGCACCAGTTCAGGCACCACCTGTGAGTATTGTGATTCCAGGCCTTCAGGAGGACCTAGCTCAGATTCTGACATCATGTACCGGCCTTGCTCAGGCGGTCTCTATATCGACGGCCACAACTACTTCTCGAGGCACTCAGACTCCCGTTGCTCGCACACCCAAGCAGGTTGTTCAGGTACTTCAGACTCCGGAGGCACCACCAGCCTAGCCGATTGTAGCTGTACAGGATTATGTGGTTCCTGCTATGCCTGAGTATGATCAGCGTAGGTTGGAGAGGTTTGGGAGACTCCAGCTACCACCTTTCAGTGGCACAGAGAGAGAGGATGCTCAGGACTTCTTAGACAGGTGTCAGAGGATACTCTGTACTGCTGGTATTTTGGAGACTTTTGGGGTCTTATTCACTACTTTTTAGTTCTCCAGGGTTGTACTCAGATTGTGGGAGACTTACAAGAGGTGTAGGCCTATTGGCCCAGCACCCCTTACTTGGCTGCAGTTCTCCGTGGTCTTTTTGGAGAAGTTCATGCCTCGATCCCGCAGAGAGGAGCTGCGCAGACAGTTTGAGTGGCTTCACCAGGGTGATATGTTTGTGACACAGTATGAGATGCGGATCTCCGATTTGGCCCGTCATGCGATCTGGTTGGTTCCCACGGATAGGGAGAGGATCATGAGGTTTATTGATGGTCTCACTTTTCAGCTACAATTGCTTATGACCAGAGAGAGGGTGTCTGTTGCCACCTTTAATGAGGTTGTCGACAGATTGAGATGGTTTGCGGTTAGGAGAGGGTTGAGAGGGAGGCCAAGAGGCCACGTGGATTGGGTGGATTTAGCGGTAACCCTATTGGGGGCCAGTTTCAGCACTGTAGATGTCGTCATTTCAGACAAGCTCAGTCAGCTCAGCCATTTCACTATGGTGCATCATCTGGCCATGGTTCTCACAGTTCTTATCAGGGCCACTCATCACTTAGTGCCCTTCCATATCAGAGTTCATCCCTTGTCCACCAGTTCAGGGCTCCTCTATGCCAAGTTCTTCTACCAGTTATCCCGGTGCTAGGGGTTCCCTTCAGTTTCCGCCACTAGCACTAGGGAGTTGTTTTGAGTGTGGGGAGTTTGGGCATATGCGGAGGCAGTTTCCTCGTCGCCATGGAGGTCTATGTCAGCAGAGAGGTCAGCCTTCGACTTCA
This sequence comes from Nicotiana tomentosiformis, assembly GCF_000390325.3. NCBI lineage: Eukaryota > Viridiplantae > Streptophyta > Magnoliopsida > Solanales > Solanaceae > Nicotiana > Nicotiana tomentosiformis. The sequence goes on along the minus strand of NC_090820.1, from coordinate 27,538,111 downwards.
GCACCAGTTACTTAACCACCCTCCTAGTCAGCTCGGGGTAGAGGTAAGTCAGCTAGGGGTCACCCTAGAGGGGGAGGTAGATCAGGGGGTGGCCATGCCTATTTCTATGCCCTCCCTGCCAGACCAGATGCTATTGCTTTAGATGCCATGATTACAAGTATTGTCTCAGTTTTTCACAGAGATGCCTCAATATTATTCGACCCTAGTTCCACGTATTCATATGTTTCCTCATATATCGCCCATTTTCTAGATATTTCTGGTGAGTTTTTAGTTTCAGCTGTTCATGTATCTACTCCTGTGGGCGATACTATTATCATGGACCGCGTATATCGGTCATGTGTGGTGACTATTGGGGGTCTGGAGACCCAAGTGGACCTTTTGCTGCTCAGTATGGTTGGCTTTGATGTTATATTGGGTATGGATTGGTTATCTTCATGTCATGATGTTCTAGATTGTCACGCTAAGACGGTGACGTTGGCTATGGCGGGATTTTTGAGGGTTAAGTGGAGCGGTTCTGTAGATTTTGTACCAAGTAGGGTGATTTCATACTTGAAGGCTCAGCATATGGTTGAGAAGGGTTGCTTATCTTATTTGGATTTTGTGAGGGATGTTAGTGCAGAGACTCATGTCATTGATTCTGTTCCGGTGGTACGTGATTTTCGGGATGTGTTGCCTACAAACCTGTTGGGCATGCCGCCTGACAGGGATATTGACTTCGGTATCGATTTGGTGCCGGGCACTCCGCCCATTTCTATTCCACTGTATCGTATGGCACCAGCAGAGTTGAAGTAATTGAAATAACAACTTCAGGAACTCCTTGATAAGGGGTTTATTTGGTCTAGTGTGTCACCTTGGGGTGTACCGGTTCTATTTGTGAAGAAGAAGGATGGTTCCATAAGAATGTGTATTGATTACAAGCAGTTGAACAAGGTCACAGTCAAGAATAAGTATCATTTGCCTCGTATTAATAATTTATTTGACCAGCTTCAGGGAGTGAGGGTGTTCTCCAAGATTAATTTGAGGGTTTTCATCTATTGCTTCTCCCTCGACCAAATTGACCCAAAAGGGTGCTCCATTCAGGTGGTCTGACGAGTGTGAGGAGAGCTTTCAGAAGCTCAAGACTGCGTTGACCACAGCTCCAGTGTTAGTTCTGCCATCAGCTTCAGGTTCTTACACCGTGTATTATGATGTCTCGAGGATAGGTATTGGTTGTGTTTTGATGCAGGAGGGTAAGGTGATTGCCTATGCCTCACGCCAGTTGAAGACCCATGAAAAGAACTATCTTGTCCATGATCTTGAGTTAGCAGCCATTGTTCACGACTTGAAGATTTGGCGTCATTATTTGTATGGGGCTCATTGTGAGATCTATACTGATCACCGGAGTCTGCAACATCTGTTCAAGCAGAAGGATCTTAATTTGCGTCATCGAAGATGGTTGTAGCTTCTTAAGGACTATGATATCACTATTTTGTACCATCCGGGGAAGGCAAATGTGGTGACCGATGCTTTGAGTCTCTGGGGGGAGAGTTTGGGGAGTTTAGCATATCTTCCGGCAGTAGGGAGACCTTTGGCATTGGATGTTCAGGCCTTAGCGGTCCATCTTGTGAGATTGAATATTTCGGAGCCGAGTCGGGTGTTGGCTTGCGTGGTCTCCAGGTCTTCTCTTTTTGACTGTATCAGGGAGCGTCAGTATGATGACCCCTACTTGCTCGTTCTTCTGTACAGGGTTCAGAGAGGTGATGCTAGGGATATGATTATTGTTGATGATGGTGTGTTGAGGATGCAGGGTCGGATGTGGCTAATGTAGATGGGCTTCGGGAGTTGATTCTTGGGGTGGTCCCCAGCTCGCGGTATTCCATCTATCCAGGTGTCGCGAGGATGTACCATGATTTGAGACAGCACTATTGGTGGAGGCAGATAAAGAAGGATATAGTTGGGTTTGTAGCTTGGTGTCTCAACTATCTGTAGGTTAAGTTTGAGCATCATAGAGCGGGTGGATTGCTTCAGAGATTAAACATTCCGGAGTGGAAGTGGGAGCGGTTCACCATGGACTTTGTAGTTGGGCTCCCATGGACATCGAGGAAGTTTGATGTTATTTGGGTTATTGTGGATCGGTTGACCAAGTCCGCTCACTTTATTCCAGTTGGTACTACTTACACTTCAGAACGGTTGGCTGAGATTTACATCTGAGAGTTGTTCGCTTTCATGGTGTCCTAGTTTCCATCATTTCAGATAGGGGCACTCAGTTTACATTGTAGTTTTGGAGGGTAGTGCAGCGAGAGTTGGGTACTCAGGTTGAGTTGAGCACAGCTTTTCACCCTCATATGGATGGGCAGTCCGAGCGCACTATTCAGATATTGGAGGACATGTTGCGCACTTGTGTCATTGACTTTGGGGGTTCATGGGACCAGTTCTTGCCGCTCGCTGAGTTTGCATATAACAACAGTTATCAGTCGAGCATTCAGATGGCTCCGTACGAGGCTTTATATGGGAGGAGGTGTAGATCTCCGGTTGGATGGTTTGAGCCGGGTGAGTCTAGGCTCTTGGGTACAGACTTGGTCCAGGATGCATTAGAAAAGGTGAAATTGATTCAGGAGCGGCTTCACATGACACAGTCTAGGCAGAAAAGTTATGTGGATAGGAAGGTTCGTGATGTATCTTTCATGGTTGGGGAGAAGGTTTTGCTGAAGGTATCACCCATGAAGGGTGTTATGAGGTTTGGGAAGACGGGCAAGTTGAGCCTGCGGTTTGTTGGGCCTTTTAGGGTGCTTCAGAGGATAGGGGATGTGGCTTATAAGCTTGCCTTGCCACCCAGCTTGTCGAGTGTGCACCCAGTGTTTCATGTTTCCATGCTCCGGAAGTATATTGGAGATCCTTCCCATGTTTTGGATTTCAGCACGATTCAGTTGGAGGGTGATATGACTTATGATGTGGAGCCGGTGGCTATTTTGGATCGGCATGTTCGAAGGTTGAGGTCAAAGGATATAACTTCAATGAAGGTGCAGTGGAGAGATCAGTCTGGAGGAGGCCACCTGGGAGACCGAGCGGGAGATGCGGAGCAGATATCCACGCCAATTCGAGACTCCAGGTATGTTTCTAAATACGTTTGAGGACGAACGGTTGTTTAAGAGGGGGATGATGTAATGACCCGGCCGGTCGTTTAGGGAGCTATAGCCCCGTTTCCCCATTTCTATTTCCTTTATTCTCTTAAGCTATATTATGATATACCGGGTTAGTTGGTTTGGGTCCGGAGTGGTATCGGATTGGAATAAGACACTTAGTCTCTAAAGTAGAAGCTTAAGTTGGAAAAAGTCAACTGGATGTTGACCTATATATAAATGATCTTGGATTTGAATTCTGATGGTTACTTTAGCTCCGTTAGGTATTTTTGGACTTAGGAGTGTGTCCGGAATGTGATTTGGAGGTCCGGAGTGGAATTAGGCTTGAATTGGCAAAGGTTGGAAATTTGGCGATTTCGGTCGGCAGTGGAAAATTTGATATCGGGGTCGGAATGGAATTTCGAAAGTTAGAGTAGGTTCGTAGTGTCATTTGTGACGTGTGTGCAACATTTGAGGTCATTCGGACGTGGTTTGGTTAATTTCGGCATCGGTTGTTGAATTTGGAAATTTAGAAGTTCTTAGGGTAATTTAGTGTTTGGATGTTGTTTTGAGTGATTCGAAGGTTCGACTAAGTTTGTATGTTGATATATGACTTTATGATATTTTTGGTTGAGGTCCTGAGGGCCTCGTGGTGATTCTGGGTGTTAACGGATTTGTCGAAGTTGGAAAATGCAGCTGAAGCTGTTGCTTCTGCTATTTCTGCACCTGCGGAAGGAAGAGTCGCAGGTGCGAGGTCGCTGCGCATGGGAAGTCTGCAGGAGCGGGCAGTGCTGGGCTAGGCAGGATGCGCAGGTGCGAGTTGGAGGTCACATCTGCGAGCCCGCAAGTGCGAAACCTGGGGCGCAAATGCGGAAAGGGGGACGCTGAGCAGGCTTCGCATAAGGGGAGGAAACGCACAGGTGTGGGTTTTTGGGCCCCAGATGCAGAACATGGGCTCCTAAGTGAGTTCCACACCTGCGATGTATTTTTCGCAGGTGCGGTGGCGCAAAAGGGTGTAATTTGTCCGTAAGTGCGAAAAACTTGGGCAGAAACCATAAATAGAATCCTTCGCGAATTTGGCTCATTTCTACCATTTTCAAGTCGGTGTTTGGAGCTTTTGGAGAGATTTTGAAGGGTGATTCAAGAGCTATCAGTGAGGTAAGTTTCTTGAGCCCTAATACTCGTATGTATAGTGATTTTCCATTATTTAATCATGTAATTAGTGAAAATGAGGAGGTTATGGCTCGAGATTTTAGAGAGTTTAATTTAAGGATTTGAGGGGCCAAACGACGTCGGATTTTGTTAAATTTTGTATGTATGGACTCGTGAGTGGATGAGATTCTTAGTTTTGTAAATTTTGTTGGATTTTGAGATGTGGGCCCGGGGGCCGGGTTGAGCCAATTTCGGGTTTGGGGCTAATTGATAGTTTTTCTTGTGAAATACATTCCATTAGCGTATATTGATGGTATTATACTGATTGTGAATAGATTTGGTGCATTTGAAGGACGAGTCGAGAGGTAAGAGCATTGCATGGTAGAGATTTGACCGGTTTAAGGTAAGTAACGATTGTAAATCTAGTCCTGAGGGTATGAAACTCCGGATTTAGTATCATTTTACTATTTTGAAGTGACGCACATGCTAGGTGATGGGTGTGTGGGCGTGCACTGTTGGAGATTGTGACTTGGTCCGTCCTGTAGCAACTGTGAAGTTGCATATTTTGTTGAAACTATATGATACTTATATGTTTTAGAAAGAGTTTCTATAAATTGGGCTGAATGTCATGTTTTGGGCCTTGTGCCAGTGCTGTTTGGACCCTTAAGGGCCTTTTCTTACTATCCTCTCACTGTTTTCGATTGAAAATCTATACTCAGTCATGGTTATACTTGTTTACTGCATAACTTAGTTTTATGACTCTAATTTGATGTATATAAATGTTGTTTGGGGTTGAATGCCCTGTTTTTACTGAAATGCCCGAGTGGCTTGAGAGGTTTATGACTGAGTGAGGCCGGGGGCCTGATTTGTGAGGATATTTATGGGATCGGGCTGCACGCCGCAACATTCTCGATATAGGCCGAGGGCGTGAGTGATTTATGCCATGATTTGGCTTGATATAGCGGTTGGGCTGAATGAGCCCCTCCAGAGTCTGTACACCCCCTCCAATGAACGCAGGTACCTACTGATTGCGAGTGCCGAGTGCTGAGTGACTGAGAGGAATGAGTGATTCTGAGGTATGCTTGAGTGGCATGAGTGACTGTGAGGTTTTCCCGAGGGGCTGTATATGAGTGATGTTTTTCCCGAGGGGTTGTTTATGATTTCATCATTTTTGCTCACCTTTGCATTGAGCCTTTGTTTGAAACACTGCTGAAAAATATTCTTAAATGATTTTTACTGGAACCGGGTTTAAACGAGTTGATTTGATTCAAACATTGATTTTTAAAGCATGTTGTACTTTATTGAATTTTTGTTATATGAACTTGATATGCTTTATTGCTCGTTACTACTGCTCAATCTTTATTTATTGTTGTTACTTACTGAGCGGACGTACTCACGTTACTCCCTGCACCTTGTGTGCAGATCCAGGTGTAGATGTACATGGTAGCGGTTGTTGATTATTCTGGTTGTATATTTTCTCGGGGATAGCAAGGTAGTTGCTTGGCGATCGCAGCCCTTGCTCTTCTCTCTCTTATCTTCCTTTAGTTGTATTTAGCTATTTTTCAGACTATGTTAGTCTTGATATTGTCAGACAAATGGTAGTAGATGCTCATGACTAGTGACACCCCGATGTCGGGCTTTTCTTTTCTGCACTTTTGTTTTGATTTGAACTCCTTTGCGAAGGTTTTTCTATTAAATAACATTGAAATTATCTTTGAAATGAAAATATCGGTTTGTTTTGGAAATGAGTCGGCTTGCCTAATTTCACAATAGGCGCCATCACGACAGGGGTTAGTTTGGGTCGTGACAATGTTGGTGCGATTTTCATCAATGAGTCGAGGGATCATCCGAGGCTGGATGGTCAATCACTGATGTTCCCATCTTTCATCACTGAGTTGTGCCATCTTGCAGGGGTTGAGGAGGATCCGGAAGACAACTGGATAGATCCATGAAAGCCTATTGCTCTATTAAAGAAAAGAGGAGAGGGAGGCGCTGTGAAAAGAAAAAAGAGAAAGTTAGGATCTTCTTCTCGGGCCATATAGGGTAGCCAACCATCATCTTCTGCAAGAGGACCATTTGTTATGCTTTCCGAGGAGATGCGGCAGATTTACGACCTAGTAGATGACCTTCCGCAAGGACCTGGGGAAACATCTAAGGGACTCTCTACATGAATTTTAAAAGTATCTTGATGATCAGAAGAAGAAGGGGGGTCACCTTAAGAAGCTGGAGAAAGCATACATTGATTTGGCCACAACGCACGGTACTTTGAGTACTTTTCATGCCAAGCTGGTAAATGCACACACCAGGATGAAGAATACAGATAAATTCTTCACCCGCATGTGGAAGGGTGTGAAGGGGCTATGAAAAGTCCTAAAACCTCAAGAGTCAGTGCCATCAACCGAGCCGGAAGATGTTGATGATGCTCCAGTTCATTGGTCCTAGGAAGGAGAAGAGAAGGAGGATGAGACTGAGTCCTACACCGAGGAGAGCACACTATGCAGTATTCATGGAGCACTTTCCACCATTTTACTCTATTTTGTTTAGTTGCATTGAATACATTGCAATATTTCTAGTTGGGCGTGGCTTCTTGTATAACTGTGGATATGGTATATTGATATTTATTTTCATGTGATGTGTTATATTAGTATGTTTACTAGCTTCTTGAATGTTTGTATTTTATATAGTATGTTTTATTGACTTAATGTCTATTAGCTTCTTGACTTTTTTAATAAATAGTATATTTTATTTTGTTGGCAATATCCTTGGTTTTCTTTGTACCACGGTTCTTTTTCGAGGATGCCAATTCTTTTTTTGAACCGGGACTATTCTGGTAAATTATTGTGTCGACTTTTCCTGATGATGGATAGCTAGGCGACTTTCTTAAGGGTATAGTCTTGTAGTTTAGATACAGTTTTTTTTAGTTTTGGAAGAATAAGTGAGTTGGTGTTTGTGCCCATTGGCAAATTTGTGGCTTGCTTGGTACCAACATGATTTAAACCTCGGCATATGAATTCTTGATCTTTGAAAAAGAAAAATGATTGAAGTAAAGATCACTGTCCTGACTTTTAGACTCAATTTTTGGCTCTTTCATTCATTAAATAGTCTCTTAGGCTATATATGACTTTTTTGAGTTCAATGGTTTCAATTGGATTTTGGATTTGTATTCTGCTCGAGTTTTCGTGTGCCATGTGTGGTAAGATTTATTGTGAGTTCTTTTGCATTATTTGTAGTTTAGAACTTGCCCGGAATGTCTTCAAGGCGAAATCCTAGACTAACTTGATTTGAAAAATGATGTTAGGCCTTCCTTGGACCGTTATTATGCCTTCAGTTTCCTACCCTTGCATATTTTCCCTAGTCAACCCCTTTTGAGCCTTTAAACTTTTTCTTTGAAAACCATATTACAAGCTTTAACACTTTATTCGTTATTGATCTATCTTTTGGCATCCTACCTTCCTAAGTACTTTGAAAGTGTAAGCATAGGCTAAAAGCGTAAGTTTGGGGGTGAAGGTTGGAAAAGTTGCGGTGTGAAAATTGCTTAAAAGGTGAAAAGTAATAAAAACTAAAAAACAATAGTGGAACCTTCCTTGAGTTTTGAAAAAAAAAATGAGTAAGAAAGAAGAAATAGGAAGGAAAAATAAGAAATTGTGAATAAATGAAAGACTAAGTGATGAAATAAATAATGACGAAAGGGCGGAAAAGTTCTTGAAGGAAGTATAATTTGATATTTTAACTTTTGTAGTGCTTAGTGAGGTTTTGAGTCATTCTAACCAAAATTGTGCCCTACCTTAACCAAAAGCCTAAACTACAACCCTTTAAGTCTTAATTGATTTTGAACCAAGTTTGTCTACATTAGTAGAGAAATACTTGAAGGGCAAGCCTATGATACTACTTGTATGCATTTGAACATCTTGGTGAGAGAGAGAGTTAATTTTTTCCATTTGATATCCCATATATGTTTTGAATTGCAATTTATGAGTTTGGGATTCTCTCTTAAGTGTGAGGGCACATGAGATTTGAGTTGTGAATTTAATCCGATTTTCAATGGGGAGGAATAAACAAAGGAAAGTTATTTGTGATAAAAAGGTAAATTTTGAAGATTTAGTGTCATAACTTGATTGCTACTTTGATTAACATAGTGTTTGAGCACTTGAATTGTAATGAAATTTATGAGAAGTTTTTGGTGTTTCATATGCTTTGGATTAATTGTTGGTACCAATCAAAGTCATGTGTTTGTACTTAAAGTAGACGTTTTGACTTGGTATAATATTGATACACTATTGAGTTAAATACTTGGAAGGGGATTTTGTGCTTTGATTGATTGAGGACAATCAATAGTTTAAGTTTGGGGGTTTGATAAGTTGGTATTTTGCCAACCTATCTCGTCTTTAAGCTTAGATTTTTGCTATGTTTGATTGATAAAATTGCGTGTTTAATGTCGTTTACTTCTATTTTACAGGTTATATGTGATTTAGAAGTAATCATGAAGAAACCAAGTGGAAACGAGTCAAAAAGAAGAAATCTAGAAAATGGTCTCAGATGTCGCAATTGCGACATCAACTTGGCAAATGTGAAGTCAACCAAGTCAAACAATGTTCGTATATGCGAAATAAGCGTCGCAAATGCGAAGTCAAACCAGGCAGTCAAACTTTGCAAATGGGAATCCCTTCATCGCAAATGCGAAACCAAGTGCACAGTGCCTAGTTCAAAATTGCGAACATACAGATCGCAAATGCAATGTTCAACAGTGATGTCAAGGTTCGCAATTGCGAACTAATATTCGCAATTGTGAATGTCGCGCTTCAGTTCTGGGCACTTCTGCCATTTCACATTTTCTTCATCCCAAACTCTTTAATACACGACCTAGATTATTGAAAATATATCCTTGGCATCTTTGGCTAGTCTCTACATATGTTTGACAGCTCTTGACTAGAGAACACAAGTTTGGGTGCTAGGGTTCTTGCACACACACTTGGGCCTTGAATATTTGAAGCTTTTTGTTGAGAATTTCTTACCCATTTATGTTTATTTCTTCATTTCCTTTCTTTGTATTGAATATATAAGTATGTAATATTTTTTCCAACACTTGAATCTTATTTATGGGAATATTCATACTTAAAATGTAGATTAAATATCTTGTTGTGCTTATGTATTGAACGATTTTTATTTATTATAAAGTGAGTTATTGTTTCTTTAATTAATTTTGCTCTTTAATATTTCAAAAGGGATTATCTAACCTTAGGACTCGCCCATTCACTTCGAATTAATTTTGGGAAAGATAATTTCGGGTTGGGAAAGATTAATTAACAAGAACTTGAGGCGTTAATCCTCACTTTATAGATTCTATCTAGGGATAGAATTGAACTACTTGTAGACATAGTCGGGTGTGCTTAATATCTTAATTGTTTTAGGGATAATTCAATTAGAAAGTCTTGTTAGTCATCGGAAGAAGCTAATATAGATTTATTACCCGAGGCTAATTAACATAAACTCACTCATATTTGTAAAATCGTAAAATAAATTGGATCGTTACTTGAGTGTAATTCCCAATGCATACATGCTTGTAGCCATTGATCATTTCTTTCTTTCTAGGTTAGTTTACATTTTTGCAATTAGTTATAAATATTTTCCAAACCCTTTTAAGTGTTTGGCTTAGCATAATAAGTGATAATTCTCTTACACACCTAATTGCCTACATAGTGTTCTCTGTGAGATTCGACCCGGACTCATAGTTGCGTAAATTATATTGCATTCGACTGTGTCCATTTACTTTTTAGTAGTGGATTTGGATGTCATCACATAGACCCAACCAAAACAAACTGATTCCCAAGCTTTTCTCCAATTTCATAACCAAACTTACTAGTGGGAAACTTAGAGGTTACCTGTTCAGTTTCAGAAGAAACTGGTTCTTCCTCCTCAGTCGCAGACCAGATCATCAGAATTTTGTGGTTCTTCTGCTTGACTGGCTTGTAGATTCTCATTCAATTTCATGGCATGTTCTTTGCTTGCTACTGTTTTTCGTGCAATTATTTTGATATACTTTTTTCTTGGGAGTTTGGGTGGTTAAAAGTGTGGGTTAAGGTTCTTTGAATGGTGAGGAAAGGTTTTTAGAGTTTTTAGGATTCTCATGGGTGTTTGCCATTTGATCTGTTCAGAAACTTGAGAGAAATGGAGAGAGTTTTGAGGTTTTTGAGATTTTGATCTTTCGAAAATATTTGAGATAAGAGGGTAAGGTCAAATCAATTTAAAGAGGAAAAGGTTGAGTTTATAACAATACCTTTTTGAAGTCTAGAAGTCTAATCACATTGGAAGTTTCAGTTTAAAAAGATGTTGGACTCTTCTCCAAATATTTCGGCAATTACGACGCGTGGGACTCTTTGTGAAACTTGTTAGTTTGTAACTAATTGGTTCAAAAGTAGTTTGGGATAAAGTGAGAATATTTTCAGTTCATGATCCATATGTAGTTATTTCAAATTATGCGGAGCCTAGAATACATACCTTATAAGCTCGATGAACCAGGTTCTTCACTGAAAGTTCTCTTGTGTTAGACTGGTTTTTTCCAAGAAAATAAGGATAATATCATTAGACATCAGTGAGACATTTTAGCACATGGAAAAAGAGTATACTAATAAAATCATGAGACTGAGCAATATCTAATCTAATTATTCACAAAATTTACAAATTATCTGACCAATCATTGAGTTAGAACCGATTTATTTTAGGTGATCTTAATCATTCTTACTTCTAACTTGTTCCTTTTAAAGTGATCCCTACTCAAAGATTTTGTGAAGCTGTCAGCAATTTCCTTATCAGTATCACAAAATTCGACGGTGATCAAACACTACTCAAAATTATCCCTTTGAAAATGATGTCTAACATGTAGTGCTTAGTTCTTTTGTGATAGACCGGGTTCTAGGTCATACTGATTGAACTAGTATTGTCACAAAATATGGGGATGCAACCTACATCAATTCTAAGTTCATTAATTTACTGTTTAATCCACAATAATTGAGCACAACATGAGGCATCAACCACACACTCAGCTTCATCAGTAGACAAAGCCACAGAGTTTTGCTTTTTGGTAGCCTAAGACACAAGACATGAGCCAAGAAAATATGTCATACCTGAAGTGCTCTTTATATAAACAAGAAAACCTGTATAATCAGCATCAACATATCCCACTAAGTTGAAATTACTACTTTTCGGATACCATATGCAGAGATCAGTGGTGCCTTTTAGGTATCTCAAGATCCTCTTGACAGCCGCCAAGTGAGAATCCTTTGGATTAGCCTGGAATCTTGCCCAAATGCCTACACTGAAAACAATGGTTGTTCTACTAGCAGTGAGATATAACAAAGAGCCAATCATGCCCTTATACAACTTCTGATCAGCAGATGAGCCAGGTTCATCCAAATCCAATTTTGAAGATGTTGTAATATGAGTGTCGATTTCTTTGGATGTTCCTTCCTGATTTTGTTGCCGAGGAATAGGTTCATGGACAGGTTCCCTTGAGTTTTGAGGATCAGTTCCTCTCTAGTTAGTTCCCCCTATCAGGTTTCCCTAAGTGGAAGGACCTGGTCCATCACCTGTTCCTTCTTGTGATGCAGCTTCAAGACGGACTGTGGTTTCATATTTGAATTTCTTATCAGTTCAATCTCTTCAGTATCTTGTTCCTGCCTCTCAGAAAGAATGTTAGTTTCATAAAAAAATAACATATACACTTTCTTCTACACATATATTTCTTTTATTGTATATTTTTTATGCTTTACTATGTGAAAAGTATCCCAAGAATACTCTCTCATCACTTCTGGGATCAAACTTACCTAGGGAGTCTTTTCCATTATTGTGCTTAAAGCACTTGCATCCAACTGCCTTAAGGTGGGATATATTTGTCTTTCTCCCTTTAAGTAACTCATATGTAGTCTTCTCAACTAGAGGTCTAGTCATACACATATTTATGATGTAGCATGAAGTATTCACAACTTCTGCCCAGAAGCTATGAGGCAACTTACTAGCAAGTAACATAGTCCTAGCCATTTCCTCCAAGGTCCTATTCTTCTTTTTTTTCAACTACTCCATTTTATTGTGTAGTTCTAGGAGCAGAAAAGTTATGATCTAGCTCATCACAAAATTCAGAAAATTTAGCATTATCAAACCCAGTACCATTATCAGACCTAATTGATACAAGTTGATGACCTAGTTGTTTTTGAGTTTTTCGAACAAATAAAGTGAACATGTCAAATGCTTCATCTTTAGATGTTAAAACAATGTCCAAGAAAATCTAGAGTAATCATCAACAGGCACCAAACATATCTCTTACCACCTCTGCTCATTGTCCTTATTGGTCTACACATACCTATATGGACCAGTTCCATCGACCTGGTAGTACTCACCATTCGTTTTTTGCTTTTGAAAGAAGTTCTTACTTGCTTCGCCCTTGAACAAGCCTCACAAACTTTATCTTCCTTGAACTTAATGTTAGGGAGCTCTATCACCAAGTCCTTGGAAACTAGTTTGTTGAGTTGACTTGGACTGGCATGTCCAAGTCTCTTGTGCCAAAGGAGGGACTCATTGTCCAATACACTTAAGCAAGTGAGTTCATGTCACGACCCGAAATTCTCACCTTCGAACCGTGATGGCGCCTAATGTTTCACTTGTTAGCAAGCCAACGTTAAAATAATATTATCTATTTTAAAATAATTTTTAAATTTATTAATAATAATTGAAACAATTGTGGAAGTTAAGTCTGAAATATAGTGATTAATCCATACAAATAACTGTGTCTAAATACCATTCCAGAATTGGTGTCACAAGTGCACGAGCTTCTAGAATAATACAAATAAAGGTCAGAAATAAATAAGCTATCTGGAAATAAACACACAGCAAAAGTAAAATAGACAGGGACTTCAGAACTGCGGACGCCATGCAACTATACCTCAAGTCTCCTCTAGTAGATGAAATCCGAGCAAGTCTATGGTACACCGCTGGGACCAACTCTGAAATATGCCCAAGAAGTGCAGAGTGTAGTATCAGTACAACCGACCCCATGTACCGGTAAGTGCTGAGCTTAACCTCGACGAAGTAGTGACGAGGCTAAGGTGGGTCATTTACATTAACATGTACATAATACTAGTAACAACAACAAATAATAGAAATAAATCAGGTAACTCATTTATAATAATTGAAGCCAACTCAACAGTCAAAATCCATTATTATTTCAATCAATTTCTGTTATAGCGTGCAAACCGCTTCCACAATATATTCATTTTCAATCCTCTCATATAATTATTTTAATTAAGTATATATTGACTTTTAAATAAGTCTAATGCGGCGTGCAATCCGATCCCCCAATATTGATTTTTAAATAAGTCTATTACGACGTGCAATCCGATGCCCCAATATTGACTTTTTAATAAGTCTGTTGCAGCGTGAAATCCGATCCCCCAAAATGGAATTTTTAATAAGTCTGTTACGGCGTGCAATCCGATCCCCCAATATGTTCATTTCCATCAATTTTATTGCGGCGTGCAACCCGCTCTTCCAATATATTTATTTACCAATTCAATTATGTTGCGACGTGCAACCCGCTCCTCCAATATATTTATTTACCAATTCAATTATGTTGCGACGTGCAACCCGCTCCTCCAATATATTTACTTACCAATTCTTATAGAAGAACTTTCCCCAATAAATGCAACAATTAATATAAAATTACAAGACAACAAATATATAATAATTATGATTTAATTATGAAATAAATAATGACAAATAGCAAGTTATTATGGAAATCAGGGAGAAAATAAGCAGTTTAATATTTAATATGCTAAATGTCAAATAACAATTAAGATACATAATTCAAATAGCATGTAACAATTAATGCATGAATTTAAGAATTAATATTTGACAAAGAATATGAGAGAAATAATTATTATAATAATTAATTCATGATTTAAAATAATTTATGATTTTTAAGTAATTATGCAAACAATTAATTTGATGACGTATAGACACTCGTCACCTCGCCTATACGTCGTTCACATGCATTTCACATAACAAATAGTTTAAGGGTTCTATTCCCTCATGTCAAGGTTAACCACGATACTTACCTCGCTTTGCAAATTTCAATAAATTATTCGACCACAACTTTTCCTTTCGAATTTATCTCCAAAAGCGTCAAATCCATTCACAAACAATTCGATATACTCAATACGGATCATAGGAATTAATTCTATATGAATTTACTAATTTTCCGGATAAAAATCCGAAATTCATTTAAATATTCGACAATGGGACCCACATCTAAAATCTCAAAAAAACTTACGAAATCCGAACACCCATTCCGATATGAGTTCAACCATATAAAATATGTCCAATTCTGATGTCAAATGGACATTCAAATCTAAATTTTTCATTTTTTTAAAAAGTTTTACAAAAGTTCCAATTTCTTGCATATAAATCCGAAATAAAGGATGATTATAGGCATGGATTTATGAAATATAATCACTTTTGATTATAGAACACTTACCCAATTCAAAGTCGTGAATACCCCCTTTCGAATCGCCAAAGTCTAAGACTTAAACCTAAAAAATAAGTAAAAATGGCTAAGACCGAATTTTATGTATTTTTCCCAGCATTTTTGCATCTGCGGGCTATATTTTCGCACCTGCGGCCTCGCATTTGCGACAAAAATCTCGCATTTGCGAAGTGGGGCTGCCAGGCGAGGCCTCGCATCTGCGGAGGAAAAATGTGCACCTGCGCTGCCTTCCGCTCCTACAATCGAATAGTCCGCTCCTGCGGACGCGGAGGTGCGTGCAAGTTTCCGCAACTGCAAAATTTAGCCCAACTTTCCCAGGCTACTTCTGCGATGGAATGCTCGCTTCAGCGAGCTCGTACCTGCGGTCAACAATCCGCAGGTGCGATTACACCAGAAGGCCAAATTTTAGATTTTGCTTTAGTCCAATTCTTGTTCCGATTTCGATTCGAATCACACTCGGTGTACTCGGGACCCCGTCCGAATATACCAACAAGTCCCGTAACATAATATGGACATACTCGGGGTCTAAAATCTCGTCAAACAACGTTGAAATTATAATTCACACCCCGATTCGAACTTTGAGTTTTAAACTTTTAAATTTGCAAATATTGTGCCAAAACATATTAAATGAATCTGGAATGACTTCAAATTTGGCACACAAGTCATAAATGAAATAACAGAGCTATTCAAATTTTCAAAATCGGATTCTGGCTCCGATATCAAAAAGTCAACCCCGTGGTCAAACTTAGAAATCTTTAGCCTTTAAATTACTAGTTTCCGTTAATTGGTCATAACTTGAGCTAGGGACCTCCAAATTAAATTTCGGGCATACACTCAAGTCCCAAATAACGATACACACTTATCAAAACTGTCAAAACACTGATCCGGATCAGTTTGCTCAAAATGTTGACCAAAGTCAACTCAAATGAGTTTTAAGGCTTTATTTCACATTTTAATCTATTTTCACATGAAAACTTTCCGAAAAATTTTACGGATTGCGCACGTAAATCGAGAAATGAAAAATAATGCTTTTCGAGATTTTAGAATATATAATTATTTATTATTATTTAAAGATGAAATTTTGGGTCATCACAGTTCATTATCTGAGAGTGTGGACAGATCTACTACATATATGTTATTCACTCTTTTTCCCTGCAGAACTATTTTGTCGGTGGTAAGATTTATCACAAACATTTTGTAGAGGTCAAAGCTACTATGTTACCTCTATCACACAGTTATAATACACTTATTAGGTTGTATTTCAGTCCATCTAGACATTCTCAACAGAGCGAGAGTTAGACTTACCTACTTTCAAACCCCATTGATCTCACTTTTCTTTCCATTTTCAAAGGACACATTACCTCCTTTAAGGTCCTCATGTGAAAGGAATTGGTTCTTGCTTCCTATGATGTGCTTTGAGCAGCCATTATCCATGTACCATATTTGGCTTCTCTCCTTCACTTAGACCTGGAAAAAGAAATCAAGGGTTAGTCTTAGAAAGTTTTTGTTCCTTAGACTTGCTTTATCTTTTCCTGCACATTCACTCCTATAGTGTTCGGTGTTACCATAGTGAGTATAAATCTTATACTCAATGAGTGTTAGGTACTTATTTTTGGGATCCCATTTAGGTGTACAGTTCCCAAAGCCAAGTCCCTTTCTATTGCTACTATGGTGTTCTTGTAGCCATGAAAGTACACCAGAGGACCTATTCCATTTACATGTTCTATCAAGCTCATATTTAACCTTTGTCAAGTCCTCTTTCAAAACTCTTATATTTTCTTCCTTTTTTGTATAGCTCATCTTTAACCTTCGTTAAGCCATCCTCTAGGTTGAGTTGTATATCACTAGTTATCTCTTTTCATGCCCTTAACTTTAACTTTATATTTTCAAATCTAAGTTCTAAGACAGTTGTATCAAGTGCATGAACTTGGTTCTTCAAATTTTTTTTTTTTTAAATATACAAGCTTTTATTTCCAGATTTTTACATTATGCTTTTAAGAAGTTATACTCTTTTGATAACTATTCTTTTCCAGAACTTATATTCTTAGATTCATCAATTAAAGTTAGTAATAGTTCTGATAGTCTATCTTTAGAAATGAATTTAATTTTATCCTTTAGGTCTAGAAAACTTATCTCAGATTCTTCATCAGGTTCATCTTCAGATTCTCGAATAGCTATAAGAGCTCGTTCAACATCGTTGTCATCAACATTAATGTCCTCAACTAAACTCTCATTCCAAGTAACAACAATTGCTTTGGATGGCCTTTTTTTGTAGTTTTTCTTGTCATGAATTTGTTCCTTCTTCCGGTTCCTTATTTTAAATCTATCTTCTTTCCACTCGACTTCCCGCATAAGACAGTTCTTGATCATGTAATTCTGCTTATCACATTTGAAGCATCCATCAATCATCTTCAAGTGATAGTGGCCATTGGATAATGGTCGCCTAGTGGTGGATTGCTCTTTATAGTTTTTACGTAGTGCACTCATCTTGATATTTTTCTAAGATATTAGCCTCTTCAAGAAAAATCTTCTCTGATACCAATTGATATTTTATATTTCAATATCATACAAGAGGGAGAGATGATTTGTGTGGTGCCCAATTTTCGCGTGCACTGGACTATCAAAGGATTTAGTTCTTCTTTGCATTTCTTACACTATAGTTGTGGATTAAATAATGCAAAAAGTAAAGAACACAAGAGATTTTTACGTGGAAATCATCCGGCTCAAAAGGTGAAAAAATACGACATACTACCCAGTAGGATTTTTTCAAAACACTTCATTACAACTCTGAGCCAAAAATAAAGATTTCAAATTCTTGCAAACCTAAGGATTAACTCTAACTGTTATAGCAAAACACCACAGGCTGTTGCGACTATTTCAAGTTAAATCTAACTTGAAAGATACAATTCAAGTTTACAACCTCTTGCAAACCTAAGGATTAACTCTAATCCTTATAGCAACACGCCACAGGTTGTTGCGACTACTTCAAGTTAACTCTAACTTGAACAATACAACTCAAGTACCTAGTACAATTTGCTTCTAAGAAAGCTGAAAGGTACAACTCAAAACGCCTACTATATTTTGAACTAGAAATAAAGAAAGACACATAAAACTCTTTATGGAACTGGTTCTTCAATCTGGTTCGTGTAGTTTCAGGATCACACTCTTAAATCTCACATGAATCGCTCACAAAATGCCTTGCTATTGCCTTGCTATTTTGCTGTCAATTCGTGCTTTCACTTTTGCATGTGCATGTCACCTGTAGAAGAGAATACAACTGATATTTATAGAGTTAGTAAAATAAGGATTAACTAGAGTTTTAATGCTTTACTCTTCCTTGGTTGAATGGTTCTAGTTATCTTCAATTTCTAACTCCTTCCTTATTTTGGATAGAGTTCTCTTCAAGTAAGGAGTCTTGTTCCTTGTCAAATATGTAACATTTTCGTTCAGGAAATATCATAAATAACCACTTATACATATCTCTTTCACGTGTATGCCTTTTGCTTGATTCTGGACTGTCACATGTGTACACTGTCCATGGACCTTGTTCATACATGTGCTCCTTTGTCAATCATCAAAACTAAACCTAATCAGGTCAACACAAATCATGTAATATACGATTTCATTTTTCGACCTTGAATTAAGAAACATATTTTTCCAATAATACACTTATCTGCAACGAAATTTGTACGTAGAGAGACCAGAAAGAAATTTCAAGAGACTGTCCAAACAACAACAGTGAACCCAACTCCATTTCAATCAACAATTCCTTGACATCACAATTTTATATTTCAATTGCTCTGCAATGAGACACTCAACTAAACCCAAGCAAAGCAGATCATGACATATCCAATGGTCAAATGTATCCTCTTAAAGCTACCAGTGAAATCTCTTTCACAGTTCAAAAGTACCTGCAAATCATGGTGTTCCTCCATCAATGAACCCAAGTTCATCAAGTTGCATCGACATGAATCATCTTCATATTAATCTTCAAAAGATTCTCTTTGTTACTTTCGAAGAAATATACCAGTATCATATTTTTTATATAAAATTACGTACCCAGCTGTACCCATGGGCGTATCTAGGCCTTAGGTATGGATTCACGTGAACCTATACTTGTCTGTGTAGACCATGTATAATAATATTATATATTTTCAAATTTACTTAAATATGTGTGCTTGCACCCATGGTCATAGATTCTTATGGTGCAATAAGTATTGGGTACACCTCTACGAGTAAAATTGGTGGTTCAAATCTCATTTTGGATAATCTTGTTTTTGGCATAGAGCATAGATATATACGTAAAAATCATTAAAAATTTAAAAAGAAAATAATTTTGAACCTATAATTTCAAAAGTATAGTGAGTTCATGGTTAGAGACTAAAGTTAAACACATGATCTAGATCTATCTCTTTACAATAGTGCACTCATCCTCTTGAAATTATGGATCCGCATATGGCTGTACCTCTGGGTGTGTTGTATTACCAAAAACGATTAGAGGGGGCTTTACCTTATCTCAAGTTACAACACAGATTGGTGATACCATCACCTCAAAAAAACCAGAAGGAATAACAAAATTACATTTTCCTACTGGGAAAGGATTATATACATTAACTAACATGGAAGTTGGCTTTGTCACAGTTTGTCCTAATACTAGGCATTTGAATTTTGTCTAGCTGAAATGCTCCTTTCGTATTTCTGGGAAGTTGATGATAAGAGTTAATAAATCAATTCGTGTCCCCTTATTGACGCCAACTTGGCTAAACAATTCGCTACATGATTACCCTCCCTATAGCAATGAGTAACATACATTCCAGTTTGCTCTTTGATGTCAAGAATGTTGCCGATCGATGACCTGTTTAAGCTTCAGATTGGCGTAATGGCTATCTTGCAGCATGTTGGCTATCACCATGGAGTCAAGTTCCAAAGTGAAATTAGTATAGCCCTGTTGGTTACATCATTTCGCTCCAAACTCAGCTGCCAAAGCTTCTGCCATACTATTGCTCTTGCATTTGATAGTGATAGAAAAGGCCATAATAAAATCCTCATTATTGTCCCTAATTATGCCACCAATTCCAGCTTTATCGTTATCCTTTAAGCAGCTGCCACCATAACTAGTATCATATATTTACTGCTAAAATCCTGTCAACAGAAGTATCACTTAGTGTTGATTCCAAAGTTCTATTGCTTGACTCGCCCTTCCCATGATTCTGCAAAGAAGTTTCTTATGTTGAAACGCGTTCCTGCAATGGTTTGGTCTTTATGGAAAATAATCGCAATATCATGTTCTGTAATCCTGCAATTCGAAAATACAAACTGATCCCCAAGCCTAATGTATTGTTACAATAAAGTTGGACATATACACCACTAATTGGTTTTGCCTATGATTACAATTTGTAAGCGAAAAGTATCAGCATCACGACGTTCAAATATTCTCAGTTACACCATCTGTCTCATATTAACAGTCGTGGTTACTAAAAATAGTTCTCTCAAATTATTTGTCATTTTAGAAGTTTAAGATAAAATTAATTATTTTTTTCCTTTGTTTACCCTTTAGTAATAATTGTTTTTGAAGATTGAGATAATGCATAAATAGAATAAATATTCAATGAAAAGAGATTATATTTTAAGACATAAATAAGGGGAGAATAGTTTAATCTCTTTTCTAATTAATATTTCTTAAGGAGCGTGTAATAGAGAAACACGACACATAATATGAGACAAAGGAAGTAATAATCAGTCTTGGAAAAGGATAAACACTTTTCCTGTTATATATATAGTTGGTTTTCGGTTCTCCGACCAAATACCAGTTTTCATTAAACAGTAACATCAACATTATGGCCACTTCAGTTAGAGGCTGGCTAGGGAACCTGAACAATTTGAGCAAATTCTTGAACTACACTTTGAAGTAATTTTTCATGAAAAAATGTAACTAATGTATACAGAGCAAAATTTGAGCAATGATTAATTTAATTCTCATATGTTGAATCGTGTAAATTTTTTGTTCAATTGAATCTCATAGATATAGAACGAAATAGGTTTACCCATGAAGATATTCGTTTTATTGTTTTGATTTTATTAAGTCGAACCAAATAATTACTTACCTCGAAATAAAATTAAGTAATTGGGACTAATTAAAATGAATCTCCAATTACCTCCTCTATGTCTAAATTAAAATTGATTATTATCAATCTTTTATGCTACAGATAAAATGAAGAGCTATGGATCTTCGAGTTGTGCTCTTAAAATATTATATGTGCAGTCTAAGGATGAGACAGGTCATATAATTGATCTTGACAGTGAGGAGCTCTCGTAAAATCTTGTGCCGGTGAAAGGTATCAGATAATCTATACACCATAATTATCCCAATAAAAAACAAACTGAGCATTAAAACATAGCATCTCGGTGGATTAGATTTGTATGATTTAATCACCTAAAAATACCACAGTAGTAAATCCAATATTCTGTCCAAATTATCACAAAAAATCTGTTATCTATGATCTCAATTTGGGGTCTGGTGCAGGTGACATTTGGAGACATTGGCATAGCCGAATACACATTCATGATGAATGATTAAAAGGAAAAAGAAAATAATAAATCCAAAAACTGAGAAAAACAGAAAGAGAAATCCGAATGAAGAAGCATAAAAAATAATGGCAGAGTTACACATTGGGATTCAAATTGTACTATACTAAGATAAAATTTTACGAAGACGGGGATTGACCACTTAACAGAATCTATAATGAGATATTCTTGTTGGGTCAATCCCATAGCCATGTGAAAAGATAAGTTTTCTTTGGCTTTGTCAAGCCTACCAATTTAATAGTAGAAAAGGTTTGGGCAGCAATTAATCTTTGATTTCACGTGTAGAAGTTGACTTTTCAGTAGACATTGATGTCATTGCCTACATGGCATTCTGTAACTATAAATATGTATATTTACTTTCATTTGTAAACACACCAAACGGATAGAAAATGAGTGATTTACCGAGTAAGAAGCAAAATACTCTATAACGAAAAAATATAGAGAGTTTGAGCGGTATTAATTTGTAGTGAGCTGGAAAAATCAAAAAAGAGTTATTTCTTTTGAGTGTGTAGCAATATTGTAGTATCTTACTCGGCACCACAAATTATAAAATCCTTGCTATAGTAAAATCAATTGCTCCTATCGGGCTGTGATTTTTTCCCTTATTCAAAAGGATTTTTCACGTAAAAATCTCGGTGTCCTTATTTCTCTTATTATTACCGTTGGTTACTGTATTCTATTAATCACATTTATTATAGTCGTATATCGTGACTATTATTTATGTGGGGGTTAATTTTTCCAACAACTGGTATCAGAGCACAGGTTCTGCTCATTCAAAAAAATATTATTTACAGTCAATTTTACTTCGTGACAAAAAAAATGTTAGGATTAAAATATGAAGTAACAAGATTCAATGGTAATGACGGTTTCTCAATATGGCAAAGAATGATGAAGGACATACTCGTCCAATAAGGGTTAGACATTGCACTAGATGGCAAAGAGGCAAAGTCGGAAACCATAAAAATCAAGGATTTGGCAAACATGATAAGAAGACAGCTAGTGCAATCAGACTGCATTTGTCCGATGAAGTACTCAATAAAGTCGGGGATAAAAAAAGTGCATGTGGTATTTGAAAAAGACTAGAAAGTCTATACACGTCCAAATTTTGAGGATACCTCTCATATTTTTCACAAATTCCATGGTCTGGTGGAAAGGGATACAGGTAAAAAATTATAGCGTCTCAGGACAGACAATGAATTTGAGTATACTTAAAAGGATTTTGAAGACTACTGCTCAAGTCATGTAATTAGACATGAGAAGACAGTTCCTGGAACCCCATAACATAATGATGTAGCTGAAAAGATGAATCGAACCATTGCCGAAAAAGTGAGAGGTATCCTCAAAATGGAAAAACTACCTAAATTATTTTGGGGTAAACAGTTCGCAGAACCTATTACTTGATTAACAGAAGCTCATCAGTTCCATGGAATTTGACATTCCAGAGAATGTCTAAACCAACAAAGAGGTGTCCTACTTCCATATGAAAGTGTTTGGATGTAAAGCTTTTGCCCATGTGCCTAAGGAACAGAGAACAAAGATGGATGTCAAAGTTATTCTCTGCATCTTCATCGGTTATGGAGATGAAGAGTTCGACTACAGATTATGGGACCTAGAAATGAAAAATATCATCAGAAGCAGAGATGTGATGTTCAGAGAAGATGTGGTCGGGATTGATAGTGATCAATCAACAAAGACCAAAAATGATAATGCTACAGTTACTAACTTTGTTACTGCTCCTACAGTACATGTACATAATCCTTCCATAGGTGAAGAATGGCACACGGAAGGCGTAGATGAAGAGGTTGCTGAGCAGGGGGAGCACCCTAGTCCACAAGAGAAAGAAAAAGAGCTATAACAACAAGAATAAGGACAAGAACCTATGAGAAGATCTAAAAGAGAGAAGGTAGAGTCCATGAGGTATCCTTCTTTAGAGTATATCCTCGTCACAGATGAGGGGGAGCCAGAGAATTTCAAGGAGGTGCTATCTCATCCGGAACAAATCCAGTTGATGAAAGCCATGCAAGAAGAGATGAATTCTCTACAAAAGAATGTCACGTACGAACTAGTTGAACTTCTAAAAGAAAAAAGACTACTCAAGTGCAAGTGGGTCTTTAAGCTCAAGAAAGATGGAAATGGCAAGCTGGTCAGATACAAAGCTGGATTGGTGGTAAAAGGTTTCGAATAGAATAAAGGTATTGATTTTGACAAATTTTTTTCACATGTTGTAAAAATGACTTCTATTTGAATAATCTTCAGCTTGGAAGGTAACCTAGATCTTGAAGTGGAGCAGTTGGACGTGAAAATTGCATTTCTGCATGGAGATTTGGAAGAAAAGATCTATATAGAGCAGGCATAAGGTTTTGAAGTAAAGGCGAAGAAACACATGGTGTGCAAATTGAAAAAGAGTCCTTATGGGCAGAAACAAGAGCAAAGGCAGAGGTACATGAAGTTTGACTCATTCATGAGAAGTCAAACGTACATAAAGACATTTTTAGATCCATGCGTATACTATATAGAAATTCTCTAACAATAACTTTATCATCTTGTTGTTATGTGGATGACATGCTGATTGTAGGACAAGACAAGAAGTTGATTGGCAAGTTAAAGGAAGATTTGTCCAAGTCATTTGACATGAAAGACTTGGGTCCAGCATGACAAATTCTAGGAATGGAGATTGTCTGAGATACGATAAATAGTAAGTTGTCGTTGTCACAACAGAAGTATATTGAACGTGTACTTAAACTCTTCAACATGATGAGTGTTAAACCAGTTAGCACGCCTCTTGGTGGTCATATGAAGTTGAACAAGACAATGTGTCCTACAACAAAAGAAGATAAAGAAAGTATGGCTAAAGTTCCATATTTATCTGCTGTGAGGAGCTTGAAGTATGCAATGGTATGTATCAGACCTGATATTGCTCATGTTGTCGGTATTTTTAGCAGGTTTCTTGACAATCCCTAGAAAAAATATTGGGAAGGTGTGAAATGGATACTCGGGTATTTAAAAAGAACCTCGGATGAATGCTTGTGTTTTGGGAGATCAGATCTAGTCTTGAAGGCTATATAGATGTTGATATGGTTGGTTATACTAATAATAGAAAATCCACTACTAGATAGTTATTTACTTTTTCAGGAGGGGCTATATCATGGCAGTCTAAATTGCAGAAGCGCGTTGCACTTTCAACAACTGAAGCAGAATACATTATCGCTACAGAAGCTGGCAAGGAAATGGTATGGCTTAATCGGTTTCTTCAAGAGCTTGAATTACATCAAAAGGAGTATGTCGTATATTGCGACAGTCAAAGTGCAATAGACTTGAGCAAGAATCCATGTACCATACAAAAACAAAGCATATCGACATAAGATATCATTAGATTCATGAGCAGGTGGAGAACAAATCTTTGCATGTCAAGAAGATTCACACGAATGAAAATCCTGCGGATATGTTGACCAAGGTAATACCGAGAGACAAGTTTGAGCTATGCAAAGAACTTGTCGGCATGAACTCTATATGAAAAACTAGTGTTACCTCCTTCAGGTGCATAGGACTGGAGGGGGATATTTGTTGGGTCCATCCCGTGGCCCATGTGAAAGAAGATAAGTTTCCTTTGGCTTTGTCAAGCCAACCAATTTAACAGTTGAAAATATTTGGGCAGCAATTAATCTTTGATTGCACATGTAGAAGCTGAGTTTTGCAGAAGATGTTGATGTCATTACGTACATCATCATGGGAATTCTACAACTATAAATATATGCCCCTACTTTCATTTGTAAACACACCAAACGGAAAGAAAGAGAGTGATTTAAAGGAAGGTAAGATCCTCTAGGAATTGGATACTGAGATTCTCCAAATGAAGAATATTATTAGCAATTTTGGGTCCAAGATCCAACATTGCTAAAGGAAGGTAAGGCCCTATGTCGCACTTGTATTCACCCTTTGGATTCTAATATACATGGTAGGTGTCCTAGCCTATCCCCTGTCACCTCAGGAGATGAAAGCCTGGATAGATAGATGGTTTCAATAAATAAAATAAATAAAATGTGCACCGTAATCTTTATTGTTTTCTCCCATGTTAAAGTAGACAAGCAAATAAGACACTGCAAAGAGTCAAAGCCAGTCTTGTAACTCACTTATACACTTGAATTTAGATGAGAATTACAGTAATTCAACTCTTACCATCTAGCAAAAACTTCCCGGTGAACAAATGGAGAAAAAACCCCTTGTAAAACTAATTTTATCTGCAAAAAATGTCATGTAATTCTTGCTAATTACAAAATCATAATATAGAATGAATGAATTAAAAGAAACAGAAAATATACTTGCAAACTCACAGAACATTAGGAGAGATTAAAGTCTCCACATATGTTATAGCCCCACTAAAGCAAAGTGAATATTCAGGCTTAGCAACTTTAACTTCCTTTAGCATTAGTCTTTTCTAATCATAAACCACGAAATCATGGGCTATATATTCCCTTAGAAACAGAATATCTCCATCCTTCATAAATCCCACAGGCTGAATCCAAAATCTATCAATATTCTTGATATCTGGAACTATAATTCCAAGCATTTTAATCCATGTACGGCTCGCTCCGTTCTTTTTCATACACCAAACTTCAAAATCAACCATGTCGTTCGAAAATTTAATCAAGAAAAAACACTCTCCTAAATTATACCTCTTGGATCGTCAATCGTTATATCATCAACCGCGTTTGGATATTTTATAGTCTGAAAACTTTCATCTTTCAAACACAGACATAAAATAAATCCCTTAATTTCGGTTAGTATGTGACTGATCATATAAACAATTCCATCAACTACAACCATGTCTTCGTCGAAGTAATAATTTGAAGGAAACTTGCCAATCAATTTCCACGAGTTACTTTTCGTCGAAAATATTTCAATATCTGCTGGAGGACCAACCCTAACTATTTTGTAATCGTCCAAAGAGGAAACGTAGCCTAAACGATATAAAGTATGAAAATGCAGCTCCCTCTGAATAGGGATTGGACGAGGGATAGTTCTTGATTCTTTGATCGCCGAGTTCCATAGAACAATTTGGTAATTAGGGAAAGCAAGAAGAAATAAACGGTTGCAAGGATTCACAAATCTTCTATTCAATAAATGATCGATACCTGAAGGAAGATCAAGAAGAGAGACAACAGAATCACGTTGAAGTGGCGCGTTTATAGAGTAGGGATAATAGTATTGGCCCTTCCAACAAGATAGAAAGATTTTATAGTAATACTGATGTTTGATAAACTGTCGATCTCCAATTAGAAAACGCCATGATTTGCAAACGCATTTGAACCTGAGAAGTGATTTCACAGGAAGTTTTATCAATATATCAATGGTGATATCATTGTGAATGTTATTAGGCATATCTGGTGGCTATAATATTTTGTGTTTGAACGACTGCTTTTGATGTCGAAAGATTGTCCCTATGGTTAGGGTATAATATAATCCAGAAAAAACCAACAAAACAATTCCGAGTTTTTGTACTAACCATTTATTTATAAGACCACTTTTTAATAGCCTTCATATTCGGGCCAGTTTACGTACACCTCGACTAATTTCATAGGATACTTGCTACCTCCTACCAATAACAAATACCAGAATCGTTTTTGTCTGCGCTGGGATTTGAACTTGAAACTGTCAATTCAAACAGTCGCACTATGATGCATTTTGAGATTTATTATTATGCATTTTGATATCTAAAAGATTGTGGGTTTGAGCGATTGTTTCTGCTGTCAAAACATTGTTTCTAGGGTTAGGGTTTTAATGGTAGCCTTGCTTAAGCCCATGTAATCAACACATAGCCTCCAACTTCCATATTTCTTTCCCACCAAGACTACTGGGGAAGCATAAGGGCTGGAACTTGGCTGCACAATTCCTTGGTCCAGCATATCCTGTACTAATCTCTCAATGATATCCTTTGGTGATAAAGAATACCTATAAGGTCTGAGGTTTATAGGATTGCATCATGCCTGCAATGGTATCTTCTGATCAAATGGTACTCTAGAGGGAATTAACCCTTGAGGATCAGTAAACAGTTGATGGTCCTCCTAAAGAAGTGACTGCATCAGTAATGGCATGTTGATGTTAGCTTATGTCTGCTCCTCTTCCCTGGGCATCACCCTCAACATAAATAAATGTTCCCCATTGCTAGCTAGCTTATCCAACTTCTTAGCTTCCACAGTTTTTATTTTCTCCACTTTCCCCCTCAATACACATTATTTTCCCTCGTAATTGTACCCCAGGATAATGTCACGACCCAAAATCTCACCCATCGTGACGGCGTCTATCCCAATACTATGCAAGCCGACAATCTCAATAAACCACCATATCTTTTAAGTTTGAAAACATAATATCTAAATTTAGCGGAAGAAAAACTCATAAATACATATATAAATACTCCCAAAATTCGGTGTCACTGAGTACATGAGCATCTAATATGAATACAAATCTGGAAAATACAATCCATAATAGTCTAAGACCAAATGCAGTAAATAAGGATATAGGGAAGGAGAGGCAAGGTCTGCGTAACACGGTAGCTACCTCTGAATCTCCAGAAAGGCAACTGTGCGAAAGAAATCAATACCCGTTATGGCCGGGAACACCTGAATCAGCCCAAACAAAGATAACATAGTGTATCAAAAAAAATCAAGAAAGACTGAGGTATGATACGCAAGTAAAATCATGACCGAGTACAAGACAACAATTAGCAAATAATTCACCAAGTACGCGACCTATGGAGGTCCCAACAGTACTATCACATAGCCTAAGCATGATTTACATTCAAATTTCTTTAACACATAGAGAGCATATAGCTAACAACAAGTTATTAAAATTTATAGTTTCACGGGACGGACCAAGCTACAATCCCCTCGGTGCACGCCCACACGCCTGTCACCTAGCATGTGCGTCACCTCCAAAATAATCACATGACACAAAATTCGGGGTTTCGTACCCTTAGGACCAGATTTAAAATTGTTACTTATCTCAAATAGTGAAATTCTTATTCCGCTAAGCCTTTGCCTCGTGAATTAACCTCCAAACGCCTCGAATCTAGCCACAAATAATTTGGTTCAGTCAATAAAATTTATTGAAATTAATTCCATAAGAAAATGCTAATTTTCCATAAAAATCCTAAATTTAGCTCAAAAATCACCCGTGGGGCCTACATCTCGGAACCTGACAAAAGTTATAAAATTCAAAAATCCATTCAACCACAAGTCTAACCATACCAATTTTACCAAAATCCGACCTCAACTCGACCCTCAAATCTTCAATTTAAACCAAAAGGGTTTTCTAAAATTTCCCAACTTGATTCACCCAATAAATGATAAAAACAACCATGGATTCAGGTAGTTTAACAAATATTGAGTTAAGAACACTTACCCCATTGTTTCCTCTGAAAATTTTCCAAAACTCGCCTCTTCCCAATCTCCAATCCGTCAAAAATGGAAAATGGGACGAAGTCCCATTTTCAGAACTTAAACTCTCTGCCCAGTCATTTTCTCTATGCGATCGCGAACAATCACACACGATCGTGAAGAACAGTTTTTCACTACCCAGGTTTAACCCTACGCAATCGCGAATAGTCACATGAGATCATGATGCACAAGATTTTAGCTCTACGTGATCGCATCCTTCCTGACGCGATCGCATAGAACAAACGTGTGGCCCAGCTTCCTCTCAAGTTTCCCCTACACGATCACGGCCTCTTCCACGCATTCGTGTAGCACAGACTGGCCCAACCTACGCGATCATGGTTGACCTCACGCGATCGCGAAGAACAAAATCAACACTGCCTCAACTAAGCCTACGTGACCACGTCCCAATCTTCGCGATCGCGAAGAAGGTATGAAACACCAGCAAACAACAGCTACCAGCAATGCCAAAATGAAGGAAAATAATCTGAATACCATCTGAAACACGCCCGAGACCCTCAGGACCCCAGCCAAATATACCAACAAGTCCTAAAATATCATACGAACTTAGTTGAGTCTTCAACTCACATCCAACGACACTAAAAATAAGAATTACCCATATATGCAAGCCTAATTTACTTTGAAACTTTTAATTTCTACAAACGACGTCGAAACCTATCAAATCACGTCTCATTGACCTCATATGTTGCACACCCAATTTATACAATTGGATTCCGGCCCCAATATCAAAAAGTCAACCTCCTGGTCAAACTTCCCGAGAAATTCAATTTTCGTCATTTCAAGCCTAATTCCTCTACCGACCTCCAAATAATTTTTCGGACACTCCTAAGTCCAAAATTACCATATAGAGCTATTGGAATCGTCAAAATTAAATTCCAAGGTCATTTACACATAAAAAAAATATCCGATCAATTTTTCCAACTTAAGTTTTCAATTATGAGACTAAGTGTCTCGTTTCACTCCGAATCTCTTCCGGACCCAAACCAACCAACCCAGTAAGTCATAAAACAACTGTAAAGCATAAATTGAGCAGTAAATGAGGGAACGAGGTTATTATACTCAAAATGACCGGCCAGGTCGTTACATTCTTCCCCTCTTAAACAAACATTTATCCTTGAACGGGTTTAGAATCATACCTGGAGTCTCAAATAGGTGTGGATATTTGCTCTGCATCTCCCGCTCAATATCCCAAGTAGCTTCTCCGACTGGTTGGCCTCTCCACCGTACCTTCACTGATGTTATGTTCTTTGACCTCAGCTTTCGAACCTGCCGGTCTAAAATAGCCACCGATTCCACATCATAAGTCAGATTACCGCCCAATTGTACTGTACAGAAATCCAGAATATGAGACGAATCCCCGACATACTTTCGGAGCATGGATACATGGAACACTAGATGAACACTTTATAGACTAGGTGGCAAAGCAACTTCATAAGCCACCTCTCTAATCTTCTTAAGTATCTCAAAAGGCCCAATATACCGAGGGCTCAACTTTCCCTTCTTCCCGAACCTCAACACACCCTTCATGGGTGAAATATTTAGCAGAACCTTCTCCCCAACAATGTAAACAATATCAAGAACCTTTCTGTCGGCATAACTCTTCTGTCTAGACTGTGCCATGCGAAGCCGTTCCTGATTCACTCTGACCTTCACTAAAGCATCCTGAACAAAGTCAGTACCCATTAGCCTAGTCTCACCCGGCTCAAACTAACCCACCGGGGACCGGCACCGTCTCCCATACAAAGCCTCATACGGAGCCATATGAATTCTTGACTGGTAGTTATTATTATATGCAAACTCCGCGAGTAGCAGAAATTGATCCCAAGAACCCCCAAAATCAATGACACAAGCGCGTAACATAGCCTCTAATATTTGAATAGTGCGCTCAGATTGTCCATCCGTCTGAGGATGAAATGTTGTACTCAACTAAACCTGTGTGCCCAATTCTCGCTGCATTGCTCTCCAAAACTGTGTGCCCCGATCTGAAATGATAGACACTGGCACACCGTGTAGGCGAACAATCTCTCGGATATAAATCTCAGCCAACCACTCAGAAGAATAATTGGTACCAAATGGAATAAAATGCACGGACTTAATCAACCGATCTATAATCACCTAAACCGTATCAAACTTCCTCAAAGTGTGTGGAAGCCAAACTACGAAGTCCATGGTAATACGCTCCCATTTCTACTCGGGAATTTCAAGCCTGTGAAGTAATCCTCCTGGTCTCTGATGCTCTTACTTTACCTGTTGACAATTTAAACACCGAGCTACAAATCCAACTATATATTTCTTTATTCGCCTCCACTAATAACTTTGCCTCAAATCCTGATATATTTTTGCGGCACTTGGATGAATGGAGTACTGCGAACTGTGAGCTTCCTGGAGAATCAACTCACGCAAACCATCTACATTAGGCACACATAGCATGCCCTGCATCCATAATACACCATCATCTCTAATAGTGACTTCCTTGGTATCACCATGCTGAACCGTGTCCTTAAGGACAAGCAGATGTGGATCATCATACTGGCGCTCTCTGATGCGATCATATAAAGAAAACCGAGAAACCACACAAGCCAAAACTCGATTCGGCTTGGAAACATCCAATCTAACAAACTGGTTAGCCAAGGCCTGAACATCCAAGGCTAAAGGTCTCTCTGTTATCGGTAAGTATACTAAGCTGCCTAGACTCTCCGCCTTACGGCTCAAGGCATCGGCCACCACATCGTCCTTTTTGGGATGATAGAGAATGGTGATATCATAATCCTAAAGCAACTCTAACCACCTTCGCTGCCGCAAATTAAGATCCTTCTGTTTAAACAGATATTTTAGACTCCGGTGATCGGTATAAACCTCACAATGGATACCGTACAAATAGTGCCGCCAAATCTTCAAGGCATGAACAATAGCTACTAACTCAAGGTTGTGGAGTGGATACTTCTTCTCATATACCTTTAACTTCCTGGACGCATAGGCAACCACCCTACCGTCTTACATCAGCACTATGCCGAGACTAATATGCGACGCGTTACAATACACAGTATAAGATTCTGAACCTGTAGGAAACACCAATACTGGAGCTGTAGTCAAAGTTGTTTTGAGCTCAAAAAGCTCTTTTCACATTCATCCGACCACCTGAACATTTCTAGGTCAATTTAGTCATCGTCAATGCAATAGACGAGAAATCCTCCACGAAGCGACGATAATAACCGGCCAAGCCGAGAAAACTCCTAATTTCAGTAACTGAAGATGGCCTGGGCCAACTCTGAACTGCCTTCTTCGGATCCCTACTTCACTGGACACTATGTGTCCCAAGAATGCCACCGAACTAAGCCACAACTCACACTTAAAGAATTTGGCATAAAGTCTCTCCTCTCTCAATCTTTGTAATACAATACCCAAGTGTTGTGCATGCTCCTACTGGTTACGTGAGTACACAAGGATATCATCAATAAATACTACGACAAATGAATCAAGATATGCATGGAATACATTATTCATCAAGTGCATAAATGTTGATGGGGCATTGGTTAGCCGAAAAGACATAACAAAAAATTCATAGTGGCCATAACGAGTTCTGAATGTCGTCTTTAGAATATCCGAATGCCGAATTTTCAACTGGTGCTACCCAGATCTCAAATCAATTTTGGAGAACACCCTCGCTCCCTGAAACTGGTCAAATAAGTCATCAATATGCGGCAAGGGATATTTATTCTTGATTGTAACTTTGTTCAACTGCCTATAATCGTTGCACATCCGCATAGTACCATCTTTCATTTTCACAAACAGAATCGGTACACCCCAAGGTGACATACTAGGCCTAGTGAACCCTTTATCAAGAAGTTCCTGAAGTTGCTCTTTCAATTCTTTTAACTCATTCGGTGCCATACGGTACGTAGGAATAGAAATGGGTTGAGTGCCCTGTATTAAGTCAATACCGAAATCAATATCTCTGTCGGGCGGCATACCCAGCAGGTCTGTATGAAATGCATCCAGAAAGTCTCTCAATATCGGTACTAAATCAATAGTAGGAGTATCTGCATCAACATCTTTCACAAAAGCCAAATATGACAAACACCCCTTCCAAACCATACGTTGGCAACATGATCTAGAGAACCCCTCTATTCGACCTTCGGCAACCCCGGCATCGCCAACATCACGATTTTTGCGTGACAGTCCAGAATAGCATGACATGGAGACAACCAATCAATACCCAGAATTACATCGAAATCAACCATACCGAGTAATAAAAGATCAACTCTAGTCTCCAGTTCCTCAATACTTACCACACACGACCGATACACATGGTCCATAGTAATAATATTGCCCACCGACGTAGATACACGAACAAGTGAAACTAAGGACTCATGGGGCTTATCCAAATAACGAGAAAAATACGATGATACATATGAATAAGTGGAACCAGAGTCAAATAATATAGAAGATTCCCTATGGCGCACTGAAACAATACATGTGATCATTGTATCTGAAGCAACAGCATCTGACTTGGCAGGAAAAGCATTAAATCGGGCCTGACCGCCACTTTTTCCCCCCCTCTTGGGCGACCCTTAGTTGCCTGGCCCCTACCTTGAGCTGGCTGGGCGGGTGGTGGAACTGCTGGTGCTGGTGTCGTCAGTGGAAGACTCTGTTGTAGAGCCGCACTCAACAACCTAGAACAATCTTTCTTGAAATGACCAATTTCTCTGCACTCGAAACAACCCCTCCTATGACAGAATTGTTGCTCCTGATAACCCGAGGAATTACCTGTAGAATCCTGAGAGGACGAGGCATGATGAGAACTCTGCGCTGGTAGTGCACTGAATGAAGACTGTCCTGAGTGAGCACTGGAAGAACTATGGCAAGCTGATGGACCACGATGAGCTGGACGACTCGTCTGAGCGTGTCTGTAAGAACGACCCTTACCGTGGTAAAACTGACCCCCTGAAGGAACACCGCTATAATCACCTGGACCACGAGGCCTCTTAGCCTCCCTCTCTCCGCGTTCCTAGCTACGAACCATCTCTATCTGTCGAGCAATGTCAACTACCTCATCAAAAGTAGCACCAGATACCCTCTCCCTAGTCACAAGTAACCGCAGCTGATATGTGAGACCATCAATAATCCTCTCTCTATCAGTGCGAACCAATAAGATTGCGTGACGAGCCAACTCAGAAAGTCTCATCTCGTATTGCGTCACATATATACCATATTCGCGTAACTGCTCAAACTATCTGTGAGACTATGGCACAAACTTCTCCAAAAAGTGAACGGAGAACTCCCGCCATGTAAGTAGTACTGCACCAATCATCCTGCACCTCTCATAAGCCTCCCACCATTTGAAGGCATTCCCAGAAAACTGAAAAGTAGTGAACGAGACCCTACTGGTCTCCAGAATACCCGTTGTCCAAAGCATCCGCTGACACCTATACAGAAACTCCTGAGCATCCTCTGACTCAGTGCTGCTAAATGGTGGAGGTCGAAGCCTCTCACATCACTCAAGTCTCCTCTACTCATCGTCTGGCATAACAGGAACTACCGGGGCATGAGCAGCTGTAGCCGACTGGGCTGGTAGTGCCCCCGGTATCTGAAGTCCCTGTACTACCTGGTCTGGAGTACGAGCAACATAGGTATGAGTACCTCCCCCGGCCTGAGAAGTGGCAAGTGTGGCCTGAGCCGAAACCACCTGAGCAAGACCAGTACAAACTGTCAATATATGCGCTAAAGCCTCCTAAATGCCTGGAATCACAATAGGTGTAGTTGGTGCCTGAGCTGGTCCCGTCGGCTCAACTGTATCCGGTATCTGCTCCTGAGCTAGAGCAACTGGTGGTAATACAGGTGCTGCTCCAACTGGTGCACGAGCTATACCTCGACCTCTACCTCGGCCCCAGCCTCTCACGACCCTAACTGGTGGCACTGGTGGCTGACCATCTGATCTGGTAGTATGTGTCCTCACCATCTGTGAGAGAGTAAAATAATAGAAAATTAGTTTCTAGAATAAGCAAATTTGCACGATAGAATACAAGAAAGTAAAATTTTCCAAAGGGTTCTGCATCCTCTCAAAGATAAGTACAGACGTCTTTGTACCAATTCCCAAGACTATAATAAACCTGCTCATGACTCGTGAGACCTATGTCACCTAGAGCTTTAATACCAATGACTATCTCAATACTAGGCAAGCCGACAATCTCAATAAACCACAATATCCTTTAAGTTTGAAAACATAATATCTAAATTTAGCGGAAGAAAAACTCACAAATACATATATAAACACTCCCAAAACTCAGTGTCACTGAGTATATGAGCATCTAATATGAATACAAGTCTGGAAAATACGGTCCATAATAATCTGAGACTAAATGCAATAAATAAGGAGATTGGGAAGGAGAAGCAAGGTCTGCGAAACACGGCAGCTACCATTGAATCTCCGGAAAGTCAACTCTACGAAAGAAATCAACACCCATTATGGCCGGGAACACCTGAATCTGCACACGAAGTGCAGGGTGTGGTATGAATACAACCAACTCAGTAAGTAACAATAATAAATAAGGAACTAAAGATAGTGACAAGCTACCCAGTTATAGTTAACTTTCGTTAATTCCAGCAATAATAGACATGCTTTCAAATCCAGCTGTTTAAGTCAAATCAATTTTATACAGTTCAAGTTCATGTAATCTGGATATAAAAATCTTACAGAGAATTTCACAAGAATGGCAGATAGCAACTAAGTGCAACAACAAATGAAAAGCAAGTACAACCTTTCAGGGAAACAGTCACTCAACTCGTCACAACATCTCAACCACTCGTCTCTCAGCCCTTAGCACTCACACTCAATGGGTACCCGTGCTGACTGGAGTTGTACAGACTCCAGAGGGGCTCCTACAACCCAAGCGCTATAATCTGCATAGACAACTCACGTGTTGTATGGACAATGTGCTATAATATCCATACCTCACCGACAGGCACTCGTCCTCACTCATTCTTCAACCTCTCTAGTCTCTCGGGCTCTCGGAATTCACAAAGATCAGCCCAAACAAAGATAACATAGTGTATCAACAAAAATCAAGAAAGACTGAGGTATGATACGCAAGTAAAATCATGACTGAGTACAAGACAGCAATTAGCAAATAAGTCAACAAGTACGCGACCTCTACGGGTCCCAACAGTACTATCACATAGCCTAAGCATGATTTGCAGTCAAATTTCTTTAACACATAGAGAGCATATAGCTAACAATCAGTTATTCAACTTTACAGTTTCACGGGACAAACCAAGTCACAATCTCCTCGGTGTATGCCCACACAGTCACCTAGCATGTGCGTCACCTCTAAAATAATCACATGACACAAAATTAGGGGTTTCGTACCTTCAGGACCAGATTTAAAACTGTTACCTACCTCTGACTGTGAAATTCTTATTCCGCTAAGCTTTTGCCTCGTGAATTGGCCCCCAAATGCCTTGAATCTAGCCATAAATAATTCGGTTTAGTCAATAAAATTTATTGGAATTAATTCCGTAAGAAAACGCTAATTTTTCATAAAAATTCGAAATTTAGCTCAACAATTGCCCGTGGGGCCCACATCTCAAAACCCGACAAAAGTTACAAAATCCGAAAGCCCATTCAACCACGAGTCTAGCCAAACCAATTTTACCAAAATCCGATCTCAACTCGACAATCTTCAATTTAAACCAAGAGGGTTTTCTAAAGTTTCCAACTTGATTCACCCAATAAATGATAAAAACAACCATGGATTAGGGTAATTTCACCAATATTAAGTTAAGAACACTTATCCTATTGTTTCCTCTGAAAACCTCCCAAAAATCGCCTTTTCCCGAGCTCCAATCCGTCAAAAATGGAAAATGGGATGAAGTCCCATTTTCAGAACTTAAACTCTCTGCCCAGTCATTTGCTCTACGCGATAGCGAACAATCACATGCGATCATGAAGAACAGTTTTTCACTGCCCAGGTTTAACCCTACGCAATCACAAACAGTCACACGCGATTGCGATGCACAAGATTCCAGCTCTACGCGGTCGCATCCTTCTTCATGCGATCGCATAGAGCAAACGCGTGGCCTGGCGTCCTCTCAAGTTTCCCCTCCGAGATCGCGGCCTCTTCCACGCGTTCGTGTGGCACAGACTGGCCCAACCTACGCGATCGTGGTTGACCTCACGCTATCGCGAAGAACAAAATCAACACAGCCTCAACTAAGCCTACATGATCGCGTCCCAATCTTCGCGATCGTGAAGAAGGTCTGAAACACTAGCAAACAGCAGCTCCCAGTAGTGCCAAAATGAAGGAAAATAATCCGAATACAATCTGAAACACGCCCGAGCCCCTCGGGACCCCAGCCAAAAACCAACAAGTCCTAAAATAGCATACAAACTTAGTAAAGTCTTCAACTCACATCCAACAACATTAAAACACGAATCACACATAAATTCAAGCCTAATGAACTTTGAAACTTTCAATTTCTACAAATGACACCGGAATCTATCAAATCACATCCGATTGACCTCAAATTTTGCACACAAGTCATAAATGACATAACGGAGATATTCCAATTTTTATAATTAGATTCTTACCCCGATATTAAAAAGTCAACCCCGGTCAAACTTCTCAAGAAATTTAATTTTTTCCATTTCAAGCCTAATTCCTCTACCGACCTCCAAATACTTTTTTGGACATTCTCCTAAGTTTAAAATCACCATACCAAGCTATTTGAATTATCATAATTAAATACGAAAGTTATTTACACATATATAAATATCCGATCAATTTTTCCAACTTAAGTTTTCAATTATGAGACTAAGTGTCTCATTTCAGTCCGAATTCCTTCCGGACCTGAACCAACTAACCCGGTAAGTCATAAAATAACTGTAAAGCATAAATTGAGCAGTAAATAGGGGAACAGGATTATAATACTCAAAATGACCGGTCGAGTCGTTACAGATAAGCTCCTTAAAGTTTAGCTTAAGGTCTCCTAGTGGAAACAGCCATTGTACTCCCAATATCATGTCACAAGAACCCAGAGGAATCAATAGGAAATCTGTTGTATAAGTGACCCTTTGGTGTAGTCAAGTCAAGTCCATACAGATCTCAGTTGTCTGCTTATTGTTTCCATCTGGCACATTGATGGTTTGAGGATTAATCCTCACAGTAATGATTCCCAGACTTCTTGCTACATCATCATCAATGAAGTTGTGTGTACTGCTAGGGTCGACCAATATAATCAGTGGCCTTTTCTAGCAATAACCAGTCACTCTCAAATTATGGAATGTTGGCACTCCATGTAGAGATTGACTGGAATTTCACACACCTCTTATTTCACCTCTTCTCATGTTTCCTTAGTTATCTCTACAGGTTCCTCTACCAACACCAGGTCTCTTATTTCTTCTTGCTTATGTCCTTCTTCCTATACCTCCAATAAGTATAGTTGTTTGGAGCCACTACACTTGTGACCAGGAAAGAACTTGTCATCACAAAAGAAACACAATCCCCCTTGCCTCTTCTGATTTATCTTAGTTGTGGTAAGTTTCATTGTGTCTTCTTTATTCTAGTTAGCAGCAGCCTCTTTTTTTAGCATACTTCCCTCCTTATAGAATCCCTTTTTGTTGTAGATCCATAAGAGATACTTTTAGTGGGCGTTTGGACATAAGAATTGTAAATATCCAAAAACAAAGTGAAAATGATATTTGAAAATTAGAGTTGTGTTTGGACATGAAAATAGTTTTTGATTGTTTTTGAATTTTTCTGAGTAATTTGCGTGAACATTTTGAAAAAAAAAAAGCTTTATGGAGTTTTTCAAATTTTTGAAAAAGTTCAAAATTCATCTTCAAGTAAAAATTAAAAAATTTATGGCCAAATACTTATTTCAAAAAAAAAGTGAATTTGTTTTTTGAAAACAATCATATGTCTAAAGGGGCTTTTAGTATGAGATGACCCCACTATACAGTGTGGACTTAGTCATCTTCAACTGAGCATTCACTTGAGATTTAGTGTTCGTGGCCAACTGGTAAGCTTATGGTAAAGAGAAGGGTCGGTGGTTCTTCACTGCAAACCCAGTTTTTGGTTTGAGACCAGTGATGAAAGCACTAATAGCATATTCTTGGATGATGTGTAGCTTGGTCATGATTCTGCCAAATTCCTTCTGGTAATCCTCCACCATTCCCACCTGCCTTACTAGCTTAAGCTCATACATAGTGTCAACATATTCAGCCCCCCAAATCTATCTACAAGAGAATAAACATATTCTTCCCAGTTAGGATAAGGTAGGTTAGATCTACTTCTTAAGTAGGAAAGATGACACTCAATAGTTATGTCAACAAAATGAATGGAAGCCATTTTAACCCTCCGGTTATAATCAACTTCATCTAAGGAGAAACATTGTCCTACCTTGCAGAGCCAAGCTCTAAGATTGATGCCATTGAAGTGAGGGAACTCTGACTTGGTCATTCGTGTCAGATTTGATCCTCTTAGGGATGTAGCTGCAAAGTTTTGGGCTGCTGGTGCAGATTCACGACTCTCATTCTATCCAACTGATGGTTGTCCTTGAACAAAGGCACCCCCACTATTCCCAGTAGTAGAATGTCATTGAGCAGAAGCTGTAAAAGCTAGTCTCTGAGGTGAAGAACCTCCCCTTGGCCCTTGCAATTGAGGCATAGGACCCACCCTAAATGGTAACACAACTAGAGAAAATTGAGATGTGGCAAGACCAATATGACCACGATGTACCCAAGCAACAGGGTTTCCTGTAAGGGTGTATATCTCTGTAATGACCCAACCAGTCATTTTGACTTTTAGAACCTCGTTCCCCTAAATAAAATTCCTTCTATGTGTTTTGATTAATTTATGACTTGCGGGGATGGTTGGTTCGGCATTTAGGAGTGTTCGAGTTGAAATAGGAACACTTGGTTTCTTAAGTTGGCCTTAGAATGCTAAGTTTGACTTCGGTCAACATTTTGAGAAATGACCCCAGAATCGGGATTTGACGGTTCCAATAGCTCTGTATGGTGATTTTAGACTTAGGAGCGTGTTCGAAATTTTATTTGGAAGTCTGTAGTTAAAATAGGCTTGAAATGGCTAAAACAGGAATTTAAGTTTGGAAGTTTGACAAGGTAGTTAACTTTTTTATATCGGGTCGGAATCCAGTTCTGAAAGTTTTCATAGCTCTGTTATGTCATTTATGACTTGTGTGCAAAATTTGAGGTCAATCAGACTTGATTTGATAGGTTTCGGTACCGAATATAGAAGTTGGAAATTTTAAGTTTCATTAATCTTGAATTGGAGGATGATTCGTGGTTTTAGCATTGTTTGGTGTAATTTGAGGGTTCGACTAAATTCATATGATGTTTTGGGACTTGTTGGTATATTTGGTTGAGGTCCCGAGGGGCTCTGGTGAGTTTCTGTAACGACCCGGTCGGTCGTTCCAAGAGTTGTAGCTCCATTTTCCCCATTTCTGCTTATTTACGTGTTGTTCAGCTATGTTGAGTTGTATCGAGTTGGTAGGTATGGGTTCAAAGTATTTTTGGAGTGAAATAAGACACTTAGTTGATTAGTTAGAAAGTTAAGTTAGAAAAGTCAACCGGAAGTTGATTTATGAGTAATCGAGTTTGGACTTGGATTTTTATGATCCAGTTAGCTTCGTTGAGTGATTTTAGACTTAGGATTGTGTCGAGAATGTTATTTGGAGGTCTGTGGTTGAATTAGGCTTGAATTGGCGAAAGTTAGAATTTTAGAAGTTCTTAAGCTTGAATCCGAGGTTGAATTGGTGTTTTGGTGTTGTTTTGGGTGTTCCGAAGGTTCGACTAAGTCCGGGTAGTGGTGTAGGACTTTTTTGAATTATTGATTGAGATCCTGAGGGGCTCGGGATGATTTCGGATGGGTATCGGGGAGTTTTGAAGTTGGCAATTTCATAAGACTAAAGTTTCAAGTGAGTTCACACAAGACCTAACTTCAAATGAGCATAGCTCTCATGATACGAAGTGTTATATGGTGTATTACCTATCCAAAGAAAGGTCTATATATCTAGTTTCCAACTCTTCAACCCATTCATCATTTGGATATTCCTACAAGACGTTATGACCAAATTACCAAGGTCTAGAAAAGTGCAATTCTACGACCAATTCTGCGATCGCAGAAGTGGTTATGTGATAACAGAAGTAGTTATGCGACCGCAAAATGGTCGCAGACCTATCCAGTGAAGCCCATTTTTAGGCATCGATTTTGCGGTGCATTTTGCAACCCGCATACCCATTTTGCGGTCCATTATGCAACCGTAGACCTGCTTTTGGAGGGTTAATTATTTTATTTTCATAACCCGAACCCATTTTGATAAATAGGCTTTGGGACTCATTTTAGAGAAAAAATTTGACATTGTTTTAGAGAAAAGGGAAACTGTTCTAGAGAGAGGAATAAGCTCAAGTGCTTTGTTCATCAAGATCTTGTTCAATCTTTGAAATCCAACAAGGAAATAACACAAGATCTTCTCCCAAGAGGTAAGATTCTAACCACTAGTCTTCAATTTTGAGTTTGGGTAAAGATGGGTGATTAAGAGTATGATTCTTGGGTGTAATAGTATCATTTATACATATCAATAAGGTTTATGAAAAATATTGTTGAGTTCAAATGGGTATAGATTGGGTTGAAAATGGTAGAAATCTTCAAAGACTTTAATTGAAGATTTGAGGGTCGAGTTGATGTCGGAATTTGGTGACATTTGTATGGTTAGACTCGGGTGAGGATGAAGTTTGTTATTCTTCCATTTTTAACTAGTTTCGAGACGTGGGGCCGTGGGCCAGTTTTTGGCCGATTTCGGAGTTTTTGGCCTATTTATGTAGTTTTTATTGTGGAATTTGATTCTTTAGCGTATGTTGATATTAGTATTCTGATTTTGATTAGATTAAGAGGATTTGGAGACCGAGTCGAGAGACGAAGGCATCCCGGAGTAAGATTTTACGTTGTTAAGGTAAGTAATAATTTTAACTCTGGCTTTGAGGTTATAAACCCGGAAATTTGACATCACGTTATTGTTTGGAAGTGATACTAATGCTAGGTGACGAGCGTGATGGTGTGCACTGTGAGGGATTGAGACTTGGTCCGTCCCGAGAGGCTGTGAGGCCTAATGGCTATTATATGTGGTTATCTGTTCATTTATTGTTGAACTTGTTTGCGTTCGTGTTAGAGATCATGTTATATTATATGTTTTTTTGTTGTTGAACTTGTTTACCTTCGTGTTAGAGATGATTCTTAGGCTTTATTCGTGCTCACATTAATTGCACTCAGTCATAGATATTATTATACATATTTGCCTCAATCCCTATTATTTTGCTGATATGATGTGATACTTGACATGGGTTGTGTTTCCCTTATTTGTTGATGATGGTGAGGCTAGAGAGGAACATGATTGAGTGAGGCCGAGGGCCTGTTGTGAGGTATTTGATTGAGTCATGTGAATTATCCGTGCGGATCCAGGTATTGATACCATAGCACATGAGTTGTCCGTGTAGCACGTGAGTTGACCGTGCGGATCAAGAGATTGATATTATGGCACATGAGTTGTCCGTTCTTAGCGTTTGGGCTTTGGGAGCCCTTCCGGAGTCTCTACACACCCCCAGTGAGCGCAGGTATCTATTGAGTGTTGAGTGTATTGAGTGTCGAGTGCTGAGTGATGGAGTGACATTGTTGTGAGGTTGCATTTACTTTTGTTGTTGCTGCATTTACCTATTAATTTCTTTGTGGCATTTGTTGGTTTTTTATGGAATTTACCTGTTTATTTTAAATTGTGAAAATAAATAATTGGATTGTTTTGCTTAGCTTGTCACTACTACCTAGTTCCTTAGTTATTTCTGTTACTATTGAGTCGGTTGTACTCACACTATACCATGCACTTTATGTGCAGATCCAGGTGAGTTACAGCGCGGCGACTGTTGAGTTCAGGCCGGCTATATTTGTAGACTTCAAGGTAGTTGCTAGCGTCTGCAGGACCTTGTTACTCCTTTTGTCATTTATTCTTTTGGATAGTTAGACGGTTTATATATCATAGTTCATAGTTTTAGACGTCCATGACTTAGTGACACCCCGATGTTTGGGGCTCATTTCCGTATTTTCTATAATTATATTTAGAGTTGATTTAGTTTATGAAAAATTCAAATGTTGGAAATGTTTTATTAAATTCTTATAATCGATTTAGTAGTAATATTTTGGGAAATAGGGTTGCTTTGTAACACGATAGGCGCCATCACGACCATGGTTAGATTTTGGGTCATGACAAGTTGGTATCATAGCCTAGGTTACATAGGTCTCACGAGTCATGAGCGAGTTTAGTATAGTCTTGCGGATCGGTACGGAGACGTCTGTACTTATCTTCGAGGGGTTGCAGAACCCTTAGGAAAATATTTATTTCTTGTATTCTATAGTGCGGAATTGATTCAGCTTGGAACAT
The DNA here is from genome assembly GCF_000390325.3 of Nicotiana tomentosiformis. NCBI lineage: Eukaryota > Viridiplantae > Streptophyta > Magnoliopsida > Solanales > Solanaceae > Nicotiana > Nicotiana tomentosiformis. The sequence continues at coordinate 27,494,849 of NC_090820.1, read as the reverse complement.
AACTCCTTGAATTCCTTCCACTAATTCGTATGCACACATGAGTGCTCGGTATCGGTTGTGCATCGCTGGCTTGTGATTCTACGAACAAAGTTGAGATGTGTATTTTGTGTTTGTGGTGGTGGGCCAGTCTGGAGGACTTGAAGCCATGGTTAGACGGCAGCTTAGGCTCGGCAGCTTCAGTTGTAACCGATACATTTGGACTCATATGTCCGATAATGTCCCTACGAGTGGAATTTGTGGCTCGATGAGCGATGGAATGACTTTGTGGTAAGTATGGCATAACTGCGGAAGGTGTTAAGATGGTGTGAATGTGACGAGAAGTGTTTTCTTGAAATATTACGGAAGGCCATTGGGTGCCTGATGTTTCATTTTGATGTGACGTATGGTCTCGAGTGTGAATATTTTGAAGGATCTTTCACGTTGTTAAATTTTGGGGCAAATTAAATTCTCATGTCTGTCAATGAGGTTGGACTCAAGAAGAGTAAGTGGTTGTGTAGTAATGGTGGTTGCGAATGGGTATTTTTATGTTGATGGATCGAGAAAGATAGTCTTCGAAGAGACTTAGATTCGGTAACATTTTATTAGTTCTGGTATGACAAAGATGCATTTCGAGTTGATGCAGCAATTGGGTAGCAAAGTATGAGAGAAGACATGACGGGAAGCGTTTCGCGGTGGTTGAAGTACTAGCGGGTCAAGTAGGAGAAGTAGAGGTTGAGAAGTTTCTTAAAGGAGATGATTTAAACGAAGTAAGAATCGCATTTGGAACAACTCTAGACACGTTCGAGGACGAATGTTTGTTTAAGAGGGGGAGGATGTAACGACCCAGTCGGTCGTTCCGAGAGTTGTAGACCCGTTTTCCCTATTTTTGCTTATTTATGTGTTGTTCTACTGTGTTGAGTTGTATCGAGTTGGTAGGTTTGGGTTCGGAGTAGTTTTGGAGTGAAATGAGACACTTTGTCTCTTAATTAGAAAGCTAAGTAAGAAAAGTTAACAGGAAGTTGACTTATGAGTAAACGAGTTCGGACTTGGATTTTTATGATTCGGTTAGCTTCGTTGAGTGATTTTAGACTTAGGAGTGTGTCCAGAATGTTATTTGGAGGTCCGTGGTAGAATTAGGCTTGAATTGGCGAAAGTTAGAAGTTTAGAAGTTCTTATGCTTGAATCCGAGTTTGAATTGGTATTTTGGTGTTGTTTTGGGCGTTCCGAAGGTTCTATTAAGTTCGGGTAGTGGTATATGACTTGTTTGAATTATTGGTTGAGGTCCCGAGGGGCTCGGGATGATTTCGGATGTGTATCGGGGAGTTTGGAAGTTGGAAATTTCATATGACTAAAGGTTCAAGTGAGTTCGCACAAGATCTAACTTCAAATGAGCATATCTATCATGATACGAAGTGTTATATGGTGTATTACATATCCAAAGAAAGGTCTATGTATCTAGATTCCAACATTTCAAACCGTACGTCATTTGAACTTTCCTACAAGACGTTATGACCAAATTACCAAAATCTGAAAAAGTGCGATTCTGCGATCGCAGAGACCGCAAAATGGTCACAGACTGTCCAGTGAAGCCCATTTCTGGGCATCGATTTTGCGGTGCAGTTTGCGACCCGCATACCCATTCTGCGGTCCATTATGCGACCGCAGACCTACTTTCGAAGAGTTAATTTTTTATTTTCATAACCCGAACCCATTTTGATAAATAGGCTTTGGGACTCATTTTGGAGAAAATTCTAACATTTTTTAGAGAGAAGGGAGAGTGTTCTAGAGAGAGGAAGAAGCTCAAGTGCTTTGTTCATCAATATCTTGTTCAATCTTTGAAATCCAACAAGGAAATATCACAAGATCTTCACCCAAGAGGTAAGGTTCTAAGCCCTAGTCTTCAATTTTGAGTTTAGGTAAAGATGGGTGATTAAGAGTATGATTCTTGGGTGTAATAGAATCATTTATACATATCAATAAGGTTTATGGAAAGATTGTTGAGTTCAAATGGGTATAGATTGGGTTGAAAATGGTAGAAATCTTCGAAGACTTTAATTGAAGATTTGAGGGTCGAGTTGAAGTCGGAATTTGGTGACATTTGTATGGTTAGACTAGGGTGAAGATGAGGTTTGTTAATCTTCCATTTTGACTGGTTTCGAGACGTGGGCCCGAGGGCGGGTTTTGGCCAATTTGGGATTTTTTAGCCTATTTATGTAATTTTTATTGTGGAATTCGATTATTTAGCCTATGTTGATATTAGTATTCTGATTTTGGTTAGAGTTGGAGCTTTTGGAGACCGAGTCCAGAGACGAGGGCATCCCAGAGTAGGATTTTATGCTGTTAAAGTAAGTAATAGTTTTAACTCTAGCTTTGAGGATATAAACCCGGAGATTTTCCATCACGTTATTGTTTGGAAGTGATACTCATGCTAGGTGACGGGCGTGTGGGTGTCCACCGCGAGGTATTGAGACTTGGTCCGTCCCGAGAGGCTGTGAGGCCTAATGGCTATTTTCTGTGGTTATGTGTTCATTTGTTGTTGAACTTGTTTTCCTTCGTGTTAGAGATCATGCAATATTATGTGTTTATTTGTTGTAGAACTTGTTTGCCTTCGTGTTAGAGATCATTCTTAGGCTTTATTGATGCTCACATTAATTGCACTCGGTCATAGATATTATTGTACATGTTTGCCTCAGTCCCTATTATTTTGCTGATATGCTGTGATACTTGACGTGGGTTGTGTTTTCCTTATTTGTTGATGATGGTGAGACTAGAGAGGTACATGTCTGAGTGAGGTCGAGGGCCTGTTGTGAGGTATTTGATTGAGGCACGTGAGTTGTCCATGCGGATCCAGGTATTGATACCATAGCACATGAGTTGTCCGCGTAGCACGTGAGTTGACCGTGCAGATCCAGAGATTGATATTATGGCATGTGAGTTGTCCGTGCTTAGCGCTTGGGCTTTGGGAGCCCCTTCGGAGTCTGCACACACCCCCAGTGAGCGTAGGTATCTATTGAGTGTTGAGTGTATTGAGTGCTGAGTGTGAGTGCTGATTACCGAGTGCTGAGTGATGTTTATTCATGTTTATTTCAAATTGTGAAAATAAATAATTGGACTATTTTTCTTAGCTCGTCACTACTACCTAGTTCCTTAGTTATTTATGTTACTACTGAGTCAGTTGTACTCACACTACACCATGCACTTTATGTTCTGATCCAAGTGAGTTAGAGCGCGGCGACTGTTGAGTTCAGGCCGGCTATGTTTGTAGACTGCAAGGTAGCTGCTAGCGTCCGCAGGACCTTGTTACTCCTTTTTTCATTTCTTCTTTTGGACAGTTAGACGGTTTATATATCTTAGTTCATAGTTGTATACGTCCATGACTTAGTAACACCCCGATGTTTGGGGCTCGTTTCCGTATTTTCTATAATTATATTTAGAGTTGATTTAGTTTATGAAAAATTCAAATGTTGGAAATGTTTTATTAAATTCTTATAATCGATTTAGTAGTAATATTTTGGGAAATAGGCTTGCCTTGTAACACGATAGGTGCCATCACGACCATGGTTAGATTTTGGGTCGTGACAGTTTCGGACAGCTAACGGATCACTTTTGGCTTTTGGGAGACTGCTGATAGCTGCTGGTATTTTTCTTCTGATTTTCTTATACGTGATCGCGTAAGTTGGTCTGAGATCGCGTTGTGTAAATTGGGCAGAGGCGACTTTGTTCTACGCGATTGCTTGAAATAGTCTGCGATCCAGTAGGCTTGTTTGAGGAGTGATGTTTTTTGTTCTTCGTGATCCCGTGAATAGGGTTGCAATCACGTAGGCGTGGGAATTTAGTATTATCGACCACGTAGAGGAGGTCGCGTTTGCGTAGAGTAAGTGGAGCAGCATGGAAGTCTACGTGTTTGCGTAAATTCAATTTTTTCCATTTCAAGCCTAATTCCTCTACCGACCTCCAAATACTTTTTTGGACACGCTCCTAAGTCCAAAATCACCATACGAAGCTATTGGAATCATCATAATTAAATACCAAAGTCATTTACACATATATAAATATCCGATCAATTTTTCCAACTTAAGTTTTCAATTATGAGACTAAGTGTCTCATTTCAGTTCGAATTCCTTCCGGACCCGAACCAACTAACCCGGTAAGTCATAAAATAACAGTAAAGCATAAATTGAGAAGTAAATAGGGGAACGGGATTATAATACTCAAAATTACCGGTCGGTTCGTTACAGATAAGCTCCTTAAAGTTTAGCTTAAGGTCTCTTAGTGGAAACAGCCATTGTACTCCCAATATCATGTCACAAGAACCCAGAGGAATCAATAGGAAATATGTTGTATAAGTGACCCTTTGGTATAGCCAAGTCAAGTCCATACAGATCTCAGTTGTCTACTTATTGTTTCCATCTGGCACATTGATGGTTTGAGGATTAATCCTCAGAGTAGTGATTCCCAGACTTCTTGCTACATCATCATCAATGAAGTTGTGTGTACTGCTAGGGTCGACCAATATAATCAGTGGCCTTTTCTGGCAATAACCAGTAACTCTCAAATTATGGAATGTTGGCACTCTATGTAGAGCATTGACTGGAATTTCACACACCTCTTATTTCACCTCTTCTCATGTTTCCCTAGTTATCTCTGTAGGTTCCTCTACCAACACCAGGTCTCCTATTTCTTCTTCCTTATGTTCTTCTTCCTCTACCTCCAATATGTATAGTTTTTTGGAGTCACTACACTTGTGACCAGGAAAGAACTTGTCATCACAGAAGAAACACAATCCCCATTGCCTCTTCTGATTTATCTTAGTTGTGGTAAGTTTCCTTGTGTCTTCTTTATTCTAGTTAGTAGAAGCCTCTCTTTTTAGCATACTTCCCTCTTTCTTATAGAATCCCTTTTTTGTTGTAGATCCATAAGAGATACTTTTAGTGGGCGTTTGGACATAAGAATTGTAAAATTCCAAAAACGAAGTGAAAATGATATTTGAAAATTAGAGTTGTGTTTGGACATGAAAATAGTTTTTGATTGTTTTTGAAGTTTACTGAGTGATCTGCGTGAACATTTTGAAAAAAAGCTTTATGGAGTTTTTCAAATTTTTGAAAAATTTCAAAATTCATCTTCAAGTAAAAATTGAAAATTTTATGGCCAAATACTGATATCAAAAAAAGTGAATTTTTTTTTTTAAAACAATCATATGTCCAAAGGGGCTCTTAGTATGAGATGGCCCCCACTGTATAGTGTGAACTTAGTCATCTTCAACTGAGCATTCACTTGAGATTTAGTGTTCCTGGCCAACTGGTAAGATTATGGTAAAGAGAAGGGTCGGTGGTTCTTCACTACAAACCCAGTTTTTGGTTTGAGACCAGTGATGAAAACACTAATAGCATATTTTGGGATGATGTGTAGCTTGGTCATGATTCTGCCAAATTCCTTCCGGTAATCCTCCACCATTCCCACCTGCCTTACTAGCTTAAGCTCATACATAGGATCAACATATTCAGCCCCCCAAATCTATCTACAAAAGCATAAACATATTCTTCCCAGTTAGGATAAGGTAAGTTAGATCTACTTCTTAAGTAGGAAAGATGCCACTCAATAGTTATGTCAACAAAATGAATGTAAGCCATTTTAACCCTCCGGTTATAATCAACTTCATCTAAGGAGAAACATTGTCCTACCTTGCAGAGCCATGCTCTAAGATTGATGCCATTGAAGTGAGGGAACTCCGGCTTGGTCATTCGTGTCAGATTTGATCCTCTTGGGGATGCTGCAAAGTTTTGGGCTGCTGGTGCAGATTCACGACTCTCATTCTGTCCAACTGATGGTTGTCCTTAAGCAAAGGCACCTCCACCATTCCCAGCAGTAGAATGTCATTGAGCAGGAGCTGTAAAAGCTAGTCTCTGAGGTGAAGAACCTCCCCTTGGCCCTTGCAATTGAGGCATAGTCCCCACCCAAAATGGTAAACAACTAGATAAAACTGAGATGTGGCAAGACCAATATGACCACCATGTACCCAACAAGTAGGGTTGCATGTAGTGGTGTATATCTCTGTAATGACCCAACCAGTCATTTTGACTTTTAGAACCTAGTTCCCCTAAATAAAATTCCTTCTATGTGCTTTGATTAATTTATGACTTACGGGGATGGTTTGTTCGGCATTTGGGAGTGTTCGGGTTGAAATAGGAACACTTGGTTTCTTAAGTTGGCCTTAGAATGCTAAGTTTGACTTCAGTCAACATTTTGAGAAAATGACCCAGAATCGGGATTTGACGGTTCCAATAGCTCCGTATGGTGATTTTGGATTTAGGAGCGTGTTCTAAATTTTATTTGGAAGTCTGTAGCTAAAATAGGCTTGATATGGCTAAAACGGGAATTTAAGTTTGGAAGTTTGACCGGGGAGTTGACTTTTTGATATCGGGTTGGAATCCAGTTCTGAAACTTTTCATAGCTCCGTTATGTCATTTATGACTTGTGTGCAAAATTTGAGGTCAATCAGACTTGATTTGATAGGTTTCGGTACCGAATGTAGAAGTTGGAAATCTTAAGTTTCATTAAGCTTGAATTGGAAGATAATTCGTGATTTTAACATTGTTTGGTGTAATTTGAGGGTTCAACTAAGTTCGTATGATATTTTGGGACTTGTTGGTATATTTGGTTGAGGTCCCGAGGGGCTCGGGTGACTTTTTGTAATGACCCGGTCGGTCGTTCCGAGAGTTGTAGCTCCATTTTCCCCATTTCTATCTATTTACGTGTTTTTCAACTATGTTGAGTTGTATCAGGTTGGTAGGTTTGGGTTCAGAGTAGTTTTGGAGTGAAATAAGACACTTAGTCGATTAGTTACAATGTTAAGTTAGAAAAGTCAACTGGAAGTGGATTTATGAGTAATCGAGTTCGGACTTGGATTTTTATGATTCAGTTAGCTTCGTTGAGTGATTATAGACTTAGGAGTGTGTCCAGAATGTTATTTGGAGGTCCGTGGTAGAATTAGGCTTGAATTGGCAAAAGTTAGAAGTTTAGAAGTTCTTAAGCTTGAATCCGAGGTTGAATTGGTATTTTGGTGTTGTTTTGGGTGTTCCGAAGGTTCGACTAAGTGCGGGTAGTGGTATATGACTTTTTTGAATTATTGGTTTAGATCCTGAGGGGCTCGAGATGATTTCGGATGGGTATCGGGGAGTTTTGAAGTTGGAAATTTCATAAGACTAAAGTTTCAAGTGAGTTCACACAAGACCTAACTTCAAATGAGCATAGCTCTCATGATACGAAGTGTTATATGGTGTATTACCTATCCAAAGAAAGGTCTATGTATCTAGTTTCCAACTCTTCAACCCGTTCGTCATTTGGACATTCCTACAAGACGTTATGAGTAAATTACCAAAGTCTAGAAAAGTGCAATTCTAGGACCAATTCTGCGATCGCAGAAGTGGTTATGCGATCACAGAAGTTGTTATGTGATACAAAAGTAGTTATGCTGCCGCAAAATTGTCGCAGACCTGTCCACTGAAGCCCATTTCTGGGCATCGATTTTGCGGTGCATTTTGTGTCCCGCATACCCATTCTGCGGTCCATTATGCGCCCGCACACTACTAGAAATTCGGCAAAAACCGACCAAGGTCGACCGACCAACTTTGGTCGGTAAATAACCAACCAAAAAACCGACCAAAGTTGGTCCGTTTTTCAAAATAAGTTTTTTCAATTTTTTTTTTTACGAAACCGACCAACTTTGGTCGATTTTCTTTGGCGCAAAAATGCAGAAAACTATTTTTGAGTCCCGCAAAATTTATGTTTCAAGAAACCGACCAACTTTGGTCGATTTTTCAATTAATATAAATAAAAATTAATATTAAAAAAACCGACCAAAATTGGTCGGTTAATTCGGCGGGTCATTTAATCGACCAACTTTGGTCGGTAATTTTACTTTTTAATAAAACCGACCAACTTTGGTCGGTTATTTTCGTCCGAAAATACAATTAAAGAGTATAAATCAAATAAAAGATAGTCTTAAAACAAAATGTACCAATGGTCTAGTGGTAGAATAGTATCCTGCCACAGTACAGACCCCGGTTCGATTCCCAGATGGTGAATCTTTTTTTTACATAATTAAAATACCGTCCAACTTTGGTCGGTTTTTTTTGCAATATTTTTTTTTTTTTTTGAATTTAATTGACCGACCAAAAACTTTGGTCGGTATTCCTTTCCGACCACAAAAATACCGTCCACACGTAAATGGTCGCATTTTGGTCGGTTTTTGGCCATTACCGACCAACGTTGGTCGGTTTTTACCGGATTTCTAGTAGTGGCAGGCCTGCTTTCGGAGGGTTAATTTATTTATTTTCATATCCGAACCCATTTTGATAAATAGGCTTTGGTACTCATTTTGGAGAAAAAATCTAACATTTTTTAGAGAGAAGGGAAAGTGTTCTAGAGAGAGGAATAAGCTCAAGTGCTTTGTTCATCAAGAACTTGTTCAATTTTTGAAATCCAACAAGAAAATATCACAAGATCTTCACCCAAGAGGTAAGGTTCTAACCCATAGTCTTCAATTTCGAGCTTGGGTAAAGATGGGTGATTAAGAGTATGATTCTTTGGTGTAATAGTATCATTTATACATATCAATAAGGTTTATGGAAAGATTGTTGTGTTCAAATGGGTATAGATTGGGTTGAAAATGGTAGAAATCTTCAAAGACTTTAATTGAAGATTTGAGGGTCGAGTTGATGTCGGAATTTGGTGACATTTGTATGGTTAGACTCGGGTGAGGATGAGGTTTGTTATTCTGCCATTTTTAACTGGTTTCGAGACGTGGGGTCGTGGGGCGATTTTTGGCCGATTTCGTATTTTTTGGCCTATTTATGTAGTTTTTATTATGGAATTTGATTCTTTAGCCTATGTTAATATTAGTATTCTGATTTTGATTAGATTCAGAGGTTTTGGAGACCGAGTCGAGAGACGAGGGCATCCCGGAGTAGGATTTTACATTGTTAAGGTAAGTAATAATTTTAACTCTGGCTTTGAGGGTATAAACCCGGAGATTTGACATCACGTTATTGTTTGGAAGTGATACTAATGCTAGGTGATGGGCGTGATGGTGTGCACCGCGAGGGATTGAGACTTGGTCCGTCCTGAGAGGTTGTGAGGCCTAATGGCTATTATCTCTGGTTATGTGTTCATTTATTGTTGAACTTGTTTTCCTTCGTGTTAGAGATCATGCTATATTATATGTTTATTTGTTGCTGAACTTGTTTGCCATCGTGTTAGAGATGATTCTTAGGCTTTATTCGTGCTCACATTAATTGCACTCAGTCATAGATATTATTATACATGTTTGCCTCAGTCCCTATTATTTTGCTGATATGATGTGATACTTGATGTGGGTTGTGTTTCCCTTATTTGTTGATGATGGTGAGGCTAGAGAGGAACATGATTGAGTGAGGCCGAGGGCCTGTTGTGAGGTATTTGATTGAGGGACGTGAGGTGTCCGTGCAGATCCAGGTATTGATACCATAGCGCATGAGTTGTCCGTGTAGAACGTGAGTTGACCATGCGGATCAAGAGATTGATATTATTGCACGTGAGTTGTCCGTTCTTAGCGCTTGGGCTTTGGGAGCCCCTCCGGAGTCTGTACACACCCCCGGTGAGCGCATGCATCTATTGAGAATTGAGTGTATTGAGTACCGAGTGCTGAGTGATGGAGTGACATTGCTGTGAGGTTGCATTTACTTTTGTTGTTGCTACATTTACCTGTTAATTTCTTTGTGGCATTTGTTGGTTTTTTATGGAATTTACCTGTTTATTCATATTTATTTTAAATTGTGAAAAAAAATAATTGGACTGTTTTGCTTAGCTCGTCACTATTACCTAGTTCCTTAGTTATTTCTGTTACTATTGAGTCGGTTGTACTCACACTATACCCTGCACTTTATGTGTAGATCCAAGTGAGTTAGAGCGCGCCGACTGTTGAGTTCAGGCCGGCTATATTTGTAGGCTTCAAGGTAGTTGCTAGCGTCCGTAGGACCTTGTTACTCCTTTTGTCATTTATTCTTTTGGATAGTTAGATGGTTTATATATCTTAGTTCATAGTTTTAGACGTCCATGACTTAGTGACACCCCGATGTTTGGGGCTCGTTTCCGTATTTTCTATAATTATATTTAGAGTAGATTTAGTTTATGAAAAATTCAAATGTTGGAAATGTTTTATTAAATTCTTATAATCGATTTAGTAGTAATATTTTGGGAAATAGGGTTTCTTTGTAACACGATAGGCGTCATCACGACCATGGTTAGATTTTGGGTCGTGACAGTTTCGGACAGCTAACGGATCACTTTTGGCTTTTGGGAGACTGTTGATAGCTGCTGGTATTTTTCTTATGATTTTCTTAAACGTGATCGCGTAAGTTGGTCTGAGATCGCGTTGTGTAAATTGGGCAGAGGCAACTTTGTTCTAAGCGATCGCGTGAGATAGTCTGCGATCGCGTAGGCTTGTTTGAGGAGTGATGTTTTTTTTTTCTTCGTGATCCCGTGAATAGGGTTGCAATCGCGTAGGCGTGGGAATTTAGTATTAACGACCACGTGGAAGAGGTCGCGTTTGCGTAGAGTAAGTGAAGCAGCAGGGAAGGCCACGTGTTTGTGCTTCGCGATCACGTGGGACTTTATGCGATCGCGTAGAGTTAATTTTGGGCAGTGTTGAAATTGTTGTTAGCGATCGTGTGAGGAAGTTCGCGATCGCGTAGAAGAAATCACTGGGTAGAGAGTTTATGTTCTGATTGAGGCAATTTTTCGGAGATTTTCAGAGAAAACAATGGGGTAAGTGTTCTTAACTCAATATTGATTAAATTACCCGAATCTATCACTGTTTTTATCATTTAATTGGTGAATTAAGTTGGAAAAGTTTGAAAATCCTCTTGGATAGATTTGAGGATTTAAGGGCCGAATTGTTATTGGAATTGAGTAATTTTGGTATGGGTAGACTCGTGGTTGATTGGGCGTTAATATTTCGTAACTTTTGCTGAATTTTCGAGACGTGGGCCCCATGGACGATTTTTGAATTGATTTCGGATTTTTATTGAAAAATATAGTATTTTCTTATGGAATTGATTCCTATAATATTTAGTTATTGTATCGAATTATTTTGGTTAGATTCGAGCCAGACGGAGTTGGATAATCATGGAAAAGGCCTTCAAGTTGATTAAATTGGAGCAAATGGAGGTAAGTCTCTTGTCTAATCTTGTGAGGAGGAAATTACCTCTTAGGTAATTAAATTAATATATGTTGCTAATTGTGGGAGCTACGTACGCACGAGGTAACGAGAGTCCGCGCGTAGCAACTATTAATGCTAAAGTCCGTGTAGTTTAGGACTCAAAGCATGAATTACTTGTGTAAATTGTATCCGTTATTTAATTAAATTATTTGGTATATATTGTGAATTGTTAGAGAAATTATTAAAAGGTAAAAATCTCATATGCTTAATTTTTTGTTTAAATTAATTAGTTGTTAAAGAAATTGGTCATCCTCTCGAATTGATCTTATATCAAATATACTCTCATTCCGGAGGTACATAAGAAAATATCCTCCTTTCTTGTGGAGGGGCCCGAACGCCTCGGCAGGATAGATGCATCTATGCATCGCGTCGCACGTCCCTCGGCAGTGTACACGATACTCTAGATCGGGTCGTACGACCTCGGCAGAAATCGTGCCTCATAATAATAATTGCACGATACTTTGATAGTTTATTGCAGCTTGTGAAGCTAATTGATAAATTGAAAATCATTGAAATTTAATTAATTATCTCTACTTGTTAAGAAATTATTGTTATTTATGTAAATGAGGTTAATTAATATATTGAGAATTGTTGCATTTGAAGGAATTTAATTATTTCTGCTGGTTAAAGAAAAATCATTGTAAATTCTATAAATCATATTGATTTAGATATTGCTATTATTATTTTATTTGATATTATTGACTCTTAGTGAGTGTCTAAGTCAGCCATCTCGTCTCTATCACTTCAAGATTAGGCTTGATACTTACTGGGTACACGTTGTTTACGTACTCGTGCTACACTTGCTGCACTTTTTGTGCAGGATCTGAGGCAGGTACTAGTGGAGGACCTATCATCGTACATCCACGTTATCCAGAGGCGTAGTGGTGAGCTGCTTTCTGGGCCATTCTGCAGCAACCAATGCCTCTTCCTAAAAATTTATTTCTGTCTACTTTATTTCAGACAGTATTTATAATTTTTGTATAATCTACTAGATGCTCATACATTTGTGACACCAGGTCTTGGCACACACACAAGTAGAATGTTTGGATTTAAATTTTGCTCTTGGTTGTTTTAATTTACTAAATTCTTACAAGTAAGAACAGTTTAATTACTCGATTAATTTTAAAAGAATTGAATATGGGTTAGAATTACTAGTTGACTTATCTAATTGTAGTGTTGGGCGCCATCACGACCTATAGGTGAAATTGGGTCGTGACAATCTCACCCCCTCCATCCATGTATTCTATGCCTTTTCCTCGATCGTACATCTTCACATCATCAATGGACTCTTTCAGCTCAGCAAAAGCTCTTTCATGTTGATTCTCGAGCTGTGTTTGCCTGACTGAGAATTTTTCTACCTTAACTGTCATCCTCTCAAACATAGACTTTATATCGTCCATATTTGCCATTGTTATCACCCACAGATCTCAAAAAAGTGCTATGATACCAAATGATGCCAAAGGCAATAAAACAGTAACAAGAGGCGGAGGAAATAGAGATAAAAAGCTAAGCTAAAAAACTATTCTAGGGTTTAGACTAAGATATTTTCATAGATAATCTGCCAAAATGCAGGAAATTACAAATATATAGAAGAATATTCCCCTAGGACCACTATTAAGAGATAAGGACGTAACCTTCCTCAGCTGACAGTACTATCGAGGACCAAAAGTGCCCATCGTACAGAAATTACAGACTCAATGTGAATACTATAAAACATAAACTATAAACTTAAGAGGACTAAAGTTTAACAATTGAAACTCTCTATTTAATTAGACTCCAACTTACTATAACGATCAAGTACTCCTCCGCAAGCGACTAGTACTACTCCTGAAGCACAGCAACGACTTTCCACATTTCATCTCGCATCATTTTTACCCTCCTATACTACATATAAAACTTATTTACCCTCCCTAATCAAGTTTTAACTTAATTACATAGGCATATATAATTTACCAATTATATACAAATTAGTATTAATCAGTATTCCTTTATATTAGAAATTGAATAGGGAATCAGTTACCCCTCCCCCTCTCTCTCCGTCTCTCTCTCTCTCTCTCTCTCTCTCTCTCTCTCTCTCTCTCTCTCTCCTTCTCTCCTTTGTTCTTTCCCCAATTTTACTTCCTTCGTTTTTCGCTACTTTTTATCCTCTATTTTTATCAATGAATTTCTATTGTTTTAATATAGAGTTTTAACTTAGCAATTTTCTTTCATGTTGTACAATTGGTGTTCGAACTGAAATTCTCAATCAATAAATTTTGAAGGTGTTTTGATTCTCCACCATTGACAGCCATTAAAAAGCTTCAAAGCTTTGAATCCGAAATTGGATTTTCTAAAACTATTGTTTGTTTGGATAGGATGTTGTTGCAAACAATTGAGAATATTCTTTAGAGTTTATATCTCAATTTAGAGGGTATTTGGTGAAGATTAGACTTGATTTTAGCTGAATTTCAGATTGAAACTCGAAGAAAAAGAACTCGAAGAAGAAGAAGAAGAAGAAGAAGAAGAAGAAGAAGAAAAAGAAAAACACATGACATACAATATACTTACAAAATTGCATTAAAGTTGTATGTAATATACTTACGAAATTGTATTAAAGTTGTATGTAAATTGTATTTAAGTTGTATTCTGTTGTAATTATATATTATTTTATTTTAAAATTTTATGAAAGTTTAAAAATAATTTTATAATGTATGAATCATTGTATGAAATTTGTATTTAAATTATAAATACTATCTGTTTATATGAAGTTGTTGTTACAAATCACTTACAAAAGATATTGTATAAAAATTGTATGAAAATTATATTTAAGTTGTATAATGTTGAAGTTGTATTTAACTAGGTAAAAATGACGTATGAAAGTTGTAGATAAGTTATAAATAAGTTGTATACTATATAATTAGTTGTATGAAATTAATTTTTACTATGTATGTTGTTTTAGATATTCAAATTTGCATTAAATTTGTATGAAATATGTTTTTAATCTGTATGTTGATGTACCATACATTGTTCTTTTCTCAATCGATTTATTAAGGAAAGAAAAATAGAGAATGAATTCCAAATTGACTCATGTACACTGATTCATATTTTTTTGAACTGAAAAAATTGAATATTGATGGGAACTGCATGATTTGAGTGGAGGAATTTCGAGTTTCACATTAAAAGTGTCATCGTCGCACTTCAGAGAAACTGAGTGTTGTGTGAGATTTGAATTTGTGTGAGAAATTAACTGGGTAGTATAGATTCTTGTGGTAAATATTAATACAAAGTTGAATCCGAAGTTTGGAGACGATTGAATTTAATTTGAAATTTGCTAAAACTTCGAATCTGCTCAGTTATGCTTTTTGATTCAATTGCGATTGGTGTTGTAGTTTGACAATGTTGTTAAAAAATTGTTCAATAAGTAGAGCAATCTTAGAGATGGAAACAGGGATAAAGTTTTGCGACAATTGTGTTCAAAGATGTTGTCATATTGTAGCGTATCTTTTTCTTTTTTGTAACTGAAGTTCCGTTTGTTATGGCTTAAAATATGTAATACACAACTGGAAGGAGTCTTACTAAAAGAAGAGTGGAGAGAAAATAGGAAAAAGATGTAACTAATAGCCTGTTTGGCCAAACTGGAGAAATCAGCTTATTTTGAAATGTGCTTTTTTCAAAAGTGCTTTTGAAAAAAATACCTTTTGTAGAGAAGCAGTTTGTATTTGGCTAATCAATTTGAAAAGCACTTTTGAGCAATAATTTGTGTTTGGTCAACCTTTTCAGAAAGTGCTTTTAAGTATCAAATTACGAATAAGGACATGAATAGATTTGCTTAATATTTAACATTATAAGTAAATAAATAATCTTAAAAAATTATTACTACAGGCAATAATTAAATATTTTTATTTTATTTAAGTAAAATATGAAAATAAAATTTAAAAGTACTTAATTCTTTTAATATAAGTTAAATATATTAAAAATTATTTAATAAATATAAAAGCATTCACACCCTAAAGGCACTATATATTAGAAAGTTATCCTAAAAATAATAAAAAATATTTATACATTAATATCCTAAGTATTAGGTTTAACGGTCATTTTGATATATACTATATTTTGTTAAGGGTATTTTTGGTAAGAAGAAAAGTCAAAACTGATTCTGCTTCTGCTTTTGGGAAGAAGCTATTTTTTTTGCTTCTCCGAAACTGCTTCTGCTTCTTCCCAAAAGCACTTTTTCCCCTAAAAAAAGCTTGGCCAAACACCTCAAGTTAGGAAAAAAAGTGCTTTGAGAAAAAGAAAAAAAAAGTATTTTTGGCCTCTTGAGAAGCTTGGTCAAACAGGCTATAAATCCCCTAATTTAAGGCACTAATAATTGATTGTATATAATTTGTAAGTAATACTTATTTAGGGCGGGTAATATATAAAATTAGGACAATTTTAATAAATAAATTTCAAATATTGTTATAGGAAGAAGAAAATCCCTAGTACATATTGCCTAAAAAAGAAGGAAAATTAACGGAATGGCCATGGGGCCATTGGACCCTTAGTGAAGAAGTAGACCATTGCTGGGGCTCTATGCGAATGCCGGACATGGGAAATTGAAAAATATACCTATTGAATTTAAATTATCACTTTGCAAGCATATTGCCCTGTTTAGCCCTAAGAAAAAATTGCACTGCTATTGTTCAGCATTCAATAGATCATTTATTCACTTAGTGAAAATAAAGGCGAGACTGAAGGAATATATTCTACTCAATAAATTTTTGAATAATCTCTCTCCACAATTCTACATAATGTTTCACACAGAAAATAGCTAGCAACCTTATTTATAATAGTAGGAAACCTATGTAACACTATATATTGCACTTAATTAGAAACTGGAAAATTTATGCCTACATGAATTTGACTTCAAATCATATAGACATACATGAATTAAAGAAGTTATAAAATATCAAATCAAAACATTTTTGATTTGATTTTTCTACTCCAACTTTGAATTAGTCTCCCAATAGAGACAAATATTAGATAAATCTAAACACAACGCAGATGCATCCACTTAAAGATCAAATGCATGAAACGATATATTATCCTCCTACTGAAGTTAGGCATAACATATTGAAAAAAGATATTGATCTTTTAAGCTTATGAAAGAAGAAAAATATGAAGGTGAAGAATAAACATCAATAAATAAAAAACAACAATAGGTTTTAAAAATTGTCTCTTATAATATTTATGTTTTACTCCAGGCCATGCAAAACAGGAAAATTTGCACATGCATAGAGCTTCAAATTCCTGCCCCTTTTTTCTCTAATGGGACAAGACGTCACAAGAGAATAGCTAATACATCAAAATTATAAACACTAGAAAAATAAATTTGCAACTGATAAAATTTAATTCTGTAGAGCATCAGGAGATATTAAAGTCTTCACATATGTTCGATCGATGAACAGCAATGCCTCAGGCCCAGTAATTTTGAATTCCAATTTCAGCTTTCGTCTTGCTTCAAATCCAGCAACTTTAACTTCATTGAACTTTTGAGTTTTTGAATCATAAACCACATATTCATTTTTATCCCTTCTAAAATACAACATATCTCCACCACCATTCTTCTTACCACCTTTCTTAAGGAACACAGGCCCAAATTCAGATTCCGTAATTGCCAACATTTTAGTCCAAGAATTGCTGGTTCCATTCTTTTTCTGAACTTCCAATTCGACCATCATATTGTACTTAGCCAAATACAAGCATTCTCCTAGAGTAATAAGAGATGTAGTAGGGAACGGAAGACGGATTGTTGTGGATTCACTGAGGTCTGGATTCCAAAAAATAACTTTGTCAGATAATGGAAAAGCTAGAAGAAATAAACCGCTGGTGCAAGAATTTAAAAATCTTTTGCTCAATGAAATACTGATTTGTGAAGGAGGTTCAATAAGTGGGGTGTCTAAAGAGAAGCGTCGATCGTTCTCGAGGGCTTGTAAGATTTTATTCAAGTAATAATGTAGCTTGGCGAATTGAAAATCTTCAATTAGAGAACGCCATGTTTTGCAAACGCTTTTGAACCGTAAAAGCGATTTCTCAGGAAGCATTAGCAGTATATCAATGGTGATATCATTGGGAAAGTTATTAGACATTGTGATGGCTATACGATTTTGGATTTGAGCTGCTGCTTTTGATGTAGAATAATATTCGTTAGGGTTAGGGCTGAATATATATGCGTAGAAAACAAACTATTTGACTCCGCGTTTCTTGTGGTTAAAGGATTCTTAAGTTTTTTTTTGTTTTGTTTTTTTGGTTATTTATTTCACCTCTTCCCTAGTGCGATTAGGATTTGATGAGTTCTAACTTTTATTCTTTTACCCGATATTAATTAATTGATAATCTGATAAAATTAGTTATAATTCATTTTCTATTACAGGTTAAAATTAAGTAATATTGCAAATATAAATATTACGAAAAAGGTCCAAAATTATCCTTAAACTATTAGAAATATATGGGAAATAGATCAATTTTTTTTCATGTTGTTTTCTGTGCCGACAATATCTCCAAGCTAACTGCTCTCCACATACCAATAAATATAATTTTTTAAACATCACAAAAATAAATATTATTAGAATATATTTTAATTATAAAATAAATATCAAAAGAAAAGTTAAAGATAAAAGAATCAAGAAAGTAGGGATCCAGGGTTTCTTGTTCATTGAGTCCTAAAAACTTATTATTTTTTAAATCTTCAAGATACTACGAATATAATGTATAAGAATATTTAATGTAAACTTTATTTTTAAAGAATAAAAAAGTTGTTTAATATTTTATTAGAGTTTTACGCTTTTATAATAGTATAGATAGATACAGAAATAATAATAATATAATTTTTAAGTGCGTGTTGCACGTTTATCTCAAGGAAATGAATATAAATTTTAATATTATTGAAAAATATATTGAGTTATACAATAATATTTTAAGAAACAAATTAAGTTCCAGAAAATCATAAATACTTATTTTATTTAGTTAATGCAATAAAGGAAGAAATTGTACCCTACATAGTTCCTCTCATATCTTATTGAATACTAGCATATTATAGAATTTTACTAAAAAATCATGAATACTTGAAAAACATATGTCTATATTATATGATAGAATTACTATTCAATAATTATCAATAGTTATTTAATGTTGAAATATCTTATTAACATTGATAATTTATCTCCAATGGAGATTAAAATTGAGGGATAATTTTATTGTATATGACTCGCCAGTTTTGTATAATGGAATCATCCATTTATTTTTCAACATATAACTTTCTTTCACCTGCACTTTATAATTGTATAAAAATCAAAATTACACACATATAATTTACAAAATAATAAAGCCTATTCAAAAGACAATAGAAAATTTGGAACCATAAAGAAGAAAAGGAATGTGTTAGACCTTGAACGAAATAACTTGTGATGACCCAAAAAGTCATCTTTAAATTTGATAATTAATTTTGTGTTCTAAGACCTTGAAAATCACTATTTTATCATTCCTCGACTTATGTGCACAGTCCGTACAATTTTTCGGAAAGTTTTTATGTGAAAAATGGATTAATATGTGAAATAGAACTTTAAAACTCAACTGAATTGACTTTGGTGAATATTTTGAGCAAACGGACTCGGATTAGTATTTTGACAGTTCCAGTAGGTCTGTATCATGATTTGGGACTTGGGTGTATGTTCGGAATCGAATTCCGAGGTCCCTAGCCCGAGATATGGAATTTTGATAAAAAAAATATTAAAAGTTTAAAAGCTTAATAATTTTTAAGAATTTACTTATGTTGGATTTATTGACACCGGGTCTGTATTTTTGTTTTGGAGCCCGGTATAGGTCCACTATAATATTTATAACTTGTCTGCCGAATTTGGTGAGAAACGGAGTTGATTTGATGTGATTCAGACGTCCGATTGTGAAAATATAAGTTTTAAAGTTTTCATAAAAATTTCATTCGATTTGGGGTTTAATTCGTAGTTCTAGGTGTTATTTTGGCGATTTGATCATTTCGAGCAAGTTCGTATGACATTTTAGGACTTGTATGCATGTTTAGTTTGGAGCCTCGAGGGCTTGGGTGAGTTTCGGATGCTCAACGGGCCATTTTGGACTTAAGGAAGATAGCAGATTTTCTGGTGTTTTATTGCAGAATTTTTCTTCATCACGTTTGCGGGGGAGATCTCGCGATCGTGTAAGGCAATATGATAGACCAGTTAAAGTTGTTCTTCGCGTTCGCGAATTTGAGGACGCGATCGCGTAGGGGTGCGAAGTGGTGCTTCGCGAACGCGTGGCCAAGGTCGTATTCGCGTAGTGTTAAGGAGGCTAAAGCTGAGCCACGCGCTTTACTCATCGCGAACGTGTGAGATCGTTCGCGATCGCGTAAGTCTGAGAGTCAGAGCATCGCGTTCACGCGGTGTTTTATGTGTTCGCGTAGAGTAAATTTCCAGGGCAGCAAATTAGAGCTTCGCGATCGCGAGGCTATTCACGCGATCGCGATTAAGGAATCACTGTACATAACCCATAAATTCGAAAGTCACCATTTTTACTCATTTTTGAGTTTTAAGTCTCGGATTTGGACGATTTCAAAGGTAATTTTTACGACTTTAAATTGGGTAAGTGTTCTATAACCAAAAGTGATTATATTTCATGAATCCATGCCTATATTCATCATTTAAATTTGAAGGTCCATTTGACATCGAAATTGGATAATTTTTGTATGGTTGAACTCGTATCGGAACGGGTGTTTGTATTTCGCGAGTTTTTCCGAGATTTGAGATGTGGGTCCCACTATCGAATATTAAAATGAATTTCAAATTTTTATCTGGAAAATTAGTAAATTCATATGGAATTAATTCCTATGATTCGTATTGAGTATATCGAATTGTTTGTGAATAGATTTGACGCTTTTGGAGACAAATTCAAAAGAAAAAGTTGTGGTCGAGTAATTGATTGGAATTTGCAAAGCGAGGTAAGTGTCGTGGTTAACCTTGACTTGAGGGAATAGAACCCCTGAATTATTTGATATGTGAATTTCATGTGCAACGATGTATAGACAAGGTGACGAGTGCCTATACTTTGTCAATTTAATTGGTTGCTTAATTATTTAAACATCTTAAATTATTTTAAGACATAAATTAATTGTTATAATAATTGTTTCTCTGCTATTATTCGTCAAATATTAATTCTTGAATTCTTGCAATAATTGTTACATGTTTATTTGATTTATGTGTCTTAACTACAACTTGACATTTAGCATATTAAATATTAAATCGCGTATGTTCTCCTTGATTTTTATAATAAATTGCTATTTGTCATTGTTTATTTCATAATTAAATCATAATTATTGTATGCTTATTGTCTTATAATTTCATATTAATGTTGCATTTATTGGGGCAATTTCTTTTATAAGAATTGGTAAATGAATATATTGGAGGAGCGGGTTGCACGCCGCAACAGACTTATTAAATGTCCATATTGGGGGATCGGGTTGCACACCGCAACAGACTTATTAAAAGTCCATATTGGGGAATCGGGTTGCATGCCGCAACACACTTATTAAAAGTCCATATTGGGGGATCGGGTTGCACGCCACAACAGACTTGATTAAAATGAATATATTGGAGGAGCGGATTGCACGCCGCAACAGAATTGAATATGAATATATTGTGGGAGCGGGTTGCACGTTGCAACGGAAATTGATTAAAATAATAATTGGTTATGACAGATGAGTTGGCTTCAACTATTAAAACAAGCTACCTGATTTATTTGTATTATTGTGGTTATTACTATTATTACGTACAGGTTAATGTAAGTGACATGCCTTAGCGTCGTCAATACTTCGTCGAGGTTAGGCTCAGCACTTACCAGTACATGGGGTCGGTTGTACTGATACTATACTCTGCACTTCTTGTGCAGATTTCGGAGTTGGTCCCAGCGGCGTACCATAGACTTGCTCGGATTTCAGCTACTCAGAGGAGACTTGAGGTATAACTGCACAGCGTCCGCAGTTCTGAAGTCCCCGTCTACCTTATTTTAGCTGTGTGTTTGCTTGCAGACAGCTTTATTTTTATTCAGACCTATATTTATATTATTCTAGAAGCTCGTGCATTTGTGACACCAATTCTAGGATGTTATTTAGACATCGCTATTTTTATGGATTAATCACTATATTTCAGACTTTACTTCCGCATTGACTTCTTTGTTATTAATTAATTTAAAATTATTTTAAAATGGCTATTATTATTCTAACGTTGGCTTGCCTATTAAGTAAAATATTAGGCGTCATCACGGTCCCAAAGATGTGAATTTTGGGTCGTGACATAACTCTATGTTTGCAGTGTCATAAGGAAAATTTACATAATACGCTACGACATATTTTTTAAATCTCTTGTTGTCACGACCCAATTTTCCCCTCCGTGTGACGTTGTGACGATACCTAGTCTCTATAACTAGGCAAGCCTAACATTTTACGAAATATTGAAATAAAAATATAAATTTAATCAATTATTCAAAAATACACAACAAATCCCAAAACCCGAAACATCGTGAATCACAAACTACAGAAGGAAAAATCTAGTATCTCTATACATCAGAATCTAACAAGGAAAAATACAGAAGATAATGGACATGAGAAAGAGTAGAAGGGGACTCCGAAGTCTGCGGATGCGGCAGATATACCTTGAAGTCTCCAAAGCTGTCCTGGCTCACTGATAGTGCGGCTGATAAGGTGCACCTAGATCTGCACATGAAAAATATGTGCAGAGAGAAGCATGAGTACACCACAATCGGTACCCAGTAAGTGTCAAGCCTAACCTCAGTCGAATAGTGACGAGGTCAGGTCAAAGCCCTACTGGTAAATATATAATAAAATAATATAGAGTGTAATACCGCAATAAAATAAAGGCGAAAATTTAACAACAATGAAATCATAGAAGGTAACAGTTTAGTATACAGAAACCCAACAGGGGATCTCCCAAGATACCGTCTCGTAGTCCCAAACGTAAATGTGCAAGGGGATCTCCAGAAATACCGTTCCGTAGTCCCAAAGTAAATATGCAGTACAGGGGGATCTCCCGAAATACCGTTCCGTAGTCCCAAAGTAAATATGCAGTACAGGGAAGAAGCAGAAAAGTCACTAAGAACGTTGCACATAATTCACATAAACAATTAAGACATGTAGACATGTTGTATTAGACTAAACATGATAGCTACACATATTGGAATAACTCAATTAAGAATGAGAATAGATTAGTACTCATTAAAATGGTATAACTCAAAATAACAGGAAAACATGTTGCTGCTCAGTAAGAAAATCGGGTTTTACCACAACTATCTCGTGTACGTACTCGTCACCTCATGTACACGGCGCTCACATATCACAATAGTTCCAAATCTTAAGGGGATTTCACCCACACAACGTTAGGCAAGCCACTTACCTCGAATCAAGCTCAATCAATTCATAAGAATGCCCTTTCCATGAATATCCGGCTCTGAATGGCCCAAATCTAGCCAAAGCAATTACATATCATAATTACAACAATAATAGACTCATCTAATTAACGAAATCAACATTTTAACGAAAATTCCAAAATTAACTCAAACTTCTCCCATGGGGCCCACATCTCAGAATCGGGTAAAAGTCATAAAATACAAAAGTCCGTTCACTCACGAGTCTACCCATATCAAAATTTCTAAAATTCGACACCAAATGGTCCTCCAAATCCATAAATTAAACTTCCAAATCCCTAGCCTCCAATTCCCAATTTTCACCTTAAATACACACTAACTAGGTGGAAAAATACATGGGGAAGCAAGATTATTGATCAAAAATAAGCACAATGGACTTACCTCAAGAAATCTCTCGAAAATGCTCTCAAATATCACCCTAAACCGAGTTGCAAAGTCCAAAAATGACAAAAATCACGAAGCCCTTCGGTTTTAACCATTGCCCAGGTATTTTCGCACCTGCGGAGCCTGGGCTCGCACCTGCGAGTGCGCTTGTGCGGAAAAATATGTGCATCTGCGCAAATCACTTACCCGCATCTGCCTTCGCACCTGCAATGAAAGGGTCGCATATGCGCGTGCGCGCCTGCAGAATTCCCTTCCGCTTCTACGGACCTTGCGCACTTGCGAAGACCCCTAACCCATCTGCGGGCATCGCAGATGCGGAACTCACCTCACACCTGCGACCCCTGGCACTCCTCCATTTTCCCGCTTCTACGCCAATTTGCTCGCACCTGCGGGCAGCCTTGCGCAGGTGCGATTACAGCAGAACTAGCAAAAGCACTAGATTTTCCTAAGTCCAATTTCATTCCGTTAAGCATCTGAAACACACCCGAGGCCCCTGGGACCTCAACCAAACCTACCAACCAATACTATAACACTATACAAACTTAGTCGAGCCTTCAAACCATATCGAACAACACCAAAAATCATGAATTAATCACGGATTCAAGCCTAAGAACTTAGAATTTTCCATATTCTACAAACGACGCCGAACCACGTCAAATCTAGTCTGAATTACCTCAAATTTTAAACACGGGTAAAAAATGACACTACGAACCTACAGTCACTTTCGGAAATCCATTCCGAGCTTGATATCAAAATTTTCATTATCGGCCGAAATCGCCGAAAATTAATTTTTGCCAATTCAAGCCTAAATCTACTACAGACCTCCAAAACACATTCCAAATGCACTACTAAGCTCAAAATAACTTAACGGAGCAAACAGAGTCGATGGAATTCCATTCCGGATCCGTCTTCACACAGTTCTGACTACAGTCCAAATTCTAATACTTAAGTTCTCATTTACGGACTAAGTGTCCCAAAATACTCCGAAACTCAAAACAAATCATCCCGGAAAGTCACAATAGCAGAAATAGATATGGGGAAAGGAGTTAATAGGGGTTTGGGGTTCTAACTCTCAAAACGACTGGCCGGCTCATTACATCCTCCCCCTCTAAAAACAATTGTTCGTCCTCGAACGAGCATAGAGACATACCTAAAGTGGTGAAAAGATGAGGATAACGGTTGCGCATATCTTGCTCGGTCTCCCGAGTCGCCTCCTCGACCGGATGTCCCCTCTAATGAACCTTCACAGAAGCAATGTTCTTTGATCTTATCTTTCTGAGCCACTAGCTCCTCAACATAGGATAGATCTGTGTCCAATTGGCCTGAGCTGAAATCCAACACATGGGACGGATCGCCGTGATACTTCTGGTGCATAGAAACATAGAATACCAGATGAACTCCTACTAGGCTGGGAGGTAAGGCAAGCTCATAAGCAACCTCCCCAACATGTTGCAATACCTCAAAAGGACCAATGAACTTGGGCTCAGCTTGCCCTTCTTTCCGAACCTCATGACACCATTCATGGGCAAAACCCGGTGTAAGACCTGCTCACCAACCATGAATGCAACATCACGAACCTTCCGGTCAGCATAACTCTTTTGTCTGGACTAGGCTGTGCGAAGTCTATCCTGAATCACCTTAACATTCTCCAAGGAATCCTGAACCAAGTATGTACCCAATAATCTAGCCTCGCCCGGCTCAAACTATCCCACTGGAGACCGACACCGCCTACCATATAGAGCGTCATACAGTGCCATCTGAATGCTGGACTAATAATTGTTGTTGTACGCAAACTCCGCAAGTGGAAAGAACTGATCCCAAGCACCCCTAAAATCTATCACACACGCACGGAGCATATCCTCTAATATCTGAATACTGCGATCGGACTGCCCGTCTGTCTGAGGGTGAAATGTTGTGCTCAACTCAACCCTAGTATATAACTCATACTGTACAGCTCTCCAGAACCATGATGTAAACTGCGTAGCCCAGTTAGAGATAATAGATACTGGTATGCCATAAAGTCTGACGATCTCACGGATGTAGATTCGAGCTAGCTGCTCGGCAGAATAGGTAGTCATCACATGAATGAAATGAGCCGACTTGGTCAACCTATCCACAATAACCCAAACTACATCAAACCTCCACTGAGTCCATGGGAGTCCAACAACGAAATCTATAGTGATCTGCTCCCATTTTCACTCCGGAATCTCTAACTTCTGAAGCAACCTACCTGGTTGCTGATACTCATATTTTACCTGCTGGCAATTCAGACATCGAGCCACATACTCTACTATATTTTTCTTCATTCTCCTCCACCAGTAATGTTGTTTCAAGTCCTGATACATCTTTGCGGCACCCGGATGAATAGAGTACCACGAACTGTGAGCCTCCTGAAGAATCAACTCACGCAAACCATCTACATTGGGCACACATAGCCTGCCCTGCATCCTCAATGCACCATCAACTCCAATAGTAACCTCCTTAGCATCACTATGCTGGACCGTGTCCTTAAAGACAAGCAGATGGGGGTCATCATACTGACGCTCCCTGATACGATCATAAAGAGAAGACCGAGAGACCATACAAGCCAATACTAAATTCGGCTTAGAAATATCCAATCTCACAAACTGGCTGGCTAAGGCCTGAACATCCAATGCCAATGGCCTCTCTGCTACTGGTAGATATGCTAAACTCCCCAAACTCTCTGCCTGGCGACTCAAAGCATCGGACACCATATTAGCCTTCCCAGGGTGGTACAAAATAGTGATATCATAATCCTTAAGTAGCTCCAACCACCTCCACTGACATAAGTTAAGATCTTTCTACTTAAACAGATGCTGCAAACTACGATGATCGGTGTAAATCTCACAAGGAACACTATACAAATAATGCCGCCATATCTTCAAGGCATGAACAATAGCTGCTAACTCAAGGTGGTGGACAGGA
Source organism: Nicotiana tomentosiformis (assembly GCF_000390325.3). Classification (NCBI taxonomy): domain Eukaryota; kingdom Viridiplantae; phylum Streptophyta; class Magnoliopsida; order Solanales; family Solanaceae; genus Nicotiana; species Nicotiana tomentosiformis. The sequence continues at coordinate 27,468,817 of NC_090820.1, read as the reverse complement.
TAGTTCTTTTCGTGCACCTTCAGCTATCTGGACGTGTAGGCAATCACCCTACTATCCTGCATCAACACCGCGACGAGATCAATCCGCAATGTATCACAATATACAGTATAAGACCCTGAACCTGTAGGTAATACCAATACTGGGGCTGTAGTCAAAGCTGTCTTGAGCTTCTGAAATCTCTCCTCACATTCCTTTGTCCACCTGAACGGAGCACCCTTCTGGGTCAGCCTGGTCATAGGTGCTGCAATAGATAAGAATCCCTCTACAAAGCGACGGTAATACCCCGCCAAACCAAGAAAACTCCGGATCTATGTAGCTGAGGATGGTCTGGGCCAACTCTGCACTGCTTCAATCTTCTTTGGATCCACCTGGATTCCCTCACTCGATACTATATGACCCAAGAATGCCATAGAGTCTAGCCAAAACTCACACTTTGAAAATTTTGCATATAACTTCTTTTCTCTCAAGGTCTGAAATGCAGTCCGCAGGTGTTGCTCATGATCCTCCTGACTCCAGGAGTATACCAGAATGTCGTCAATAAACACAATGATGAATGAGTCAAGATAGGACCAGAACACATTGTGCATCAAGTGCATAAAAGCTGCTTCGCCATTGGTCAGCCCAAAATACATCACAAGAAACTCATAGTGACCATATCTGGTCCTGAAAGCAGTCTTCGGGATATCCAGCTCCTGAATCTTTAACTGATGATAACTTGAACATAAGAAAATCTTAGAAAATACTCTGGCATACTATAACTTATCAAATAAGTCATCAATACGAGGCAATGGATACCTAATCTTCACTGTGACTTTGTTCAACTGGCGGTAATCAATACACATCCGCATAGAACCATCATTTTTCTTCACAAATAAGACAGGAGCACGCCCATGGTGACACACTTGGCCGAATGAAGCCCTTATCAAGCAACTCATGTAACTTCTCCTTCAACCCAGGAGGAGCCATACGATATGGAGGAATAGAGATAGGCTGAGTGTCCGGCAACAAATCAATGCCAAAATCAATATCTATGTCGGGCGGCATTCCCAAAAGATCAGCTGGAAACACATCTGGAAAGTCCCTCACTACTGGAACTGACTCAACTGTAGGGGTATCAATACTGACATCTCTCATATAAGCTAGATACGCGTCACACCCCTTCTCAACCATTCGTTGAACTTTAAGAAAAGAAATAACTCTGTTGGGACTATACTTTAAGGTACCTCTCCACTCTAATCGCGCTAAACCTGGCATATCCAGAGTCACGGTTTTAGCGTGACAATCAAGAATAGCATAATGGGGAGACAACCAGTCCATGCCCAAAATAATATCAAAGTCCACCATGTTGAGCAATAATAAATTGGCTCTGGTCTCAAAACCACAAAGAGAAATCAAACACGGCTGATACACGTGGTCCATAACAAGAGAATCTCCCACAGGAGTGGATACATAAATAGAACTCAAAGAATCCCGAGATACACCCAAATACGGAGCAAAATAAGAGGACACATAAGAATATGTAGAGCCTAGGTCGAATAATACCGACGCATCTCAATGACAGACTGGAACAATAATTGTAATGACATAATGAGAAGCAACTGCCTATGTACGAGAGGTGAGTGCATAATATCTGGCTTGGCCTCCCCCTCTAGGGCAACCTCTACCTCCCCGACCTCTACCTCGAGTTGGCTGAGCAAGTGGGGTGGCAGCGGGTGCTGTAATGATAGTCTCTCACCACATGGCGAGTGTCACAACACTCAAAACAAGCTCTGGGAGGGCGTGGTTGCTGTGACTGACTCGGGCCAAGTCTACTGGACTGGCCACTAGGAACACCCTGTGCAGGAGGCACACTAGATACTGGCGGTGCATAATAAGGCTCCCGAGGCCTAGAAGGATCTGCAACACCGTTGGCGGCTGGAAGAGCTGAATGAACGGGGCGACTCACATAACCCCTACCATGGCGAGTTGCTGGGACACGAGCTGCAGAATAATAACTAGGCTCTCGAGACCTCTTGGCCTCTCTCTCCTCTCTATCCCGGGCAAGCATGCCCTCCAATCTCCTGGCAATACTCAAAACTTGCTGATAAGAAATATCCATCTCTAACTCTCTGGCCATACTAATCCGGATGCTGAGATGGAGTCCCTCAATAAAACGTCAAACTCTCTCTCGAAATGTGGCAACTAAGGCTGGTGCATGTCGGTCCAAATCACTAAAACGGACTGCATACTCTGACACAGTCATAGATCCCTGGCGCAGCTGCTCAAACGCCGTGCGCCATGAGTCCCTGAGGCTCTAAGAGACGTACTCTCTCAAAAACATATCTGAGAACTGAATCCATGTAAGTGAAGCTGCCTCAGCCGGACTACTCAACTCATAAGCAAGCCACCACTGATAGGCTGCTCCTCTAAGCTGGAAGGTAGTAAAAGAAACCCCACTCGTCTCTACTACGCCCATAGTAGGGAGAATACGATGACACTCCTCCAGAAAACCCTGAGCATCATCTGTAGCCAATCCGTTGAAGGTATGTGGGTGGTACTTCTTGTACCTCTCAACTTTGAGTTTCTCCGCCTTAGAAGCTGTTACCCTAACCTAAGGCTGAGCTGGAGCTACCGGCTGCATTGGTACAATCTCTAGAACCAGGTTGACCTGAACCCGTTACTTTGGAGTACCGGCGATGGGAGTATTTACACCTCCCCCGGCCTGAGATGATGCAGGAACAAGTTGAATCAATCCAGCCTGAGCGAAGGTGCTGAACATGCTCAGAAACTGGGCTACAGTTTCCTGGAGGGCTGGTGCAGCAATAGGTATCTCAGGTATCTGCCCTCCAGCTTGAGCTACTAGGGGCTCCTCTATAGCAGCTCGTGCGGGTGCTCTGGCTGCACTACGTGGACGTCCTCGGCCTCTACCCCGGCCTTTCGTAGCTCTAACAAGGGGCACGGGTTCCTGTTCATCAGATCCGCTTGTACGTGTCCTCACCATCTATGAAAGAATATAATACATAGGTTTAGAATTTTTTGAAGTCAACAATTTTTACACGACAAGGAATCAAAGTAGTGAAATTTTCCTAGCAGTTCCATAGCCTCCAGAAGATAAGTACAGACGTCTCCGTACCGATCCGCGAGACTCTAATAAACCTGTTTGTGACTCACGATACCTATGAACCTAGAGCTCTGATACCAACTTATCACGACCAAATTTCCCCCTATGTGTGACGTTGTGAGGGCACCTAGTCTCTACAACTAGGTAAGCCTAATATTTTGCTAAATATTGAAATAAAAATATAAATTTAACTAATTATTCAAAAATACACAACAAATCCCACCACCCGGAACATCGTGAATCACAAACTACAAAAGGAAAAACCTAGTGTCTCTATACATCAAAGAGAGAAAAAGGGAAAATACAAAAGATAATGGACATGAGAAAGAGTAGAAGGGGACTCTGAGGTCTGCGAATGCGGTAGATATACCTTGACGTCTCCAAAGTTGTCCCGGCTCACTGATAGTGCGGCTGATAAAGTGCACCTGGAACTGCACACAAAAAACATGTGCAGAGAGTAACATGAGTACACCACAATCGGTACCCAGTAAGTGCCAAGCCTAACCTCGGTCGAGTAGTGACGAGGTCAGGTCAAGGCCCGACTGGCAAATATATAATAAAACAATATAGAGTGTAATACCACAATAAAATAAAGACTGAAATTTAACAACCATGAAATCATAGAAGATAACAACTTAGTAAATAGAAACACAACAGGGGATCTCCAGAGATACCATCTCGTAGTCCCAAACGTAAATGTGCAAAGGGATCTCCCAGAATACCGTTCCGTAGTCCCATGGTAAATGTGCAGGGGGATCTTCCGGAATACCGTTCCGTAGTCGCAAAGTAAATATGCAATACGGGGTGATCTCCCAGAATACTGTTCTGTAGTCCCAAAGTAAATATGCAGTACAGGGGGATTTCCCGAATCTTTAATTGATGATAACCTGAACATAAGTCAATCTTGGAAAACACTCTGCACTCTGTAACTGATCAAATAAGTCATCAATACGAGGCAATGGATACCTGTTCTTCACCGTGACTTTGTTCAACTGGCGGTAATCAGTACACATCCGCATAGAATCATAATTCTTCTTCACAAATAAGACAGGAGCACCCCAAGGTGACACACTGGACCGAATGAAGCCCTTATCAAACATCTCCTGTAACTTCTCCTTCAACTCCTTCAACCCAGGAGGAGCCATACGATATGGAGGAATAGAGATAGGCTGAGTGTCCGGCAACAAATCAATGCCAAAATCAATATCTTTGTCGGGCGGCATTCCCAAAAGATCAGCTGGAAACACATCTGGAAAGTCCCTCACTACTGGAACTGACTCAACTGTAGGGGTATCAATACTGACATCTCTCATATAAGCTAGATACGCGTCATACCCCTTCTCAACCATTCGTTGAACTTTAAGAAAAGAAATAACTCTGTTGGGACTATACTTTAAGGTACCTCTCCACTCTAATCGCGCTAAACCTGGCATATCCAGAGTCACGGTTTTAGCGTGACAATTAAGAATAGCATAATGGGGAGACAACCAGTCCATGCCCAAAATAATATCAAAGTCCACCATGTTGAGCAATAATAAATTGGCTCTGGTCTCAAAACCACAAAGAGAAATCAAACACGGCTGATACACGTGGTCCATAACAAGAGAATCTCCCACAGGAGTGGATACATAAATAGAACTCAAAGAATCCCGAGATACACCCAAATACGGAGCAAAATAAGAGGACACATAAGAATATGTAGAGCCTAGGTCGAATAATACTGACGCATCTCAATGACAGACTGGAACAATAATTGTAATGACATAATGAGAAGCAACTGCCTATGTACGAGAGGTGAGTGCATAATATCTGGCTTGGCCTCCCCCTCTAGGACAACCTCTACCTCCCCGACCTCTACCTCGAGTTGGCTGAGCAAGTGGGGTGGCAGCGGGTGCTGTAATGATAGTCTGAGGACCCGGTAGAGCACGTTGTGATTGAGAAGTCTGTGGAGGTGCACCCCTCCTAATCCTGGGGAAATCCCTCACCACATGGCGAGTGTCACAACACTCAAAACAAGCTTTGGGAGGGCGTGGTTGCTGTGACTGACTCGGGCTAGGTCTGCTAGACTGGCCACTAGGAACATCCTGTTCACGAGGCACACTAGATACTAGAGGTGCATAATAAGGCTCCCGAGGCCTAGAAGGATCTGCAACACCGCTGGCGGCTGGAAGAGCTGAATGAACGGGGTGACTCACACAACCCCTACCATGGCGAGTTGCTGGGACACGAGCTAAAGAATAATAACTAGTCTCTCGAGACCTCTTGGCCTATCTCTCCTCTCTATCCCGGGCAAGCATGCCCTCCAATCTCCTGGCAATACTCACAACATGCTGATACGGAATATCTATCTCCAACTCCCTGGCCATACTAATCCGGATGCTGGGATGGAGTCCCTCAATAAACCGTCAAACTCTCTCTCGAAATGTGGCAACTAAGGTCGGTGCATGTCTGGCCAAATCATTAAAACGGACTGCATACTCTGACACAATCATAGATCCCTGGCACAGCTGCTCAAACGTCGTTCGCCATGAGTCCTTGAGGCTCTAGGAGACGTACTCTCTCAAAAACATGTCTGTGAACTGAATCTATGTAAGTGAAGCTGCCTCAGCCACACTACTTAACTCATAAGCAAGCCACCACTGATAGGCTGCTCCTCTAAGCTGGAAGGTAGTAAAAGAAACCCCACTCGTCTCTACTATGCCCATAGTAGGGTGAATACGATGACATTCCTCCAGAAAACCTTGAGCATCATCTGTAGCCAATCCATTGAAGGTATGTGGGTGGTACTTCTTGTACCTCTCACGTTTGAGCTACTTCGCCTCAAAAGCTGCTGCCCTAACCTAAGGCTAAGCTAGAGCTACCGGCTGCATTGGTACAATCTCTAGAACCTGGTCGACCTGAACCCGTTACTCTGGAGTACCGGCGACGGGAGTTTGTGCTCCTTCCCCAGCCTGAGATGAGGCAGGAATAAGTGGAATCAATCCAGCCTGAGCGAAGGTGCTGAACATGCTCAGAAACTGGGCTACAGTTTCCTGGAGGGCTGGTGCAGCAACAGGTATCTCAGGTGTCTGCCCTCCAGCTTGAGCTATTGGGGGCTCCTCTATAGTAGCTCGTGCGGGTGCTCTGGCTTCACCACATGGACGTCCTTGGCCTCTACCCCGGCCTTTCGCGGCTCTAGCAAGGGGCACCGGTGCCTGTTTATCATATCCACTTGTACGTGTCCTCACCATCTGTGAAAGAATAGATACATAGGTTTAGAATTTTTTGAAGTCAGCAATTTTTGCACGACAAGGAATCAAAATAGTGAAATTTTCCTAACAGTTCCATAGCCTCCAGAAGATAAGTGCAGACGTCTCCGTACCGATCTGCGAGACTCTAATAAACCGGTCTATGACTCACGACACCTATGAACCTAGAGCTCTGACACAAACTTGTCACGACCCAATTTCCCCCTCTGTGTGACGCCGTGAGGGCACCTAGTCTCTACAACTAGGTAAGCCTAACATTTTGCGGAATATTGAAATAAAAATATAAATTTAACCAATTACTCAAAAATACACAACAAATCCCAAAACCCGAAACATCGTAAATTACAAACTACAGAAGGAAAAATCTATTGTCTCTATACATCAGAGAGAGAGAAAGGGAAAATACAAAAGATAATGGACATGAGAAAGAGTAGAAGAGGACTCTGAGGTCTACAGATGCGACAAGTATACCTTGATGTCTCCAAAGTTGTCCCGGCTCACTGATAGTGCGGCTGATAAAGTGCACCTGGATCTGCACACGAAAAATATGTGCAGAGAGTAGCATGAGTACACCATAATCGGTACCCATTAAGTGGCAAGCCTAACCTCGGTCGAGTAGTGACGAGGTTAGGTCAAGGCCCTACTAGTAAATATATAATAAAACAATATAGAGTGTAACACCGCAATAAAATAAAGGCTTAAATTTAACAACAATAAAATCATAAAAGATAACAACTTAGTAAATAGAATAGAAACACAACAGGGGATCTCTAGAGATACCATCTCGTAGTCCCAAACGTAAATGTGCAAAGGGATCTCCCGGAATATCATTCCGTAGTCCCAAAGTAAATATGCAAGACAGGGTGATCTCCCGAAATACCGTTTTGTAGTCCTAAAGTAAATATGAAGTACAGGGGGATCTCCCGAATCTTTAATTGATGATAACATGAACATAAGTCAATCTTGGAAAACACTTTGCACCCTGTAACTGATCAAATAAGTCATCAATACGAGGCAATGGATACCTGTTCTTCACCGTGACTTTGTTCAATTGGCGGTAATACACATCCGCATAGAATCATCATTCTTCTTCACAAATAAGACAGGAGCACCCCAAGGTGACACACTGGGCCGAATGAAGCCCTTATCAAGCAACTCCTGTAACTTCTCCTTCAACTCCTTCAACTCAGGAAGAGCCATACGATATGGAGGAATAGAGAAGGGCTGAGTGTCCGGCAACAAATCAATGCCAAAATCAATATCTCTATCGGGTGGCATGCCTGAAAGATCAGCTGGAAACACATCTGGAAAGTCCCTCACTACTGGAACTGACTCAACTGTAGGGGTATCAATACTGACATCTCTCACATTAGCTAGATATGCGTCACATCCCTTCTCAACCATTCGTTGAGCTTTAAGAAAAGAAATAACTCGCCTGGGAGTATACTCTAAGATACCTCTCCACTCTAATCGTGGAAAACCTGGCATAGCCACCGTCACGATATTAGCGTGACAATCAAGAATAGCATAATGGGACGACAACCAGTCCATGCCTAAAATAATATCAAAGTCCACCATGCTGAGCAATAATAAATCAGCTCTGGTCTCAAAACCACTAAGAGCAATCAAACACGACCGATACACGCGGTCCATAATAAGAGAATCTCCCACAGGAGTAGACACATAAATAGGGGAACTCAAAGAATCCCGAGATACGTCCAAATACGGGGCAAAATAAGAGAACACATAAGAATATGTAGAGTCTGGGTCAAATAATACCGACGCATCTCTATGACAGACTGGAACAATACCTGTAATGATAAAATCAAAAGCAACTGCCTCTGTACGAGAAGAAAGTGCATAATATCTGGCCTGGCCTCCCCATCTAGGGCGACCTCTACCTCCCCGACCTCCACCTCGAGCTGGCTGAGCAAGTGGGGTAGCAGAAGGTGCTGTAACGATAGCCTGAGGACCGGTGGAGCATATTGTGGCTGAGAAGTCTGTGGAGGTGCACCCCTCCTAATCCTGGGGCAATCCTTCCCCACATGGTGAGTGTCACTACACTCAAAACAAGCTTTGGGAGGGCGTGGCTATTGTGATTGACTCGGGCCAAGTCTGCTGGACTGGCCACTCGGAACACCCCATGCAGGAGGCACACTAGATACTGGCGGTGCATAATAAGGCTCCCGAGGCCTAGAAGGAGTTGGAACATCACTGGCGGCTGGAAGAGCTGAATGAACGGGGCGACTCACATAACCCCTACCATGGCGAGCTGCTGGGACACGAGCTGCAGAATAATAACCAGTCTCTCGAGACCTCTTGGCCTCTCTCTCCTCTCTATCCCGAGCAAGCATGCCCTCCAATCTCCTGGCAATACTCACAACCTGCTGATAAGAAATATCCATCTCCAACTCCCTGTCCATACTAATCTGGATGCTGGGATGAAGTCCCTCAATAAATCGTCGAACCCTCTCTCGAACTGTGGCAACTAAGGCAGGTGCATGTCGGGCCAAATCACTGAAATGGACTATATACTCTAACACAGTCATAAATCCCTGGCGCATCTACTCAAACTTCGTGTGCCATGAGTCACTGAGGCTTTGAGGAACATACTCACTCAAAAACATGTCCGAGAACCGAATCCATGTAAGTGAAGCTGCCTCAGCCGGACTTCTCAACTCATAAGCACGCCACCACTGATAGGCTGCTCCTCTAAGCTGGAAGGTAGTAAAAGAAACCCCACTCGTCTCTGCTACTCCCGTAGTACGGAGAATACGATGACACTCCTCCAGAAAACCCTGAGCATCGTCTGTAGCCAATCCGTAAAAGGTAGGTGGGTGGTACTTCTTGTACCTCTCAAGTCTGAACTGCTCCGCCTCAGAAGTTGCTGCCCTAACCTTGGGCTGAGCTGGAGCTACTGGCTATATTGGTACAATCTCTGGAACCTGGTCGACATGAACCCGCTGCTCTAGAGTACTGGCGATGGGAGTCTTGCTCCTTCCCCGGCCTGAGATGTGGCAGGAGCAAGTGGAATCAATCCAGCTTTAACTAAGGTGCTGAACATACTCAAAACCTGGGCTACAGTCTCCTGGAGGGCTGGTGTAGCAACAGGTATCTCTGTAGCAGCTCATACGGGTGCTCTTGCTGCATCACGTGGACATCCTCGGCCACGGCCTTTCGCGACTCTAGCAGATCCGCTTGTACGTGTCCTCACCATGTGTGAGAGAATAGAATACAAAGGTTTAGAATTTTTTGAAGTCAGTAATTTTCGCACGACAAGGAATAAAAGTAGTGAAATTTTCCTAACAGTTCCATAGCTTTCCGAAGATAAGTAAAGACGTCTCCGTACCGATCTGTGAGACTCTAATAAACCGGTTTGTGACTCACGACACCTATGAACCTAGAGCTCTGATACCAACTTGTCACGACCCAATTTCTCCCTCTGTGTGTCGTCGTGACGGCACCTAGTCTCTACAACTAGGTAAGCATAACATTTTGCGGAATATTGAAATAAAAATATAAATTTAACTAATTATTCAAAAATACATAACAAATCCCAACACCCGGAACATCGTGAATCATAAACTACAGAAGGAAAAATCTAATGTCTCTATACATCAAAATCTAACAAGGGAAAATACAAGAGATAGTAGACATGAAAAAGTGTAAAAGGGGACTCTGAGGTCTGCGGACACGGCAGATATACCTTGACTTCTCCAAAGTTGTCCCGGCTCACTGATAGTGCGGCCGATAAGGTGCACCTGGATCTGCACACGGAAAACATGTGCAGAGAGTAGCATTAGTTCACCACAATCGGTACCCAGTAAGTGCCAAGCCTAACCTCGGTCGAGTAGTGACGAGGTCTAGTCAAGGCCCTACTGGTAAATATATAATAAAACAATATAGAGTGTAATACCGCAATAAAATAAAGGCTGAAATTTAACAACAATGAAATCATAGAAGATAACATTATAGTAAATAGAAACACAATAGGGGATCTCCAGAGATACCGTCTCGTAGTCCCAAACGTAAATGTGCAAAGGGATCTCCCGGAATACCGTTCCGTAGTCCCAAAGTAAATGTGTAGGGGGATCTTCCGGAATACCGTTTCGTAGTTCCAAAGTAAATATGCAAGATAGGGGGATCTCCTGGAATACCGTTCTGTAGTCCCAAAGTAAATATGCAGTATAGGGGAATCTCCCGGAATACTGTTTCGTAGTCCCAAAGTAAATATGCAGTACAGGGAAGAAGCAGTAAATTCACAAAGCATGCTGCACATAATTCACATAAACAATTAAGACACGTAGACATATTGTATTGGACTAAACATGATAGCTACATATATTGGAATAACTCAAATAAGAATGAGAATAGATTAGTACTCATTAAAATGGTATAACTCAAAATAACAGGGAAACATATTGCTGCATAGTAAGAAAATCGGGTTTTTCACAACTAGCCCGTGTACGTACTCGTCACCTCACGTACACGGCGCTCACATATCACAATAGTTCCAAATCTTAAGGGAATTTCCCCCACACAAAGTTAGGCAAGCCACTTACCTCGAGTCAAGCTCAATCAATCTGTAAGAATGTCTTTTCCACGAATATCCGGCTTTGAATGGCCCAAATCTAGCCAAAAGCAATTACATATCATAATTACAACAATAATAGACTCATCTAATTAACGAAATCAATATTTTAACAAAAATTCTAAAATTAACTCAAATTTTTTCCATGGGGCCCACGTCTCGGAATCGGGTGAAAGTCATAAAATACAAACGTCCGTTCACTCAAGATTCTACCCATATCAAAATTACTAAAATCCGACACCAAATGATCCTCCAAATCAACAAATCAAACTTTCACATCCCTAGCCTACAACTCCCAATTTCCACCTTAAATACACACTAACTAGGTGGTAAAATATATGGGGAAGCAAGATTATTGATCAAAAATAAGCACAATGGACTTACCTCAAGAAATTTCTCGAAAAGGCTCTCACAAATTGCCCTAAACCGAGTTGTAAAGTCCATAAATGACAAAAATCGCGAAGCCCTTCGGTTTTAACCACTGCCCAGGTATTTTCGCACCTGCGGAGCCTGGGCTCGCATCTGCAGGTGCGCTTGTGCGGAAAAATGTGTGCATCTGCGCAAATCACTTACCCCCATCTGCCTTCACACCAGCGATGAAAGGGCCGCATCTGCGCGTGCGCGCCTGCGGGATTCCCTTCCGCTTCTGCGGACCTTGCGCACCTGCGAAGACCTCTAACGCATATGCGGGGATCGCAGATGCGAAAATCACCTTGCACGTGAGACCCCTGGCACTCCTCCATTTTCCCGCTTCTGCGCTAATTTGCTCGCACCTGCGGGCAGCCTTGCGCAGGTGCGATTACAGCAGAACCAGCAAAAGCACCAGATTTCTCCTAAGTCCAATTTCATTCCGTTAAGAATCTGAAACACACCCGGGGTCCCCGGGACCTCAACCAAATCTACCAACCAATCCTATAATACCATACGAACTTAGTCGAGCCTTCAAACCACATCGAACAACACCAAAAATCATGAATTAAGCACGGATTCAAGCCTAAATCTACTACAGACCTCCAAAACACATTCCGGATGTGCTCCTAAGCTCAAAATCACTCAACGGAGCTAACGGAGTCAACGGAATTCCATTCTGAATCCGTCTTCATACAGTTCTGACTACGGTCCAAAATTCTAAGACTTAAGCTCTCATTTAGGGACTAAGTGTACCAAAACACTCCGAAACTCAAAACCAATCATCCCGACAAGTCACAATAGCATAAATAGATATGGGAAAAGCAGTTAATAGGGGTTCGGGGCTCTAACTCTCAAAACTACCGGTCGGGTCGTTACACTTGCCAATAAATATCCATCGAGATGATCACCTTAGATTGTTCCGTCAGAAAATAGGCCTTTAAACTCAAGGAACTCAACAATTTCATACATAAAAAAAATTATCTAAAGGAGCATACTCTGAAGAAATCGATTTTAAAATTAAAGCACAAGCATGTTTGAAGTAATAATTGTACCTATACCTTTCATTCATTGACTCTTCAAAAAAGAATTTATACATAAGTAACTTCATATCTCAAATTCTACATATGGATAATTTATAAAAATATATTATCATATCCAAGCCTCATGAAGAACATGTGTATATCCACACCACAAATAAAAGGAATTATACTTATTGAAAAAACTTGAAAAAATAGAGAAAGACAAGTTTGGAAAATACGTACATGAATTGTTGTATAAATGCTTGTCTCCTCTTTTTGGCATGACTCTAGTATTCTATAATATTTGTACAACCTAAACCCACACAAACTTGGTTTTGACTTACAAAAAAAATCATTTTAGCTTCCAACTTTAAATCACGTGAATATCTCTAACATTATATCACACTCTTAGTGAATTTTAAAGTCTTTAATATTAGGACTCTTTAAGTAGTTCAAATAAGCCTATATTTAATAACTAAAATTTTAGTTGATTTAAGAATCCTAAATATTAGAAAAATTATCAAATTACTATCTTGTCTAATGCGGAATCTATTTTTAAAGGATAAAAAATGCGAACAACATTTCGATAGAGATTTCATATTTTTAACATAGTATAAATAAATGGCTGACATGGCATTCCAATGTGGCAAGTCTCTCTTCTTATATCAATAAATTACCCTCTTCTTATATCAATAGACCACCCATTCCCAATACCCTAATTGTCATTTCCCCCAATTTTAAAAATCTCCCATTTCCTTTGAAAATTTCTGCTCAATGTCTGATTTATCTGTAAATTCGCACGAAACTCAGTATGCAAGAAGGTGTGGTTACGGATTGACTGCACTGTATATGACAACTTGGTCAGACGCCATTGGTGGGAGGAGGTTCTACATTGTTCAAGACCCAAAGTATGTTTTGAATTTATTTTGTTTTTAAACGGTTTATTTGATTCATCTTCTTTGGTCGTGTTAATTAGGTTATGATTTGCTGAATTTTTATTTGGGATGGCCTTCTTGATTATTAGTGTTTACATGTTGCTTGGTTTAATACTTGGTTAATTTTATTATGAAAATATAGTAATAATTTTGAACAATGTCTATGGTTATGTGTCACGATCCGAAATTTCCACCATCGGGACCGTGATGGCGCCTCATATTCCACTTGCTAGGCAATCCGACGTTAGAGAATTATTAAGCCAATCCTTATTCAATTCAGTAAATAACAGCAAATAAACTAAAATAAAATACAGCAAGTACGGAATAATATAAAAACTTTATTAATTACTACCACCCGGATCTGGAGTCACAATTCAAGAACTTCTAGGATTTACTACACGTAAAAGTCTGAAAGAAATACAATTGTTTGAACGAAAGAAACAGTAAAGAAAAAAAATAGAAAAGATAGACGGGGACTTCATGGTCTGCGAACGCCAACAGATCTACCTTGAGTCTCCGATGAACCAGTCCAAGCTGATACGCCTCTCGATCAGCTGGGACCACTACCAAAATCTACACATGGAGTGCAGAGTGCAGTATCAGTACAACCGACCCCATGTACTAGTAAGTGTCGAGCCTAACCCCGACGAAGTAGTGACGAGGCTATGACAAGACACCAATATAACAAACATATGCAATTTAACAGTATATGTACAAATAACAGCTAAACATGTACTATTGGGAGGGGAAAAACATGCTGAGGGGAATACGAGATAGAGAACTACAGCATAATGATAACTTGAACAGCCAATATACTATGAACCAATAAGAACAAGTAAATACATTAAAGGAAAAATGCACGGCATCACCCTTTGTATTTTTACTCTCAACCTTACCATAAAATCATTAGAAACGGCACGGCATCACCCTTCTTGCATTAACTCTCATAACATGGCACGACATCACCCTTCGTGCATTAACACTCACAATATGGTATGGCATCACCCTTCATGCATTAACACTCACAATATGGCACGGCATCACCCTTCGTTCATTAACACTCACAATATGGCACTGCATCACCCTTCATGCATTAACACTCTACCTTACCATAATGCAATGAACAAATAACAACAGGGAGATAGAATAACAAGTACAAGCCTTACTTCAACATTTGGTTCCACAATATCAACTTCAACTTCGGAATTAATACTCAATTATCACCAGAAGATCCATAAACATGATAAGAACGATCAATTTATCAATACAAATCTAAACATGGATAACATGAACAAAGGAAGCTATAATTGCAAGAAACCAAGCCTCGTCCACATGCTTTAATCCGACTACAATGCATAAGTACTCGTCACCTCACATATACGTTGTTCCCCAACATTTAAACATGTAGAAAATAGACAAACAAGTCATATTCTCTCAAGTCAAGGTTAACCATGACACTTACCTCGCTCCAAAGGCCACTCAATGCTCAATTACCTCTTTTCCTCTAGAATCAACCTCCAAACCACTCGTATCTATCCACAAATGGCTCAATAATATCAAATATTGCTAAAAAAATCAATTACAATGCATAAATTTAGATTCCCCAAATTTTCTCCCAAAAAGTCAAAAATTGACCCCGGCCTCGCTTGGTCAAAACCCGAGGTTCGGACCAAAATCTATTTACCCATTCACCCCCGAGCCCGATTATGTAATTAGTTTCGGAATTCGACCCCAAATTGAGGTCTAAATCCCCAATTTGCAAATAACCCCAATCCTTCTTAAATCCCTAGTTTTCTACCATGAAATAACAAAGATTAGGGCTAAGAATTTAATGGGTGATGTTAGAAATGGAAGAAAATGAGTTAAAGAGTACAAACCAATTAATTGATGTTGAGTTTTCTCTTCAAAATCGCACCTAGGCCGAGCTCTAATGGAGAGTTTATGAAAATTGGGTAAAATCCTGTTTTGGTTCTGTTTTAAGGTCTAGGCGTCAGGCCTGATTCGTGTTCGCGAAGGGCCTGCCGCGTTCATGATGAGCAGCAGCCCGAGTGGCTTTCGCATTCGTGAGTCCTCCTTCGCATTCGCGAAGGTTGTTCCCCTGGCGTTCGCGTTCGCGTAGAAGAATGACTGACCCTCTCCCCAGGTCCCTAAAGCTTCGAGGTCACGAAGGGTAAGTCCCCCATTGCTTTGCGTTCGCGACCCAGCTACCGCGTTCCCGATTAAGAAATTACCCTGTCCCAGGGCACTCTTCGCGTTCGCAAGAGTACCATCGCGAACGCGTAGAAGAACACACCAGATATCAGCCGAAGCACAAAAAAATAAATTTCTAAGTTTCAAAACACATGTAGCCCATCTGAAACTCGCCCGAGCCCTCAGAGCTCCAAATCAATTATGCACACAAGTCCAAAAACCTCATATGAACTCGCTCGCGCGAACAAAACACCAAAATAATTCCTAAAACTACGAATGAGACACCAAATCAAATGAAGTTTTCAAGAAAACTTTAAGACTTTTATTTTCACAACTGAACGTCTAACTAACTCCGTTTCTCACCAAATTTCACAGACAAGTCATAAATATAATAATGGACCTGTACCGGGCTACGGAACCAAAATACAGACCCGGTATCAACAAGACCAAACATCAGTAAATTCTAAAAATCATTAAACGTTCAAACTTTTAATTTTTCATCAAAATTCTATATCTCGAGCTAGGGACCTCGGAATTCGATTCCGGACATACGCCCAGGTCCCAAATTACGATACGGATCTACCGGGACCGTCAAAACATGGATCTGGGTCCATTTACTCAAAACGTTGATCGAAGTCAACTCAAATTAATTTTAAGGCAAAAATTCTTATTTTTATTAGTTTTTAGCATAAAAGCTTTTCGAAAAGACGCACGGACTGGTCACGCAAATCGAGGAAGGCTAAAACATGATTTTAAGGCTTCGAATCACAGAATTAGGTTTCAAAACATGAGATGACCTATCGGGTCATCATATTCTCCACCTCTGAAATAATCATTTATCCTCGAACGGACATAGAAAAGTACCTGAACTAGTGAAAAGATGGGGATATCTACTCAGCATATCCGACTCGGACTCCCAAGTAGCTTCCTCGACGGTCTGACCTCTCCACTACACTCGAACTGAAGGACAACTCTTCGATCTCAACTGACGAACCTACCGGGTTAGAATAGCCACCAGCTCCTCCTCGTAAGTCAGATTCTTGTCCAACTGGATTGAGCTGAAATCTAACACATGGGACGGATCGTTGTGATACTTTCGGAGCATGGACAGATGGAACACCGAATGAAATGCTGATAAGCCTGGTGGCAACGCAAGCCTGTAAGCCACCTCTCCCAGTCTCTCAATAATCTCGAAAGGTCCAATATACTGAGGGCTCAACTTGCCTTCTTCCTGAACCTCATCACACCCTTCATGGGTGATACCCAGAGCAACACTCTCTCTCCGGCCATGAATGCAACATCACGAACTCTACGGTCGGCATAATTCTTCTACGTGGAATGTTCTGTGCGAAGTCAATCCTGAATAATCTTGACCTTATCCAAGGCATCATGTACCAAATCTGCACCCAATAACCAAGCCTCTCTTGGCTCGAACCGCCCAACCGGCGATCGACATTATCTACCATATAATGCCTCATAGGGAGCTATCTAGATGCTCGACTGGTAGCTGTTATTGTAGGCAAACTCTGCAAGGGGCAAGAACTGATCCCACGATCCTCCGAAGTCTATAACACATACGAGAAGCATATCCTCCAAGATCTGAATAGTGAGCTCGGACTGTCCGTCCGTCTGAGGATGAATGGTTATGCTCAACTCAACCCGCGTACCCAACTCACGTTGTACTGCCCTCCAGAAGTGCGAGGTGAACTACATACCTCGATCAGAAATGATAGACACGGGCACACCATGAACACGGACGATCTCGCAGATGTAAATCTTTGCCAACCGCTTCGAAGAATAGGTAACTGCCACAGGAAGGAAATGCGTTGACTTAATCAACCTATCCACAATGACCCAAACTGCGTTGAACTTTCTCTAAGTCCGTGGGAGTCCAACAACGGAATCAATAGTGATACGCTCCCACTTCCACTCAGGAATCTCTATCTTCTGAAGCAAACCACCAGGTCTCTGATGCTCGTACTTTACTTGTTGACAATTTAGACACCGAGCTACATAAGCAACTATATCCTTCTTCATCCTCCTCCACCAATAATGTTGCCGCAAATCCTGATACATCTTAGCGGCGCCCGGATGAATAGAATACCAAAACGGTGGGCCTCCTCAAGAATCAACTCACGAAGTCCATCCATATTAGGCACACAAATACGACCCTGCATCCTCAAAAATCTGTCATCTCCGACAGTAACCTGATTAGCACCACCGTATCGCACTGTGTCCCTAAGGACTAACAAATGAGGGTCGTTATACTACCGATCTCTGATACGCTCAAACAAGGAAGACCGAGTGACTGTACAAGCTAGAACACGGTTGGGCTCTGAAATATCCAACCTCACAAACTGGTTGGCTAAAGTATGAACATCTGATGCAAGCGGCCTATCACCGAGTGGAATGAACTCAAGGCTTCCCATACTCTCTACCTTTCTACTCAAGGCGTCGGACACCACATTGGCCTTCCCGGGGTGGTCCAAAATAATGATATCATAGTCTTTCAATAGTTCCAACCACCTCCTCTGCCTCAAATTGAAATCCTTTTGCTTGAAAAAATACTGAAGGCTCCGATGATCCATGAAAACCTCACATGACACACCATAAAGATAGTGCCTCCAAATCTTCAGCTCATGAACAATGGCTGCCAACTCTAAGACATAGACAGGGTAATTCTTCTCATGAACCTTCAACTTCCATGACGCATATGCAATGACCCTGCCCTCATGCATCAATACCGCATCGATCCCAACACGGGACGCATCACAATATACCGTATAGGATCATAAACCTGTGGGAAACACCAACACCGGTGTTGTAGTCAAAGCAGTCTTGAGCTTCTCAAATCTCGCGTCACACTCGCCTGACCATCTGAACGGGGCACCCTTCTGGGTCAACCTGGTCAACGGGGTTGCTATAGATGAAAAACCCCTCCACAAATTGACGGTAATAACCCGCCATACCCAAGAAACTCTTGACTTCTGTAACTGAAGTGGGTCTAGGCCAGTTTTGAACTGCCGCAATCTTCTTAGGATCTACCTGAATGCCCTCTGCTGATACAGCGTACCCCAAGAAAGCGACTAAATCCAACCAAAATGCGCAGTTTAAAAATTTAGCATATTAATGGCTGGCTCTCAGATTTTGAAGTACAATCCTGAGATGTTGCTCATGCTCCTCTCGACTGCGGGAGTAGATCAACATATCATCAATAAACACAATCAAAAAGGATTCCAAATAAGTCTTGAACACTCGATTCATCAAATCCATGAATGTTGCTGGGACATTTGTCAACCCAAAGACATCACCACAAACTCATAATGCCCATACCGAGTCCGAAAAGCTGTCTTAGGGACATCGGATGCCCTAATCCTCAATTGATGGTTGCCAGATCTCAAGTCAATCTTCGAAAACATCTTGGCATCCTGAAGCTGATCAAATAAGTCATCAATCCTCAGCAATGGATACTTGTTCTTGATGGTGACTTTGTTCAACTGCCGATAATCTATGCACATTTTCATCGATCCATCCTTCTTTTTCACGAACAACACAGGCGCACCCTAGGGTGAGACATTGGGTCTAATGAATCCCTTTCAAGCAAATCTTTCAATTGTTCCTTAAATTCTTTCAACTCTGGCAAGGCCATACGGTATGGCAGAATAGAAATGGGCTGAGTGCCCGAAGCCAAGTCAATACAGAAATCAATATCCTTGTCAGGTGGCATCCCCGGTAGGTCTGCAGGAAACACCTCTGGGAACTCACGAACAGCTGGCACCGAATCCATGGAAGAAACCTCCGCACTAGAATCGTGGACATAAGACAAATATGCTAGACACCCCTTCTCAACCATATGCTGAGCCTTCATATAAGAGATAACCCTGCTGGTAGAATGGCGAGGAGTCCCTTTCCACTCTAATCGAGGCAACCCCGGCAAGGCTAAGGTCACCGTCTTGGCGTGATAATCCAATATAGCATGATAAGCTGATAGTCAATCCATACCTAAAATGACATCAAAATTGATCATATCGAGAAGTAGAAGATTTACATGAGTCTCAAGACCCCTAATAGTGACCACGCACGAACGATAAACACGATCTACAACAATAGCATCCCCCACAGGTGTGGACACACACATAGGAGCACTCAAAGAATCACGAGGCACAACCAAATATGAAGCAAAATAGGATAACACATAGGAGTAAGTAGATCCCGGATCAAATAGAACTGAAGCATCTCTACTGCAAACTAAAACAGTGCGTGTAATAACAACATCAGATGACTCAGCCTCAGGCCTGGATGTAAAAGCATAACATCGGGGCTAGGGCCCACCACGCTAAACTACATCTCTAGGATGGTACCTAGTTGTCTGGCCTCCACCTCTAACGGCCTGATCTCCACCTCTAACAGTATGTCCTCTACCTCTGGCTGCCTGACCCTTGCCTCTGGCTGGCTGAGCAGGCGATGTAGCAACTGGTGTCGGAACCATGGCACGAGAACCCTGATGTTGTAAGTTGTCCAATGCCCGAGGACAAAATCTAGCAATGTGCCTCGGATCACCACAAGTATAACAGGACCTCGGTTATTGTGATTGTTGACCCTGAAACTGACGGCAGTGCTCCTGTCTTAGTGTGATAGGGAGAAACTTCTCTAGAAAGAGCTAAGAGGACTGGTCCTAAGTAAGAGCAGGCAACCCCGCTGGTCTGGTCAACAAATAATTTCTCCACCACTTCTATACGGAACCAGTCATCTGAAATGCAGCAAAGTCTACCCAATGGGTCTCTACTATACCCATGTTTTGTAGCACCTCATGACAACTGTCAAGAAACTCCTGGGGATCCTCTGTAGGAGCACCACTGAAGTGAACTGGGAAGATCTTGGTAAACATGTCCAATCTTCATAAAGCCTCAGAAAACATACTTGGCCCATCGTCGTCCTGTGCCACAACAACCAGTTGAACTACTCCGACTGGATGAGCTGTTGGAGTCTGATACAGGGAAGCCATCTGCTCCGGAGTGTGAGTAGTAGGAGTTTGTGCTCCTCCTCCAGCCTGAGAGACGGCTGCCATGGGGATTGTGCCAGTCTAGGCCAGACTCTCCATAAGGCCCACCAAATGGACCAAAGCATCCTGAAGTACTGGGTGGAAATGAACCCCTCCGGAACCTGAGCTGACCCGACCGGAGCAGTCTGGGTTGGAACCTCCTCGTCAAACTCTACCTGAGGCTCAATTGCTGGCTTTACTACTCAAGCTCTAGGCTGAGCCTTGCCCTACCTCGGCCTCTGGCATGGCCTCGACCTTTGCCCCTCTTAGGAGCTACCACTTGAGGCTCTAGCTGCTACTCAACTATAGATGAGGTATGTGTTCTCGCCATCTGCGAGAGAATAAGAGTAGAAGAGTTCAATTAGCATTGTGAGAACAAAATTGCACGACAGAGAAGAATAGAAGTGAAATTTGTTCCTAAACTTTATAGCCTCTGGGAGATAAGTACAGACGTTTCCGTACCGATCCTCCAGACTCTACTAAGCCTGCTCGTGAATTGTGAGACCAAGGCAACCTAGTGCTCTGAAACTAACTTGACACGACCCGGAATTCCCACCATCGGGACCGTGATGGAGCCTAACATTCCACTTGCTAGGCAAGCCGACGTTAGAGAATTATTAATCCAATCCTTATTCAATTCAGTAAATAACAGCAAATAAACTAAAATGAAATACAGCGAGTGCGGAATAATATAAAATTTTTATTAATTACTACCACCCGGATCTGGAGTCACAATTAAAGAACTTCTAGGATTTACTACAAGTAAAAGTCTAAAAGAAATACAATTGTTTGAACGAAAGAAATAGTAAAGAAAAAAACAGAAAAGATAGATGGGGACTTCAAGGTCTGCGAACGCCAACATATCTACATTGTGTCTCCGATGAACCAGTCCAAGATGCTACGCCTCTCGATCAGCTAGGACCAATACCAAAATTTACACAGGAAGTGCAGAGAACAGTATCAGTACAACCGACCCCATGTATTGGTAAGTGTCGAGCCTAACCTAGACAAAGTAGTGACGAGACTATGACAAGACACCTACATAACAAGCATGTGCAATTTAATAGTATATGTACAAATATCAGCTAAACATGTACTATTGGGAGGGGGAAAATATGTTGAGGGGAATACGAGATAGAGAACTACAGCAGAATGGAAACTTGAACAGCCAATAAACTATGAACCAATAAGAACAAGTAAATACAGTAAAGGAAAAATGCATGGCATCACCATTCGTACTTTTACTCTCAACCTCACCATAAAATCAATATAAATGGCACGACATCACCCATTCACCCTGAGGTCGATTTTTGAATGGGTGAATGGGTGAATGAATTTTGATCGATTTTCCCCCAATAGAAACGGCACGACGTTCGGACCAAAATCCATTCACCCATTCACCCTCGAGCCCGATTATGTAATTAGTTCTGGAATCCGACCCCAAATTGAGGTCTAAATCCTCAATTTGCAAAAAACAAAAATCAATCCTTCTTAAATCCGTAGTTTTCTACCATGAAATAACAAAGATTAGGGCTAGGAAATTATTGGGTGATGTTAGAAATGGAAAAAATGAGTTAAAGAGTACAAACCTATGAATTGATGTTGAGTTTTCTCTTCAAAATCACACCTAGACCGAGCTCTAATGGAGAGTTTATGAAAAATGGTTAATATCCCGTTTTGGTTCTGTTTTAAGGTCTAGGCGTCAGGCCTTCTTCGTGTTCGCGAAGGGCCTGCTGCGTTCGCGATGAGCAGCAGCCCGAGTATCTTTCACGTTCGCGAGTCCTCCTCCGCATTCGCGAAGGCTGTTCCTCCTGGCCTTCGCGTTCACAAGCCCATGCTCGCGTTCGAGTAGAAGAATGACTGACCTCTCCCCCAGGTCCCTGAAGCTTCGTGTTCGCGAGAAGTTGGTCATGTTCGCAAAGGGTAAGGCCTCCATTGCTTCGCGTTCGCGACCCAACTACCGCGTTCGCGATTAAGAAAATCACCCTGTCCCAGTTTACTCTTCGCGTTCGCGAGAGTACAATCGCGAACGCGAAGAAGAACACATCAGATATCAACTGAAGCACAAAAAAAATAGATTTCTACGTTTCAAAACACCCGTAGCCTATCTGAAACTCGCCCGAGCCCTCGGGGCTCCAAACCAATTATGCACACAAGTCCAAAAACCTCATACGAACTCGCTCGCGCGATCAAAACATCAAAA
Organism: Nicotiana tomentosiformis; assembly: GCF_000390325.3. Taxonomy (NCBI): domain Eukaryota; kingdom Viridiplantae; phylum Streptophyta; class Magnoliopsida; order Solanales; family Solanaceae; genus Nicotiana; species Nicotiana tomentosiformis. Next base: position 27,446,079 of record NC_090820.1, on the reverse strand, counting down.
TAATGCCTAGAACTACGAATCGGACACCAAATCAAATAATTTTTTTAAGAAAACTTGAAAAACTTCTATTATCACAACCGAACATCTGAATCACGTCAAACTAACTCTGTTTCTCACCAAAGTTCACAGATAAGCCATAAATATAATAATGGACCTGTATCGGGCTCCGAAACCAAAATACGGACCTGGTATCAACAAGACCAAACATCAGTAAATTCTAAAATTCATTAAACTTTTAAAATTTTAATTTTTTATCAAAATTCCATATCTCGAGCTAGGGACCTCGGAATACGATTTCAGGCATATGCCCAGGTCCCAAATTACGATATGGACCTACCAGGACCGTTAAAACACGGATCCGAGTTCGTTTACTCAAAATGTTGACCTAAGTCAACTCAAATTAATGTTTAAGGCAAAAATTCTTATTTTATCAATTTTTAACATAAAAGCTTTTCGGAAAGACGCCTGGACTGCACACACAAATCGATGAAGGTTACATTATGTTGTATTGAAAGTTACATTTTATTTCGAACTACCGTTTCTTGTATGACATAAAATATCTCAATAACAGGATATAAAGTGACTTAAAAACTGGATATAAAGTTTCAAAAAACTAGATAAAAGTTCCAAAAAACTGGAGATAAAGTTTCAAAAACATTGGGCATGAAGTATCCATACAACTGGACATAAAGTGTTAAAAAAAAATGAACACACATTCTTATCTGCTGCCATCATGCTTTGCATATCTAGAGCATAATTAATATCAATCCCAACGGGATATAAACAACTAATGCACTGTCAGAACACATTAAATAAGAGAATCTGGACATAAAATAACATTATATGTTGGAATTGTTGGGAATAAACCCCCTAAAGAAATAATATTTACGGTAATAAAAGTGAAATAATAACGTAGCATCGAGATACGGTAATTAACAAGAATAAAAGAGTGACAATGACACCAAGATTTTTACGTGAAAAACCCTTTTGAATAAGGGGTAAAATCACGGCCCCGAGACGAGTAACTGATATCACTATAGTAAGGAATTTTACACTTTGTAGGTCCGAGTAAAATACTCCAAAGACCATTACAATACTCAAAAGAAATAACCCATTTTTGATATTCTCACCTCACTACAATATCGCTCACTCTCTATTTTTTCTCACAAACTATTTTCTTACACCATGTCTGTGAAACCTCACTCTTTCTTTCTCTTTGTTGGTGTGTAGAAATGAGAGCCAAAACTTTCCTTTTATAGGCATAGCCTTACTCTCTCATACCTACTATATTTGACATTTTCCTTCTGCAGATTTGCAAATCCCATAGGCTACCATATTTGACATTTTCTCTTCTCTTTCGTTTATGGTCTGCAGCTTTGCAAATCTCATATCCTACCATATTTGACATTTTTTCTTCTCTTTCATTTATGGGGATGGACCCAGAAATCTCCCCCTTCATACCCATTCACCTGAAGGAGGTAACACCGGAGATTCTAGTTTTAGTGCATGCCGACAAGTTCTTTGCATAACTCAAACTTGTCTCTTGGTACTACCTTAGTTAGCATATCCGATGGATTCTCACTTGTATGGATCTTCTTGACCTGCATAGATCCATCCTCTATCCTTTCTTGAATCCAGTGATATCTCACGTCGATATGCTTCGTCTTTGCATGATACATGATGTATTTGGTCAGGTCTATTTCACTTTGACTGTCACAATAGACGACATACACATTTTGATATAATCCAAGCTCTCGAAGGAACCATTTCAGCCAAACCATCTCCTTGCCAGATTTAGTAGTGGCAATATACTTCGCTTCAGTTGTAGAGAGTGCAACACACTTCTGCAACTTCGACTGCCATGATATAGTTCTCCCTGAAAAAGTGAACAGGTATCTTGTAGTAGATTTACGATTATCAAGATCACCTTCCATATCAGCATTTGTATATCCCTTCAAGATTGGATCAGATCCTCCAAAACACAAGCAATCTCCTACAGTACCTCTTAGATACCTGAATATCCACTTAATATCTTCCCAATGTTCCTTTCCAGGATTTTCAAGGAATCTGCTAACAATACCAACTTCATGAGTAATATCAGGTCGGGTGCATACCATTGCATACATTAAGTTGCCGACTGCTGAAGAATAAGGAACTCTAGCCATATTCCCTTTCTCCCCCACTGTTGTAGGACACATCTTCTTGCTGAACTTTAGATGACTAGCAAGAGGTGTGCTGACTGGCTTAGCATTCTTCATGTTGAAGCGTTCCAGTACACGTTTAATGTACTTCTTCTGAGACAGCCACAACTTTCTACTTGTTCGCTCTCGAACTATTTTCAAACCCAGAATTTATTGTGTTGGGCCCAAGCCCTTCATATCAAATGTCTTGGATAGATCTCCCTTCAACTTTACGATCAACCCTTTGTCTTTTCCTTTCTTCAGTTCGAAGCCTTTAACCACCAATCGAGCTTTGTATCTGACAAGCTTGCCATTTTCATCTTTCTTCAGTTTAAAGACCCATTTGCATTTGAGTGGTGTTTTACCCTTTGGAAATCAACCAGCTTGTACGTTCCATTTTTCTGTAGAGATTACATCTCCTCTAGCAAGGCTTTCATCCTCTGGTTCTTTTCTGGATGAGACAGCACTTCCTTAAGACTTTCTGGCTCCCCTTCATCATTGATGAGGACATACTCTGTGGAAGGGTACTTGCATGAATCTACCCTTGGCCTCTCTGATCTCCTCAGAGGTTGAGGTTGTTCTTCTTCCTGAGTGAGGTACTCCACTTTCTCGACATCATCATCAAGTTGCTCCCCCTGCTCAATAACCTCACTAGGTTGCTCCCCCTGCTCGGCAACCTCATCGGTCCTACTTTCTGCACTTATGGGATTGTTAGAAGTAGAAGGAATAGTAACAAGGTTAGGAATTATACCATTCTTGGCCTTCTCTGGTGTCACGACCCAAACCGATGGGCCGTGATGGGTGCCCAAATCCTACCGTTAGCAAGTCTAGGTATTTCCCCTTAATGAATTAGGGGGTATTTTATGAACAATCATTTAGGAAATCGTGTGTTGTTGTATATTAATCTTCTTCAAGTAATTTTTATGTGCTTTCCAAGTATCTTCAAATACATATAATATTTGGTAGTTTGCCTTTGTGAAATGGCACTTTGAAGCCACCATGTATGGAGGAGGAAGATGAACCTCCGTGGCTATATGTGTGCCCTCAAAACATTTGCTGTGATAACTAGGAAAAACACGTTATGTTCTCCCTTTTTGTTCTAAGAAAAGATCAAGATTCTAATTGGTAAAAAGATTTATCCATTTTAAAAATCAAACATATCTTTTTAAATTGTAGTATATCATATAGATTATTTCTAATACTTGAACCAAAGAGTTCTCAAATTTTTGCCACCTTACCAAATAACATTATGAGTCATTTAATTGGGGTAGGTTTGCTGCCACGTGGGGGGTTAGACTTATCCAAATTTATCCACTTAATTGGGTAATTATTGCTACCCATCACGGCCCATCGGTTTGGGTCATGACAAAAGTGATCTCAAATTACTTAAAATACTACTCACTTTTTACACACTTTGTAAACCTTACTATTATGGCCATGTGGTACCTTGTATGACACTAATCCATAAATACCGGGTATTATAGCTCCGACCGTATTTTTTCTCAAAATGTCAAACTTTGACGAGATTCATTTTTCTTCGATTTGCTTACCCTCTTTCCTTCACGAATTTACTTATCACTTGTTTGAAGTAGCACAATACTTATACCCAAAATAATCTCATTCCCGAACTTACGTCGATTAGCTTACGACAAACGTTTAATGTACAAAAATGCGGGATGTAACATCTCATTTCCGAGCTTTCATCAATTTATTTATGGCGTACTTTCACTTACGAAAATATGGAGTGATACACGTTTTCGTACGTTAAAGTTTCATCTTCAGTTAATCGACATAGACGCGGGGATGAGGTTATCTTGAGGCTAACGTATTTATGCTATTTATAACAAGCGATAAGTAAGTTCCATGAAGGATAAAGGGTACACGAATTAAAGGAAATGAGTTTCGTTGAAGGTTGCCGATTTGGGATAAAATACGGTCCGAGCTATAATACCCGATATTTATGGACTAGTACCATACAAGGTACCATATGACCATGGTAGTATGATGTATAAAGTATATTAAAAAAATAAGTAGTATTTTAAGTAATTTAAGATAATTTTTAATTATGTGGGTAATTGGTTAATTATCGGGTAATGGGACATTACCTAATTAACTAATAAGTTTGGATAAAGACCAAAATCCCCCTCCCCCACCACGTGGCAGCAAGCCACACCTTAAGCAAATGACTCTTAGTTATTTTGATTAGGTGGCAACCTAAAATGCTAATTATAAGACACATCAATTCCAATATTTTTAATAAAAAATAAGATGTGAAGCTTTAGTAAAGTTAGTAACGTGACTTCTTACAAAATTCCTACAACAACATTAGCAACGTGATTTCTTCAACCATTTCCTACAAAAGAAATCCAACGAGAATTATTAGAACCTTAGCAACGTAAAGATGAATTCTCAAAGGGAATCTCATATGAGGCTTTATAACACTACAGCAACGAGATTTTGTGATTCTAAGGAAATACGGTACAATATTTCTCAAGAGAATCGGTTCAGGTATGTTAAGGCTATCCCTTCTTTCGTTTTAGCATGATCTATACGACACGAACGAAACGAGCAAATGCACAACTTTCATAAATGACATTATTCATAAAAATACTAGGGGTGTATATATTCTTGATTTCCCGTGTAAATTATTATTATATCTATTGTTCATGGGTCTCAGAAAAATACGTATTTGATAATGTTAATCCGACATGCACATTATTTTTATGACATTCCGAGAAATTTTATTAACGTATTTCTTATGCATTTCATGCATTTATATATGTACATTGACCCATGACCAGATGGCGTTATATACGCGTATATATATATATATATATATATATACATATATATATGTATATATATGTATATGGGATATGGAAAAAGGTTACGGCGTTATATACGCACCACCACCTGATCAGCTGGTATACGTTGATGATTTGCCCACAGTGGCCGAGATGATATGATGGGATGCCCTCAGAGGCTTGATGATGTTATGAACGCATATACCTATGCATGGTATGACATTTATACACATATTCATGGCATTGTAAATATTAATAATTCACAGAGTTATTCAGATTTACATGTTGAGTCTTTTACTCCATGTTTCTATCATGTCTATTATTTACTGATTTTTATTCCTTACATACTCGGTACATTATTTGTGCTGACCTCCCTTTTTCCTGGGGACGCTGTGTTTCATGCCCGCAGGTCCCGATAGACAGGTTATGAGCCCTCCAAGTAAGCTATCAGCTCAGCGAAAGGTGTTGGTGCGCTCTATTTGCTGCGGAGTTACTTGTTTGGTCAGTATGATTTAGACGTGTATTGTTTGGTATGGCGAGGCTATGTCCCAACCTTTATGATAAATATGTATTCTTAGAGGCTTGTAGACAGATGTCATGTACGTAAAAGATTGTATGGCCTTGTCGGCCTATGTTCAGTGTACGAGTGGTTATTTTGGTCTTATAGGCCCGTATGTCTTATGTATAAGTTGGTATTTCATATTGTATTCTACTTATATCACGGCAGCCTCTCCGGCTCAGTTATCTATGATAGTATGATACGAAAAGATACGTTATATTGATACTCGGCTGAGTAAGGTACCGGATGCCCGTCGCGGCCCATCGGTTTAGACTGTATTTTATCCCAAATAGGCAACCTTCAACGAAACTCATTTCCTTTAATTTGTGTACCCTTTATTCTTCATGGCACTTACTTATCGCTTGTTATAAATAGCATAAATACGTTAGCCTCAAGATAAATTCATCCCCGCGTCTACATCGATTAACTGAAGGCGAAACATTAACGTACGAAAATGCGAGATGTAACATCCTCCCCCCCCCCCTATAAATATTCGTCCTCGAATGTTCAACTCCCCGGGATCTATATAAATTTGGAAGAGTCGCCTTTGTAACAATACTACTACCAATTCTTCCTGTAGAAACTCAATAATTCAATGCCACATAGGACCACAATCATCAATAACGACAATGGCCTCACACGACCAATAACAATAACTAACACAAGAATCCATGCGCATACCTTAAGGTTGTGATGTCTCAGTCAGACCCTTCTCTGGAGGCAGAAATAAGTAGGGATGTCTAGACCTCATGTCTTCTTCGGCCTCCCAAGTCATTTCTTCCACATTGTTGTTTCTCCAAAGTACTTTCACTGAAGCTACATCTTTTGTTCTCAATCTCTGAGCTTGTCTGTCGAATATAACAATGGGAGTTTCTTCATATGATAGCTGCTTTGTGACCTGAACGTCGTCAACTGACACGGTTCTGGAAGGATCTCTAATACATTTATGGATAATAGACACATGAAAGACTAGATGTACAGACTCCAATTCCGAAGGCAAGTCTAACTCATATGCTACCTGGCTTACCTTGCGTATGATCCTATATGGTCCAATGTACCGAGGAGTAAGTTTTCCTTTCTTACTGAACCTCATGACACCTTTCATCTGTGATACCTTCAGGAATACCCAGTCGTCAACCTGAAACTCCAAGTCTCGCCGTCGATTATCCGCATAAGACTTCTGACGGCTTTGAGATGCTAATAGCCTTTCCTGTATAAGCTTAATTTTCTCGATTGCCTGTTGTACCAATTCTAGTCCTACTAACGTAGTTTCCCCAACATCGAACCACCCTATAGGCGACCTACACTTCCGTTTGTAAAGAGCTTCATATGGAGCCATTTGAATACTGGAATGGTAGCTATTATTATATGCGAACTCAATAAGTGGCAGATGATCATCCCAGCTACCTTTGAAGCCTATCACACAAGTTTGTAACATATCCTCAAGTGTCTAAATAGTACGCTCAGCCTTCCCGTCTGTTTGGGGATGAAATGTTGTACTAAGACTTACCTGAGTCCTCAATCCTTTTTGGAAGGACCTCCAGAAGTTAGCTATAAATTGAGCTCCTCTATCCGAGATAATAGATACAGAGACACCATGTAGTCGTACTATTTCCTTAATATAAAGCCTTGCATAATCCTCTGCGGAATATGTAGCCCTAACGGGCAGGAAATGGGCTGACTTTGTAAGCCTATCAACAATCACCCTTATCGAATCGAACTTACGCTGGGTACGAGGTAGGCCTACGATGAAATCCATATTGATTACTTCGCATTTCCAAGTCGGGATATTCATGGCCTGCAATAATCCACCGGGATTTTGATGCTCAATATTAACCTGCTGGCAGTTAGGAAGATGAGCAACAAACTCCGCTATATCCTTTTTTATTCCGTCCCACTAATATACTTCCCCGATATCATGATACATCTTTGTCGCTCCTGGATGGATAGAATAACGAGAATAGTGAGTTTCTCCCATAACCTGCTGACGCAGCCCTGCAATATTAGGAACACATAATCGTCCTCGATATCTGAGGACACCATCTTCTGTAATTTCAAATGGTGTCTTCTCCTTCTGAGGGGTGGTATCCCTATAATGAACTAATACAGGATCCTTGTACTGGCGTTCCTTTACTTCAGTTACTAAAGGGGATGTTGACATACCCTGAATAGTAATTCCAATATCACCTGAGTTCAATAACCGAACTCCAAGACAAGCTAGCTGATGAACCTCATGGGCTATTTCTCTCTTTTCTAGCTGTAAATATGACAGGCTACCCATAGATCTACGGCTGAGGGCGTCGGCTACTACGTTCTCCTTCCCCGGATGGTATAAAATATCAATGTCATAGTCTTTAAATAGCTCCAACCATTTCCTTTGACGTAAATTCAATTCCTTTTGCTTGAAGATATACTGGAGTCTCTTATGATTTGTATATATATATATATCAACATGAATGACATACAAGTAGTGCCTCCACATCTTTAGTGCATGAATCACCACGGCTAGCTCTAAATCGTGGGTCGGGTAGTTCTTCTCGTGCTTTCTTAGTTATCTAGAAGCATAAGCTACAACCTTACCATACTGCATCAATACACAACCCAATCCAACGCCTGAAGTATCACAATAGATAACATAACCACCGGTCCCTTCTGGGAGCGTTAGAACCGGTGCTAAAGTTAATTTGTCCTTCAATCCCTGGAAACTACGTTCGCAAGCATCAGTCCATTGAAACTTTGATCCCTTCTGAGTCAACTTACCTAGGTATTCTAATCTTTTACAATTCATGAAATCCCCCATTTTGAAGGCTCAAACGTCATCATTTATCTATCACAATTACGCCCTTATTCCATTACCAGGGCAGCATTCTACCTCTTCAAAATGCTACTAGTCTTAGACTCCTTTGAGTTATTCAGGCTATACTGAGCTTTCTATAACTTAGAGAAACCATCAGCTCTCTTATTTGCATGGGCTTAATCCCGAGGACTTATCCATTCTCATCACCTTTTCACTCACATTTTCTTATCCTTACTGTTGTCTTCCTAAAACCTTGTCTCTCTACCATACTTTAGCTTGCGATACACATATCTATTTATACTTATTCGCAACCTTCCTTCAACTTGTTTGCACCATAGATTTCCTTAAGTTAATCTGGAACATCAAGCGAGACATCACGTTGTCACACTACTTTTGTCAAAGGTGCTGAAAGAGAAAAAAATCCCTTTACAAGTTTTCTGTAATAACCTGCCAAACCGAGAAAGCTACGAACCTCTATCGGTGTCGTGGGTCTAGGTCAAGTCTATACTTTCTCAATATTTTGTGTATTAACTGGAATGCCTCCACTTGAAATAATATGCCCAAGAAAAGCTACATAATTCACATTTAGAGAATTTTGTATACAACTTCCCTTTTTGTAGAACTTTGAGCACAATATGCAAATGATCTGTGTGCTCTGTCTCTTAATGAGAGTACACTAATATATCATCAAATAATACAATCATGAATAGATCTAGAAAGGGTCTGAACACTCGGTTTATCAAGTCCATGAATACTATTGGGGCATTAGTCAAACTGAATGACATGATACGAAACTCAAGTGCCCATATCTGGTCCTGAATGCTATCTTCGGAATATATTTCTCCTTATACCTTACCTGAGAGTACCAGGACCTCACGTCTATCATCGAGAAATACTTGGCACCTTGCAACTGACCAAATAAATCATCAATCCTCATGAGGGGGTACTTATTCTTGATATTCACCTTATTTAACTGTCTATAATCAATACGCATCCGCAAGGAACCATCTTTGATCTACACTTGATGTTAGCATAACAAAAAGCCAACAAATCCATACCCATTATAATATCAAGTTCTACCCAACCGAACACCACGTATCTTATCCTTGTTTATTATCAAATCTATCACGGGCCATTACGGGCGACATCCATATATATAAGTAACAATATTAATACTTAACTCGCATAACTAATTTAGAAAAAGGTTTATATACATAGGGGTCAACAAGGCCGTAGACATATCATACCCAAAACTATACATGTGATATTGTCTGCAAAACCTCTAAGAAAACATAACCATAATATATATATAAGTCGGGACAGGTCTCCCTACATCCTCATAAAACAACCTAACGTATTCAGAACCCTGACTTGGTAATACTCCAAGAAGAAGTGGAGCTAAACAACCAAAAGTTGACATCTGGAGGAAGTCTACAGTTGAGGGTCCTTCCGTCGTCCTATATGAGACCTCGATCAGACACACTTCGAAGCGGAACCTTCATATCCTTATCAGTTACCTTCCCCGTCTTGGCCTGACTACTATCCTCTTCCTCTACGTATCCCATAACATACAAAGACGAACCTTGATTGACGGACTCCCAAGACTGTGGACTATCTGGAACCTCAGAAGAGCTGGTGTCCGCAAATACACTGACATAGTTTTGAGCCTGAGGGGAACCCAGTTGTGCCAATCCGTGCACCACTCCCCTTCTACCCTAATCAACGGGTCGTGATAATGAAACTAAAGGTCTTGGTGAGGTCGGAATTCTCCTCACCCCATCTGATGTCGGAGTGGTCAAAACAGCTCGAACGGATGACTCATATGGATCCTCGGATGGATCCTCCTCAATAGAACCCATGATCTCCGATGGGTCTGACTCCATAGTGTAACTTATATCTCTTTATAACACTTTTGTAGCCTTCTGACCCATGCTAGCGGCTTGCGCATGTCGTCTAGTAGTAATAGGCATCACTAAAAACATAAATAAGGTAAAGATTAGGAGTGGATACTTATGACTTAGTTCTATATCACAATCTGGATTAGAAAGAAAAGTATCCATCCTAAATATTCTGTAGCCTTGTGTTTATAAGTGTGGTGCATAACACACCCATAAACAAGACTCTACGAGATACGGTCTGTAGACAACCCTAGGACAAAACTGCTCTGATACCACTTTTGTCACGACCCAAACTGATGGGCCGCGACGGGTGCCTGGGTCCTACCTATCGAAAACCCTTAAACATGCGTCTAAGATATAAACATGAATAACATATGCGAGGAAAATTTGTCCAAAAGACATATGTACATATACATGTGGAATACAGTGGGCGAGCCAGCAAAGTTTCTATAGACAACTATATACCCAAAATTGGAAGCCGACGAGGCCACATACTACCCAACTATACATAACTATCTACAGACATCTATTAGAATATACAAATGTACAAGGACGGGACTCGTCCCCGTCATACCTATATGTGTACACAAACATATCGTACCAAGATCAAAAGCAGCTCCGGATCAAAAGGAGCACACCAACCCTCGGTGATCAAGGATCCTAAGGAGGGGGACTGTCAGCTTATCTACCTGCACCTTCGGGCATGAAACGCAGGCCCCGGGAAATAGGGTGTCAGTACGAATAATGTACTGAGTATGTAAGGTATGAAAATCAGTACATAAAAGACATAGATGAAACATGGAACAAGGAATTCCACCTGTAAGTCTAAATCACTTTGTAAATCCTGAAACATTTATAATGGCATGCACGTGCATATAAATGTCGTTTCATGCATAGGTATAGGTGTACATAACATCAAGCCTCTGAGGGTATCCCATCATATCATCTCGGTCACTGTGGGCAACATCATCAACATATACCAGCTGATCAGGTGGTGGTGTATATATAACGATGTAACCTTTTCCCATATCTCATATACATATATATACATATAAATACGCATATATAACGTCATCTGATCATGGGTCAGTGTACATGTATGAATGAATGCAATGCATGAAAATATGTTAATAATCTCAATATTCATTTCGGATAAACTTTATCAACAAGTCAATAGCAGTGGGGGAACCACGTACTTCATAATCCTAGTACGTAATCTAGCGAGTCAATTCAACTGAATTGATATTTTCTGCATCTTGTACTACTATGATTATGTCTTTTGTTTGTTTTTTTAAGCCATTACAAAGTTGTGGAAATATCAGTACTAAATAAGACTCTCACTAACCAATTCAAAATACTAAGATTTAAGAAGAATGGCCAGCTAGCCCAAAATACATATGAACGCAGTAAAAACCTGCTGATCAAATTTGTTGACCAATGATGTAACTCATGACAGAAATAATACCAACTAACCAGTAATACACTATAATTGGATGACATACATATATAAAATTTAAATATAGAGACTCCTAGTATTTCTATGAACAAAGTCGTTTATGAAAGCTTTGCGTTTGCTCATTTCTTTTGTATTATTTGGATCATGCCAAAAAAAAAAAAGGGATAGCCTTAACATACGTGGAGTAGGAAAAACTCCGTATGATGTTCTTGAAAAAGTTTGCACTATATTCCTTTAGAATTACAAAATTTTATGTTGCTAAGGTTATAATAATTCTCGTTGGATTTCTTTTATAGGAAATGATTGAAGAAATCACGTTGCTAATGTTGTTGCAGGAATTTTGTAATAAGTCACGTTACTAACTTTGTCAAAGCTTCACATCTGATTTTTTATTAAAAAATGTTGGAATTGATGTGTCTTATAATTATCATTTTAGGTTGCCACCTAATCAAAATAACTAAGAGTCATTTGCTTAAGGTGTGGCTTGCTGCCAGGTGGTGGTTGGGGGGGGGGGAAATTTTGGTCTTTATCCAAACTTATTAGTTAATTAGGTAATGTCCCGTTACCCGATAATTAACCAATTACCCACATAATTAAGAATTATCTTAAATTACTTAAAATACTACTTATTTTTTAATATACTTTATACATCATACTATCATGGTCATATGATACCTTGTATGGTACAAGTCCATAAATATCGGGTATTATAGCTCGGACCGTATTGTATTCCAAATCGACAACCTTCAACGAAACTCATTTCCTTTAATTCGTGTACCCTTTATCCTTCATGGCTCTTACTTATCTCTTGTTATAAATAGCATAAATATGTTAGCCTCAAGATAACCTCATCCCCGTGTCTACGTCGATTAACTGAAAACGAAACTTTAACATACGAAACGCGAGATGTAACATCTGGCATATCATCAGCAGTTCCAACTTCACTTTCTCGAAAGACTACATCTCTGCTTCCGATGACCTTCTTCTTTACAGGATCCCACAATCTGTATCCGAACTCTTCATCTCCATATCCGATGAATATGAAGAGAACAGATCTATTATCTAGCTTTGTTCTCTACTCCTTTGGTACATGCTCAAAAGCTCTGCAACCGAACAACTTCAAATACGAGTAGGATACCTCCTTGTTGGTTCGAACTCTCTTTGGGATGTCAAATGCCAACGGAACTTATGGACTCCTATTGATCACATAAGAGGTTGTCTAAACTGCTTCACCCCAGAATGACTTAGGCAGTTTAGCCATTCTGAGCATGCTTCTCACCTTCTCCACAATGGTGTGGTTCATATTTTCGGCTACGTGATAAGTAGGGATTTTGGCCGCTTATTTGCTCTCTTTTACTTGCGTTTTAGCTCAAAAATGCTTTAAAAAGGTATTCCCGGAAACTAATAAAATGTGCTTTCGTGTAGGAATATTGGGAGACGGGCCAAAGAAGTCAAAATCAACTCATAAAGGAGTCAAAAATAGACAATGACTAAAACAAGGAAAAAAGGCCCACAGTGCGGACCGCACAAAACTGTGTGCGGCCGCAGAACAATGAACATCACTGTCAGATGTCCTTCAGAGTATGTTGACAGCATAATTATTGTGCGGCCACAGAAGAGGAGATTTAGAGAGTCATCTTTGGGACATGCTAAAGATATGTGAACCACACCATAATTGTGCGGCCGCAGGATGACAAGTGCGGCCGCACTCATAATTGTGCGGTCCACAGAAGAGAAGAATCGGAGAGCCATGTTCCAGTCCAAGTTCAATTATGCGGCCGCACACAGAATTGTGCGGTCCGCACAATCAAATGAAGTGGGGCCGCATCCCTCTTTTATACGACCGTAAAAGGCCCAGTTGAACAGTCAAGCTCAGAGTGCGGACCGCACACATAATTGTGCGGCCGCACAATCTCCGCAAGGGCATTTTTGTCAGATATTTTCAACTTAGTATAAATAGAACTTTTTATCATTTTTAGGGTAAGTTTTGTTTTGGGAGAGCACCTGTGCCGTTTTTCTTTATTATTTTGAGTAATATTGTACTAGATTAGCTTCTAAATATTATATTTTCTTTCCCTAATCAATTATTATGCACTCTATCTTAAGTTCTTTTATTTCTTCATTTTTCATGAGTAGCTAAATTTCTAGCTAGGGTTGTGGCCCAACCCTAGTGTAGGTACTAAATGGGTGTTTGATTTAGGACTTGTTTGTGATTGGATTAGTGATATTTAGTCTAATTCTTGCTTGAATTCAAGAATTAATGGTTGCAAACATTTATTCATGCCTAATTGACTTAGTCTCTACTTTATAAAGAGAGACTAAGTCTAGGAAAACTTGGCTAACAAGAAATTGGGGTGAACTCAAGAAATTGATAGCCCCAATTTAAAGGGTTGAATCTAGAGATAGTAATACCCGACTTGAGCATTTATCACCTATTATACCCATTTAGACTTGAGAAAGCCAAATTGAGAAAAATCACTCAAACTACTGAGAGGTATAGAGTGGGAATTTACATGTGATTGCTATATTACAACCTCGACCAATCAAACTTTCCCTAGAGTTTAAAACCCATTAGGTAACCACCTAGGTGGAAGTCACGACCCTAGATCTTTTATCATTTGGAAAACAACCAAAACCAAAAATATTGTCTTCTAGTTTTATAATTACAATCAATAGTTTAAAGTAGAAGTAGAAACAACAAACAAGAATGTGAAAGTGTAATCAAAGGCATATCGTATAATTACACTAAATATATACCTAATCCCAATTCTAACTCCCTAAGGATTCGACACCGACTTGCGTTGGGGTTTATAATTGCTTCGACCGCCTCACTATCTATATTTGTGGTGTGAGTTTGGGCGACATCAATTTTTGGCGCCGTTTTCGGGGAGATAAACGGATTTAGCTATATATCTAGGTTTTTGTGTGATTTATCTTCTTTTCCTTCCGAGTCACTAATGTTGTTTTTGAATTGCTTTTAGGTACAAGAATGGCTCTCAATAACGAGCCCATTGGTAATTTGCCATTGCGGGAGGAAGTGGGCGATGATCAAGGAGATGAGGTTCTTCCTGAACCTCAAGCAAATATGTGAGGCTTACTACCTCCTGATAATGTTCTCGTCCCTCCCCCACCTCCACCAAGAGCGGAAGCGCACCGGGTGTTGCCGAACGAGGGTTATGCAAGTGCTATAGTCTAGCCCTGCATTAGGGCGGGCAACTTTCAAAACACCAACGTGATACTTACACTACTTGAGCAATGTGGGTTCTTCACCGGGGCTCCAAATCAAAATACTTACAATCATCTCAAGGGGTTTTCGTCGATACTTATTGGGGGAGCAAGCAAACCAATGTTTTGGAGGACGCACTGAGATTGAGGCTATTTCCCTTTTCTTTACGGGGAAAAGCATTGGATTGGCTAGAGAGATTGCTCAATCATTCCATCCATACATGCAATGAGTTGGCCGAAACATTCATTGCCAAATTCTTTTCTCCGGGGCACATGGCCACACTACGGAATGAAATTCTAGCGTTCAAGCAAGAGTCCAATGAGCCACTGCACGATATTTGGGAAAGATATCGTACCATGGTTAAAGAGTGTCCGAATAATGATATGACCGAGTCCATGATCAAACAAACCTTCTATAGAGGGATAAACACAACAAATCAATGTGTGGTAAATAACCTCGCCGGCGGGAACTTCATGAACACACCTTATGCCGAAGCTTGTGAAATTTTGGATGAGATGGAGGATACTTCATGGGCATGGCAAAGTAGGGCCAATGTTCCGCAAGGTGACCCCAATGTCATTCACCTACACAAGGAACTACATGATCATGGGTAAGCTATTGCAGAGTTAACAACCACAATGAACTAATTGGCAAAAGCTCAGCTGCAATAAGTTCAAGGGCCTAAACAAGTGAATGCGATGGAAGGCGTAAATATGATGATGAACAAAAGACAGCAAAAAGGTCAACAAACATAAAGTCGTCCGGAACAATTCATGCAAGATGATAGTGGGTATGACCAAGGTGATTCGTATAATGAGCAAGAAGAAGAAATGCAATACGTCAACAATTATCAAGGTCAAATAAATAATGCTCAAAATCAACAACAATGGAGATCACAAGGAAATCAAGGAAATTTGAACAACCAAGGCCACCAAGGCAATTGGAGTGGTGGCAACAACAATCAAGGCAATTGGGGAAATAATAATAATCAAGGCAATTGAAACAATCAAGGAAACCAAGGCAATTTGGGTGGCAACAATCAAAGTAATTGGGGAGGAAATCAAGGAGGGTGGAACAACAATAACAACAACCGGGGGGTCGGGTTTTCAAAGCCCCCCGATGTTCCAACAACCGAGCAATCCACCTCCCTATCCTTCTCAAGGCCCGAGCTCTTCTAACAATGAGATGGTATGGATTGAAAATATTTTCAAACAAATGATGGAGAAAAATGCCGACTCTAATGCTCAATTAGCCTCCCACAACACTTCAATCCGCAATTTGGAGGTTCAACTTGGCCAAATCTCACAAGCATTGAACACTCTTCCTAAGGGGGTACTACCAAGTGATACGATGGTGAACCCAAAGGGTGGGAATAATACGGGACATGCTATGGTCGTGACTAAGAGAAGTGGAAAAGGTGGATATACAACCACCTCAAATCAAAGAAGAATTGTGGATGATGATGTTATGGTTCAAGAAGATGAAATGTCAAGAAATGTGGTTCAAGCTAATGACGAAGTGAGAATTGATATTGATGAAAATGTGGAGGAGAAGCAAGAAGAGGTGAACCCGTCTAGGAAGCACGTGATTGACATACCGTAACCGGTAGTGCCAAAGGCTAAGGCACCAATGCCAAGGCCTCCTCCTCCATACCCTCAAAGGCTTGCAAAGCAAAAGAGTGAGAACCAATTCAAAAAGTTTATTGACATGATGAAGAGTTTGTCTATCAATGTACCATTAGTTGAGGCGTTGGAACAAATGTCAGGTTATGCAAAGTTCATGAAGGACTTGGTCACCAAGAAGAGGTCGATGAATTGTGAAACTATCAATATGACACATCAAGTGAGTGCTATTGTGCACACAATGGCTCCAAAATTGGAAGATCCGGGTGCTTTCACAATCCCTTGCACTATTGGGAGCACCGACTTTGCCAAAGCTTTATGTGATTTGGGGGCAAGTATCAACTTGATGCCCTACTCTATGTTCAAAACTTTAGGAATTGGGCAACCAAGACCCATATCTATGAGGTTGCAAATGGCGGATCGGACTATGAAGAGGCCATTGGGAATTATTGATGGTGTGTTAGTCTGAGTTGATAAGTTCATCTTTCCAGCGGACTTTGTGATCCTTGATTGTGAGGTTGACTATGAGGTGCCAATTATCTTGGATAGACCTTTCCTTGCTATGGGGAAGGCTCTTGTTGATGTGGAAGTCGGTAAGCTCACTTTCCGGGTTGGTGACGAAAAGGTGGTTTTCCATATGTGCAAATTGATGAGGCAACCAAATAGCAACGAAGTTTGTTCATTCTGGATTTAGTGACCTAAGTAATTATTGATGATGCTAGTGCCACAATTAATGTTGAGGATAATTTTGAAGTCGTATTGCTCAACCTTGATTATGAGGAGGAGAAAGAAGGTTGTGTGGAGTGTGTGAATGCATTGCAAGGGATGGTGTCGTATACTTATGATCCCCGCAAGCTATCTTTGGATCTTGAAAACCGGAAGACTCCTCCAACAAAGCCCTCAATCGAGGAGCCTCCCACTTTGGAGTTAAAGCCATTGCCTCCGCATCTCAGGTATGAATTCCTTGGTCCTTCTTCTACTTTACCGATTATCCTTTCTTCTTGTTTGACTAACAAGCAGGTAGAGTCCACATTGGATGTGCTACAAATGAGGAAAAGAGCAATCGGATGGACCTTGGCGTATATCCAGGGCATAAGCCCCGCCTTTTTAATGCACAAGATTATATTGGAGGAGGGTGCCAAACCCTTCGTTGAACATAAAAGGAGGCTAAATAAATCAATGCAAGAGGTGGTCAAGAAGTAGATCATAAAGTGGTTGGATGTCGGGGTTGTTTACCCCATTTCCGACAGCTCATGGACTTCTCCGGTGCAATGTGTCCCAAAGAAAGGGGGCATGACTGTGATAACAAATGACAAGAATGAATTGATCCCCACAAGAACTGTCACCAGGTGGAGAGTGTGCATGGACTATAGGAAGCTCAACAAAGTCACTCGAAAAGATCATTTTCCGCTTTCATTTCTTGATAACATGTTGGATAGGTTGGCCGGACGTGCTTTTTATTGCTTCCTAGATGGATACCCCGGCTACAATCAGATTCTTATTGCTCCTGAGGACCAAAAGAAGACCACTTTCACTTGTCCATATGGTACCTTTGTATTCTCGAGGATGCCATTTGGATTATGTAATGCACCAACGACTTTTCAACGGTGTATGATGGATATTTTCACCGATATGGTGGAAGATATTCTTGAGGTATTCATGAATGATTTCTCCATCGTTGGGAATTCTTTTAATGATTTCTTGAACAACTTGGACAAGGTATTGGCAAGATGTGAGGAAACTAACTTGGTTTTGAATTGGGAGAAATGTCACTTAAAGGTCAAGGAAGGCATTGTCCTCGGGCACAAGATTTCAAAGTATGGTATTAAGGTTAGTAAAGCCAAAATTGAAGTGATCTCCAAACTCCCTCCCCCTACATCCGTGAAGGGAGTGAGGAGCTTCTTGGGTCATGCGGGGTTCTATCGTTGATTCATCAAAGATTTTTCCAAAGTGGTGAACCCTTTGTGTAAACCTTTGGAGAAGGATGCCAAGTTCCATTTCAATGAATATTGCATGAAGGCATTCGAGTTGCTTAAGTTCAAGTTGACTACTACTCATATTATTACCGCACCGGATTGGAGCTTGCCTTTTGAGCTCATTTGTGACGCAAGTGATGTGGAGGTTGGAGCGGTGCTGGGGCAACGTATCAACAAAATTTTCCATCCTGTCTATTATGCAAGCAAGACCATGAATGATGCCCAAGTCAACCACACACTGACCGAAAAGGATCTCATTGTTATTGTCTTTGCGATGGAGAAGTTTCGCCCGTACTTGATGGGTACAAAGGTGATTGTTCACACCGACCATGCGGCGCTTTGGTATTTGATATGCAAGAAAGCTTCTAAGGCAAGGTTGATATGGTGGGTGCTTCAATTACAAGAGTTTGATCTAGAGATTCAAGACCGCAAGGGTAGCGAGAATCAAGTGGGGGGCCACTTGTCCCGATTGGAGGAGGAGGGGTGGCCACATGACGGCCTTGAGATCAATGATTCATCTCCCGACGAGAAACTCCTAGCCGTTTCAATGACCGGGATGCCATGGTTCGCCGACTAAGCAAACTATCTTGTGAGTGGTATTTTACCGAATGTGTTCTCTTCAAACCAAAGGAAGAAGCTCAGACGGGATTGCCTTCACTATTATTGGGATGAGCCGTATCTTTTTTGAATATGTACTGATGGTGTGATCCGACGATGTGTGCCAGAGGAAGAAAAAATGGGTATTCTTGAGGCTTACCACTCTTCACCGTATGGTGGTCACCATGGTGGAGCAAGAACGGAGGCAAACGTTTTGAGTTATGGATTCTATTGGCCTACTCTCTACAAGGATGATAGTGAGCTTGTCAAGCGGTGTGATGAATGCTAAAGGTCCGGTGGTATCTCAAAGAAGAATGAAATGCCTCTCACCACCATTTTGGAGATAGATATCTTCGATGTGTTGGGTATTGATTTTATGGGTCCGTTTGTTAGATATTGTGGGAATACCTACATTCTAGTTGTGGTGGATTATATATCTAAATGGGTTGAGTTCATTGCTTTTCCCAACAATGAAGCAAGAAGTGTGGTGGCATTCTTGAAAAAGAACATCTTCACGAGGTTTGGTACCCCAAGAGCCATTATTAGTCATGGGGGTTCATATTTTTGCAACAAGGCTTTTGATACCTTACTCACAAAGTATCAACCTCCTACCATCCTCAAGCAAGCGTACAAGTTGAAGTCTCCAACCGGGAGATAAAGAGTATTTTGTCAAAGACATTCAATGCCAACTGGAAGGATTGGTCAAGAAAACTTGATGATGCCCTTTGGGCTTATAGAACGGCCTACAAAACACCGATAGGGATGTCTCCATACCGGTTAGTGTTCGGTAAGGCATGCCATCTTCCGGTAGAACTTGAGCATAAGGCCATGTGGGCTTTGAAGAAGTTGAACCTTGAATGGAATGTCGCGGAAAATCTAAGGATGTCACAATTGAATAAGCTTGATGAATTCCGGTATCATGCCTACACAAGCTCTTCCCTCTACAATGAGAAGATGAAGTACCTCCATGACAAGTACATCCACAACAAGGAATTTAAAGAGGGTGATCTTGTGCTATTGTTCAATTCCCGGTTATGGATGTTTCCGGGCAAGTTGAAGTCAAAATGGAGTGGCCCCTTTGAAGTGGTGAATGTAACCCCATTTGGTTATCTAGAATTGAAAAATAAGAATGATTAGGTGTAAATGGGCACCGGGTTAAACATTATCTTGGCAAGGTTGATGATGGCAACATTGTGGCGGTTCTTCATTTCAAATGATTGGTAATCTACGTCGTGCCATGATGTTAAATCAAGCGCTTCTTGGAAGGCAACCCATGTATTTTGTTTTCTTTTTCTTGTTTTTCTTCTTTGTTAGATAACTTTGTTTTGTGCTAACTAGTTTTGAAGTGTATGCAGGAATAGGTGTGCATTTCAGGGACTGTGCAATAAAAATAGGCTAAGTGTCACAAAAGTGAGGACCGCCCCAAAATTATGCGGACCGAATAATCACTCTACGGCCGCACAATTTTGTGTGCGGTCGCACAACTGGAAGATCAAAAACGTATGGTCTCTGAAGTTTGACCTGTCAAATTCCTTAACAATTGGCGGCCTCACACAAAATTGTGCGGTCCGCACAAATTTTGTGGCCGCACTCACTCTTGTGCGGACCGCAGAAATTCTTCCAAGGTACATGTAAGGAGTGCAGACCGCACTCAAAATTGTGCGTCCGAACTCAGGAAAATTCTGGGCCCGACGGGTCAACCTATAAATAAGGCTTTTCATAACTTTTCACACTTTACACTCTCTGAAATCTCAAGCCCTAAGCAAGCACAGTGCATACCTCATTAGCTCTAAATCTTCTCTCATTTCATCAAGTTAGATTCTCATCTGCATCATTCACTACTGGTATGTTCAATCCATGTTAGATTTTTGTTCTTTCTTATTAATGTGTGTTCTTATTTTCTTTGATTAGTTTAGTTATCAAATGTGCTTAATATGTGCTTCAAAATCATATAGGCAGCCTCGTATGTGTTAATTAGGGACTGGGTAAAC
This sequence comes from Nicotiana tomentosiformis, assembly GCF_000390325.3. Classification (NCBI taxonomy): domain Eukaryota; kingdom Viridiplantae; phylum Streptophyta; class Magnoliopsida; order Solanales; family Solanaceae; genus Nicotiana; species Nicotiana tomentosiformis. The sequence goes on along the minus strand of NC_090820.1, from coordinate 27,424,973 downwards.
CACTAAGCTTGTCAATTTGTGCAAACCATGTCTAAATTGTAAAGAATTGCATGAACCCTAGCTTACTACCCGCAAAATTCAAATTGTGCGGCCGCACACATTGTTTTGCGGTCCGCAGTCCTTTAACTTAGGGATTCTGTGTGCTTGAATTTTTCCGACCGCACTCAAACAAATGCGGTCCGCAGTAAAATTGTGCGGTCCATAGCAAAATTGTGCGATCTGTACTGATGAATGATCAGAGAACCCAGTATTCTGAACCTGGGGTTGTGCGGTCGTAATCAAAATTATGCGGTCCGCACTTTTGGCTGTGCGGTCCGCACTTTTGGCTGTGTGGCCGCACTCAAAATTGTGCGGTCCACACTTTTGGTTATGCGGCCGCACTCATTTTTGTGTGATCCGCACTACCTCTTCTATTTTTTCACAGCTGGCCTGCAACTGTCATGCATATATTTGTATCCTATGAACCTGAACTCTAACTGATTCTTATTGTTATGAATTGCAGACGATGGTTAGATCACGTGGTAGAGGAGATATATCAAAAGGGAGGGCAGAACCCTCCCGAGGTTGAGGCAAGAGTAACCTACCACTTGCCATTCAGAGGACCATAGGCAAGATACCAATCGCCAACAGAGTTCCTGAACCCTCCGAGACGAGTGAGTATCTCCCATTTGGGGAAGCTTCTGAGGGTAAATCCGTGCAAGCACAGCCGAAAGCCCAATCACAATAAGTATCGGGTATATTCCACTTGGTAGATGAGTCATTTTATGCTGCTAGTTCTTCTGAAGGTTCGAAAGAGGGTAGTCCATATTCTGAGCCCTCTTCCTCACATGCCCCGATTGTACCAATCAATGTTGATGATGATGATGATGTACCAGACGATGGTAGAGGGGGTGATGCTATAGTGGGGGGTTTAGAGAGGTCGAGGAGTGAGGAGTAGGGAGATTTGTCATCTTGACTACCTTCATCAGATTTAGAGAGTGGTGGTCGCAGAGATCACTCACTCTTGAGCGACAATTCTTGATGAAGGATTTGGACAAACACAACCCAAATGTCCTCAGACAGTTCCAGGAGAGAAAGTGATGGAAATGGTTCACCCAAAGCGTCCTCGATGCAAATGGGCGCTTGGTTAAAGAATTTTATTCCAATGTGGCTCACATTAAGAAGGGTACCAAGGTGACAAAAGTGCGAAATCTGAAAGTCCGATTTGACTCATGTGCTTTGAACTCTTATGTGGGATTTGAAGAAATGGAGGCATTCCAATACTTGAAAAGGCTGGTTATGGGTGATACAGGTCGCCCGTAGCTAGCTGAGATTTTGGGTATTCGAGGATCAGAACCTCTGTGGCTTACAGCAGGGGTTCCCATAGTTCGGGCCACCCTAAATTTTGAAGCAAAAGGATAGCAAACATTTGTGTGCAGCCGCATTGATCCGTGCCTAAATGAGAACAACCTCGAACTTCCCCGTGCAGTCCTGGTGGCTTCAATTATGGCTGGGTATTCGATTAATGTTGGTGCCATCATGTCCACCAACATCACATTAATTGTCCAGAAAGATGAGAGATCATACCCGTACCTGAACTTCCTCACAGAATACTTCAAAGATCAAAAGGTGGAGCTGAGGAAATATGATACAGAAGTAAAGGCCAAGAAGCCTTTCTCATGGTACCACCTGCAGGGTGCTGACAACCCAACGTTTAATGGTAAGGCAACTACCTCCGCTGGCCAATCTGAGGAGCTAACGGTAGTAGTTACTAATTCAGCTGCTGAGCCTTCCACCGGGACAGCAGCCATGCCACCATTGTCAGCTTCTAGACCACTAGCTTCATTATCAGGGCCATTATCAGTGCCAGCTTCATCCACTTACCCACAGACTGCACTGCGAGTCTCTCATACATTGGCGAGTCTCAACAACTGGATGCAGGCAGCTACTTCAAAGCTGTCTGACATATCCAGTGTTGTTGTAGCACAGTCAGCAGCTCTGGCAGGACCACAGGTACCTCTATCAGTGAAGGAAACATTGAATAAGATTCTAGACAATCAGAAGACCATTATGGAGACTCTAGAGGTGCATAGGGAGGTCATTGAGGAGTTGGGAAAGCAAACAAAAAAGATGCGGAAGTCTTAGGCATCAAAGAGGTCAGTGGACAAGTTGAGAAAAGTGGTTGCCAAAATTGTATCTGCCAGAGATCTACCACTGTACTTACTTATGGTGGGAGCACCTTCAGACCCAGAAGCACAGGCAGTACCAGAGGCATCATATATAGTAGCCGGCCAGTCTGATGAGCCAGTTGCGACTGCCCACACCGCTGAGGAGATGATCCAGATCTTAGCAACCCTGTTGTCCCTCAGCCAGGTGATGATGAGATACAGCAAGAGGATACAGAGGGTGTTGCGTATCCCATGCAGCCTGAGACCACATAGGGAGTTCTCTTAACTTTATACCCTTCCATGTTCTTATTTTTGTTAAGCATTGGGGACAATACTTATTTTTATTCGGGTGGTGGTCTATTTTGATTGATTGCCATGTGGCATGTAATAACTCTTATACTATTTTTTTTCTTTTTCCTTTATCTATATTTTCTCTTTGGTATGTATATATTCTCCCCTTTCGTTTGATGTATATATTCAGTCTCCCTTATGTATATATTCATTTTACTTTGGTTTGTATATTCATTTATCTTGCTTTCCGTAGTTTATTTCGTAGCTTCTTTACTTTGTCTTTCTTAGTAGTATAACTTCTTATTTACTTTAGTAGTGTCTTTTTGATTTGTTAGCTTCTTTTTACATTTGAGTGATCAATAAGCCTTTGGTTTTCTTAATGCCACGGTTCTTTCCAAAGGTGGATTGTGTGTGAATCGGGTGGCTCTTCCCAACGATGGATGGAGTGACAACCTTCTTAAGGAATTGAGTCTATTTTCTTTTATGTTTATGCAAATATACTAGTAATGAATAAAAGGATCTCAAGCATGCTTCACTTGGTACCAACACATTTACCTCTGACCTTATGGTTAAAAACAAAGTTGTTGGCATAAAATAGCTCTAGTTGTGACCTTTTGACTCTTGTGTTGACTTACACAGTCATCGAGTGGTTTAGTCGAGCCATTTGTTATTCTCAATCCTAACTAGGGTTGTTGTGGGCCTTCGGCTCCATTCTCTTTAGCAATCCAGCAGCGTAAAAGGGGAGGTATTGAATTGCAAGTCCAAGTTCCCGTGCTAATAGTCTAGAACTTGCCCCGAATGTTTTTCTAAGCGAAATTCTAAGTGTAGCTTGGCTTGAGAAATGAAAGTAGGCTCTTCTTGATCTGATTTGAAGTTTGAAATCTTCCATAGCCTACCAATGTGATATCCCTAGTCAACCCATTTGGGCCTAAGCCTTTTCTTTTCTTTCAATAACCACGTTACAAGCCTTTATCCGTTTTGTAATGACCCTCTCTTGGCACCCAGTCTTTCCTTAGCATTATTGAGAAATAATTGGCAAAAACATAAGTTTGGGGTAGAGACGAGGAGTTTGAAAGTGATAAAAGGTACAAAGAAGATAAAGAAAGAAAGAACAAAAAGAAAAATGCCAAAAAGAAAGTGAATACGGTAGAAAGTTGAAAAGATTCAAGGAAAACAATGATGAAAGGCATGGAGTAAATAAAAAAGGAGAAAAATGAATTTCATGACCAAGAAAGAGTGATGTTACGTCTCTCTAGCTCCCCCGAGAAAAAAGGAATTGACTCAAAGAGTCGACAAAGTATGAGAGAAAATGGAGTGCTTAAGGAAAGATGAAACCATTCTATTTCAACAAGTCCTACCTTAGTCCAAAAGCCTTCATTACATCCCGCAAAAGCCCTACATGATTTCAAGTTGAGTGAGCTTACATCAGTGGTGATTTACATAAGGGGCAAGCTTATGGTACTTAGAGCCAAACTTGTGACATTCTTTTGAGAGAGATGAGCGAATTTTTCACAATCCTTGCATCGAGTGTTACTTTCTAAAGTGAGATATGCTAATGGAGAGTAGAGGAGGAGGATTTTAGGATCCACAATGACCTACATGAAAGAGCGAGCTTTCTTGATGAATAAAGTCAACTCTTGATGCTCTAGTGTCACATTCGAACTATTGTACTCAAAAAGTCAAATCATTGCATTGTTGATAATTCATACGTGTTGTGGGTAACTGTTGGTCCCAATTGATGTGTGATTGATTCACCTTAGGCCAGCTGAAATATCATTTTTTTCTAGTGGAGGTGGGAATTGCCTTAATTGCTTGAGGACAAGCAAAAGCTTAAGTTTGGGGGAGTTGATAAGTAGGGATTTTGACCGCTTATTTGCTCTCTTTTAATTGCCTTTTAGCTCAAAAATACTTAAAGGTATTCCCGGGAACTAATAAAATGTGCTTTCGTGCAGAAATATTGGGAGACGAGCCAAAAAAGTCAAAATCAACTCATAAAGGAGTCAAAAACGGACAAGGACCAAAGCAAGGCAAAAAGGCCCACAATGCGAACCGCACAATACTGTTTGCGGCCGTAAAACAATGAAACATCACTGTCAGATGTCCTTCAGAGTATGCGGACCGCACCATAATTGTGCGGCCACAGGATGACAAGTGCGGCCGCACTCATAATTGTGCGGTCCGCAGAAGAGAAGAATGAGAGGGCCATGTTCCAATTCAAGTGTGCGGACGCACTCAAAATTGTGCGGTCCGCACAATCAAATGAAGTGCGGCTGTATCCCACTTTTATGCGACCACAGAAGGCCCAGTTGAACAGTCAAGCTCAGAGTGCGGACCGCACACAGAATTGTGCGGCCGCACAACCTCCGCAGGGGCATTTTTGTCAGATATTTTCAACTTAGTATAAATAGAACTTTTTGTCATTTTTAGGGTAACTTTTGTTTTGGGAGAGCACCTGAGCCGTTTTTCTTTACTGTTTTGAGTAATATTGTACTAGATTAGCTTCTAAACATTAGATTTTCTTTCCCTAATCAATTATTATGCATACTATCTTAACTTCTTCTTGTATTTCTTCATTTTTCATGAGTAGCTAAATTTCTAGTTAGGGTTGTGGCCCAACCCTAGTGTGAGTACTTAATGGGTATTTGAGTTAGGACTTGTTTGTGATTGGGTTAGTGATATTTAGCCTAGTTCTTTCTTGAATTCAAGAATTAATGGTTGCAACCATTGATTCATGCCTAATTGACATAGTCTCTACTTGAGAAAGAGAGACTATGTCTAGAAAATCTTGGCTAACAAGAAATTGGGGTGAACTCAAGAAATTGATAGCCCCAATTTAAATGGTTGAATCTAGATATAGTAAGACCCGACTTGAGCATTTATCACTTGTTTTGTGCAATACCCATTTGGACTTGAGAAAGCCAAATTGGGCAAAATCACTCAAACTACTGAGAGGTATAGAGTGGGCAATTGCGTGTGATTGCTATATTACAACCCCGACCAATAAAACTTGCCATATAATTTACAACTCATTAGGTAACCACCTAGGTGGAAGTCACGACCTTAGATATTTTATCATTTAGAAAACAACCAAAACCAAAAATATTGTCTTCTAGTTTTATAACGGCAATCAATAGTTTAAAGTAGAAGTAGAAACAACAAACAAGAATGTGGAAGTGTAATCTAAGTCATATAGTACAATTACACTAAATATATACCTAATCCCAATTCTAACTCCCTGAGGATTCGACCCCGACTTGCGTTGGGTTTTATTATTTCTTCGACCGCCTCACTATCTATATTTGTGGTGTGAGTTTGGGCTACATCACTATGCCATTGTGTTGTGGGGTTCTAGGAACTGACTTTTCATGCCTGATCCCATGGCTTGAACAGTACTCTTCAAATTCCCTTGAAGTAAAATCGCCTTCATTGTCACTTCGGAGACGCTTTAGCTTTTGGCTTGTCTCCATTTCCACCATAGCATGAAACTTCTGGAAAACTTGAAACACCTGATCTTTGGTTTTCAAAATATAAACTCATAATTTTCGTGAAGTGTCATCAATAAAAGTAACAAAATATTTGTTACCGCCCATCGATTCAACTTCTGTTGGACCACAAACATCAGAATATACCAAATCAAGTATATTCAATTTTCTTTGAGACGATGTCTGAAATGAGACTCTATGTTGCTTACCAAATAAACAGTAGTCACAAGGTTTAACCGTTGTACCTTTGGCATAAGAAATGAGTGATTTCCTGGCAAGAATTTGCAATCCCTTCTCGCTCATATGACCCATTCATATGTGTCACAAATCTGCAGAAATCACATCTTATGCCGCGTTCAATTCACCTTGGAATATTTCTGCATTTGTCCTGTACAACGTGCCATGAGCAACTCCCTTTGCAATCACTAATGATCCCTTGGTGAGTCTCCATTTTTTATTTGCAAAATAGTTCTTCTATCCATCTCGGTCTAAAGCGATTCCCGAGATCAAGTTCATCCGCAAATTAGGTACATGTCGCACGTCTTTTAGAACTAATGTGCATCCGACATTTGTCTTGATACAAATTTCACTGATCTCCGCAATCTTTGAGTAACTCGTGTTACCCATTCTCATAGTTCCAAAATCGCCTGCTACATATCTGTAAAATATTTCTCTTACCAGTGTGGCATGGTAAGATGTTGTTGTATCAACCACCCATTATGAATCTAGACCTGATAAGTGCATGCATTCCTCTTCCTTGTTTATAAATAGGACAACATTATCATTGTTTTGCACCATAGCGGTTGTGTTGTCGTCATTCTTCTGACCACTAGTTTCACATTTGCTCTTCCTTTGATTTGGACAATCTCTTTTGAAGTGACCCTTCCTTTGATTTGGACAATCTCTTTTGAAGTGACATGGTTGATCACAGTTGTAGCAATTTCTAGCTTTTGATTTGGATCGGTTCTTAGACTTCCCACGAGCTCCGGATCTACCATAGTTGCTCGAACTCCTTTAATAACTATTGCCTCTACCTTCTGTGATGAGAGCATGTCCTTGATTTTCAGGCTTCTTTCTCATCTTCTCATTGAGTAGAAGAGCCGATGTGACATCTTTCAACTCAATGGTAGTCTTACCGTGCAGGATGGTTGTTGCCAAATTATCGTACGAAGATGGCAATGAGTTCAACAGCAAGATGGCTTTATCTTCTTCCTAGATTTTCACTCCGAGATTGGCGAGCTGTGAGATTAGTCCATTAAACACATTTAAATATGACAAAAAATTCGTACATTTACCCATGTGTAGGGCGTATAGTTGCTTCCTCGGGTGTAATTTATTTGTCAGCGTTTTGGACATGTATAGGCTTTCCAACCTTGTCCAAATGCCACATGTAGTGTCTTCATCAATGATGTTATTTACCACATCATCTGATAAGTTCAACCTGATTGCACTAGTAGCCCTTTCATCCAAGTCAGTCCAATCTTCAGCTTTTATGGTATCGGGCTTTTTGGCATCAGCATCTAGTACCTTATGTAATCCTTGTTGGATGAGTAGATCCCTCATCCTTCTTTGCCATGTTAAGAAACCGCTATCTCCGTTAAATTTTTCTACCTCGTACTTTACTCCGGACATTTTTATTTTTCACCGAGTATAGTACTATCGATAGTGAATAGTATTTCTGTGCATGAGTAGAACATGTGCTCTAATACCAGTTATTGGAAATAAACCCCTTACAAAAATAATATTCACGGTAATAAAAACGGAATAATAATGTAGCACCGAGATACGGTAATTAACAAGAATAAAAGAGTGACAATGACATCAAAAATTTTACGTGAAAATCCCTTTTGAATAAGGAAAACAACCACAGCCCCGAGACGAGTAACTAATATCACTATAGAAAGTAATTTTATACTTTGTAGGTCCGAGTAAAATACTCCAAATACCACTACAATACTCAAAATAAATAAACCCTTTTGATATTTCTACCTCACTACAATATTGGTCACTCTCTATTTTTCTCACAGACTATTTTCTTACACCCTATCTATGAAACCTCACTCTTTCTTTCTCTTTGTTGGTGTGTAGAAATGAGAGTCGAAGCTCTCCTTTTAGAGGCGGAGCCTCACTCTCTCATGCCTACTATAATTGATATTTTTCTTCTGCAGATTTGCAAATCCCATAGCCTACCATATTTGATATTTTTTTCTTCCCTTTTATTTATGGGGATGGACCCCACGAGAATTCAGTCAATACCAAACTGCTGTCATAAAGTTTTACGGCTACTAAAACCAAAATATGTTTACCGTAGTCATAGAGTTTTGCTGCAACTAAAACCAAAACACATTAAATAAGTCTTGCCATAACACATTAATTGACAAAAACCAATATTCCAACTTTCAAATAACCAAATTAAACTGATCAAATTTGGTTGTTGAAAATAAATATCTAACAACAAAGTTAAAGACAAACAAACACCTACAACAACCAAGATCCCTAGATTTGTGAGTTACCATTGAATTTCTTGTTCTTCAACTTCCTCACTTGCTTTTTTCGTGCCATTTCTAATTGACTTCAAATCATTGCTTCTTTATCTTTTCAAATGAACTTAGTAGGTGAGTAAGAAAGATCAATGGGATAATTGACACCAGGATGATCTCATTTGAAAGAGATCACTCGTGTCCCAACTGACATCAGTTGATTCTACCTTATCAATAGTCTTGTTTGATCTTCAAAAATAATCTTACGCATTAAAGCAGGGTCACTTTCATGTTTTCTAACATGACCAAAGGGTTTTAATAGCTCTCTTGGTCCTCTAGGTATAGGCATGAATACAAATTCACTTTTTTATGTTAGTTGAGGGGCTGAATAACTAACATCTTCATGTTCTTCAGTATTGGCTTTTTTTCTCTTGTCATTTCCTTCGCGCACCAATATGCAATTAAAAAGCAAAACGTTTTGTTAAATAACTTCAATTACATAAGCAAAAAGATAAGTTAAAAAACAGATACCTTCATGTCCTCGAATTGTAGTCTAGTGATCTGCAATTGCTGCATGTCATTCTAGTTCCCCTCCTTGATGCATCCCACTCTCCTTGTCTCTTGTTGGCCTCTTCATTTTCCCTATTTTTTTTTACCTTTGGCCTTCTAACAGTTTTCACAAGTGGAGGTGGTTCTATGGCATGTTCCGATAACACTTTCCAAAACTTTTTACCTCTAACACGCAGTAGCTTAGCCCTATATGTCATCAAGTAAGCTTATTTGTTGTACCACCAACTAATTTCAGTCATTGGATCCTTTCTCTTGTATTGCAGTGTCTTAACGACATGGGGGAATGGATACCAGTCAACTGCCGGGATCTATAAGTGTATTTCTTCTCCACTATGTTCACTCTATGTCTATCATCATCCTCAGAAATCTCATAGTCAGTTTCACTATTGAAATGAATAGTACATAAGTTGGCATCCCAAATAAGCAGCATCCAACTTCATGCAATAAGAACTGAACTCAGATCCCCATGTTCTAGCCTCTTCTTCCTTCTCTCTAAACTTGTTCATGATCTTGACTATAATATCCTCAAGCATCTTCAGGATATGTTTGCCTCTTGCTTATAAGATCCAAGAATTAAAAGACTCTGTAATTGTTGTTCACCATCTGATATTTACACATTGTATCAAATATATATGTCCTGCACCAATTCTATGGTGGATACCTAAGCAACTTCGTGGAAACATCAACTGACAAGTCACCAAGCTGTTTTAATTGTTCTTTAATGTCCTCCTCATAAGTGCTCCAAGCAGCCCACCGTAAATATTTCTTCATCTCTCTGAAATTTTTCCCATACCCCACGGTGTGAGATAATATTGGGTATGTTGATGTTGTTCATCTCTCTGAAATTATTATCCTTTTACTCCAGTTGGATTCAATATGCCTAACACAAAACCTGTGATTTGAAAGAGGGAGGACAGTTCTTACTGCTTCCAACTAGAGCATGCACATGTAAATTTAGACAGAATCAACTATATAATAAAGATAAAAATAACTGAAAACTCAAATAAAGAAAATCATAAGTTGCAAATACTGCTACCATCCTTCAAATTCAGTGACTGTTTCAGTAGCTCCTTTAACCATGCCCATGTCATGGTGTTTTCCTTGTCAATTATAGCCTAGGCCAAGTGATAGAAATGATTTATGAAATCTTGTGCAACAGCCACCAATAGTTGCCCATTGCAATGACCCTATAAGAAAGTCCCATCTAGTCCAATAAATGGTCTCAGTCCTTGTTTGAACCTCAACTTCATTGCATTGAAGCATATGTACATTCTAAGAAATCTTCTTTTACATTCAGCCATGGCATCTTTTAATAAATTGATAACCACATTAATACCAGGATTTCTCTCTCTAATCTTAGTTGCATATGCTTCTAATCTATTCTAGTCATCTAAAAAACTTCCTTGCAATTATTAAAGTTCCATCCTTTTAGCCTTTTCAATGTGGAGTTATGTATATTCAATATAAACTGATTTTTCAAATCTAGTTTCATATCATTTACCTTATACTTGGGGTTATTCTGTACCTTACTCCTGAAATATTGAGCTAGAGTTTTTGTATTGGCTCTAGAATTCTCAAATGCATCTTCACAGTTGTGGTTTGTCTTCAATGTTTTTATCTTAAAGCCATGACCCTTCCTATTTTCATAGATGAGGCATACAAAAGAGCAGCAAACTATACAACTATTTCTTACTCTTGTTTTGTCACTTTTTTCAACCTTCAGAGGTTTGGCATTTGCAAGAGCATAAAAGTTCATGACTTTTCCGACTTCATCCAAATCCTTAAATTTTATAGAGTTATCAAGCTCTTTGTATTGAGCAAGCTTTTCATTAACTTCTTTACCCTTTTTCATGCTAAGTAACTCTAATTCATCAAAATCATATTCACTAGCATCTGAACCATAATCTAAACTTTTATCACTTTTGGATTCACAATCAGTACCTAATTCACACTCATTTTGCCCTGAAATAGGCTCTTAATGGTTTCCCATATTAAAATATTTATAATAAATACATCGAAAAAAACGTTGAGGGTCCACATCTATAATTTAACAACTTTGACAATTAAATTTTGAACATACAATAAATTACTACATATAATATATTGGAAAGGAAAAGGCACGGTCTTTAAGATATAAAGCACATAGTTCTGTCGATTTCAACAATCCAACCCCACCACACCATGATAAAATATGAAAAAAAGACATTTGCAACCAAACACAATGTAGACATGGGCACAAATTGATACCACATAAAGAAACAACAAAGATATCAAGCAAAAAGAATACCAGACCAACATGCAAACATTATACACTAAGCTTCATAATCAAAAATATCGGTACAAGACAAAACCCTAGAAAATTACAAAAACACATGACTAATCCCTATGTCCGAGTCAGAGACCCCTTAAATGGATGAGAAATTACCTAAATAGCTTTAGACAATCTTCAATTTGTGATGTTAACCCTTGCTCGATGGTATCACACCCCTAGTCTGAAATCGACTCTCTTGAGAACAACTAGGTTAAAGGTAAAATATGAGGGACTCAACCATTTTAATCCGTAATATTGATAATAGATTATCGAATTCTTTTCCGAGTTAATGGGTTATCAGATTATTATTTCCACTTGATCAGCTTTATGTGGAAAGCCATTAGCTTGGAAGCATTTTTGGCCCAAAAACTTAACGTGGAGGATATTGTAGGCACAAAAAAACAAACGGATGACAAAATTGATCTATTTTTAGTAGTTTAAGGATAATTTTAGACCTTTTTTGTAAATAATATTTACACAATTGAGTCATTATATTAGATAATTATATGTAAATCTCATGATATGCATCAATTAATAATTTAGTAAATATGGTAACTCTTATTATATGTTAAAATTAATTGATAAAGTAAAAGAATGTCCGTGGTCAAAAATAAAAATCACCATTATCATGAAGCTACCCAAAAATCACTGGTGTAAAAGAAAGGCTAGTGGAATTGTTGAAATCGTTAAAGGGTCATTTGGTACGAGAGATAAGGATAATAATCTAGAGATAGAATTTGAAATTGTAATTATCCTATTTTGTTTATAGGTATTAGGTAATACTTAGATAAGTTTTATACTTAAATGGTGGGATTACATATCCCATATAAAAGGTGGAATAATTAATCTCATAGGATATTCTTTGTTTATCTCATCATTGTACCAACAACCCCTAAGAGTTCAAGAGAAAAGAAAAAAAAAATTAGAACTTTTTGGTTTTAAACATGTTATACTCCCCCAGTCCAATTTATGTGGCATGAGGAAGAGGCAAAAAAGTTAAGCTATACCACCTTTCTTTCCCGTGGTAGATTGCTTTTTCTTCCTTTTTCCATACTTACAGAGGAAGAGATTGCAGGGTTTAATAGCCCATGTAGACTTCAAGATCTCTTGCTCTGCCTATCCTCCTACTTCTTATTTTGGAGGTCATAGAAAGATACGAACCGACTACTCTTTACAGTCCTATCAATAGATTAACTGAAAAATACTTCAAACGTCACACATATGCCGCCTACGTATTTAGGTGGCACTAGCGAGATCTAGAACTTTGTGTTGCGACTGCTCTAGTTCCAGTTTTAAAAGTCAAACTTTTTAATTTTGACAGTAAATTCGGACATAGAATATTTTAATTTTTTAAAATGAAAGTGACATATTTAAAAATTATGTAAAAATACTATAAATCGCAATTAATAACTATTCAAAAAAATTAAAAGACATATGATGGAATTGCGATCAAAGAAAAACTTGTTTAACTTTTGCAATTCGAACACCGACGCATAAATTGAGACGGAGGGAGCCATATTTTGTGTGACAATAAGATTTTTGAAACATGTAAGCTTAAATTTGATATATTATTTGTGTGCTATGAAAGCATCTCATTATGAGAAGATGGAAAGTTAATGTTAGATTGTTCTCAAATATATAAATATTTCATTCTTTTTTTAATGGACTAACAAGGAAATAATATCACGTGGACTAAAATCGCGGGAGCATATTCTTTTAAAAGTCAATATTTATGATGTGTGCTCTAGTGGAAATCCAGAATTAAGTGAAGAAAACGCCTGGCAAACTCCTCAATTCTTTCTAATCCTTCCCACTCTGAAAACAGAAATGACAGAATTATAAGGAAGACTGGCTAACAAGAATGAATTGAAAAAAATTAAACAGAAAATAAAGAAAAATAGTTAACTAGAATATAAAGTATAAACTGATCAGTTGTAGTCCTATATAGCATTAGGAGACATTAAAGTCTCCACATATTATACAGCCCAATATTTGCGGTAAAGAGATTCTTCAAACACAGAAACACCCCCATATTTGAGTTAAAGTGCAAGCACAGTAACTTTAACTTCCCTGAACTTTTGTGTTTTTGAATCATAAACCCCGAATTCATCAGTTTATTCATTGATGCAAATCAAAATAGCCGTCGAGCATTTTGGATTCTAATTGGAGGTTATTTTTATAATGGAGCGAATACATGTGTAATTTGGCCAACAATTAAAGATTACATTGTATTTGATGACTTGACAAGAGTGAGTTGTTCTAGTGGTGAACATATTCCACTTCCAACCAAGAAGTTGTGAGTTCGAGTTATCCCAAGAGCACGGTTGGGAGTTCTTGATAATACCAATTCTTATAACATGTGCTCTTACAACAAGGAATAAGTGGAGAAAAATCCTGGTAAAAGTGATTTGATCTTGCATATATACATGTGCTCTAATTCTAGCTAATTTTAAATTTCTTTCCACCCGGAAAACAGAACCAAACAGAAAAATAAGACAGTAAAAATGAATAGCTAACTCGAATTAAAAATAACAAGATTGTAGAAAAAATAGCTAGCTCGAATTAATGGATTAAAAGAAACAGAAAAAATGAACTTCTAAAGTTGAGTTGTAATCCTATAGAGCATTAGGAGAGATTAAAGTCTCCACATATGCTAGTGCAACACATTCATCAACTTTAACTTGTTCGAACTTTCGTCTTTTTGAATCATAAATCAGGAACACAAACTCATTTTTGTTCATCAAAATCAACATATCTCCATCCTTACTAAAGCCCACAGGGCTGGTCCAATCTAGGGCACTCCAATTATGTACTACAAGCTTTGTAATAATTGCTCATTCCATTCTTTTCCATACAATACAAAACTTTCGAATCTTCCATCTCATTAATATGAGTCGAAGAAGCAGCCAAAAGAGCTGGATTTTTCATCATTAGAGCCCCATCTGGAAATATTATTTCCTCAAAAATTTCATTTTTCAAACACAGACATTGAATAATGCTCTTCGTGTGGGCAGTATCATATGTGATCATATAAACAAACCCATCATCTACAACCATTTCTCCCTAAGTAATCACATGGAGGTAACTTGCCAATCAGTTTCCACGAGTCAGTTTTAGTGGAAAATATTTCAACATTATTATAACCCTAACTATTTTGTAATCCTGAGAAGAAGAAACATAGCTTAAACCATAGAAATCCCTATTGTAAAGCTCCTCCTTCCCATCATTAGAGATTGGACTGGGGATTCTTCTTGATTCTCTGATGGTCGGGTTCCACAAAACAATATTGACAGAAGAGAAAACTAGAAGAAATAAACCATTGCAAGAATTCACAAATACACAAGTATTAGAATATAGTGCACTAAATGAATGATTGATATCTGGAAAAAGTGGAAGCTCAAGATGCGAGACAACAGAATCATGTTGAAGTGGTGCGTCTATGGAGTAGCAGTCGCAATGGTTCCACCTGTTCCACCCTTGTGGTCCGGCCCTTCCCCGGATCCCGCGCATAGCGAGAGCTTAGTGCACCGGGATGCCCTTTTATATCACTTTGGCATCAGTCACGGTGTTGCATAATGAATTGGCGATCTTTAATTTGAGAACACCATGATTTGCAAACGGGTTTGAACCTTAGAAGTGATTTGACAGGAAGTTTTAGCAGTATATCAATGGTGATATCATGGGGGAAGTTGTTTGGCATTATGATATCAGAACAAATTTTTGGCTCTGAGAATTGAGATACTGTTTTTTGATATTGAAACACTGTCGCTAGGATTAGGGTTTATTATAAGTGAAGCGAGCAAACTACAAGGACTCTTACATCTCTTTTCTTTATTTATTTTAGTTCTTTCACTCAACTTTGTCATGTGCCTATTTTTGCCTTTTCCTGGTGGGAGTAGGATTTCAATTTTACCACTTTTTTATTCGATTGAGCCAATATTTCTTCTGTCATAACCTGAAAAGTTTGCCGAATTCCTTTCGCGGCCTTGTCAATTTGCTTTTGATAGTTCTCATCAATTCCCAAGGTATTCAACTTGATGTTAGGATATTAGTCAAAACCAAGATCCTTACTTCCTCCTATAAGTATAATATCTACTTTAATTCTAGAACGCCAACAAATGAAGCGTTAAGAAAAATTTGCTCTGGAATCTTAAATAAGGCGGAGAGTAGCATGCTAATTTCCAGTATTCAATAGATGAAGGGAATAATGTGTTGACATTTTATTTATTTAGTTATTTACTATCTTTTCGGTTTTAGCCAACTGAATATGTAAAAGCTTGTGTTGCAAAGAGTAAAGTAAGTTTCACATAAATCTAAAAAAGCACAATATTTTTGGGGGGAAAAAATCCTTTTTAAGAAAACTGATACTGATATTGCATAGTGTTCACTCAGTTTAGAAAAAGTTAAAAGAAATTCGCAGAGGATATTTGAGTCCCAAATAAGTGTGCTTTTCAAGTAGTAAAAAGCTCAAGAAACTTTTCAGAATAGTACTCTCTCGTGCCATGACAGGATTTTTTTTTTTAGTTTTGGTAAGAGGGAAAACCAGCAGACGCTACAACCTCTGCCTTTCGGGTAGCCTGCAAACCACACAGAGGATGTAAATCGCACTAGGCAAGCCTTGTGCGACAGGCTCAACTCAAAAGGCATTGAGGGGAGATTCGATCCCAGGTCAACCATATGGATGACCACCCTCCAAACCAATTGGGCAACCCCGAAGGAAGTTATAAGATATTACATGAATTAATCATGAAGATATCAATCGCACATAACAAAAATATTAGTACAATTTATTTAAACTTTCTCGAAACAAAGGTGAACCTGGAACCTTATTTAAATAAGGTGCATCTTGACTTTAATGCAGCAGGCAAGCAACTGTGAAGACATATATACAAGATGGGTGTTGATATGTGTGCAGCAATTGTGAAGACATTCCAAATTAGTTAATATTAATTATATAGTTATTTTTTGTATTTTTCCCTTTTTGTTCAAACCAAATTAAGATATATGACATTGCTAACAAAATTTGAAAAATGCAAAACGAGCGGACAATTTGAGGATCATAAACTATT
Source organism: Nicotiana tomentosiformis (assembly GCF_000390325.3). NCBI lineage: Eukaryota > Viridiplantae > Streptophyta > Magnoliopsida > Solanales > Solanaceae > Nicotiana > Nicotiana tomentosiformis. The sequence continues at coordinate 27,408,623 of NC_090820.1, read as the reverse complement.
AAGATATCTTTCCACTGTAATTTTTGTACAGGTTTGATGCATTGACAATTTGTTTTACTGCATGAAATACATGGCGGGAGTTCTGCTTTTTTCTACCCTAGAAGCATATTAATCTACATTTAACTGCTATATTAAAAAAAAAACACTTTAACAGTATAATACAGCACTTATATTACTGAAGAAATTCGCGAATTCTTACTGGTCTCTTGACTGCATTGGTGTACCCCTGCATAGAATGAACAAACAAACTGCTGAGATCAATTGTCATTCACTATCCAAAAGCCAAGTCTAATCGTGTATATGATAATTAAGTAGCATCGCTAAAGCTAGATGGCACCAATACAAGTTAAGACGGGAGACTTTATTTGGAGTTCAAGGATATGAAAGATAGTACCCTAATTTGGATAGTCAGGATAGTAAATGTAGATTGATTATATACCTCGTTAAATTTAAAAAGCAAAGGCCGTGAATCCCTCTCCGATTTTGGTCCAGGTTTAGCATCATTCATATCTTGAGTAGCTTTGCCACTTGGCTTCCTAAACCTGTTTAACGGAAAATCACCATGAGGTAGATGCATTTACTTACAATGAAATGCCGGAACATGCTTCTCAGCTGACTATAATTTCTCCCAAAGATGCATCAAGCAGCATGAGATGAATCTAAACAAGGCAGATGCATTTACCTAGAGATAAAATACATCAAGTGATGGCCTCCTACTGAAGTGAGACGTAACTATTGCAACAAATATTGATCCATTAAGCTTGTTGAAAAGAAAATAGTTATGGAGGTGAAGAGATCAACCACAGTACATAAACAGCAAAAGGTTTTAAGAACAGTATTTTTTATATTTGTGTGCGTAAGCAAGCTAGAGAGCACAGATATTAACAACTTTGTCCATATAATTAAGGCTTGCCTCCTCTTATCCTCTATTACAATTTCCAAAGGTTAGCTTGTCCCTCAGACGTAAAGGGTAAAGGTATGCAGGCTTTTTCAATAACTACTATTGGCTCGAATATTTCTGGTTCATTCTGCTTGATTTTTACTTAAACTGCACATGAGGCAGTCAAAATAAGACAAGTTTGGTAACCGATGGGTGGCTATTTCTAGGAAATGAGCCTCACTTGGGACTTTGAGTCAGATATACACTTAACTAGGATCTATCTAGCTGGTACTTATTATTTTCCACTAATAGTCCAACCACTTGACTGAATTTGTTCTTTAAAACCCGTGTGAAACAGAAACAATGAGAGGGGAGCCTGTCCTGCCTCAAATTTATCAAACTAAAGTTGATAATGATTCAATTACTTATCAAATAATTGATTCCAACAGAAGATAGATGAATGTAAGGCTAATAATACCTGTCAAAAAAGGAACGAGAATCGACAAAAGGTTTCTTCTTTCCTTCAGGCAAGCACATTTTTCCGCTAGCTGCGGTACCTCCACTAGATCGTTTATTCTGACTAGAAGTGCTAGGCAAGTCATATTGCTTTTGCCTAGAGGGGTCTCTTAAATGTATTGTTTTATCCAAAGAAGCTGATGCTTCAGACGGTGTACTGCTATTCCCGCACCTCAAAACGTCCTGACTTTCCACACCTGTGGGTGGTGAGTGAAGGTTGATACTTCCTTGCAAAATTTTTTGCTTTTCCACCTAAATTAATGTTCCACATGTAGACGAATATATGACATAAAGATCTGAATTCTGATAATGAACCACAAAAGCAACATAATCTAGAAGTCTGGAAAATCACACGGGTTACTGGTGATGGTAATTGGATAATGAAGAATGTCACTGGAAACTAGACACGCACATCCATACAAAAGAGGGAAATGGAGACTTAAAAACCCCATAAAAAGGAGATGCTTCATAGGAGAAATTACCAAAAGCAGAGGAACAGGTGGAATGCTTGACTTGGATGAAGACAATTGTGACAGACTGAGTTTCAAATTCATTTCTATTAGCACTGAAGTTTGTGTCACAATATAGGAGATCTGAAAACTGCATACTTGGTTATATAGAATATTTCTCATTAAGGAACCTCAATGAGAAATATTGCAGTTCTATTAGAATTTGCATTGTTTCAGACAGCTAATTTGTACGAATAAACTTTGGAAATAGCCATTTCTCATTAATATCAGAACAACCCGTACTTTGAATGTCAATATGCGGAAAGCTGATCCGCTTTCTTGTCCTATAATGGTCGATCCTAACCACACTCTCTTAGCATAAAGCATTAAAAAATTAAATGTTTCAACAATACTACTTCTCGTTTACTCAAAAGAGTGTGTGTGTGTGTGTGTATGTATGTGTGTGTGTGTGTATGTATGTATGTGTGTGTGTGTGTGTGTGTGTGTGTGTGTGTGTATATATATATATAGATAGATAGATAGATAGATAGATACAGATTACACCTATCAATCTGAGTTCAGATTTCAATCGTAGGAGGTACTTGGTCGATGCTCTCCATTGAAAAGTACTAGAAGTACATATTTCCTACTGATATAAGAATCTCTAATAAGGCTAAAAGACTCCTAAAAAAGCATAGGACCTAAAGTAAACATATGAACATGACTAAAATATATTCCCATCTAATTGGTATCACATATATATTGTGCCCTATCCTTCACTAAGTCCGCATTGATTCCAAGAGATTGTAGATCTTATGCGACAACTTCCTTCCTAGTTATATGATTAGTCAATGTCACCTAATGATTGACAACATCAATGGGTAGATACTGTACATGGAGGACTAATCCTGCTACCACCAACTCCTCCCCATAGATCCAACCCATATTCACTGATGTGAGACAAGTTTTGGTTCTATATACGCGCCAAAAGTGAAATAACTTGGTTTTTTCCAGCAACAGAGTGCACTAAATTTCACAAGCAAAGAGTTGATAATGCTCCTCTACTTACCTCATGTACCAAGACCAGTTTCACAGCCGATGCCAGAACAAGATGACAGGAATTGTAACCCTGTCCAAAAGCACCAAATCAAAGAGAAAACAGATGATATCTTAAGTTCTTCCATTTTGAGACGATAATGGGATATAAAGATTATTCAAAACTAATTTCCTATTGTGGGTGCAGTTGACCATCCTAACCTTGAAGTTCATAAATTCACCAACTGGGGGATCCAATGAAAGCATTGATGCGTCTGAAGCACCATATTGCATACCCAGTGAAGGATGAGATTTTATGTTCTTGTATGTCGTGGCATAGGAAACCATTATATTTACTAACTGAGCCAGATCAGTTTTTTCTTTCTCTGAGAGTAAATGCAATGCTACCTGCAAAGGATGAATGTATCATTTCCAATTCTCACCAATAGGTGAACCCAACACATGTAAAGGAATAACCAACTCGGCCTAGCTTCCACAACAACTACAGCCTAACCATAAATAAACATAATTAAGCAGAAGACTAGTAAACTAAAAGAAGCAGTAATCACAAAATCAGTTCTAAAGAACGAAATGTTTTCTTTCCCATTCTGGCGAATATCTTTTCAAAACTCAAAGGTTTAAACACTGCTATTTTTACAAATAATAAGTAGACAAAGTCTGGGTGCAATCCCTTTCCAAATATCATAATGGACAAAACCCTAGACAACACTATTCAGTAGTCAAAGCCAAAAGCAATTTATGTGTAACTAAAATGGAAAAGGAAACTTGAGTGCAACTAAACCAACAGATACTTGACAAGAATTACCGGTTTCAGTGTTGGTGGGGACAGTATATGTAGGAATGGAGAAATCAAGTCTTCCACAAAGGATTTAGTTGACAGATGCCTAGAGATGCATGGTGATATCTTGTTCTTCCATGAATGTAAGATTTCCTTCTTTTCTATTGACATTGTTCGATATCTGCAGTTAACGGTGATAAGAAACAACAGTCACCACTGTTAATATTCAGGATGAGCATCCAGGGAAAGCTGGCACTACCTTTGGAAAGACTTAGGCCATTCAATATTTGGTTTTCCAATTTGAGCTATGAGACTATGTATAGATATTGCAAGAGGAGGCTGATAAACTGCAGAGATAGAAAAAATAAAATAAAGCTTAGAAAAATATTAAACTTCAAGCAAGCAGATGGTAGTATTTTATTTACCTTGAAGGGAGAAATGTTGAGTGTGCATCGTGTATTGATGAAATATATCAGAGCAACCAAGAATATCTGAGCATTTGACCTTCAAGATAAGTGATTAGCATATATGAGATATAGCAAAAACTAGATGTGGAAGATCAGATGAAGCTAAAAGAACAAGGAAAAGCAATTGCAGTACTCGATCCACTTACTGTCTTTTGCATCACAGGGTCCGTATAATGGAGTTGCAAAATGTTCTCATGGATCCCATCCAAAATTAAGTCATAGTCACCACTGAAGAATCATCAAAGATTAAACTAGATAATCCAGAACTTCAAACAAAGGTATTCCAACTTTTCACCTACCGATGAGATATTAGAGAGTGCAGTGTCTCAAAGTCATTCGACATACTGCTGAAGCAATTAAAAGATTTCTTTGCTTGCTTTACTTTCCTCTTTTGCAAAATCTTCAAAAAATAATAATAATAAACAGATAGAGGGTCAAAAGAATGATCACAGAAAAAAAAAAAAAAAAAGACAAAAATAATATCATTAGAAGTTAGATAGAAGTAGAACTTGCAGATATAGATAGTTTGCTTACTTCTTTCCAAATATCAAAAGCACTTCTTGCTGCATCCTTCCGTCCAACAACTTGAGAACTGAGCTCCAACTAAGTTTAGAAAGAATGCATTACTCATCAAAACAGAGAAGATAGAAGGATGTGCAAGAGAAAAGCTTCAATAACAAATAAAGGACCCTAATTACAGTGAAATTTATCTCAAGTCAATTGAAAATTTCAGTCATAATATAATGTAACCAGAATCCGTCTTGAAAGCATAACACTTGTTTTCTACTTGAATTTGAAATTTTTTCAGAAGTTGAATGCATTGCGCAGCAAAAGAAAAAAAATATATACTCTACAAGAGAGTCCTTAAGATATCACGATGGCTCAGTAGAAATTAAATAATGGCTATGGATGAACCATGAACTAGTATACCTAGAATTCAAATAATAAATGAAGGGTCTGATTATTCAAAAAATAAACAGAGATTTAGACAATGAGCAGATGTTACATGCCGTTCAGACAATACAAGTTAGTTCAGACAATAAACAGAGGCAATATTTTATCTGATAAGCACTTTCAAACTCATCCTTGATGGAAAGCTAGTTGCAAGAGATCTTACACATCTTAATACTATGATTTCTACCAATTCTCAACCTTTTTCCTCTATCGGACTACTACCACAAAAAGAAAAGCATGATAACTATAAAGCCATACCACATTAAGAGTCTCCTTCTTCTTGTTAAGAAACTGAAGGGTGTTCAGGCACGATCTTATGTCACATTCTGGAAAAATAATCAGACATCAATTTCAAGTTGCTGATTCACAGTAAAACATACTTCGTAAGATTTAACAATTCAAAGCACGAGAAAAGGAAAATTGCAGGACATCGAGTAAATCAGCAATTAGAGCAGCTGAATAAATATCCAATGAGAAGACCTGTCACTAATTCGAAAGAAGATTTTGCAATATATATCAGTTTCCCCCCACCAGAATAACAATTTATTTTTATGACATGATCAGTAAAGTAAGAATACCGTCTATAAATATATATATATATATATATATATATATATATATATATATATATATATATATATATAAGAGAGAGAGAGAGAGAGAGAGAGAGAGAGAGAGAGGGAGAGAGAACCAAGATGATGTGCTCAAAAACGTACAGCAAGGTAACAAAGGCGAAGAAGGAATAGAAAACAAAACGCAAAAACTAAGGTGTGCTAAAAATTGCAAAAACTCTTCAACCTTGCTGCACATTCTTCCATGCATCAAAAGGTGTATTCAAGTATTTGGTGTCAGCATGCATCTGGTGTCTCTACATTTTCAAAGCACCCAACAATTCTATCATAAAATTTGATGAGGCACAAGTTCCCCTAACCTTTGTTTTATCAACTCCCATCAAATAAATCATCTCAGAAGGGTGGTATAACCCGCTGAATCCCAAAATATATAGAAAATAAACCAGGGGTCCTTTACACCATTTAGAAGGGCAAAGAGACATATAACTGAAAAGACTCCCTTCTCATTGTCTTTAGCAAACAAACTGCCTGTTCCCTCCCATATAACTGGGAGCTTATACCGAAGTGTGAACGAGTCATAATCTGTGTGGATTATAATCGTTACTAGCTCTGCTAGTGACATCTGTGGTCACTCCATCACTACTGTTGGACATAACTGCAGGTCCAAGGCATTATTCGCAACAAACTAAAATTGTGCAGGAAACGTATCTCTTAGAAAGATTACCAGTCCAGAGATCACCACAAAATTTAACATAGCAGCCATCCTAAAAGAAGAATAACAGACTCAAGTTCCTCCATCAGTTATCCATCTTTCTCATGAGCAGACCACCATAACCATTTTCCCAGAAAATTTTGAGTTGGTTTCTTCAGCCCCTTCATACCAAAGCCACTGTGTCTGAAAGGTTTGAGTATCTCATCCCATTGAACAATGCTTAAATTCATCTCACATGCCTTTTCACAATAATTCCCTCCTCGCTTTACCAAGTGTTCAGTAACTGATGTAGGTAGTGTGTATATAGAGAGGAAGTGGCAATAGTGCTGAGAACACTTTTAATGTGAGTGATTCTGCCTCCTTTAGAAACACTGTCTCTTCCGCTAATCTTTCTCAAACTAATTAACATCAAACATATAAAGTTTATTCCCTGAATATAGCCCTACAAAGGTTGACTCAAATAGGTAATTAAGATATTCTGTATACAGGTATTTGCATATGTGAGTAAGCAAGTGTATACATCACTTTTCAATAGTCCTTTTGGCAGCCCCTCCACTTGTTAATAATTTATCGTGCATCAGATACTCCAAATAAATTTTTGTTTCGGGGGAATTGCAGCCTAGGATGATCATTTCAATTTGGTTCGAATGACAATCGGAACTTTTTCTTGCCACAGCTACGTGATATTGGAAGTTCCGAAGGCGGCCAATAGGCAGGTAAAAAGTGCTTAAATTCCCTGAAAATAGTAATCTAAATGTTTGGTCTGGCACTTTATACAGGTTATTTTTGCAAGCTTTGAACTCAATGTATATCAATTATATCATACGATATTACACCACATCTCATCAGAGAAATTCAGATTTCATAACTGATATCTGCAAACAAAACGACGGAATGGCACTCACCGGTATACTCTGCTAGAGCAGTAAGAGCGATGGAGCTTGTCTTCACTCCTTCTTTGTTACATATATATTTGAGCCTACAAAAGTAGGCTTTGTTAGATTTATGCATATCTTTTGAATATACTAGCACTGCTAAATAAAAACAGATTGTTCTATGACAGGTCTAAACTAAAGCAAGGACAACTGAAAATTGGAACAAGATAGGTGCTTATTACCAATATGTGTATACTTCTTAAAACATAAAGGACTCATGGAATACGTGAAAGTGTCAATACTTTTTGATTTATAATTTGGAAATGCCAATCACCCAATTCCCAGACCCCACAATGTGGGATTACACCGAGTATGTTGCTGAATCACCCAATTGATCATATACAAGAAATAAGAACACAAAACAAAAGAGAATCGGCAGAATACTTTTGATGCTTTATCAGATTCTTTCAATTACCTTGTCAGCCAAGATATAACTTTCCAATAGTATCGACAGGAAGAGTTATACAAGTCATTAATATAGCATGACTTTTGAGAGAGCTAAACCAAATAAAGTTCTCTTTTGTCAATATGATAGGCTAAGAAGCCCTTGGAAACATAGGACTCCCAAAATAAATATTGTTAACGCATGTTTGATAGCAGCATACATATTGCAGAAAACATTCAGACTTGCAAGTTTGGATTTTTATTACCCCCCTCAATCTGCGTTATCTTAAACTCCATTCACGTGAAATTTGAAATCCTTTACAAGCCGTAAGATTCAATCAGATGCATATCCTTTTGTTGATGTCTAAGAATTTTGTAATGGTCATCTACATATGTAAATACCCTCAACTTTGTCTGACAGGAAGTCCTTCCTTTTTGTGACTGTATGACTAACAACCATTGGCTTTTAGATATTTTATCCGGTTAACTTGGACAAAATATTAGACTTTGGCGAGTTATAGGTGTCAAATCTCCTAACGATTTGAAATCTCTCATTTCACTTGGGGCCATGCATTCTTTAAATCTGAAAGATGGCTTATGCTTGGACGTTAATCTGGTCTCCCTGTAGGTTTACCTTATACTCTACCAAAGCAGTTAATCATGCAAAAAATGGAAAATAAATTCCAGAGGATTCATCTGATAATTTAGTAGCAAGTACCTGTTAACAACACGACTTACAGTTGGTTGGACAAATACATGAACCCTGCAATTCCAACCACATAAATAAGTACTTTGTTAGTTATGTAATTACCCTCCCCAGACCCCATTTAGTGGGATTTCACTGGGTTGTTGTTGTTAGTTATGTAATTAGATATAATATTGAGAACTATGTGAAATTGTCCTACAGATAATCATTAACATTTGACTACAAAAGGTATCAGGGTCATACACAAATAGACTTCATATGTTACTAGAAGTATCTAACCAAATGATCTGCATAATTGATCCCAACTAGTTTAGGGGTGGAAGTTTAGTTGATTGATTAAAACTTATTGAAGTTGAACCTCTTTTCTGAAAAATCTAAAAAGGAAACTTAGGAAATAGTTGAACCCAGAGTCCTTCTATGTCAGTCTTGTTTCATTATAATCAGATAGATATCGAGGATGCTTTCTTCCACAGATTACTTGCTAAGGAAGTTTATACGGAGCAACCGATAGGCTCTGTAGCACACACGGAGTCTGAACTAGTGCATCAATTGCACCATTCACACACAAAACAATTGATTGGAATATGAGGAGAAAGAAAGAAGGAGAAGAAAGAAAAGAAGAGAAAAGATTAACCTTGAAGACACATGGGGATCACATAGGTGGTCACACTGGTAAAGCAACAAAATCGCCAAGCTGCTCTTTATTTCTAAATTCCAGTAAAAACTACTTGATTTTTACAACCTCTTGGATTTGACCCATGAAAATTAATTTATAGAAAGCACAGTAGGTTTCACTTTTCCTGAAACATCATCTATCTCGAAGGGTGTCAAACAAAGACAAAGCAGATACTTATCAGAAAGTAGTGAAGTAAAATAACATTGAAACAAAATCTATATTCTCAATGTTTCACCCTCCATTCTTCTATAAATACTTTGTCTGACATGGCTTTTGTCATGGACCTAGTATTTAGGTCAGAACTCTAGATGCTAATCTATGTACTTCAATCTGATGTCTTGTAAAATTTAAGCATTACTTACTTTGCTATCTGACGCAAAGGCCTTAAGGCAGGAGCATAAAGGTCATTACAAATGCAAATAACCTGCAAATGAAGCACAACAGTTGAGATTTGAGAATGCCATGACTACAGACAGGTTAATATACAAATGAGCATTTTTAGACAAATCCACTCTTACAGGTCTTAGCAAGGATGCTTTTTGGTGCCTCTTTTTTGATGATGACTTCTGCCCAGCATTTCCTCCATCAGGTTCATTTTCTTTGCTAGCACCCAATTTTCTTTCAGCAGAAACCTGCATTGTGAAAGTACACATTATTATTCTATCAGAAACATGCATTTGGGTAGGCTGTCTACATCACACCCTTTGGGGTGCGGCCCTTCCCCGGACCCTGCGTGAACGGGGGATGCTTTTGTGCACCGGGCTGCCCCAGAAACATACATACTGTCAAGGAAAAGTTACAGGTCGACTCAAACGTTGAAATTCACTTCAGATTAATTATGAAAAATGTATGGTGCCACAGAGCACTCCATATTACTGATATTAGCTTTCTATCAAGTTCCTACAGACTAACTTATTATAGTTAGCAGTACCAGGTGCACGTTTTTCCACAGGTCTTTAATGATTTCGAGTCATAATCTGCATTACCTAATAAAGCTAGGACTAGAAATCTTACATTTCAATGAATTAGTTTATCTTTGAAGATTCACACACACACACACATACACACCAAATAAAAGAGAAAAGAAAAGGATCAATGAGTTATTAGCTTTTATAAAACTTGAACATATCCTTCTCCAGAAAAGAATAAGTTGAACATATCTGTATCATTCAAGCTGTAAAATAAATAGCAAAGTATACATGCAAAATATATACTCCATTGAAAATTAATTAGCAGTAGGTTCAACCGATCTTAAATCAATCTATGTATGTTCAATTGAAGTTCTTCACAAATCTTGATTTCTTTATACGTCTAAAGTTTTGAATATGATACAAGCAAGAGGGGTATGTGGTGCTGAAAATGGCCCATATGACTCTTCCGGAGACCGTCGTATTACTGTAGCTCAATACAAAAAAATTAACGCAGGGTTTTCCTACAGCTATAAGTTATTAGCAGTCATACTGGGATTACTAAAATTACCAGGGTGAAACAAATCAAAAGCAAATACGAAAATTACCAATTTTAGGATGACCTCTACAGCTCCCTTTCCATCATTAAGAGCCCCATCTATTTCATCAATAACCTAGAACAGCAAAACATGAATCATGATTCAGAAATAAAAACGTAGGTTCAGCTGAGAAAGATTTGAAAAAATCAAAACTATATTCTGACAAAAAATTTGGGCTTTGAATTATCAGAGGAAGATTTAAAATCAAAAACCACAACAATAAACTGACCAAACATTTGGGCTTTGAATCAGCATTTACAGAGTTCATTTGAACAACATCATGTATTTTAGCTTCAATACTGGAGGATGATCGATCATCACTTGCATTAATCTGCAAAGGAAGCATTTCAATCAACAGATAAACAGACATCTATTACTTCAGATTAAATTGATTCAGAGGATGTGTAAGGTTGGAAGTAGGTATGAAGGCATTTTGAGTTTATGTAGCTCATATTCAGCAGGGAAATCAAGTTTAGTCATCAACATATCAACGAAACTTGAGAATAGCCAAGCACACACTAGAATGCAGGCATAGCAAAGGGCATCTGCTGGGTACGGGCTTCTAGTATGTAGGTCAAGTTGAATTGCACATGTTTTCTTTCATCTGAACTGGTTTAAAGAAAATACAATTCCCGGGAAAGTTCTTATCCAAAATAAGAGACATAAACCACTAGCACCCAGGGTTGTAGCATATGTAGAATTTAGGTCTGAGTCAAGTAAACTTGTTATTCTAGCACATACTAAAGAGTAGAATAAAATTAAATGACCTTTTCAGATCCTTCATGGTAACAAATTAATTCATAAATGTCATTTGCAATGTGCTACAATCTCTCACCAGATCTCTTTAATTATTACAATAATAAGATCAAAAGGAGTCAAAGTTCAAATAAACAACTATACGGGACTGTTTGAAATGAGTGAGTTACAAGACCTCAACCACTCGATACCCACAATGCTGAGCAGCAACATGTGCAAGTGTTGTTTTCCCAAGCCCAGGAGGACCGCAAAACAAAAGGACCTGCAAGCAATTGGTTTCTCACAATTTAGAAAAATCAGAATAAAAATGAGAAAGAAATAAGGAACTAATAAACAGAGGACAAGCAGGTGATAAGTATACTGTATAAAACTTACATTATTTCCATATATGCAATATGTATTATACAGGATTGGGGAGAATAGTGGCTAACTTCAAATAATAGGAATATGACCAAAGATGCAAAACATGAAAGTGCATAATGAGAGATCATCTGGCATCTGGACCACTAATCTAGGACTGCATTAAGAAGTAGAGGACGGCTATTCAAGGCTTTCAAGCGTCCTTGTCTACCTTCTCAGCAAATCGAAGCTTATAAAGCCATATGTGAATCGGCGATTTTCAATGGTCCACCTAGACAACCTTCCAGAGACCACTTTGAACTTAGCTTGAAACACATCAACCTGCTACAATGATAATATCCACTTATCTACAGCACATAAATAAATACTCTCTCTGTTCCATTTACATGGCACTCTTTCTTTTTTCAGTATGTTCTAAAAAGAATGACATTTTTTTATATTTGACAACTTTTTAGCATTAATATTTCCATTTTATCCTTAATGACATGATGTTGGGAGAACAAGGAACAGATCGCGTCACAGGGCGATCGACAGGGAAATCCAAGTTAATAACGTCTCCTTCCCTTTGTTCTTGTTTCTTAAATGCCCTATTTTTGATTAATCACTCAAGCTCATTGAGGGAGCTTGAAACCTTGGACCTCGTTGAGAAAGAGAGAGCTCCAGATCTATGCAATTCTTTGATAAATCTGCTTGCCCACTTTTTAATTAGTACGGTCCTTTAAATAGGACTAGCTTATTACAAAGAATAGGGCGATTCATTGGGAAAACCAAGTCCACTAAAGTCCCCCTCCCCTTTTTCTTGTTTCTTGAATGCCCTATGTTCAGTTAATCATTCAAGCTCATCAAGGGAGCTTTAAACCTTGGACCCCGTTGAGAAACACAACCAAACACATGGTGAAAAGTAACAAACAGTTGGTGAATCAAAAATAGGAATGTTTCAGATGATTAGGCAGAGTATGACTTCAGATTAGCTGAGCTTGATTTGATCACAAATTGTTGGACCACCTACCTCAAAAAGTAGAGCAGAGCCAAGATGATAGGAAACAGCTGTCAAAACTCAAGAAAATGACACATGAGAGGCTGCTGAGTAAAGAGAGATGATCACCAATCACTAAGTGCAAAAGCAATGGCAGACCCCTTTCCACCACTCCCCAGGCACTTTAACAAGAATAAAAGGAAAGTATCACCTAGTAGTAAAGTCTCTTTTTTTGTTTGAATCAGTAAAGGTATTATTCATAAAGGTACCAAGATGGTACAAAATAAAGTACAGGACTCCAGAAAGACCAGAACATACTGCACTACATCACATAAGCAACTACATCCTTTCCCCTAACAAATCTAAGAAATCCATATGTTGATCCATACTCCCAATATTCCTAAGTAAAGTCTCATTGAAAAAGAGGAAAAAGCCAGCAGTTCAATAAATGGCAGGAACGGTTTCTAGGTGTGGAATTGTGGTATCAACTCATTGCTTATCTTATGGCTTAGTGGTTTTATCCATCCTTGGTTTCATTGGTGTCTTATAGCTTAGGGGTTTTACCATACTTGGTCTCATCGCTTGTTGACTGCATCATAAAATTACTAATATTTGAGAAGATGAATATTTCAAAAGAAGACATAAACATTTCCTACAATAATATTGTGGAACATGAAAAAGAAGAGAAGATCAATATCTACTCTTCCATCATATGCTTATATTTAAAAAGAAATCAGATCAAAGCAAGCAACAAAGCACACCAGCTAAGGGTCATTTCAAACAAACTATAAGATTGACAAGGGAGGGATAACCTAGTAGTAAGGGCCATGCAACTCCAACCATAAGGTTGGGGCCCTTGGGGGTCCGAGTCACCAATGGAACAAAGTGGAAAAGAGCCAGTTTGACTGACCTTTTGTTCTGGAGGACCGCCTTGTCTGTGCTTCTTGTCCCAAAGGTCCTTAATTCCGTTCGAATCACTATTCTCTGGATGCAAATCATTATGAGCTCTCTCATTGTCTATACTGGGTTCTCTGGTATTTCCAAAAGAACTCCTAGAAGAACGTCTTGGATGTTGAATAACTGACGAATGCCGTTTCAGAGAAGACAAGACATCATCTGTAGTACTTTTAATTTCAACCCCAAAAACACAGGAATCCCACTGCTTCAACCACATTAATACCTACAAAAGAGTGACCAGAAAAGTCAAAACCCAAAGCAGAATATCTATAAGGAAACACCTAAAAAATGATAGGTGAAAACGCTTCAATTTTTTAAATGTAAATACTAAGTAGAACCCATTATAAGAATAAATGAATATGCAGTACCTGACGATTTGTTTGCTCATCACTGAGAAGCTCTGTAAATGAACTAGGAGCATATTTATCCACCCAAAGTTGCTCATGCACCACAGTTCCTATTGGGAGATTTGCTTCGTTTAGATCTTCAGAACTAGCTTCCAGGGCCTTTAAGACAAAGGAGGAAAAATTTCAAGGAGGAACAAAGATCTTACACATAAAAAACACAGAAAATTTTTCGGAAACTTTAGCTGCAAAGGTTAATGCTTCATTTGACAAGTCTCCAATCCATCCAAAGGAACAAGGGGAGAAGGCATAGAGACAACCAGTGAACGGACAAAGATATTATCCCTCCTTCAAAAGCAGTGATACAAAATGAGGAAGTCCTGTTAGCATATTCAGTGCACTAACCCTCAAATTCGTATGGGCACAAATAAAATAACAGGGAAAAATCCATGGAGAACCAAAAAAAGAAGGAAAATGATGCAGGACTTTCAGAAAGAACTATAATTGACAGGATAGGGAAAATACCTCCTTTCTTCTTCTTAATAGTAGTTTATAGTTGAGAATTCTTTTCCTGTTTTCCTCCATTTTAATGTGCAAGACATTTCAAAACTGTTGTGACATTTTCAGAGATTCGGGAAACCTTATACAGAAACTCAACTCTTGTGAACTGATCGTGTTTCATTTCCATTTCATAGTACTACTTGTTATTATTTATTTCAGTGATACGTATGCATTGAATTGTGTTCTACTCATGGACTCCAGAAGAATCTGTAAATATCATAGAGAATTTCAATCTTTCTTCTGTTTCGATTTGATAAGATCATTCAGAGTAAATTTAGCTTTATAGTGGAGACTGATTTGAGCACAGTTGATAGATTGATTGATTGAATGATAGTGGGGCATGGCTGGTCTAATAGAAACTGCACCTTTGTGAATTGGTCGTGTTCCACTCTTTGCATTAGGACCCTGACAGGTTCCTGAATAAGACCTGTAGAACATCAGCACTTGCTTAGACATTCAGCCAAAAATTTGGAGATTTCAGTAACAAAGATGGAAAGACAGCACAGAGCTTGTTAACAAAATGTAGAGGATGGCTTATTATGTACAGCACAAAGATGATTTGGAAGTACTTTCACATTAATAAGCTTTTAGAGTAGGTAGCAGAATGTTCGATTAACTCCAAAACCAGATCGTATGAGAATTTCCTTTATGCCTGATACTTAAGAGGACGGCTATTTTTTTTCAGGCAATGCAATTTAAGATCATATATATAGGTAGTTAGGAATCGTTTACCCCTCTGCTGCCTATCTCTCTCTCCGGTCTGCATCTCTCCGATATTATCGTGTCCCTGCCTCTGTCCATATGGATTATCCTTAATCCGCTATGACCAAAGGTCTCATGGTTACCATAGACTATTACAACAGACGCTTAAAAAAGAAAGTTTATATGGTCATATGCAAAAACAGCACTACGTAAATGTTACATTTCATAACTGAGTAAATGAAACATACAGCATCCCCCTTTACTTGACAATCATCCAATTAAACTAAGAAAACACTGGAGGAATAGGCAAAAGAGTTAAAAGAACGCAAAAAAAATTACGTGACGGAAAATTCATCGGCTTGCATTTCAATTCCCTTTCTTTTTCAAAATTTCTGACCATAATCGAAATTCACTTATCTACACTTCCTTTTTGTGTTGGCAACTCTCTTTGCTTACTCCGTCAACAACCCTACAGCAGAAACTTTAACCCAAAAATTCATGCATCTTTAACCAGTCTACTAATACCAAGACACCAGGACATCGAATCCATTAATTAGCTTATTTCCCAGTGAAAATGAGACAAAAGAACAAAGTGAATAACTAGTCAATCATACTAAATTATTGATTGGATAAGTGCATCCAATCCATTCTAACTAGGAAAAAATTGGAAAATTTAACTTAGCATAGGCGCATGACATGGTAAGTGCGGATAGAGTTCAAATTCCATACACTATTTACACAGTCAGGTCACTTGTTAGATAATTACATGTGAACCTCTTAGATAAACATTATTGTTAATCTGATAAAAATGGTAACTAACTCGTTATAACACGTTAAGTTTTTTATGGAAAAAAAAGGCAGAATTATTGATATTGATAAGAAAAGAAATGAACTTGCTCACCAATAGAATCACGGGCCTTAACCTCCAATTTCTTAACCCTTTCATTTTCAACTCTACATATCTTAGCATAAACCCTCTCACCATCCAAACCGGTCACCGGTACACAATCCCCGTCAATCTCCAAGGCGTACTTCGCCAAAATCTTCTCTTCCTGTTCCACCAGCACCACCGGTTCCTCCTCCTCAGGTTGCTTCGGAGGCGAATACCTAAGCCAATCCTCATCCTCATTATCCTCCAATCTCTCAACTCTACTCCTCTTCTCCTCTGTTATGACAACTTCATTTAAATCATCGGACAGGAACCGTTTCTTACCACTGATCTGAAATTGGGGTTTTGGTAGTGAGGGTATTGGCGGAAGTGGGAGAGTTGGTTTCGGGTCGGGTTGGGATGGAATTGGCTCAGATCCGGGTTCTGAAGGTGGGGACGGAGGTTGTTGAGGAAAATCATCTTCGAAATCGAGGTCATCGTCAGGGTAAGAGGTGTTGGCTTCAAGCCATTCGAGCTCAGCTGCATCTGGAATCTCCATATCCATTTGATTCTCCGATTTCACACACTGTCTCTCTCTAAAATGTTCTTAGCTATATTTTGGCGGGAAATGAGAAGGGAAAGGGGCGGCAAGGAATGTGAAGTTCCGTAACTACCCTCTGCATATTCATAAGCAACTATTTTTCTGAAAAAACAGGTTTTACCCTCAACTATCTATACGAAAAAGACATGTGTGTTATAAAATAAAAACTATAAAGTAAAGATAAGTATAGAGAGAAACTGATATATTATTCAAATTTCAAACTTATGTACATAATGAACTGCAGACTCCTCTATTTATAGAAGAAAGGAAGCAGCTGCGAGGCTTTTCAGGAAGCAGCTGCAAGGCTTTTCTTTAGCTGCTTGTAAGCTGTCTGCATGAGCTGCTTGCAACCTGCCTGTTTAATAAGAAGCTGCTGCAAATTATTTCATTGAGCTGCTTGCAACCTGCCTGCATCAGCTGCTTGTAGATAAACTTCAACAGAGTACTAAATGGATAATCGTCTTCAGGAAGATTATCTATAGCGGGGTAATAAATGGACATCCACAATATAATTATTTTTATAACACTCCCCCTTGGATATTCATTAAAAAGGTATTGTGCCTCGTTAAAACCTTACTAGGAAAAAACCTTGTGGGAAAAAAATCCTAGTGAAGGAAAAAGAGTACATATATTTAGTAATACGCATTGCTAGCTGCCTCATTAAAAACCTTATAAGGAAAACCCTGTGGGAAAAAAACCTTAGTAAGGAAAAAAGAGTACATCGCGTATTTCACTCCCCCTCATGAAAACCTTGTTTCAAATATTTGAGTCTCTGCATTCCAATCTTGTATATCATCTTCTCAAAAGTTGAAGTTGGTAAAGATTTAGTGAATAAATCTGCCGGATTGTCACTTGAACGGATTTGTTGCACATCAATGTCACCATTTTTCTGAAGATCGTGTGTGTAGAATAATTTTGGTGAAATGTGCTTCGTTCTATCTCCTTTTATAAATCCTCCCTTCAATTGGGCTATGCATGCAGCATTGTCTTCGTATAAAATTGTGGGTCTTTTCTCACATTTCAAATCACATTTTTCTCGAATAAAATGAATTATTGATCTCAACCATACGTATTCCCTACTTGTTTCATGAATAGTTATTATTTCAACATGATTTGAAGAAGTAGCAACAATAGATTGTTTTGTGGAGCGCCATGATATGATAGTACCTCCACATGTAAACACGTATCCGGTTTGAGATCTAGCTTTATGGGGATCAGATAAATAACCTGCATCTGCATAACCAACAAGATCTGCATTATCTTTGTTAGCATAAAATAAACCCATATCAAGAGTTCCCTTTAAAAATCGCAATATATGCTTAATCGAGTTCCAATGTCTCCGTGTAGGAGAAGAACTACATCTTGCTAGTAAATTAACAGAAAATGCTATATCAGGCCTTGTAGCATTAGCAAGATACATTAGTGCATCAATTGCACTGAGATAGGGTACTTCGGGACCAAGGAGTTCCTCATCCTCTTCTGGAGGTCGGAACAAATCTTTATTCACTTCAAGTGATCTAAAAGCGTTTTAGGACCCTTTCTGTATAGGCAGATTGTTGGATAAAGATCCCGTCTGCTAAATGTTCAATTTGCAGACCAAGACAAAGTTTTGTCTTTCCAAGATCTTTCATCTCAAATTCTTTCTTAAGATATTCAATTGCCTTTTGGAGCTCTTCTAGAGTTCCAACAAGATTTATGTCATCAACATAAACAGCAAGTATAACAAATTCTGAAGCTATTTTCTTTATAAAAATACATGGACAAATAACATCATTTATGTAACCCTCTTTCAGCAAATATTCACTGAGGCGATTATACCACATGCGCCCAGATTGCTTTAAACCGTACAAAGATCTTTGTAATCTGATTGAGTACATTTTCCGAGATTTTGAATATGCTTTAGGCATTTTAAATCCTTCAGGGATTTTCATGTAAATTTTATTATCAAGTGACCCGTACAGATAAGCTGTAACCACATCCATTAGATGTATTTCAAGCCTTTCACGTAAGGCTAAACTGATGAGATATCGAAATGTTATGGTATCCATAACTGGTGAATATGTTTCTTCATAATCGACTCCAGGTCGTTGTGAGAATCCTTGTGCAACAAGGCGGCCCTTGTATCTTTCAACTTCATTTTTATCATTCCTTTTTCGCACAAAAACCCATTTATGACCAACTGGCTTTATACCAACAGGTGTTTGGACTATTGGTCCAAAGACCTCTCTTTTAGCAAGTGACTTCAATTCCGATTGAATTGACTCTTGCCACTTTGGCCAATCAGATCTTTGTCAACATTCTTCGACAGATCGGGGTTCAAGATTCTCATTATCTTGCATAATGTCAAGTGCAACGTTATATGCAAAAATATTATACACCACTATTTCAGATCGATTTAAATTAATCTCATCACCAGTAGAACTTATTAAAAGTTCCTCACTCACTTGAGTCTCAGGTTCATTGATTTCTTCAGGAATCTCAGAACTAATCAGATCTTGGGTCTCTTCAGGAGATCCCTTCATAATATCATTTTGATCATTTATCAATTTTTTTTTTATAGGATTTCGATCCTTAGAACCCAAAGGTCTACCACGTTTCAGGCGTGCTTTAGGTTCACTAGCTCTCATGCTAGTAGATGGTCCTGTTTGGACATCAATTCGGATAGGCACATTCTCTGCAGGGATATGCGACTTAGTTATCCTTTTCAAATCAGTGAATGCGTATGGCATTTGATTTGTTATATTCTGTAAATGGATGATCTTCTGGACCTCCTGATTACATATAGGGGTACGTGGATCAAAGTGAGATAATGATGAAACTTTTCACACAATTTCTCTTTTGATTTCCTTTTTCTCTCCCCCTAATTGTGGGAAATTTGTTTCATCAAATCGACAATCTGCAAATCGAGCAGTAAATAAATCTCCCGTCAATGGTTCAAGATAGCGAATAATAGAGGGTGATTCAAACCCAATATATATTCCTAACCTTCTTTGGGGGCCCATCTTAATGCACTGCGGTGGTGCTACTAGCACATATACAGCACATCCAAAAATTCGTAGATGGGCAATATTTGGTTCATGACCAAGAACTAATTGTGACAGAGAATATTTATTATAATGTGTTGGTCTGAGACGGATAAGTGATGCTGCGTGCAAGATAGCATGGCCCCAAACAGTAGTGGGCAATTTTGTTTTCATAAGTAGTGGTCTTGCTATCAATTGCAGTCGTTTAATAAATGACTCTACAAGGCCATTTTGAGTATGAACATAAGCTACCGGATGTTCAACTTTTATCCCAACTGATAGACAATAATCATCAAAAGCTTGAGATGAGAATTCTCCAGCATTATCAAGGCAAATAGCCTTTATAGGATAATCTGGGAATTGTGCCCTTAATCGAATTATTTGGGCTAATAACTTTGCAAATGCCAGGTTGCGAGATGATAATAGGCACACATGAGACCATCTTGAAGATGCATCTATTATGACCATAAAATATCTAAACAACCCACTTGGTGGGTGAATAGGTCCACATATGTCCCCATGTATACGTTCTAAGAAGGTAGGGGACTCAATGCCAACCTTTATTGGTGATGGTCTAGTGATCATTTTGCCTTGATAACAAGCATCACAAGAAAATTCATCATTTGTAAGAATCTTCAGGTTCTTTAATGGATGCCCACTCGAATTTTCAGTAATTCGTCTCATCGTTATTCATCCAGGATGGCCCAAACAGCCATGCCAAAGCACAAAAATATTTGAATCAGTAAACTTCTGGTTTACGATAGAGTGTGCTTCAATTGTACTAATCTTTGAATAGTATAAGCCAGAAGATAAAGTTGGTAACTTTTCTATAATGCATTTCTGGCCAGAAATATTCTTTGTAATACAAAGATATTCCACATTCATTTTATCTATTGTCTCAACATGATACCCATTTCGGCGGATATCTATAAAACTCAACAAGTTTCTTCGGGACTTGGAGGAGTACAATGCATTGTCGATAATAAGTTTTGTTCCCTTAGACAGAAATACAATAGCTTTTCCGGAGCCTTCAATCAAACTTATATTACCAGAAATTGTAGAAACATTTGCTTTTTCTTTATGCAAATAAGAAAAGTATTTCTGATCTCTGAATATGGCATGAGTTGTTCCACTATCAATTACACAAATATCTTCATGATTGGTCTTTGATCCAAACATAATTTGAGGATTATCCATATTCTTCAAAATGACATAAACAAAATAAATATGATAGTAGACGTTATTATCAAAGTATAACTTTTATTTATATACAATAATTACATAACCATACTATCTACTACAAACAATAAAAATTAAAATATTTACATTTCTACAGATTCACTACCGATCACATGACTTGTTTCTCCTTCTGGGAGTGCAAAATAATCAGCTACATCCAAATGCATGAAGTCTAAATTATCTTCAGAAATAAAATTTGCTTCATCATTTTTCTCTGTCTTCTTCAGGGAGGCTTGATACAGCTCAACCAGGTGCTTTGGCGTACGACATGTACGTGACCAGTGCCCTTTTCCTCCACATCTATAGCATGCATTTTCTGGCTTTGCTGGTTGCACCACTTCATGCTTTTGTTCCTTCCTTTTCCCCTGCTGGTGGTGATGAGGGTTCTTTGGTGCATTATTATTACCATGATTAGAGTTTCCTCCCCGACCACGGCCATGACCACGACTGGGGCCACGTCCTCTTCCACGTTTAGCTTGGTGGAAGTTCGTCTCATTCACTTCAGGGAATGGACAAGAACCAGTAGGTCGGCTTTCATGGTTTTTCATTAATAGCCCATTATGTTGCTCGGCTACAAGAAGATGTGAGATAAGTTCAGAATACTTTTTGAATCCCATCTCTCGATATTGCTGCTGCAGGAGCATATTCGAGGCATAAAAAGTGGTGAAAGTTTTCTCCAACATATCATGATCAGTAATATTATCACCACATAGTTTCAATTGGGAAATAATTCTGAACATAGCAGAATTATACTCACTGATAGATTTAAAATCTTGTAACCTTAGATGAGTCCAATCATAACGTGCCTGTGGAAGAACGACCATCTTCAGGTGGTCATACATATCCTTCAAATTATTCCACAGTATGACTGGATTTTTAACAGTAAGATATTCCATTTTCAAGCCCTCATCAAGGTGATGGCGTAGGAATATCATTGCTTTGGCACGGTCTTGATTTGATGCCTGATTTTTATCTTTGATAGTGTCTGCCAGACCCATCGCATCAAGATGAATTTCGGCATCAAGCACCCAAGACATGTAGCTTTTGCCCGATATATCCAGGGCTACAAACTCAAGTTTAGAAAGATTTGACATTATTTAGAAAAAGAAAATCCGTACCTCTGATACTTTCAAAGTATTTTCTCGAAATGGCAGAGTCTCGTGCTGATAACGTGTTATAAAATAAAAACTGTAAAGTAAAGACAAGTATAGAGAGAAACTGATATATTATTCAAACTTCAAACTTATGTACATAATGAACTGCAGACTCCTCTATTTATAGAAGAAAGGAAGCAGCTGCGACGCTTTTCAGGAAGCAGCTGCAAGGCTTTTCTTTAGCTGCTTGTAAGCTGTCTGCATGAGCTGCTTGCAACCTGCCTGTTTAATAAGAAGCTGCTGCAAATTATTTCATTGAGCTGCTTGTAACCTGCCTGCATCAGCTGCTTGTAGATAAACTTCAACAGAGTATTAATGGATAATCGTCTTCAGGAAGATTATCTATAGCGGGGTAATAAATGGACATCCACAATATAATTATTTTCATAACAATGTGGTCAAATGATCGCCATTTTTCAATGGACAGACTTAGTTTTTGCAATTACTTTTAAAAAAATTATAAACTATTATGATTTATAGATTTTTTTATTTAGTTTTTAAATATGTAAAATTTATTTTAAGAAACTTGAAGTGTTTATGTCTGAATTTATATTGAAAATTGACTACTTTGACCCCTTACGTCACAGTGTAGCTTATTATCTAGGTTTTGTGCTCGCCTGCACACCCCACTACAAAAATTCAAAAACAAAAAAATAAAATACTCAATAACAGTGAGATTCTTTGAAATGAAATATAAACTTGATGACAAATATATTTTGCTATTTTTAAGGCTTATATAAGGTTCACATCCGAAAAAAGAAAAACTAAGTGTCTCAAATTTGCACTTAATTTCAATTGATTTCAAATTGTCTGAGATATTTATCACAGTTTTAGGCCGAATTTCACTACGGCATTAATCTTTGTTTTACCCAAAATATTTTTTTTGCTCAACCTAATGCTAATTTTATTTCGTCTTGCAGTGAATAGAGAGAATTTCTCTCTGGTTAGTCCCACACTTATTTATTAACTGATAACAGAGTATTTGACTCGTAGATCTTAATATACATAGTATAGAAGGTGAACTTTTGGTGCCACGAAAAAAGTTGGACATAATCAACTAGACTTGAAACGTTACATTGTCTAGTTGAATCATATATTTACATCAAATCAATAAATGCAAAATATGTATATGTACACAGTAAATAGACAGCTATATTTGATGTTATGTGTATTTTAATATTAAAATTTTAATACTAAAGTGCATTATTTCTTGTAAGGTGGTGGCTATAAATTAGCAAGAGAGCGAGATATTCACGCCTCAGCTTGAATAATATTTTATTTATTTTCCTTCATCTTATTTTTCAACTATAATTATTTGTAATTTCACCATCAGACGACATGAAAACTCGGTGAAAGAATTTTAAAATTTTGACTCTTAAGAACATTCTTTCCACACAAGATAAAAGAAAAAACTCAATTTTTAAAGTTAGTTTCAGGTATAATAAACCCTAATCCTACTAACAATAGTTGCTCAAGCCAAATAGTATGGTTTTGAAATCATAATGCCTAATAACTTTCCCCATGATATATTAAATGATTAAGAAATCATTGAAAGAGCAAAAATTAAAGTACTTACCGTTCATATAGTTTGTTTTGCAATCCTGTTGTCTATTCTTGGATTATCAAACTCCAAGTATTATATCCAGAATTCAAGATACTGTATTTCATATTTTTTGCTTGTATTTCATATGTTTATCCTACTAACAATAGGCTCAATAACCAAATTTCTCCGTGGAATTTTACTAGATGGATGATTGGATTCCCTTGAAGAGGGGTTGCTCTAGTGGTGAGCTCTCTCCACTTCCAACCAAAAGATTGTGAGGTCGAGTCACCCCAAGAGCAAGGTAGGGAGTTCTTGGAGGGAGGGAGCCGAGGGTCTATCGGAAACAGTCTTTCTACCCTAGGGTAGGGGTAAGGTCAGCGTACACACTACCCCTCCTCAGACCCCACTAGTGAGATTATACTGGGTTGTTGTTGTTGTGGTATGCGTTGCTTAATTTGCCTCTCTATAACAATATTGAATGAAATAGCTAGTGGCATTGAAGCTGTAAAATCTCCCTTACTGTGTCCTACATTTGTCAAGCCATTTGTGTCACGACCCAATTTTACCTATAGGTCGTGATGGCACCCAGTATCACCGCAAGGCAAGCCAACTAGTTAATTAGACAAATTATTCCTCTTTTAATAAGTTTTCGAGTAATTAAACTTTCCTTATATGCAAGATTTAAGAAAAATAAAAGGTTTAAATAAATAAAACCAAGTAATAGTTCAAAATCACAATTCTACTAGTGTGTGTGCCAAGACCTGGTGTCACAAGTGTATGAGCAACTAGTAGATTATACAAAATTTCCAGCTACTGTCTAAACATAAAGTAGACAAAATAAAATTACAAAAGAGAGACTCTAGGGGCTGCAGAACAGCTCAGGAAAACAGCTCACCACTAGGCCTCGGGATATCTGGGATATGCGCCGGAAGGACCACCTGATACACCTGTCTCACATCCTACACAAAAAGTGCAGCAAGTGTAGCATGAGTACATAAACAACGTGTACCCAATAAGTATCAAGTCTAATCTCGAAGAAGTAGTGACGAGTCACTTACTATGGGCCAATAATATTAAGATAGAAATATTTAAATAAACACGGGTTATGTGAATAATAACAAGTTTCCTTAGCAAGCAGGAGCAAATAATTCTTTCACAATTTAATAATTTTCAATAAGTCATTTATTATTATTAAGCACGATTTATGTCGAGGTCGTACGGCCCGATCCGAAATAATGTGTACACTGCCGAGAGTCGAGTGGCACGAACCATAGATGCATCTATCTAGTGTCGAGGCATTTGGCCCGCTCCACAAGAAGAGAAGGATACTTTATGAGCATTTGACTTAAACATTATTGAGGTTTTATACAAAATAATACGAATTTCACTGGCGATCTTTCACAATTTCTCTAACAAATACTAATATAATTTAGGCATTTTTTAAGTTTCAAGTATGGTGCAAAAATTTTAAATAGTTCATGAATTGGGTCTTAAGGCTACCCGGACAATAGCATAATAGTAGCTACGTACGGACTCTTGTCACCTCGTACGTACGTAGCTCTCCCCTCTTCCCTCCCCCTATCACGCCCCAAAACAGAGGAGCGCGACCGGCGCTCAGTCGAGTAAACCCGGCCGAGCAAGCCTATTAGATTCTTTCTACCCAATTCACTCATAATCAATAAAAGACATGATTTCATAAATTATACAGCAAGAAGTTCATACATACGATGCTAAATCATTTGATTAGCCATTGCGCCTTTAAGTCTCAAAATACATATTTCTTATAGTTCGAATGGAACAAGTGATCAAACACAACATAACTGATTTAATATTCCCAACACTTATATACAACCCACATAATGTCTACGGAGCCTCTAAAGATATAAAATAGAGTAAAGATGGTGCCGGCAATAAGGCCTCGACTATACCTCAAACAGAATACACAAAGTATAAAAGATACATGCCCCCGGGATGAAATGGCGCTCACCGAGTCTTCTGAGAAGATGATGATGTACCACTAACTGCGATCAATATTGTTTGCTATGTAACCACCTGCATCCATTTAAAGATGTAGCGCCCCCGGCAAAAATGAACGTTAGTACCGTGGAATAGTGCTAGTATGTAAAGCTAAAACACCATCTCAATATAATGGACAATAATACAAGGGGGAAATAGTCATGAGTTCAATAATAGCTTCAAAACAATACTAAAATATCAAGTAAGGATCACATAAGTTCTCAAGTCAATTTCCATCTTATTAGGTTGGGTAATCTTTAGTGCCATATGCCACAATCCACAATACCACCGTGTTCTTACACGGAGTCCGATCTCGACCCGATCGGCTAGGTCATCTCATTTTAGACATCAACCATATCCACAATTTCAATTATCATTTCCACCACAGTGCCACAATCCACAACAACACCGTGTTCTTACACGGAGTCCGATCTCGACCCGATCGGTTAGGTCATCTCATTTGAGACATCAACCATATTCACAATTTTAATTATCTCATATCATAATTCTTTCATATTCTTTCGATTCATTGGCACTAGTAATCACGATTACAAAATCATTCTTGATACTTAGCTGTATTTCATAATTCCAGTCCCCTTTTTCCACATTCAAGTATCATTATCATAATCATTATCAACAATAATAAGGCTTCCCGTTCAAGACATTAATTTCACATAACACATCAATTTGGGAATCTTAGGCACATAGAGGCTTTTCATACAATTTGGCATAACAATCTTTTATTTCGATCTTGACATGAAGTCTTAATATTTCTAACACATATTTCACATTTTGAACGTATCCTCAAATGGCAAGATGACATGATAAAATATTTAGAATAAATATTGAACATATATCCTTCGACAAAACCACATTAGGGATAGCCAATTCAATAATGATCAAGGTCTTACTTCAATTACATGAACATCGTGGAATTCGATTCTAAGAAGAAGGGGGTTTAGCCATACAAACCTCAATTGAGCTTCCTTAAACTCTAAAATATTCCGGAATTCTTAGCAACTTCAATCTATTGTAGAAATATAACAAACTGAACTAAAATTAGGAGGATGATTATGGTTCTAGCTCATTTGAGTATTTTATCAAACACTAAATGTGCATAAGGTTTCGAAGTCCTTTAATGGAGGATTTTATTATCCCACAACCCAATATTTACTATTTTTAGCTCAACAATCTTCATACACTCTTTGATAACACATGCAAGAAAATAAACAACTCTCATACCCAAGAATTGTCTTGCTAATTTCCCATTCTTAGACAAAAATCGAAATTGAGGGTTAGGGTGTAGAATCTTACCTTTAGGATGAAAGACCTAGTGCGTTTCCCTTCTTAATCTTCCAAAACTCGAGCAAGAATTAAAGAACACCTTCTCACTCTAGGACACTCTCTATCACTCTAAAAATATCAGATTTTAGGCCAAAATCACTTAGATCTTGTGCATACTCACTTGAAAGTTTATCCCATCATATAATTTTCAACTTGACTTAGCCTTAGGGCTCTTCTTAGACCATAAACCATTCTCAATGCACCTCATATATATATTATCATCATCAATTGATATCACTCAAATTATCAGTCTTGTTCATACCCGAATTAATATAATTAGCACCTGGCAATCTTCTTAATGGTCTTAAAACACTTCAAAATTTTTCTGGGGGATTATTGTCACGACCCAAATTATCCCTCCATAAGGTGTCGTGATGGCACCTAGTCTTTACGACTAGGTAAGCCTAATATTGTGAAAAATATAAAGAAACACAATATTTTAAAGATAAACAACACATTATAAATAGCCAAGAGTAGTACCACTCGGCATATACAAAATAATTTTTCAAGACCCGGAATATCACTAAGTCACAAGCTGCTATAATCTATGTAGCTCTATACAAAAGTCTGAAGATAATAAAGAAAGTCTCTAGGCGAGGGAGTAAAAGGGGACTCCAAGATCTGCGGACGCAAGCAGAAGTACCTTGAAGTCTCCTAGAATCAGCAGCACGTACTAACCCCGAGGCTGATAGCTCGTACCTGGATCTGCACACGAAAACATGTGCAGGGAAGGGCATGAGTACACCACAATGGTACCCAGTAAGTGCCAAGCCTAACCTCGATCGAGTAGTGACGAGGTCATGTCAAGGCCCTACCGAAGTAAATATAATAAATTAAACAGTAAAAGATATAAGTAAAATTAATTGTGACACAGTTAAAGAGATTTTCGAAAATTTAACAGTTAAGGGAGCGCTTGGCTCAGAACAAAGTAAACACAATGGGGAATCTCCCAGGATACCGTCCCGTAGTTTCGAATAAATATGCAGTACATGGGGAATCTCCCGGAATACGTCCGTAGTCCCAAAGTAAATATGCAGTGCTGGGGGATCTCCCAGAATACGCCTGTAGTCCCAAAGTAAATATGAAGTGTTGGGGGATCTCCCGGAATATGTCCCTAGTCCCAAAGTAAATATATAATGCTGGGGGATCTCCCGAAATACGTCCGTAGTCCCAAAGTAAATATGCAGTGCTGGGGGATCTCCCGGAATACGTCCATAGTCCCAAAGTAAATATGCAACGCAAGATGAAATAGCAGGTATGACATCGAGTTATACAGTTTATACTGAACACAGACAAGGAAAATAGGGATTTAACTAAGCATGGCGCACAAAATGTCAAATAGGCAGTTAAAACACGCAAGCATGCTTTTCTAGTCTAAACTACACAATTAAACATATTAGTACAATTTAATAAGAGAAGCAATTTATGATTTAAAAAGGATAAACATGATTATTTTTTTGCAATAAAAGCCCGTGTACGTACTCGTCACCTCACGTACACAGCACTCACACACCAAATAATATCAAGATATCCTAAGGGGGAAGTCCCCAAAATAAGGTTAAGCAAGTCACTTACCTCGAACCACTCAAATCACCTAGATAACACGTTCTTGCCACGAGTATCCGACTCCAAATGGCCCGAATCTATTCAAATAAATTGCATAATGTAAATATAACTACGAGTAACTAATCTAGCTAATTAATTCGAAGCTAAAGCATGAAATTAGGAAAAACGCCCAAAAAGTCACCCCGGTCCCACGTCTCGGAATTGGGTAAAAGTCGCAAAATACGAACACCCATTCACTCACGAGTTTACTCGTACCAAAATTGCTCAAATCCGATACCAAAATCTCGATCAAAACCCCAAAATTCGGCCTAAGAATCTTTCTCAATTTTTCACCACAAATCCGAAATTAAATGATGAAATCAACCATAGATTAGTGGAATATAACCATAAAGGAGTTAGGAATCATTACCCAAAAACTTTCTCCGAAAATCTCTCCAAATTTTGCCTTCTACCGAGCTCTCAATCAAATTTTTGTGTTATGAGCTCAACCCTCGTTTTTGAACCTTAAATTCTACCCAGGTGCGTTCTTCTTCGCGAACGCGATGAACAATCCTCCACTGGCCCAAAATTCCTCCTTTGCGAATGCGAGGGGACTTCTCGCGAACGCGTACCTTCCACTGACGGACTCTTCGCGAACGCGGGAACCTCTTCGCGAACGCGTAGGTTTAATGCCTGAAGCTTCCTCTGCCCCGTTCCTCTACGCGAACGCGAGGACCATATCGCGAACGCGTAGGCTTAAGGTCCCATACCGTCGCGAACGCAGGAACAACATCGCAAACGCGAAGAACAACTTCGTTGCCTTTCCCAGATGCTCTACGCGATCGTGAGGCACCTCTCGCGAACGCGATGAAGGATTTTTCTGCAATAAAACACCAGAAATCTGCCACTTCTTTAAGTCCAAAGATGACTCGTTGAGCATCCAAAACACACCCGAGGCCCCCGGGACCTCAACCAAATATACCAACCAATCCTAAAACACCATACGAACTTAGTCGAGCTCTCAAATCCCATCAAACAACGCTAAAATCACGAATCACCCTCCAATTCAAACTTAAAGAACTTGAAACTTCAAAATTCTACAACCGATGCCGAAACCTATCAAATCACGTTCGATTGATCTCAAATTTTGCGCACAAGTCATAATAAATATTACGGACCTACTCCAACTTCCGAAATCGGAAAACGACCCCGATATAAAAAATTTCACTACTGGCCCAAAACTCCAAAAATTCGACTTTCGCCATTTCAAGCCTAAATGAGCTACGAACCTCCAAAACACAATCCGGACACGCTCCTAAACCCAAAATCACCTAACAGAGCTAACGGAACCGACAGAATTCCATTCTAGAGTCGTCTTTACACAGTTCCAACTACGATCCAAATCCTAAGGCTTAAGCTCTCATTTAGGGACTAAGTGTCCCAAAACACTCCGAAACTCAAAACCAATCATCCCGGCAAGTCACAATAGCAGAAAAAATTTTGGGAAAAGCAGTTAATAGGGGATCGGGGCTATTAATCTCAAAACGACCGGCCGGGTCGTTAGATCCTCCCCATATTAAAATAATCGTTCGTCCTTGAACGATTATAAAGACATACTTGAAACTGAAAAGATAAGGGTACTGGCTACGCATATCCTGCTCGGTCTCCCAAGTCGCCTCCTCGACCGGCTGACCCCTCCACTGGACCTTTACTGAAGCAATATTCTTTGACCTGAGCTTTCTGACCTGCCTGCCCAAAATGGCTACTGGCTCCTCAACATAAGATAGATCTTTGTCCAACTGGACTGAGCTGAAATCCAATACATGAGTCGGATCACCGTGATACTTCCGGAGCATAGACACGTGGTATACCGGGTGAACTCCTGCTAGGCTGGGAGGCAAGGCAAGCTCATAAGCAACCTCCCCAACTCACCGTAATATCTCAAAAGGACCAATGAACCTCGGGCTCAGCTTGCCCTTCTTCCCGAACCTCATGACACCCTTCATAGGCGATACCCGAAGCAAGACCCACTCACCAACCATAAATGCCAAATCACGAACCTTACGGTCTGCATAATTCTTCTACCTGGACTGGGCTATGCGAAGTCTCTCCTAATCACCTTCACCTTATCCAGGGCATCCTGGACCAAATCTGTACCCAACAATCGGGCCTCGCCCAGCTCAAACCATCCCATTGGGGATCGGCACCGCCTACCATACAAAGCCATATACGGTGCCATCTGAATGCTGGACTGGTAACTGTTGTTGTAAGCGAACTCTGCAAGTGGCAAGTATCGGTCCCATGACCCTCCGAACTCCATCACACAGGCACGGAGCATATCCTCAAGAATCTGAATTGTGCGATTGGACTGCCCGTCTGTCTGAGGGCTATTACTCTCAAAACGACCAGCCGGGTCGTTACAGTTATATTCTCCCCAACTTAATAACATTCGTCCTCGAATGTTTTACAAGTCATTATTAGGCTCAGTATTATCCTCCTTCCACCTTAACCATTATCTTTAATCGTTCTTGACTTCATATAGATCTTAGATATTCTTCCAAGTTCCAACATTTCAGCTTCCTTAAGGCCCCAAAATTTTGGCTAACTCCCAAAATTTTCAGAAATTTCGGAATAGTATCCTCTGCAATTGGGCCTAACCACCTGCCAGAGAATCGCCAAAACCAGTCCTAACAACATATACATGAACCAATGATGCAACATAACATTAAAACAATGCCAATCGTGGCCTCACGAGCAGTATACTACCAAAAAGGAACATCTTTAACATAAAGTGCACAAATGATACGTAATTCATAGGGAATAATTTCATAGAATGATTACATAGCTATTCAAACAAATAAGGGTACTTTTTCATCATATCTTCCTCGGCCTCCCAAGTAGCCTCTTCAACCCATTGGTTCCGCCATAGCACTTTCACGGAGGCAATTTCTTTATTTCTCAACTTTCGGACTTGCCGATCAATAATAGAATCTGGAATCTCTTCATAAGTCAATTCTTCATTAACCTCAATAGTCTCAACCGGAATAATGAATGCCGGGTCTCAAACTACTTTATTCAACATAGATACATGAAACACCGGGTGCACTAATGACATTTCAGGCGGTAGCTCAAGCTTGTACGTGTCACGACCCGAAATTCTCACCTTCGGACCGTGATTGCGCTTAACATTTCACTTGCTAGGCAAGCCAATGTTAGAATAATATTATTCATTTTTAAAATAATTTTTAAATTTATTAATAACAAAGAACAATTGCGGAAGTAAAGTCTGAAATATAGTGAATAATCCATAAAAATAACGGTATCTAAATACCATCCCAGAATTGGTATCACAAGTGCACGAGCTTCTAGAATAATACAAATAAAGGTCTGAATAAAATAAAGCTGTCTGAAAATAAACACACAGCTAAAGTAAAATAGACGGGGACTTTAGAACTGCGAACGATGTGCAGTTATACCTCAAGTCTCCTCCGAGTATCTGAAATCCGAGCAAGTTTATGGTACGCCGATGGGACCAACTCCAAAATCTGTACAAGAAGTGCAAAGTATAGTATCAGTACAACCGACCTCATGTACTGGTAAGTGCTGAGCCTAACCTCGACGAAGTAGTGACGAGGCTAAGGCGGGTCACTTACATTAACATGTACGCAATATTAGTAACAACAACAAATAATAGAAATAAATCAGGTAACTCATTTATAATAATTGAAGCCAACTCAGCAGTCATAACCAATTATTATTTCCATCAATTTCCGTTGCAGCGTGAAACACGCTCTCACAATATATTCACATTCAATCATGTTGCAGCGTACAACCCGCTCTCACAATATATTCATTTTCAATCCTCTCATCTAATTATTTTTAATCAAGTATATATATTGACTTTTAAATAAGTGTATTGCGGCGTGCAATCCGATCCCTCAAATATTGACTTTTAATAAGTCTATTGCGGCGTGCAACCTGATCCTCCAATATGAACTTTTTAATAAGTCTGTTGCGGCGTGCAACCCGATCCTCCAATATGGACTTTTTAATAAGTCTATTGCGGCGTGCAACCCGATCCCCAATATATTTATTTACCAATTCTTATAAAAGAAATTGTCCCAATAAATGCAACAATTAATATAAAATTTTAAGACAACAAGCATAGAATAATTATGATTTAATTATGAAACAAACAATGACAAATAGCAATTTATTATGGAAATCAGAGAGAAAATAGGCAGTTTAATGTTTAATATGCTAAATGTCAAGTAATAATTAATACACATAATTCAAATAAGATGTAACAATTATTGCAATAATTCAAGAATTAATATTTGACAAAGAATATGAGAGAAACAATTATTATAATAATTATTTCATGATTTAAAATAATTTATGATTTTTCAAGTAAATATACAAACAATCAATTTGATGACGTATAGACACTCGTCACCTCGCCTATACGTCATTCACATGCATTTCACATAACAAATAATTTAAAGGTTCTATTCTCTCAAGTCAAGGTTAACCACGACAATTGCCTCGCTTTGCAAATTCTAATCAATTACTCAACCACAGCTTTTCCTTTTAAATTTATCTCCGAAAGCTTCAAATCTATTCACAAACAATTCGATATATTCAATACGAATCATAGGAATTAATTCCATATGAATTTGCTAATTTTTCGGATAAAATCCAAAATTTATTAAAATATTTGACAGTGGGACCTACGTCTCAAATCCCAAAAAAACTCACAAAATTAGAACACCTGTTCCGCTATGAGTTCAGCCATACAAAAATTATCTAATTCCGATGTCAAATGGACCTTCAAATCTAAATTTTTTGTTTTTGGAAAGTTTTACAAAAATTCCAATTTCTTCCATCTAAATCCGAAATAAAGGATGAATATAGACATGGATTCATGAAATATAATCACTTTTGGTTATAGAACACTTGCCCAATTCAAAGTCGTGAAAAACCTCTCAAAACTTCGCCTTAACCGAGCTCAAAATGACCAAAATGAGTACAAATGTCGGACTCTTCGATAATCGATATATACACTCCCAGGCATTTCCGCACCTGCGGTGCCTGGGCTCACACATGCGAGAAAAATCTCGCATCTGCGAAATGGGGCTGCCAGGCGAGGCCTCGCATCTGCGGAGGAAAAATGCGCACATGTGCTGCCTTCCGATTCTGCGATTGTCAAGTCCGCTTCTGCGAACGCACGGGTGTGTGCAAGTTTTTGCACCTGTGGACCTTTGCCCATCCTGCCCAGGCCGCTTCTGCGATGGAAGGCTCGCTTTTGCGAGCTCGCACCTACGGTCAAAAATCCGCATGTGCGATTACAATAGAAGGCAAAGTTTCAGATTTTGCTTAAGTCCAATTCTTGTTTCGATTTCGATTCGAGTCACACTCAGGGTACTTGGGACCCCGTCCGAATATACCAACAAGTCCCGTAACATAATACGGACTTACTCGGGGTCAAAAATCACGTCAAACAATGCTGAAATTACAATTCACACCCCAATTCGAACTTTGAGTTTTAACTTTTTCATTTGCAAATCTCGTGCCAAAACATATTAAATGAATCCGGAATGACTTCAAATTTGGTAACGGAGCTACTCAAATTTCCAGAATCGGATTCCGGCTCCGATATCAAAAAGTCAACCCCGTGGTTAAAGTTGAAAATCTTTAGCCTTTAAATTACTAGTTTCTGTTAAATGGTCATAACTTGAGCTAGGGACCTCCAAATTAAATTCCGGGCATACGCCCAAGTCCCAAATCACGATACAGACCTACTAGAACTGTCAAAATACTGATTCGGGTTTATTTGCTCAAAATGTTGAATAAAGTCAACTCAGTTGAGTTTTAAGGCTCTATTTCACATTTTAATCCATGTTTCACATAAAAACTTTCCGGAAAATTTTATGGATTGTGCACGCAAGTCGATGAATGATAAATAGTGATTTTCGAGGTCTTAGAACACATAATTACTTATTAAATTTAAAAATGACATTTTGGGTCATCACAGTACACTACCTCACCGATCCTTTGAATGATTTTGTATGGTCCGACATACCTCGGATTCAATTTCCCTTTCTTACCAAATCGCATTACACCCTTCATGGGGGAAACTTTCAAGAATACCCAATCATATTCTTTGAACTCCAAATCGCTACGACGAACATCCGAATAGGATTTCTGACGACTCTGAGCAGTCTTCAACCACTCCTTAATGATTTTAACTTTTTCCATAGCCTGATGCACGAGGTCTAGCCCTATCAACTCTGCTTCCCAAATTTCGAACCATCCAATGGTAGATCTACATCTCCTATCATATATAGCCTCGAACGGTGCCATCTGAATGCTAGCATGATAGCTATTATTGTATGCAAATTCTATTAGTGGTAAATGATCATCCCAACTACCTTTAAAGTCTAGAGCACAAGCGCACAATATATCCTCAAGCGTCTGAATAGTCCGTTTTGCCTGCCCGTCAGTCTACGGGTGAAAGGCTGTACTAAGATTCACCTGAGTACCCAAGCCTTACTGAAATTTCTTCCAAAAATTAGCAGTGAATTGTGCCCCCCGATAAAAAATGATGGAAATTGGGGTGTCATGCAACCTGACTATTTCTTTGATATATAACTGAGCATACTGCTCTGCTGTGTCGGTAGACTTAACCGGCAAAAAGTGTGCTGACTTCATGAGTCTATCCACAATCACTCAAATTGAATCAAACTTACGAGGGGTACGAGTTAATCCTACCACAAAGTCCATATTAATAATTTCCCACTTACACATTGGAATTTCTGTGTTCCGTGCCAATAATGGATCGTTTTATTGCTTCTCCTTGACTTCTACAACAAGTGATGATTCAGCCCTATTTTGTACAATTACCCCTTCTTCATTAGAGTCCGCAAGACGAACTCTCAAACTAGCCAATTGATGGACTTCCTTGGCCAATAGCCTTTGATATACTTCCAAGTGTGCTAAACTAGCCATATATCTCTAGCTAAGAGCATCCGCCACACCATTGGTTTTCTCCGGGTGATATAGAATATTGATGTCGTAATCCTTGAGTAACTCAAGCCATCTTCTCTGCCTTAGATTCAACTCCTTTTGTTTGAAAATATATTGAAGACTCTTGTGGTCCATGAAAACATCTATGTGGACCCTATACAAATAATGACGCCAAATCTTTAGTGCAAAAACCACCACCGCAAGTTCTAAGTCAAGTGTTGGATAAATCTTTTCATGATTCTTGAGTTGCCTAGAGGCATAAATGATCATCTTGGCACATTGCATTATTAGTGGAACATCTATATCAAATTTCTCTTTCATATGACCTCCTAGGAATTGAGTTCTACAAAAATTTCCTTGATACAGTTACAATCTTATTAGTACTTGCAACTTATTTTTTCCAAATTTCTCAACAAAAGACATTACTAGGTCAGTTTTCTTATGGGACCATCTGTTTCAAATGAATAATATCTACTAGCTTGCGTGCACACCCTGATAACATCAACCTGCATGGAATTGCCTCAAGTATGAAGTAACATCGTGCTCAGACCTTTCTTAGCCACCCTCTTTCCTCATTATAAGTCTTATAGGATTTTAAGAAACCACTCTACTTCCCTTGTGAACATTCTCACGAGTCATATTTACTGCTAAACGCTTCCCAAAATACATATCGACACCCTTCATATATATTCAATGAAAAAATAAATCATTGGTCCGAACATGCCCTTTTTCTGAAACTCGAGATCCTCCTAAATTCTTTAACGACGACTTCTTGTTTTCCTTATAAGTGTAGGACTTAGTCCACCTGATTCCATCCTCGATGAGTAACTCACCTTATTCCAGTATTGTAGTCACCAATAGTGTTTTCTGGTATTGTAGTTTAAGAGCTATCATGTTAAACATGTTTCGTTCGTAACAAGTGTTCATCCTCTCTCAATCTGTTTCAAACATTTCCCCTTTGGTCTAGACAATATGTTGGTACTATATTTCCTTTGTGACTGGAGCATTCAGTCCCATCCCATTTTGCCCTTAATTCATAGTTGACAACCTTATTGTGCCACACACTTGTTTGCCTCCTATGAACTCGCAGTATCATTGTGCCTGGTTTGTTGAGTTTATCACACCACCACTTCATCACCAGTAGTCTCACTCTCCAATGTAATATGCAGACATGAACTCCCTCTAAATCGTTTAGTTGATATTAAGTGTCACTCAAGTCTGCTGCATTACAGTTAGTCCTTTATACCTTCTATTAACACTTGTGCTCTAAGCGAGTCCACCATTTTGATACAAACTATTTTATGATAACTATGACCATATCAATTTAAAGATTTTTCCCCAAATTCTTCTCGCCTCATTATTCCTAGGTAGTGAATAGCCATGCACTCTTTCATATGTTACGTAGTCTTTTCCCTAAGTTGGGAATTCATTCCGCTCACCTGTTAACACTTGTTGGGATATCCGTGGGAAAGTGTGTTCATCCGTGTATCGCTTACCACTTCTTTGCTTGTAAGATTATTAAGAGGCTCTCCATTAAGTCCAAATACCCTCTTGGGTTATTATAGCATCACATTTATTTCTCCCACTCGTTCCGTGTTTCTTAACGCCTTGGAACTTTGGTTAAATCGCAAATCCATGATTAACCCATTCTAAAAGCTCGCAACCTTTCACATTTGACCTATAGTACTTCCTTGGGTTCCATTGTCCCTGACCCTTTAACAAGTATAAAATCTCTTTACAAACGTACTCTTAGTTTCTAGTATCGTTGACCCTTTCATGTATATTGTCACGTACTAAGAATTTACATTTCTTAACCTTCCACATTATTTTTGTACTAGTAGTTTATCAATTGCATATCTTCTCAGAGAATCACGTTACCCCTTACAACTTTTCTAGACTACACATGTCTTCAACAAAATATCCAACCATCATAGCTACACGACCCTACTCTCGTTTTATTGAACTTAAGTAGCCTCATCATGGCCCTTCCCTCCCCACTTGGGGTGAATATTTCACATTTCGACACAAGTCTTGAATTTAGCAATTTGAGGGTCACATGTTTCACATCTCTAGTCCTCATGCATATGATTGACCATTAGGGAGATTTAAGTCCCCATGGTATTAACCTCATAAGTTCTCTACTCTTATTCAACCACATAGGCTTGGGATCCAAATCCCTCGTGTCAGTATCCTTTTTGGAGTGTAACACCACTTCTCACATTCCTGGTATTTTTATAACATTCATTGTGCTAGGGTCTTCTCATTGTGGATTCAATTGACTCTCCTTTCATAATTTCTTGTCTCCCGTGAGAGACCTACACATTTATCATTACTCTCCAGGCCATGCCTTTCATATATCACGTGCCTATGTAACAAATTTACATCTTTGAATCATACACATGGTTCCCACAATATCCACTTGTACTAGTTAAGCTTAGGTCTCATTTGTCACATCAATGCCTCTTTGGATGTGGGTAATCACTTCTAGCACTCTTCTCATATAAAGTATGCTCATGGTACTATATACTTGTCGCATATGGCTATACCATTCATTCAACATGATACATGTGCCATCTATTTAATATTTAGGCCTTTATCCATTCTTCGTGTCACATGGCAACATTACTTGGAATAAACCAAAAGAGCATTTAAACTTACCTTGAACCTCAACGTACGAGTTGGAGGAAGAACAGTTTCACAACCAGTTTCATCGCACGATTCAGAATATCAAAGAAGGGTATTATTCATAAATGCCCATGTAGCATCCTAATTATAGATGTGGTCGAAAACACACCGATAATAAGGACTCTACTAGACATGGCTCCGAGACATCCTAAAACACTTTAAAACCTTAGGCTTTAACACCAAGTTTGTCACGCCCCAAAACCGAGGAGCGCGACCGACGCTCAGCCGAGTAAACCCGGTCGATCAAGCCTGTTAGATTCTTTCTACCCAATTCACCCATAATCAAGAAAAGACATGATTTCATAAATTATACAGCAAGAAGTCCATACATACGATGCTAAATCATTTGATTAGCCATTGAGCCTTTAAGTCTCAAAATACATATTTCTTATAGTTCGAATGGAACAAGTGATCAAATACAACATAACTGGTTTAACATTCCCAACACCAATATACAACCCACATAGTGTCTACGGAGCCTCTAAAGATACAAAAGAGAGTAAAGATGATGTCAGAAACAAGACCCCGGCTATACTCAAACAGGATAAACAAAGTATAAAGATACATGACCCCGGGATAAAATGGGGCTCACCGAGTCTACTGAGAAGATGATGATGTACCACTAACTGCGATCAACATTGTCTGCTATATAACCACCTGCATCCATTTAAAGATGCAGCGCCCCCAGCAAAAAGGGACGTTAGTACCACGGAATAGTACTAGTATGTAACGCTAAAACACCATCTCAATAGAATGGACAATAATACAAGGGGGAAGCAGTCATGAGTTCAATAAGAGCTTCAAAACAATACTAAAACATCAAGTAAGGAACACATAAGTTCTCAAGTCAATTTCCATCTTATTAGGTCGGGAAATCTTTAGTGCCATATGCCACAATCCAAAATACCACCGTATTTTTACACGGAGTCCGATCTCGACCCGATCGGCTAGGTCATCTCATTTGAGACATCAACCATATCCACAATTTCAATTATCTCACATCATAATTCTTTCATATTCTTTCGATTCATTGGCACTAGTAATCACGATTACAAAATCATTCTTGGCACTTGGCCGTATTTCATAATTCCAATCCCCCTTTTCCACATTCAAATATCATTATCATAAATATTATCAACAACAATAAGGCTTCCCATTCAAGACATTAATTTCACATAACACATCAATTTGGGAATCTTAGGCACATAGAGGCTTTTCATACAATTTAGCATAACAACCTTTATTTCGATCTTGACATTAGGTCTTAACATTTCTAACACACATTCCACATTTTGAACGTATCCTCAAATAGCAAGATGACATGATAAAACATTTAGAATAAATATTGAACATATATCCTTTGACACAACCATATTAGGAATAACGAATTCAATAATGATCAAGGTCTTACTTCAATTACATGAACACCGTGGAGTTCGATTCTAAGAAGAAGGGGGTTTAGCCATACAGACCTTAATTGAGCTTCCTTAAACTCTAAAATATTCCGAAATTCTTAGCAACTTCAATCTATTGTAGAAATATAACAAATTGAACAAAAATTAGAAGGATGATTATGGTTCTAGCTCATTTGAGCATTTTATAAAACACTAGGTTTGCATAAGGTTTCAAGGTCCTTTAATGGAGGATTCCATTATCCCACAACCCAATCTTTACCTTTTATAGCTCAACAATCTTCATACACTCTTTGATAACATATGCAAGAAAATAAACAACTCTCATACCCAAGAATTGTCTTGCTAATTTCTCATTCTTAGACAAAATTCAAAATTGAAGGTTAGGGTGTAGAATATTACCTATAGGATGAAGACCTAGTGAGTTTCCCTTCTTAATCTTCCAAAACTTGAGCAAGAATTGAATAACAATTATTGAAGAATACCTTCTCACTCTAGGACACTCTCTCTCACTCTAAAAATACCAGATTTTAGGCCAAAATGACTTAACCCCTCTCAATACCCGACCTTGGGGTTATTTAATGAGTTCCCACGTGCGCGGCCGCGGATTTGGCCGCGCACCTGAGGCAGAAACTCTCAAATATGCGCGGCCGCGCATTGGCTGCGCATATGACACATGTCCAGTAAAATGGCCATAACTTTCTGTATACATATCCAAATGACAAACGGTTTGATGAATTGGAAATTAGATTCAAATGGATTTAATGTGATAGGTTATACACCATAAATCTGCATACCTTGAGAGTTATGCTCGTTTGAAGCTAGATATTGTGCATACTCAATTGAAAGTTTATCCCATCATATAATTTTCAACTTGACTTAGCCTTAGGGCTCTTCTTAGACCATAAACCACTCTTAATACACCTCATATATATATTATCATCATCAGTTGATATCACTCAAATTATCAGTCTTGTTTATACCTGAATTAATATAATTAGCACCCGCCAATCTTCTTAATGGTCTTAAAATATTTCGAAATATTTTCGGGGTGTTACATCCCCCCCCCCCCCCACACAATTAGAAATAATTATTTATTTACAATACTTATGGGGTAAATTCCGTCTTACAAGGTTAGACAAGAGACTTACCTCGTCTCAAAGCTCACTTCCTGGTCACAATTTCGCGTTAAAGCCTCAATTTGGTACCGAAAAATCCGAAACTAGCCAAATATTATGTAATTTAATCAATACATGCTCAACAATTCGAAATTAAATTATTAGATTAATTACCTGTCACGACCCAATTTCACCTATAAGTCGTGATGGTGCCCAACGCTACAGCTAGGCAAGCTAACTAATTAGTTAAACATATATCAATTATTTTTAGAATAATTTTCTAAGTAATTTTATTCTTCTACTAGCAATATTAAAGAGAATAGAAAAGATACAGATTAATTTAAATTCAAGAAAATAATACCAATTCCAAATTCTACCAATGTGTGTGACAAGACCTTGTGTCACAAATGTATGAGCATCTAGTAGATTATACAAAACTCTAAAATACTGTCTGAAATAAAATAGACAGAATGAAAATACAAGGAGAGGCACTGGTAGCTGCAGAACGGCTCAGCAAGGCAGCTCACCACTACGCCTCTGGATAATGTAGATATACGATGATAGGTACTCCACTAGTACCTGCCTCAGATCCTGCACAAAAAGTGCAGCACGTGTAGCATGAGTACGTAAACAACGTGTACCCAGTAAGTATCAAACCTAATCTCGAAGTGGTAGAGACGAGATGGCCAACTTGACACTCACTAAGAGTCAAAATAATAAATAAAATAACAATAGCAATATCTAGATCAACATGATTTATAGAATTTGCAATGATTTTCTTTAACCAGCGAAAATAATTAAATTCCTTCAAATGCAACAATTCTCAATATATTAATTAAATTCCTTCAATTCCAATAAATTTCCAATGTATTAATTAGCTTTACAAGCTGCAATAAACTATCAAAGTATCGTGTAATTATTATTATTATTAAGCACGATTTCTGCCGAGGTCGTACGACCCGATCCAGAGTGTCGTGTACACTATCGAGGGGCGCGCGGCGCGATCCATAGATGCATCTATACTGCCGAGGCATTCGGCCCGCTCCACAAGAAAGGAGGACATTTTCTTATGTACCTCCGGAAGGAGAGTATATTCATTATAAGATAAATTCGGGAGAAAGAACAATTTCTCTTAACAATTAATTAATTTAAACAGAAAATCAAGTATATGAGATTTTCATCCTTTAATACTTTTATCTAACAATTCACTATATATATATATATATATATATATATATATATATCAAATAATATTAATTAAACAAAGAATACAATTTACACAAGTAATTCATGCTTTGAGTCCTAAACTACCCGGACTTTAGCATTAATAGTAGCTACGTACGGACTCTCGTCACCTCGTGCGTACGTAGCCCCCACAATTAGCAACAATTATTACTTTAATTAACTATGGGGTAATTTTTCCCTCACAAGATTAGATAAGAGACTTACCTCAACTTGCTCCGACTTAATCCAATAGTAGGCCTTTTCCTCGATTATCCAACTTTGAATGGCTTGAATCTAGTTAAAATAATTCGATACAATCACTAAAAATTATAGGAATCAATTTCATACGAAAATACTAATTTTTTTTAATAAAATCCGAAATTAACTCAAAAATCGTATGTGGGGCCCACGTCTCGGAATCCGGCGAGAGTTACGAAATCCGATAACGCATTCAATTACGAGTCCAACCATACCAGTTTCACTCAAATCCGACTCCGAATCGATACCGAAATCTCAAAAATTCGTTTCTATCAGATTTCTAAAACTTTCCCAAATTTAAATCTCAAAACACTAATTAAATGATGAAAACAATGATATATTCGTGTATATTGACCAAATCCAAGTTAGAATCACTTACCCCAATGTCTTTTCCTTGAAAATATATCAAATCA
Organism: Nicotiana tomentosiformis; assembly: GCF_000390325.3. Lineage (NCBI taxonomy): Eukaryota > Viridiplantae > Streptophyta > Magnoliopsida > Solanales > Solanaceae > Nicotiana > Nicotiana tomentosiformis. Next base: position 27,365,906 of record NC_090820.1, on the reverse strand, counting down.
AGTCCGATTGACCTCAAATTTTGCACACAAGTCATAAATGACATAACAGAGCTATGAAATTTTTCAGAATTGGATTCCGACTCCGATATCAAAAAGACAACTCCCCAGTCAAACTTCCAAACTTAAATTCCTATTTTAGCCATTTCAAGCCTAATTTAACTATGGACTTTCAAATAAAATTTCGAACATGCTCCTAAGTCCAAAATCACAATACGGAGCTGTTGGAATCGTCAAAATTCTATTCCGAGGTCGTTTTCTCAAAATGTTGACCGAAGTCAAACTTGACCTTTTAAAGCCAACTTAAGGAACCAAGTGTTCCGATTTCAACCCAAACACTTCCAAATCCTGAACCAACCATCCCCGCAAGTCATAAATCATTAAAAGCACATACAGAAAGTTTTATTTTAGGGAACGGGGTTCTAAAAGTCAAAATGACCGGTTGGATCATTATATTCTCCACCTCTTAAACAAACATTCGTCCTTGAACGGGTTTAGAATTATACCTGAAGTACTGAATAAGTGTGGATATCTGCTCCGCATATTTTCCTCGGCCTCCCAAGTCGCTTCCTCGACTGGTTGGCCCCTCCACTGGACTTTTACTGTAGAAATCCTCTTGGACCTCAACTGGCGAACCTGTTTATCAACAATGGCAACTAGCTCATCTTCATAACCCAAGCTATTATCTAGCTGAACTGTGCTGAAAACTAACACATGTGATAGGTGGTCGACATGATACTTCCGGAGCATAGATACATGAAAAATCGGATGAACTCTCGATAGGCTGGGAGGCAATGCCAGCTCATAAGCAACTTCCCCAACTCGTTTCAACACCTCAAATGGGCCTATAAAACGTGGGCTCAATTTCCCTTTTTCCCCAAATCTCATGATTCCCTTCACCGGCAAAACTTTCAAAAGAACTTTTTCATAAATGATAAATCACGCGCTTTCTGATCCGCGTAACTCTTCTGTCTGGACTGTGCTGTACGAAGTCGCTCCTGAATCAACTTTATTTTTTCCAAGGCATCTTTCACCACATCAGTACCATATAATTTAGACTCACCGGGCTCAAACCATGAGATGGGCAAACGACATCGCCGACCATACAAAGCCTCAAATAGAGCCATTTCGATGTTGGATTGGTAACTATTATTATAAGCAAACTCGGGCAAAGGCAAGAAACGATCCCACTGACCTCCAAAGTCAATCACACATGCCCTGAGCATATCTTCCAAAATCTGAACTGTCCGCTCTGACTGCCCATCGATCTGCGTATGAAAGGTTGTGCTGAGCTCTACACGGGTCCCCAATTCACTTTGTACTGCTCTCCAGAAAGGTGAAGTAAACTGAGGGCCTCTATCTGATATGATATAAATTGGCACACCGTGCAATCGAACTATCTCCTGAATATATATCTAGGCCAACCTGTCGACAATGACCCAAACTGCATCAAACTTCCGCAAGGTCCGCGGCAACCCAACTACAAAGTCCATAGTGATGCGTTCCCATTTCCACTCCGGTATAGTCATCTGCTGAAGTAAGCCACCTGGCCTCTGATGCTCATATTTAACTTGTTTACAATTTAGATACCTAGCTACATGCTCAATAATGTCCTTTTTCATTCGTCGCCACCAATAATGCTGCCTCAGGTCACGATATATCTTCATAGCACCTGGATGAATAAAATACCGAGAACTGTGTGTCCCGTCTAGGATCTTTTTCCTCAGTCCATCCACATTAGAACACATAGACGATCCTGGAGTCGCAGAACACCATCCGCTCCAATAGTAACTTCCTTGGCACCACCCCGTAGTACCGTTTCTCGAAGAACCATTAAGTGTGGATCATTATACTGGCGAGCCTTGATCTGTTCAAATAGTGAAGACTGAGCTACAACACATGCAAGAACTCAGTTGGGCTCTGAAATATCCAGCCGCACAAGTCTGTTGGCCAATGACTGAATATCCAAAGCTAATGACCTCTCCTCTGTTGAAATAAAAGCCAAACTACCCACACTCTCCGCCTTTTTACTCAAGGCGTCTGCAACCATATTTGCTTTGCCCGGATGATATAGGATAGTAATATCATAATCTTTCAGTAACTCCAGCCATTTGCGCTACCTCAAATTTAGGTCCCTCTGCTTGAACAAATGCTACAAACTGTGATGATTAGTGTAAACTTCACAAGACACCCCATAAAGATAATGCCTCCAAATCTTAAGAGCGTGAACAATCGCAGCTAACTCCAAATCATGTACCAGATAATTCTTCTCATGGGGCTTCAGCTGACATGAAGCATATGCAATAACTCGCCCTTCCTGCATCAATACATAACCCAAGCCAACGCATGAAGCGTCACAATACACTGTATACATCCCGGAACCGGAAGGCAGCACTAACACTGGTGTTGTAGTCAATGTTGTCTTGAGCTTATGAAAGCTCACCTCACAATCATCGGACCATCGAAACAGAGCACCCTTTGGGTTAATTTGGTCAAAGGTGCTGCAATAGATGAAAAACCTTCCACGAATCGACGATAATAACCTGCTAAACCCAGAAAACTCCTGATTTCAGTCGCCTAAGTGGGAAGATGCCAATTTTAAACTGCCTCAATATTTTTGGGATCAACTTTAATGCCCTCGCCTGATACAATATGCTCCAAAAATGATACAGACTCTAGCCAAAACTCACATTTAGGGAACTTAGCATATAACTTTTGTTCCCGCAATGTCTGAAGCACTACTCTCATATGCTGCTCATGCTCCTCCTTACTGCGCGAGTAGATCAAAACATCATCAATGAAGACAATGACAAACGAATCAATATATGGCATGAATACCATATTCATCAGATCCATAAACGCTGCCGGGGCATTAGTTAAACCGAAGGATATCACCAGAAACTCATAATGACCATATCTAGTCCGGAAAGCAGTCTTCAGAACATTCGAATCCCGAATCTTCAACTGATGGTACCCTGACCTCAAGTCAATCTTAGAGAACACCCTAGCACCCTGCAATTGGTCAAATAGATCATCAATACGCTGCAACGGGTACTTGTTCTTAATAGTGATTTTGTTCAATTGGCGATAATCAATACACATCCGCATTGTTCCATCCTTCTTCTTCACAAATAATACCGGTGCACCCCAAGGCGATACGCTCAGTCTGATGAACCCTTTGGTTAGTAACTCTTTAAGTTGTTCTTTCAATTCTTTCGGATCCATGCCATACGGTGGGATAGATATAGGCTGGGTATCTGGAGCCAAGTTAATACAGAAATCAATATCACGATCAGGTGGAATACCTGGAAGATCTGAAGGAAATACATCGGAGAACTCCTGAACTACAGGCACTGAATCAATAGCCGGAGTCTCTGCAGTAGTATCCCGAACATAGGCTAGACAAGCCAAACAACCCTTCTCAACCATGTGTTGAGCCTTTATAAAAGAAATAACTCGATTAAATGAACTAACAGACGAATCCTTCCACTCCAGTCTAGGCAACACTGGCATAGCAAGGTAAAAGTCTTAGCATGACAATCTAGAATAGCATGATATGGAGATAACTAGTCCATGCCCAGAATAATTTCAAAGTCAATCATCTCAAGAAATAGAAGATCTGCTCTAGTTTCATAACCACATGATGTAATAATACAGGACCGGTAGATCCGGTTCACAATAACAGAATCACCCACAAGTGTGGACACATAAACAAGAGTACTTAAGGACTCATGAGAAACACCCAGGAATGGAGTAAATAGAGATGATACATATGAATACGTAGATCCTGGATCAAATAATACTGAGGCATCTTTGCCGCAAATAGAAATAATACCTATAATCACGACATCTGAGGCCTCTGCATCTTGTATGGTCGGAAAAGCATAGAACCGAGCTGGAGCGCCAACTGGTTGGCCTCCACCTAGCTGACCTCCACCTCTAGGACGACCCCTACCTACATGTCCTCCACCTCTTGGTGGTCGGACAACTGGTGGATCAACTGGTTCGGTAATCATAGGCTGCTGACCCTGTTGCACTAGTTTACCCCGAAGCCTGGGGCAAAATCTCCGTATGTGACTAGGATCCCCGCACTCGTAACAACTTTTTGGTGCGATGGCCTCCTGACTAAGTGTTTGGCCCTGAGGACTTGAATACCCACCGGAAGGACCCTGAATAGCTGGTGGGCGATAAGAACTCTCTGGTATAGCACTGAAATAAGGTCGCACTGGAGCACCCCGAGGAGGTGGTGGTGCTGGATATGGGGGGTCTGCTGGACTGCCCTCTCGCAAACTGACCTTTACCCCTAGACGGAGCACCTCTAAACTCTCCAGAATACCTGAACCGCTTATCTCTCATAACCTGCTCTCGGCTCCGCTGACGTACACCCTCAATCATGCGGGCTATCTCTACGACCAGCTCATAAGAAGTACCCATCTCAACCTCTCGAGCCATAGTGGCCTGAATGCCAGTATGTAAATCCGCAACAAACCACCGCACTCTCTCCGCCTCAGTAGGGAGTATCATAAGTGCATGGCGGGATAACTCAGAGAACCTCGTTTGTATCACGACCCAATTTTACCTATAGGCCGTGATGGCACCCACCATCACCGCTAGGCAAGACAACTAGTGAATTAGACAAATTATTCCTCTTTTAATAAGTTTTCGAGTAATTAAACTTTCCTTATTTGCAAGATTTAAGAAAAATAAAAGGTTTAAATAAATAAAACCAAGTAATAGTTCAAAATCACAATTCTACTAGTGTGTGTGCCAAGACCTGGTGTCACAAGTGTATGAGCATCTAGTAGATTATACAAAATTTCCAGCTACTGTCTAAACATAAAATAGACAGAATAAAATTAAAAAAGAGAGACTCTAGGGGCTGCAGAACAGCTCAGGAAAATAGCTCACCACTAGGCCTCGGGATATATGGGATATGCGCTAGAAGGACCGCCTGATACACCTGTCTCACATCCTGCACAAAAAGTGCAGCAAGTGTAGCATGAGTACATAAATAACGTGTATCCAGTAAGTATCAAGTCTAATCTCGAAGAAGTAGTGACGAGTCACTTACTATGGGCCAATAATATTTAGATAGAAATATTTAAATAATCACGGGTTATGTGAATAATAACAAGTTTCCTTAGCGAGCAGGAGCAAATAATTCTTTCACAATTTAATAATTTTCAATAAATCATTTATTATTATTAAACACGATTTATGTCGAGGTCATACGGTCCGATCCGAAATAATGTGTACATTGCCGAGAGTCGAGTGGCACGAACCATAGATGTATCTATCTACTGCCAAGGCATTCGGCCCGCTCCACAAGAAGAGAAGGATACTTTATAAGCATTTGGTTTAAACATTATTGAGATTTTATACAAAATAATACGAATTTCACTGGCGATCTTTCACAATTTCTCTAACAAATACTAATATAATTTAGGCATTTTTAAGTTACAAATATGGTGCAAAAATTACAAATAGTTCATGAATTGGGTCCTAAGACTACCCGGACAATAACATAATAGTAGCTACGCAGGGACTCTCGTCACCTTGTACGTACGTAGTCTCCCCCCCCCCCCCAATTAGAAATAATTATTTATTTACAACACTTATGGGGTAAATTCCATCTTACAAGATTAGACAAGAGACTTACCTCGTCTCAAAGCTCACTTCCTTGTCATAACTTCGCGTTAAAGCCTCAATTTGGTACCGAAAAATCCGAAACTAGCCAAATATTATGTAATTTAATCAATACATGCTCAACAATTCGAAATTAAATAATTAGATTAATTACCTATCACGACCTAATTTCACCTATAGGTCGTGATGACGTCCAACACTATAACTAGGCAATCCAACTAATTAGTTAAACATATATCAATTATTTTCAGAATAATTTTCTAAGTACTTTTATTCTTCTACTAGCAATATTAAAGAGAATAGAAAAGATACCTATTAATTTAAATTCACGAAAATAATACTAATTTCAAATTCTACTAATGCGTGTGCCAAGACCTGGTGTCACTAGTATATCCAAATTCTTATGTACCTCCGGAAGGAGAGTATATTCATTATAAGATAAATTCGGGAGAAAGAACAATTTCTCTTAATAATTAATTAATTTAAACAGAAAATCAAGTATATGAGATTTTTATCCTTTAATATTTTTATTTAACAATTCACACACACACACACACACACACACACACACACACACACATATATATATATATATATATATATATATATATATATATATTATTTAAACAAAGAATACAATTAACACAAGTAATTCATGCTTTGAGTCCTAAACTACCCGTACTTTAACATTATTTGTAGCTACGCACGGACTCTCGTAACCTCGTGTGTACGTAGCTCCCACAATTAGCAACAATTAATACTTTAATTACCTATGGGGTAATTTTCCCCTCACAAGATTAGACAAGAGACTTACTTCAACTTGCTCCGACTTAATCCAATAGTTGGCATTTTCCTCGATTATCCAACTCTGAATGGCTTGAATCTAGCCAAAATAATTCGATACAATCATTAAAAATTATAGGAATCAATTTCATAAGAAAATAATACATTTTTCAATAAAATCCGAAATTAACTCAAAAATCGTCTATGGGGCCCACGTCTCGGAATCCGGAGAGAGTTACGAAATCCGATAACCCATTCAATTACGAGTCCAACCATACCAGTTTTACTCAAATCCGATTCCGAATCAATACCGAAATCTCAAAAATTCTTTTCTTTGAGATTTCTAAAAACTTCCCAAATTTAAATCTCAAAACACTAATTAAATGATGAAAATAATGATATATTCGTGTATATTGACCAAATCCGAGTTAGAATCACTTACCCCCAATGTCTTTTCCTTAAAAATATATCAAACCAAGTTCGATTGACCTCAAATTTTGCACACAAGTCATAAATGACATAACAGAGCTATGAAATTTTTCAGAACTAGATTCTGACTCCGATATAAAAAAGTTAACTCCCCGGTCAAACTTCCAAACTTAAATTTCTATTTTAGCCATTTCAAGCCTAATTTAACTATGGACTTCCAAATAAAATTCCGAACACGCTCTTAAGTCCAAAATCACATACAGAGCTGTTGGAATCGTCAGAATTATATTCAGTGGTCGTTTTCTCAAAATGTTGACCGAAGTCATGGCCTTTTAAAGCCAACTTAAGGAACCAAGTGTTCCGATTTCAACCCAAACACTTCCAAATCCCGAACCAACCATCCCCCCCAAGTCATAAATCATTAAAAACACATACATGAAGTTTTATTTTAGGGAACATGGTTCTAAAAGTTAAAATGACATGTTGGGTCATTACATTGCCCAACCCAAATTGAAAGAATTTCTAAAATTCACCGCGGGCCTACGTGCCTAGATTCCAAAAAAGTTCGGAGGAAATCGTTACTCATATCATTAAGAACTCAAGTATACAATTTTAATCCCATTTCATAACCATTTTCGTGGTTAAAATCTCATTTTTATCAAAATCTAGGTTTTTCATATAACCCATGAGTTTTCACAATTTACATGTTAAAATCTACAGATAATCTATATATTTATATCATAATAGGTAGAATTTACTTATCTCCAAGGTGCTAGGTGAATACCCCTCTCAAGAAGCTCCAAAATCGCCCAAGAATGAATAAAATGGGCTAAACAATGGCTGAGCCCCGTTTTTAAAATGTTCTGCCCAACACTTCTGACCCCTTATTCGCAAACGTGGAAGAGTCCTCGCGTTCGCGAAGGAAAAATTCCACAGGCCCTTGAAATGTCCTTCGCGAACGCGACAGGAGTCTCGTGAACGCGAGGGCTTACTTGGCCTACCCTTCGCGAACACGTGAACTCCCTCGCGAACGCGAAGGGTAAAGTGTACTGACCCCCTCCCAGGCCCCGTCCTTCTATGCGAACGTGAAGGGTAAAGTGTACTGACCCCCTCCCAGGCCCTGTCCTTCTATGCGAATGCGAGAAGGCCTTCGTGAATGCATAGACCTGGGATCCCAAAACTGGAAAATCTGGTTTTTCCAACTTAGCTCCGGGTGGTTCAAAACTCACCCGAGCCACTCGGGACCCCGTCCAAATACACCAACAAGTCTATAAATATAATACGGACCTGCTCTAACTCTCGAAATGCGTAAATCAACAATGAAACTAAGAATCACACCCCAAAACCGAATTAAATCAAAATATGAACTTCAAGTTTCCAAAATGCTCTGAACGCGCCGAATCATACTTGGACTACTCAGAATGACACCAAATTTTGCGTGCATATCTTAAATCACCATATGGAACTATTCCCAGGCTCGGAATTTCAAATGGACCTCAATTGCTCCAAAACCCACTCCAAACCAAATTCGAAGAACTTTAAACCTTCAAATAGCCAACTTTCACTATTAAGCGCCGAAACGCTCTCAGGTCATCTAAAAAGCCGATTCGAACATACGTCCAAATCCAAAATCATCATACGAACCTGTTGAAACCGTAAAATCCTGATTCCGGAGTCGTTTACTCAAAACGTTGATCGAAGTCAAACTTACCCTTTTAAAGCCAAACTAAGGAACCAAGTGTTTCGATTTCAACCCGAACCCTTTCAAATTCCTGAACTAACTATCCCCGCAAATCATAAAACAGTAAAAGTACATACGGAGAGTCTTATTTAGGGGAACGGGATTCTAGAAGGCAAAACGATCAGTTGGGTCATTACAATTTATCACAATCCAAAATTCGCTTGTCGTGATGATGCCTATCTCAATACTAGGCAAGCCGATAACCTCAATAAACCACTATAATCTTTCAAATTTGAAAACATAATATTATAGGCCCAGATCAGCAACACGGCCATTTGTTATATAGGCCTAGATCAACAAAAAAACGCCTAAAATTTTCACGTGGCTCCAAGTTTTGTGGTACCCATTGAATTTATACTCACTTTTTAAAAAACATTTAACTGATATCCAATTTTTGGATAACTTCAGCTATATATATTTTTCTCTTCTTATTTACTGTTGTTTTCTCCTTCTTTGTGATTAGAGTTTCTTCTTATTCTTCTTAGTTGCAAAATAGTTTTGTCAAATTTGTTGTTGTTTTGACAATTTGATAATTGAGATTTGTTCGTACGATATTTGAAAGTTATATTTTAAATTTGAACTCATTTTAAGTAGATTTGGGCAATGAATCGTGTATTGAATTGTTGAAATTCGAAGAACAAGTTTATGTTTCAGAACTTAAGATTCGAAATATGAAATTGTATTCAATAGATTGAACTACTTAAGATTCGATTTTCTGAAGTTGCATTTGAGAGATAGAAGAACTTCAAATTTGATTTTTGAAGTTGCATGGAAGATATTGAACTACTTCAGATTCAAATTTTTAAAGCTGCATTTGAAAGATAGAAGAACTTCATATTTGATTCTTGCAGTTGTATTGAAGATATTGAACTACTTTAGATTCGAGCGGGTACACTTTGCGAACATTTATGCAATGCGGGTATAACTTCAATGGTGGCTCCAAAATAGGTATGTATGAAAATGACCCAAAAATAGCCATCGTAATGTCTGACTTGCAGATTTAGCCCATTACTATCAAATAACCATGTTTGTGAAAATAGCCACAAATAGGCCATCTTTGCAAGCACAGTCTCTATTCTTTGGAAAGGACTGAGATCTGAACAAAAGTGGTCAGATCTTTAAGAACCAGTCTCTTTGACTTTGAGTCAAATGGCAACAGTGTATAAACTTGAAGCAAAGACCGAAATCCAAACTACTTATATCAAACTTGTACGTTCATCATATATGATCACAGTAATCTTCATTCAGTTGTAGATAAAACAAACCAAGAACTTTAAGAAAATAATCATGCTTCATTCATTCATAAACAGTGCATTATAGTGGCAGAAGCAGAATACCCAAGACTCAAGAGCTGAACAAAGAAGAGCTGATTTCTGAATTTTTACTTGATTAAAAAAAAGATTGCAGAAAAATAATAAAACAGCAGGGAACAAGTAGACTTTTTCGTTCAACTAAGTATAGATATGTCGGGAGTAAAGAAATTGTCTCCCTCTCCTTAAAAGCATGACAAATCCAATTAAAAGGATAAGAATATATATATATATATATATTATATTAAAAGCACGAAGACCCAAAGCAAAATATTGTTCGCCTTTTTATCCCGTTATAAATAAATTTCACAAGGGGTTAAATTGTAATTTAAACTAACCTCCTAATCTTTAGGATTTTCAAATCAACTTCAATTAATACTTAGCATAATATTTAGGACTACAATGATAATAAATTCCTCAACTTAGATTTTCTCTCTTCGTTCGGCATATAACAAATCCTTTAAAGCTGCAAATCTCACACGAAGCTAAAAAGCCACCAAAAAAACTAACGCCACAAAACCTTGTTATCGTCAACGCGAAGTAATACTACAAAAGTTTACTTGTTTAAATATTATTATTATTATTATTATTATTATTATTATTATTATTATTATTACTATTACTATTATTATTATTATTATTATTATTAATATTATCATTATTTAAATATCATTGATGATTCATTTAGGAGCATGCTCCAAAAGTTAGACACAAACTAATAATATACAAAGCAATCCAGTTGCTCATTCAAAATATTATTGATAATCTCACAATTGATATGTAGCTTTATTTTTCCTGCGCATGCGCAACGCGCGTACACTAATACTAATAAGTGAATAAGTAAACAACATGCCTCATGATTTTGTCAATTTTCTTGTATGGTGACATCAAGAAATTACTAAATCCTCTTTCCAATATTTCAATTTTATTTCAAATTTTCAAGTTTTAACCGTAGAAATATTCTAGAATTTTTAATTAAACTAATCAAGTCTTTATATTAGTAAATAAAATATTTTACAATAATATATAAGATAATATATTGCAAACGCATGACTAACATCTTATTAACTTGAACTAACTCTTACCAATATAAATAAATATTACTAACAGATATTTTGTAACGACTCGACTTGTCGTTTTAAGAATTAACGCTCCGTTCAGTGACTTAAGGTCTTGAGCAGGTTTGCAATATATATTATGACCCGCGGGAGTGGTCGAGTTTAATTTTCGGAAGATTCAGAAATAAATTTAAAGAACAATTCTCATTTTTGAAGATAAAATGGAAAAGGTTAACCGAAGAGTCGACTTTTGAGCAAACGACCCCAGAATAAAATTTTGATGATATCAATAGTTTCGTATGGTAATTTTGGACTTAGGCGTATGTCCGGATATGGATTTAGAAGTCCGTAGGACAATTCGACGCATTTTGGCGAAAGTTTAAAAATAGAAGATTTTTGGAAAGTTCGATCGAAGGTTGAATTTTTGATAACAAGGTCAGATTTCAATTCCAAAAATTGAAACAACTCCATTACGTCATTTATGACTTGTGTATAAAATTTGAAGTCATTCTGGATTGATTTGATACATTTCGGCGCAAAATATAGAAGTTGGAAGATTTGAAAACTCATAATTCGATTCGATACGCGATTCATAATTTCGGCGTTGTTTGACATTGTTTAAAGCCTCGACTAAGTTCGTATTGTATTTTGGGACATGTTGGTATATTTGGTTAAAGTCTCGGGGGCCTCGGGCAAGTTTCGGATGGTTAAACAGACCAAAATTGTGCTTAAAGGAATTCTGAAATTTTTTCAATTCTGGTGCAATCGCACCTACGATAGAAATGCTCGCAGGTGTGCGACCGCAAAAGCGACAAAATGGTTGTAGATGCGGCCTGGACTGGAATGGGCAGAGGTCGTAGGTGCGGTACATTTTTCGCACCTACGTGTCCGCAGAAGTGGAAGCTCTTCCTCAGGTGCAAGAGGGCAGTGGCTTGTGGACGTCGCAGAAGCGAGAAGGTGCGACAAATGTATCTGCAGGTGCGAAACTGGGCAGAAACATAAGGATTGAACTTGGTTGTTTTTCCATTTTCGTTTTGAATTTTTGGAGCTCGGATTTAGGCGATTCTGGAGAAAGTTTTCACAAGCTTGGTTGGGGTAAGTGTTCTATATCCTAAAGTGATTATATTTCATGAATCTATGGTTATATTCATCGTTTAATTTGAGTTAAATGGAGGAAATTGGGATTTTTGTAAAAACTTTTCAAAAATAAAAATTTAAGATTTGAAGGTCGAGTTATTATCGGAATTAGATAGAATTGGTATGGTTGAACTTGTATCGTAATGGGTGTTCGGATTTCGTAAAAATTATGCCGGGTTCCGAGAGGCCGGCCCCGCGTTGACTTTTGTTGACTTTTTAGGATAAATTTTTTAAGTCAACGAATTATTATCCAGAATTATTTTCGATGAATGTTAGTGAAGTTGTGCAATTAATTTAAATAGATTTGAGCTTTCCGGAGGTCTATTCAAACTAGAAGGCGATTTTGGAATATCGACATAACTTCAAAAAGGTAAGTATCTTGCCTAACCTTGAGTGGGGGAATTACCCCTTAGGCATAGAGTCTTATATGAAAATTGTGTGATTGGAAGCCGTATACGCGATGTGACGAGTACGTACTCGATCTTATATGTGCAAATTTTATTGGTTTAAAGTTTCAGGTATCTTTATGTATTAAATCGGATAATTGTTGGCATTTGATAAATCCTTGAATTATCACGCCTCATTCCTTATTTGTCGAGTTTGTATTTTTTTATAATAATTTGGTATTGTGGTCACTTGGATTTTATGAGAATTCCGTGTATTTGTTGATTTGATATTTTTCTTGGAATTAAATTCATGATGGAATCCTTATCTGCAAATATTTATTAAATAAGTTTAAATTGAGGAGTTAATATAATTATTAAGAATTTGGATTAATGAAGGCGTTGCCCTATACTGAGTATCTTTCACCTCTGTTGATTGTTTTGAGATTTTATATACGTTGTGTGGAGCCTTGGGCTATTTGTTGAGAAATTTATTGATTCTGCTACATATTTGGAATTTGGTTGTGGTCAGTGAAAAATTGTGATATGAATTGTTATATTGTGTTGTGGATTAAACACTCTCCTTGATGTTATTTATGCTTCCTACCTTGCTTGTTAATGATATACATGTTCTTAGTAAGGAAGAGTGTAAAGCACGAAGGGTGATGCCGTGTCATTTGAATTATATTATCATGTGAGGGAAAGTGTAAAGCACGAAGGGTGATGCCATGTCATTTGAGAGTGTAAAGCACGAATGGTGATACCGTGCCATTTGAGAGTGTAAAGCACAAAGGGTGACGCCGTGTCATTTGAATTATATTATCATGTGAGGGAGAGTGTAAAGCACGAAGGGTAATGCCGTATCATTTGAGAGTGTAAAACACGAAGGGTGATGCCGTGCCATTTGAGAGTGTAAAGCACGAAGGGTGATGCCGTGTCATTTGAGAGTGTAAAACACGAAGGGTGATGCCGTGCCATTTGAGAGTGTAAAGCATGAAGGGTGATGCCGTGCTATTTCATTTATATTATCAGGTAAGGATGAGAGTAAAAGCACGAAGGGTGATGCCGTGCCATTATTTTTATATTATCATATATTTATGGCACGAAGGGTGTTTCCGTGCAGGCAAGGACGAGAGACATACATTATATTGTGATATCATTTTGTTGTGTATACATTCATGCCTTTATCTTGAGATGTTATTGTGCACCTATACTTTTTATGTGACTTGTAGTCGTTGTTGCTTCATGTGTGCCTCCACTTTATTTTTTTTATTGTTATTGGCATTTCTCCCACCTAGTTGGTACTGTTACATGTATCCATGATGAGAAAGATATAAATGCACGAAGGGTGCTGCCGTGCCAATCGATTTGATCTACATATATAAATTGGGTGAGAATGAGACAAGTGCACGAAGGTATTGCCGTGCCATTTAATGTGATATGTTGAATATATTTCTTACGCTAGGATAGTTAAATGAGGTGTCACATGATGACTGTTATTTACTTGAAAGAATTATATTAGAAAGATATTTACTTGAAAGAAGTATATTAGAAAGATATTTACTTGCAAGAAGTATATTTGAAAGATATTTACTTGAAAGAATTATATTTGAAAGATATTTACTTAAAAGAATTATATTCGGAAGATACTTATTTGAAAGAATTATATTCGAAAGATATTTATTTGGAAGAATTATAATGGAAAGATATTTATTTGAAGGAAGTATATTCGAAATATATTTATTGAAAATGATTATATTCTAGAGACTTTATTGAAAGACTTATAGATAAAAGATGTATATTTTGAAGGACTTGATTAATTGGTTGTACCTGTGTTTATCATTCGTTTGAGCAATATTTATGGTGTTCCTGTTGCCTTGCTGTTTAAATCACTAGTTGATTGGTGTTGCTATCACTGCTATTTGTTTTCTATTATTTTCGTATGTTATATTGCACAGGTTATTTGACTAGTGAGTGTCTTGACTGTACCTCGTCACTACTCCACTGATGTTAGTCTTGATATTTACTGGGTACCAACCGTGGTGTACTCATACTATACTTCTGCACATTTTTGTGTAGAGTCAGATGTTGGAGATATCGGACTCGGACAGAGTTAAAGTGTAATCGCAAGGATTCAAGGTAATGCTGCTTGGTCGTCACAGTTCCTTGGAGACTTTCTATTTTATTGTACTGTTAATTATTATTCAAATAGTATAGAGTATTCGATCCTTGAGATCATTTTATGTATTCAGTTAGGGTTCGTGACTCAGTATTACCAATCTTAGGAGGTAATTGTACTTGACTTACCTAGTCTTAGAGACTAAGTGCCATCACGACGCCTGTGGTGGAATTTTGGGTCGTGACCAGTTGGTATCAGAGCTCTAGGTTCATAGGTTCTACGAGTCTCGAACAAGTTTAGTAGAGTCTTGCAGATAGGTACGGAGACGTCTGTACTTATCTTCGAGAGGGTACAGAGCTAGTAGGAAAAATTCTCTTCTTTCATTCCTTATCGTGCGACATTTATTCAGCTTGAAGCATATATCTTATGTTCTTTTGCATCCGCTCGTGTATGAAATTGAGCACTCGGTATCAACTATGTGCCAACGGTTTGTGATACTACAGAGGGGTTATAAGGGTGACAGGGTTGCTCAACCATTGTTACAACGTGTCGTCCAGATCGAGGATGCAGAAGCATTTAGAGATCATTCAGTTGTGCACATGGGCGTGGAATAAGTTCTGACATCTGGTTGATAAGTATGATCTTAAGAAGGTTTAATTAATTTCCTAATTTTCACAATCATGGTAGGATCACAAGGTGGATGTAGATATGAAGATAGTTGGTGGTATTAAAGATTATGTAGTTCGTATGGGATTTCTACTTAGCGAAGGGTATATACTAAGCAGCCAAGGCACTAGAGAAAGCAAGTTTAACTGTCACGAGGATGACATGCGTCAAATAAATGGCTTGAGGTGTCTTATGACCGGTGTCCTACGAGCGATTAAGGTTAGTATTGTGGATCATCAGAATGTGTCCTATGGCTTCGCGCCAAGTGAAGGGAGTCCACTATCAACGATCAGATTGCGGGGTCATGTGTTATATCAGTTTTGGCATGCGTTGTATTTATGTGGTATTGAAAAGTTGTATATGATTATAAGGTGAGATTTGTATGGGATGATGCTGGGGCTTGCGGTATTCCCGCGTGCTTAATAATTCTACATTTCAGTACCAACGGAGTCACAAAAATAATTTCAGAATATTCGGGGTGCTACAATAAGTTCTTTTAATGCACCACCAGCACGGGGTTCTTATCCGACAGAGATTCAGTATGAGCAGCCGCGCCTACAGAAAGATTGTTATGAGAGAGGTCATACTAGACACATCAAGAGAAATTGTCCCAGACTTACGAGGGGTGGATTTCATCAGAACACACATACTACAAGCTTTATTCCAGTTAATACTCCATGTGCATAGCCAGTTAGGGGTGAAGGACAGTCGGGTAGAGGGCGCCTAAGAGATGGAGTCCCGACCCTTTGATATAATTGCTATAAAATGGCTGAGGCCGGTACACCAGGTGGTGTAGTTACAGGTATGATTTAATTTATAATAAAAGGAGCACCACTCTTATTTTGATTTGATTCCGATTATCGAGGTGAGAACTCCTTTCATGCTCCTTATATCTGGGGGATTAGTGAATTTGTACTCCACTCATGTGTTTATCCCTGTTGGGAGATTTTATGGTGTTAGCCCGTATGTATCATTTTTGTTTTGTACATTATTGTGGGCTATGAGTCTAAATGTGACTTTCTATTACTCTCTACAGTGGGTTTCGATGTGATTTCGGAATAACTAAATTCAATTTTATGAATTATATGCCCTACCGGTATAAGGGTTCATTATGTATTGAGAAAAATTTTTACGAAATTTATTGAAAAGAGGAAAGAAAGGAAATTGAAAATTTCAGTTGGCACAATGTACAAAATACTTGTAATTCGGAGTTGAGGACGAGATCCTCGCATTTTTATATGATGTGAAATATTTAAATTGGGCTACAAGCCGCGGTGGAAGTTATATAAGTACAAGATACTTGTGATGAAAGTTTATGTGTTTAAATTCTTCTTTTGTGAAATTAAAACTTGTGCTATAGTATTAATAAGGAGTCATGCTTGTTAGGCTCATTTGATAATTCTTTTATGTGTTCCTGTGCATATTTATCCATGATTGTGAGGCAAACATTGAGTTTTAGCCTACGAGGTGAGTGTCAGGCGGCGTTAAATATGACTCGTTAAGTCGGGTAAATGGTTATGAGGTCTTCATGCCTCACATTTTGCTGTCAGTGTTGTAAAAATTTGAAATGAGGTTTTGATTAATATGAGGTTAATTGGCCATGTTGTAATCGATTATGAACAACTATTAAGACCAGAGATGTGGTAATGGGCATACATATGATGTGCTTCCTGTCCTGATATCATTATGATATTGCGGTGCTTGTAGTGCTGGGATTAGTGTTATTGATATATACATTGTGGTGCTTTGTTGGGTTGTGAATGTGTTGTTAGGAGTTGTTTTGGTGTTACTCTGGCAGGTGGATAGGCCCCATTTACAGGGGAGACTTTGCCGAAATTTCTGAACAATTTGGGAATTAGTAAAATTTGGGGGATTGAGAGGTACGAAAGAAGAGATAAGTTATGTTATGTGTTTGAGGGCAGACTCTACTTCTCATTCAAGGGCGAATGATCCTTAGTGGGGGAGAATGTAACACCCTAAATTTTTTTTGAAGTACTTCAGCACTATCAAGAAAGTTGATGTGTGCATAGGCACGAGTTGCTATAGCTAGTGGAGACTAATACCGTGTGTTGATGTAAAAATCAGGCCTTTTGAAAATAGAGTGTAAGAAATTGGTTTTAAAATTTATAAGTGTGAATAAAAAAATAACCTCCACTGAGATGGTGTTGTCAGACCCCTGTTAAATTTACGGTGACATAGAATCACCCGCGAGTATGTGTGTAAGAATACACTCAGTAATTTAATGTCCTTAGAAAGATTCTTGGCACATTCGAGGATGAACGTATGTTTAAGAGGTGGATAATGTAACGACCCGACTTGTCGTTTTAAGAATTAACGCTCCGTTCAGTGACTTAAGGTCTCGAACAGTTTCGCAATATGTAGTATGACCCGCGGGAGTGGTCGAGTTTAATTTTCGGAAGATTCAAAAATAAATTTAAAGAACAATTCTCATTTTTGAAGCTTAAATGGAAAAGGTTGACCGGAAAGTCGATTTTTGAGCAAACGACCCCGGAATGGAATTTTGATGATGTCAATAGCTTCGTATGGTGATTTCAGATTTAGGCATATATCCGAATTTGGATTTGGAAGTCCGTAGGACAATTCGACGCATTTTGGCAAAAGTTGAAAAATAGAATATTTTTGGAAAGTTCGACCGAAGGTTGAATTTTTGATAATAAGGTCGGATTTCGATTCTGGAAATTGGAACAGCTCCATTACATCATTTATGACTTGTGTACAAAATTTGAAGTCATTCCGGATTGATTTGATATGTTTCGGCGCAAAATATAGAAGTTGGAAGATTTAAAACTCATAATTCGATTCGATGCGTGATTCGTAATTTCGGCATTGTTTGACGTGGTTTAAAGCCTCAACTAAGTTCGTATTGTATTTTGGGACATGTTGGTATATTTGGTTAAAGTCCCGGGGCCTCGGGCAAGTTTTGGATGGTTAAACGAACCAAAATTATGCTTGAAGGAGTTCTGGAATTTTTCCAGTTCTGGTGCAATCGCACCTGTGATGGAAATGGTCGCAGGTGGGCGACCGCAAAAGCGACAAAATGGTCGTAGATGCGGCCTGGAGTGGAATGGGTAGAGATCGCAGATGCGATACATTTTTCGCACCTACATGACCGCAGAAGCGGAAGCTCTTCCGCAGGTGCGAGAGGGCAGTGGCTTGTGGACGTCGCAAAAGCGAGACTTTTCTCGCAAAAGCGAGTTCGCCGGTGCGACAAATGTGTCTGCATGTGCGAAACTGGGCAGAAACATAAGGATTGAACTTGGTCATTTTTTTATTTTCGTTTTGAATTTTTGGAGCTCGGATTTAGGCGATTCTGGAGGGATTTTTCACAAGCTTGGTTGGGGTAAGTGTTCTTTATCCTAAAGTGATTATATTTCATGAATCTATGGTTATATTCATAGTTTAATTCGAGTTTAATGGAGGAAATTGGAATTTTTGTAAAAACTTTTCTAAAACGGAAATTTAAGATTTGGAGGTCGAGTTGTTATCGGAATTGGATAAAATTGGTATGATTGAACTTGTATCGGAATGGGTATTCGGATTTCGTAAAAATTATGTCGGGTTCCGAGAGGCGGTCCCCGCGTTAACTTTTGTTGACTTTTTAGGATAAATTTTTAAGTCGACGTATTATTATTCGAAATTATTTTCGATGAATGTTAATAAAGTTGTGCAATTAATTTGAATAGATTTGTGCTATCCGGAGGTCAATTCAAGCAAGAAGGCGATTTTGGAATATCGGTATAACTTCAAAAAGGTAAGTATCTTGCCTAACCTTGAGTGAGGGAATTACCCCTTAGGCATTGAGTCTTATGTGGAAATTGTGTCATTGAAAGCCGTGTACGCGAGGTGACGAGTACGTACTCAGGCTTATATGTGCAAATTTTATTGGTTTAAAGTTTTAGGCATCTTTATGTATTAAATTGAATAATTGTTGGCATTTGGTAAATCCTTGAATTAACACGCTTCATTCCTTATTTGTCGAGTTTGTATTTTTTATAATAATTTGGTGTTGTGGTCACTTGGATTTTATGAGAATTCCGCGTGTTTGTTGATTTGATATTTTTCTTGGAATTAAATTCATGATGGAATCCTTATTTGCAAATATTTATTAAATAAGTTTAAATTGAGGAGCTAATATAATTATCAAGAATTTGGATTAATGAAGGCGTTGCCCTATACTGAGTATCTTTCACCTCTGTTGATTGTTTTGAGGTTTTATATACATTGCGTGGAGCCTTGGGCTATTTGTTAGGAAATTTATTGATTCTGCTACATATTTGGAATTTGGTTGTGGTCAGTGGCAAATTGTGATATGAATTGTTGTATTGTGTTGTGGATTAAACACTCTCCTTGATGTTATTTATGCTTCCTACCTTGTTTGTTAATGATATACATGTGCTTGGTAAGAAAGAGTGTAAAGCACGAAGGGTGATGCCGTACCATTTGAGAGTGTAAAGCACGAAGGGTGATGCCGTGTCATTTGAATTATATTATCATGTGAGGGAGAGTGTAAAGCACGAAGGGTGATGCCGTGCCATTTGAGAGTGTAAAGCACGACGGGTGATGCCGTGTCATTTGAGAGTGTAAAGCACGAAGGGTGATGCCGTGCCGTTTGAGAGTGTAAAGCACGAAGGGTGATGCCGTGCTATTTCATTTATATTATCAGGTGAGGATGAGAGTAAAAGCACGAATGGTGATGCCGTGCCATTATTTTTATATTATCATATATTCATGGCACGAAGGGTGTTTTCGTGCAGGCGAGGACGAGAGACATACATTATATTGTGATATCGTTTTGTTGTGTATACATTCATGCCTTTATCTTGAGATGTTATTGTGCACCTATTTTTTTTATGTGAATTGTAGTCGTTGTTGCTTCATGTGTGCCTCCACTTTATTTCTTTTATTGTTATTGGCATTTCTCCCACCTAGTTGGTACTGTTATATGTATGCACGGTGAGAAAGATATAAATGCACGACGGGTGTTGCCGTGTCAATCAATTTGATCTACATATATAAATTGGGTGAGAATGAGATAAGTGCACGAAGGTATTGCCGTGCCATTTGATGTGATATATTGAATATATTTCTCACGCCAGGAAAGTTAAATGAGGTGTCACATGATGATTGTTATTTACTTGAAAGAATTATATTAGAAAGATATTTACTTGAAAGAAGTATATTAGAAAGATATTTACTTGAAAGAAGTATATTTGAAAGATATTTATTTGAAAGAATTATATATGAAAGATATTTACTTGAAAGAATTATATTCGGAAGATACTTATTTGAAAGAATTATATTCGAAAGATATTTATTTGAAAGAATTATAATGGAAAGATATTTATTTGAAAGAAGTATATTCGAAATATATTTATTGAAAATGATTATATTCTAGAGACTTTTATTGAAAAACTTATAGATAAAAGATGTATATTTTGAATGACTTGATTAATTGGTTGTACCTGTGTTTATCATTCGTTTGAGCAATATTTATGATATTTTTGTTGCCTTGCTGTTTAAATCTCTAGTTGATTGGTGTTGCTCTCACTGCTATTTGTTTTCTATTATTTTCGTATGCTATATTGCACATGTTATTTGACTAGTGAGTGTCTTGACTGTACCTTGTCACTACTCCACTGAGGTTAGTCTTGATACTTACTGGGTACCGACCGTGGTGTACTCATACTACACTTCTGCATATTTTTGTGCAGAGCCAGGTGTTGGAGATATCAGACTCGGACAAAGTTAAAGTGTAATCGCAAGGATTCAAGGTAGAGCTGCTTGGTCGTCGCAGTTCCTTGGAGCCTTTCCATTTTATTGTACTGTTAATTTTTATTCAAACAGTATAGAGTATTCGATCCTCGAGATCATTTTATGTATTCAGTTAGGGTTCGTGACTCAGTATTACCAGTCTTGGGAGATTTTTCATATTTGTTTCCATTGTTGGTTTTTGGCACCTGTATTGAATTTAAAAAAAAAGGCTTGAAATATAATTGTACTTGGCTTACCTAGTCTTAGAGACTAAGTGCCATCACGACGCCTGTGGTGGAATTTTGGGTCGTGACATGTTTATTGTGAAGTCAAATTCAATATATCATGTTAGAGTGGAATTGATATATGTTTCGTACAATTAACATAAAATATTTTTCACATGAACTTTAACCATAGAGCGGAACTGATGCCACACTTCGCTAAAGTCTAGTTAATATGTAGTGTTAGTGGCCAAACTCCAAAGTAGTAACCTAATAGCTTAAACCATAATGTAAGAATGTTCCACATATGAATGTGTCCAATCCATAGAGAAAAGACAACGAGTATATCGCTGGTTGCTTTACTTAGTGACACCTAGAGGTGGCAAAATGAGTAAATAGATTGATAGGGGGACATGCTATGAATGGGGTGATAAATGAGCATGTGAATAAATCTTCAAGCATCCTAATTCCCGGTAGTCTACTTTATTCAAATTGGAGTGAACTATATAATAAGTATATTTTCTTAGATTAATCACAATTTTTCTCAAATTCCTCAGAAACCATGATACAAAAATCAACAAAATGTAGAATCTTTCATCATATCTGCTATTCAATGAGTTGTTACGGTTCCTTTCATGAGCCATTGGTTGGAATTCTTGAAGTTTTCTTGGAGGAGTTTTGAAATGGTTGAGTTCTTGGTTTGAGAGAGTTTTTGATAGACTTCTTCTATGACTTGGATTATCTATTTGATAAAAATCTTCAATGAATTGGATTATCTATTTGATTTTATGCATCTTTGGTCTTTTCTGTAAGGGAGAAAATATTAAATTGCCAACGAATATTTGACACTGTAACCACCTGTAGTTATTTACACCTCTATCATGTTTTCTATTTTCACCACAAAGCATGAGAATTATAGTTGCGGAAAGAGATTTGAGGATTGTGGTTGTAACTATTTGGATTTTATGTCTTTGTTTTCTTCTGCACGAATGAAAGAAACTGAATTTTCACGAATCAATTTAAAGTGGGGACTAAAAAATTTAAATCCAATATAAAGAATTTCAGATAATTCAAATATATTCTGGTTCTTTTTGTTCTAGGAGGAGAAGCTCCTTGCAGTTAGCTATATATAATTGTGTCAGATTTGCTAGATTTTCATGAATTTCTGATACAATCACGAGGTGAAACAGCAGTCTATTGTTTGTTTAGGTGTGATGGAAATAAAAAGAAACCTGAAATCTGAAAGACCGACAATTAAAAACTATGGTAGAACAATAACAGCACACCTGGTAGAAGACCTTTTGATTTGATGGTTCTCCTTATTTGCAAAGAAAGAAATAGGCTAGGGAAAAGAAAAAGATAAGGAGGAAAATTCTATTCAATTAGGTGGATCCTCTGTAATTTTGTTGAAGAAAAAAGATGACAGATTAGAGCTTCTCACTTTCTTTATGAAAGAATTGTGAGGTTGATGTGATCAAATGAGATGTAGTTTTCATGTGCCCACCGAATATGGAGAATTAGATAAGATTGTATTAGTGAACTAGAGAAGCAACATAGACATTAACAATTTTTTAATGCATTCGTGGAGATTTCAAGAGGAAGGTACAAGAAATAACCTCAAGATTCAAAAACGGAGCGACTCATGATATCAAGAAAGCAAATACTTCATAATATCTACTCTCTATGTGTGGTGTGGTGTTTCATAGAAGGTAGGAAAAATACTTTTGCACTTGTTCAGAGAGCTTAAATCTGGAGATACCGGAGGTAAGCTCCTCTACTGTACGACAAGCTATTTTTTACATTATGTAATCCAAATCTTGGGCCAATTTTATGCATGTCTCTATTTTAGTGTATTGAATCAAGATCAATATTTTATTTTTTTTTGCAAAGTAAAACAAAGTGAAATTACTCTATGTTTTACTGTAGAGTATTAGAAAATGGAAGTGTTAGCTTCCTTTTCTGTTTTTCTTTTTTGATAAGTAAACCGACAGCTCTTTATAGCTCGAATTCGATAGTCGTGATTGATAAAGGCTGCTTCTACATGTTCTGAATAATGAACTGTTTGCTACATAATTATGATGCATGAGAAAACATTAGATTGTACGTTATCCATTTATATGCTAAATAGGCTGAGAAAAAAATTGTGCAAGAGGGCCTTAGATGGTGTAATTATTTATAAGCTTGTTAAATTGATCTCTTCACAAAACTTAATGTAAGCTTTTGAGCTGTCTATTATTCATTTTTATCTTTCATGTTTAGTTGACCAAAAATGTACCCTTTTTCTTAATGTAAAGATAGTGCATTCATATGCACAAGATGTGCATCACTAAAAGAAAACCTATGAACTTGACTGATCACTTGTAGAATAAAGTTCATATGATTGGCAATAAACAATATAGGTTAGGGTACGTTGTGCTTGAGGAGGGAGGCTGTCAAACTCAGTTAGGTCCTAGGATGATTTGATTTTGTCTCATTGTCTTAAGATAGGCTTCTTAATTTAGACGAACAATTTAAGGAACCATCTATGTATTTCCTCTAATTGGTTATGGAAACAAAAAGTAAGTAGATGATGGTAGGTTCATGGTTACGTGTTATATATATTGATTGCCTGAAATTGCACAATTGTATCATTATATTTCTTGCTCAAGCGCACTGGAACTTTAGAAATTCATTTTGAATCAAGAAAGTGGCAGAGAAGATCTAACATTCTGTTACATTTTCATATCTTATTTTTTGAAGATTAGTTGGCTCCTACATTGTTTTTGTGTGAACTTGCCAATTTGAGTGTTTTGTTCTGGTAGAAGTATTCTTCTTTTATATACATAAGTTCAACTCTTTGAAAAAATGATATCGAAAAGAAAGCAAAAAATTTCCTCTGTATGCTCTGTTTACCCGAAAAATCGAATAATGTTAAATTTATGTATGGTTCTAAGGATACGTAATACCCTTTGATATAAAGATAACAATACAAGTATTTTGATTATGAGAATGACAATGATGAACAGAAAGAATGAATAAGATTCAGTAAAACAAGCACAAGGAGATATCTTTGTATATGAGAAAAGATCTTTTTGTTCCAATCTATTCTATGTGTTCAGTGTGTCCATAGTTTACAAAGATTTTTCCTTTTATAGTAGAGGGTCATTACAAAAAATAATAAAATAAAGCATATAGTGGAGGACCCATGATGATTTGTCTCTTCCTCGATTCCCGCCAAGATTCTTTCTCTTGGTGCGGTTGCAACGGCTCATGTCTGTGAGCTCGATACTGGCTCGAACTCGTTACTGGGTCGAGTCCTTTGGTCTTGCCTCGAGTTCGACCTTCGGGATGGGCGTCGCACATTTTCGACCTCGAAGCAGTGCCTTGCGGATCGATTCGGTCACGGGCTCGATAAGGTTATCGAGCCGACGCCTCGAGCAACCTTCGGACTCGAGGCTCGTTAGTACTGACTTCGGAGCTCACTCCCAAAATCTCACTCCGACTTCTTACCACTTGAACTCGATCGAACGTAAGAGGGCCGAAATCTATTTCGACCGTATATAGATAGTCCCCTCGTTTTTCACGAAGGATGCGGTGAGAATCGATGTGATTTTCGGTGGTTCTATCGGGTCATAAGCCGACGTTTTAACATGGATCGATTATGACGTATGTATTAGCTGTCCCATCGATTTAGCCTTTCAAGGTATTTAATGCTTGTCAGATGGCGGTCGGCCACCTCTGATATTGAACCGTCATGATGCGAGCCTATAAATAACTCTTCCATCTAACATTTACCACTTTTACGCATTCACTCCCCTAAATTTTCTCATTTTTTCTTTCTATCTCGTCGCTACCAGAGTTTTGGTGTCGTCAATTTTTCACTTTCCTTTGTCTTTCTTCTTCTCATATCAATGGTTAAAACTTCGAAAACTGTACCTCATAAGGAGAAAGCTTCTTCTTCACGGCCGTCCGGAGACAAGGCGCCGGTGGAGCCGTCCACCTATGACTACATTCCCGGCTCGTGTACTCTGAAGATCGATTTCAAGGTTGAGAATCCTTCATCCGTCCTAAGTCGATGCGAGCACGTGTCGATGTATATGTGCTCTATAACGGAGGGTCATCTCGAGGCCGTTAGAAAAGACTACAACTGGGGTTCCGAGGTTGTGTTGCAAATTCCATCCCCCGAAGAGAGCGTCATCACCCATGTGGAGGGATTTTTAAGTGTTTACACTTATCCCTTCACATTGGGTCCGGTCGACCCGGTGATCATTGATTTTTGCAAAAGATATCAGGTCACCCTCGGTCAAATTCATCCCTCTCTATGGCGTATAGTAATCCTACTTCGCTTCTTCTCCATCAAAGCCGGGGGGCTGGATTTTTCCCTGAATCACCTCATACGGTTGTATCGGCCTCAAATCTTTCGAGGATTAATCAGACTTCATCGTCGGGCATCGAAGGCTTTGATCGACGAACACAAGGATCGGGATTGGATAGGGCGTTATATTCGGGTGAGGACCTGTGACCTTATTCCAGAAGAGAAGATGTCGTTCCCCGAGGAATGAAATTTCGACCGAAAGTGGTTCTCATAAGACATTGCTTTTTGTATCCTTTCCCGATTTTTTTTATGTCTCTTCCCGATATACAACTGCCCCTTGGATGCCACAAGCAGTGCCCGACCTCGAGGATTGGGTTCGGAAGTTAGCCTCGACTTCCTCTTACGCCGAACGCGCTTGGCGTGATTTGGCAAAAGGTAGATGGGAGGCCAAGAATCATGGTAAGGTTTTACTTCTCGTTTCCTTCGAAGTGTCCTTTGTGCTCCATTCGTTACCGATTTCCTTTCATGCAGGTATAACCAAGGACGCCGCTTTGAAGCTTCGAGCAGTGAAGAAAGAACCAAGACCCCGGTCCCGAAACCGGGGAAAGATAAGAAGCGAAAAGCTGCCTTTCGGTCAGAGGGCCCCAAGCCAAAACTCGAAGGGTGAGGAGGAAGGCAATTACTCTTCCGATTGACTCGGTCCAACGACTAAGAGAAGAAGAAGAAGACGACGACGAAGAAGAAGAAGAATAAGGAGGAGGTGCCTCGGCTTTGGTGATCCGATCAGCGAGAGCTATCGAGGTCACCAAAGCTTCTGAGCCGATGGCGGCTGTACCGGTCGGGGATGGCCCCGGGATCCCGAGTCTTGATCGGAACGCCCCGAGTGATTCGCTTGGGGCTATGATAGTGGGTTATTCGCCTTCCCTTCCTACCTTTTCTGTGGAGGCATTAAAGAAAGCTCGAGAATTGAAGACCCCCGATATGGGCGGAGGCTCTAGTGTAGGGGATCCCTTTCGGGATTGCTTTACTAGAGTCGATGATGCTTCTGATATTGGGGACGCTTCTCCTCTACTAGAAGAGGCCCAACGTTTCATTACTCGGGTAATGATTTTACTATACTTGGTTTCTTTGTTCTTTTCCGAATTTGACTCGTGTTCTTTCCCTACTGTGCATGCCATTAGTAGGTTTCGAGTCGACCTTAGTTAGTGTGAGGTCGAGCTTCAGAAGGTCTCAGGGGAGAGAGACGCCCTGCGGCTTCTTTGCAGCCAAAAGGACGAGGCTATAAAGAACCTCCAAGCGGATTTAGCTAAGGCTTGTGAAGAAGAGGCTGAACTTGATAAGCAGGTGAGCCTCGTTCTGTTAAAGTATGGGTTTAACTCGACTATGGAAGTTAACCCTTCGTTGTCTCAGCTGCAGCAAAAGGTTGAAAAGATCGGGTCACTTCGGGAAGAAGTCGATCAAATCAAAGCTGAATATAATCGGTGGAAGGAGACTATCGACCGCCTGGCTGCGGAAAAAGAGACCATTTTACCAACTTATTATCGGCCGACGTTCAGCTTCGAAACGCTAAACAAAAGGGTTCGGCTCAAGCTAAGAGGATCGAGGATCTTGAAGCTCGGCTTGCTGAAGCCAAGGCGGAGGTTGAGTCGTCGAAAATCTTGGCGGATAAGTCCATTGCCGTGTATCGGGCTGATGCTAAGGCTGCTCAGATGGAGGCACGAGAGGCGGCGGATACTGCCGACACTCGAGCACATTGGATTGCTGAACTTGCTAAATGTAGGTCTCGGAGGGAGACCCTCGAGGAGATACACGCTCGAGGTTTCGAACTTACTGAAGAAATAAAAAGGCTAAAGAGCTCAAAGCTGAAGCTGAAGCCTTGGCTTATGATGGTGATGATGATGATGATGACGGTAGCAAGAGCGGATCCAAGGATGGGGGAGAGCCTGACAGAGAAGCAAACGCCCCTGAGGATGATCAGGAAGCTTAGTTCATAATTTTTTATGTTTGTAATCAATCATGTAGAAATTTTTGTATATAGACAACTTGGCCGATTTGTGAAGACTTTATACGTGCCTTACAAATGTTTTCACAAGGATCTTAACAATTCAATCAAATTTGGACTTCGTAGTCTCTATGATTGATTGTTCGAAGAGACGTAGCCCTTAGGCTTACTAGCTGAGTCAATGATTCGAACTTGAAGAAATATAATCCGTAGGCATAATAGTCGAGTGAGTGCTTGCTTGAACTCGAAATGAAAGTACCCCGTAGGCTTTAATCGTCTAGTGAATGATTCGAACTCGAAGTAATGTAGCCCATGGGCATAATAGTCGAGTGAGTGCTTGCTCGAACTCGAAATAAAAGTAACCCATAGGATTTAGTTGTCGAGTGAATGATTCGAACTCGAAGTAATGTAGCCCGTGGGCGTAATGGTCGAGTGAGTGCTTGCTCGAACTCGAAATTAAAGTAGCCCGTAGGCTTTAATCGTTGAGTGGATGATTCGAACTCGAAGTAGTATAGCCCGTGGGCGTAATGGTCGAGTGAGTGCTTGCTCGAACTCGAAATAAAAGTAGCCCGTAGGCTTTAATCGTCGAGTGAATGATTCGAACTCGAAGTAATGTAGCCCGTGGACATAATGGTCGAGTGAGTGCTTGCTCGAACTCGAAATAAAAGTAGCCCGTAGGCTTTAGTCGTCGAGTGAATGATTCGAACTCGAAGTAATGTAGCCCGTGGGCGTAATGGTCGAGTGAGTGTTTGCTCGAACTCGAAATTAAAGTATTCCGTAGGCTTTAATCGTTGAGTAGATGATTCGAACTCTAAGTAGTGTAGCCCGTGGGCGTAATGGTCGAGTGAGTTCTTGCTCGAACTCGAAATAAAAGTAGCCCGTAGGCTTTAATCGTCGAGTGAATGATTCGAACTCGAAGTAATGTAGCCCGTGGGCGTAACGGTCGAGTGAGTGCTTGCTCGAACTCGAAATAAAAGTAGCCTGTAGGCTTTAGTCGTCGAGTGAATGATTCGAACTCGAAGTAATGTAGCCCGTGGGTGTAATGATCGAGTGAGTGCTTGCTCGAACTCAAAATGGAAGTAGCCCGTAGGCTTTAGTCGTCAAGTGAATGATTCGAACTCGAAGTAATGTAGCCCGTGGGCGTAATGGTCGAGTTTATCTTAATTCTGATTGCATAATAAATATCTAAATAGAGGAATTTTTCGTGGATATAAGTCGTTATACATGTGTTCATGTTTCTCATTTGGGTTCGGGCCAACTACATGAGCATGGTTTGTTTTGACCATTTTGTCTCTTACAACTTTTCCTACTGGAACCACGTTGTTGCGAAATAACTTTCTTGTATCAGAACTTGATATATTTGAGGGCCAATCCCCCCCAGTATTCAAGGTCAATTGTATGAAGGCCTCGGATACTTGTTGTATGTGCAGCACGATCATAGGTTGCCTCATTAAAAACCTTGCCGAAAAATCCATTTGGGATAAAACCGGTCTAAGGGTGCAACGCGTGCTTTCAAGCGATGGGTCCATCTTAGCTCTTGTTCGGACTTCTGTAGGGGTCAGTTTTGAAATATAAATGAATATGGAAGGGTCGTACCTTAGCAGTAGTATCGTTTCAGATGTAACACATTCCAACTGCTTGATAGCTGTTTGCCGTTTATAATGCCGAGCCTGTACGATCCCTTTCCGATGTTCTTGAGAACCTGATATGGTCCTTCCCAATTTGGTCCTAGTTTTCCTTCGTTCGGATTTTGGGTATTGATGGTGACTTTTCTTAACACTAAGTCCCCGGGCTTGAAATGACGGAGCTTGGTTCTTCGGTTATAATATCTTTCGATTCGCTGCTTTTGGGCGGCCAATCGGACGAGAGCGGCTTCTCTTCTTTTGTCCGATAATTCGAGGCTGGTATTCATAGCCTCGTTATTTGATTCTTCCATCATGAATCAAAATCTAGTACTGGGTTCACCGACTTCGACTGGTATCAATGCTTCAGACCCATATACTAAGGAGAATGGGGTCGCCCTCGTACTGGATTTTGACGTTGTTCGATACACCTAAAGGACTTCGGGCAGGATTTTTCTCCATTTTCCTTTAGCGTCGTTCAACCTCTTCTTTAGGTTTTGAATGATAGTTTTGTTCGTTGATTCGGCATGTCCGTTCCCACTGGGGTGGTATGGTGTTGATAGTATCCTTCTTATTTTGTGATCTTCGAGGAATTTTGTTACTTTGCTGCCAACGAATTATTTTTCATTGTCACATACTATTTCGGCGGGTATCCCAAATCGGCATATGATATGATCCCAAATAAAGTCTATAACTTATTTCTCTCTTATTTTCTCGAACGCCTGCGCTTCAACCCATGTAGAAAAATAGTCAGTCATAAATAAAATGAATTTGGCTTTACCTGGGGTCGATGGCAGAGGGCCGACGATATCCATTCCCCATTTCATGAACGGTCATGGGGATATGACTGAGTGAAGTTGTTCTCCGGGTTGATGGATCATTGGCGCAAACCTTTGACATTTGTCACATTTACGAACAAATTCCTTCGCATCTTTGCCCATATCGATCCAATAATACCCTGCTCTGATTATTTTCCGAACTAATGTATCGGCACCGGAGTGATTCTCGCAAGTGCCCTCGTGCACTTCCCGTAGGATGTAATCGGTATCTCCCGGACCCAAGCATACTGCCAATGGTCCATCGAATGTCCTTCGATACAACGTTCCGTCCGAAGCCAACGTGAATCGACCAGCTTTAATCCGTAGGGTCCTAGAATCTTTAGGGCCCGATGAGAGCTTTCCGCTCTTTAAGTATTCAATATACTTGTTTCTCCAATCCCAGGTTAAGCTTGTAGAATTTATCTCGGCCTGACCTTCTTCGATTATCGATCTCGAAAATTGAACAACAATCCCCGAGCCCAAGTCATCTACCTCGACCGACGATCCCAAATTCGCAAGCGCATCGGCCTCATTATTCTGTTCTCGTGGAACATGCCGTAAAGTCCATTATTTGAAATGGTGCAAAGTGACAAGCAGTTTGTCTAAATACCTTTGCATTCTACCTTCTCGAACTTTGAAGGTTTTGTTTACTTGACTCACCACCAGCAAAAAGTCACAATTGGCTTCAATGACTTCTGCTCCCAAGTTTCTAGCTAGCTCGAGACCTGCAATCATGGCTTCATACTCGGCCTCGTTGTTAGTCAACCTGGTAGTTTTAATAGATTGCCTAATAGTGTTACCCGTGGGTGGTTTCAAAACTATGGCTAGCCCAGACCCTTTCACGTTCGAAGCCCCGTCCGTAAAATGGATCCATACCCCCGATGATGTACCTGATTTCAACAGGAGTTCTTTTTCGACTTCGGGTACGAGAGTTGGCGTGAAATTGGCCATGAAGTCTGCTAAAATTTGAGACTTGATGGTCGTACGGGGTTGATATTCGATATCGTACCCACTGAGTTTGACGGCCTATTTGGCCAATCGACCTGATAGTTCGGGCTTATGCAAAATATTACAAAGTGGGTAGGCGGTTAATACGCATATGGGGTGACATTGAAAGTATGGTCTTAACTTTCTAAAGGCGCTTATCAGTGCAAGTGCCAATTTTTCTAGGTGTGGATACCTAGTTTCCGCTTCTCCTAAGGTCCGATTTATATAATAGACGGGAAATTGCGTACCTTGCTCTTCTCGAACTAGGACACTACTTACGGCGACTTACGATACTGCCAAGTACAAGAAAAGTTTTTCGTCTGTTTTTGGAGTGTGAAGTAGCGGTGGGCTCGATAGATATATTTTTAGTTCCTCTAATGCTTGTTGGCATTCCGGTGTCCAAGCGAAATCGTTCTTCTTCTTGAGTAGAGAGAAAAATTTGTGACTTCGATCTGATGATCTCGAAATGAATCGGTCTAAGGCTGCAATCCGTCCCGTTAGCCTTTGTACAACTTTCACGCTGTCCACGATGAAGATGTCTTCGATGGCCTTGATTTTGTCGGGGTTAATCTCGATTCCCCGATTTGATACCATGAAGCCGAGGAAATTGCCCGAACAGACCCCGAAAGCATATTTTTCGGGGTTGAGCTTCATGTTGTATTTCCTCAAAATCTCGAACGTTTCCTGCAAATGGGCCAAATGGTCCTCTGCGCGCAGGGACTTAACTAGCATGTCATCATTATAAACTTCCATTGATTTACCTATTTGTTCTTCGAACATTTTATTTACTAGGCGTTGGTAAGTAGCCCCTGCATTTTTTTAGCCCGAAGGGAATCACATTATAACAATATGTTCCATATTTGGTTACAAATGAAGTCTTTTCCTGGTCCTCCAGGTTCATCTAGATTTGATTATACCCGGAATAGGCATTGAGAAAAGTGAGGATCTCGTGGCCGGCCGTGGCATCGATCATGCAATCGATGTTGGGCAGCGAAGAGGAATCTTTGGGGCATGCTTTGTTCAAATCCTTATAGTCCACACACATTCTAAGTTTATTCCATTTTTAGGCACTATAACCACATTAGCTAACCATTCGGGATATTTCACCTCCCGAATGGACCCTATCTTGAGAAGTTTGGTTACCTCGTCCTTTATGAATGCGTGCTTTCCCTCGGACTGGGGTCTTCTTTTTTGCTTCACCGGTCTGAATCTAGGGTCCAAGCTTAGCCGATACGTCGTTATGTCCGGTGGGATCCCTGTTATATCTAAATGGGACCAGGCAAAATAATCAATGTTATCGATAAGAAATCGAACAAGTTTCTTCATGATTTTGGGGCTCAACCCCGTTCCCAGGTATACCTTTCGTTCGGGCCAGTGCTCGATTAGTATGACTTGCTCCAGTTACTCAATTGTTGATTTGGTGGCGTCGGAATCATCGGGGATCACGAAGGATCGAAGGATCCTCTGATCATTATCTTCTTCGATCTTCTGGTTATCTGGCTGGGTCGAAACCGACGTCTGTGATTGCTATTTGGTGTTCCGTTCTCCTTCTAAGCCCGATCCCTTTATTAGCGAAGGCGAGAATATTGATTTTTCTTCTTCGACGACGAATATTTCCTTTGCGGCCGGTTGTTCTCCGTACATTGTTTTGAAACCTCTCGATGTTGGGAATTTGAGGACCTGGTGTAGGGTCGAAGGTACAGCTCTCATGTTGTGGATCTATGGCCTTCCGAAAAGGGTGTTGTATCTCATGTCACATTCGATAACGTGCAACTTTGTTTCCTGGATGGTTCCAGCCACGTTTATTGGTAGGATTATCTCGCCTTTGGTGGTTTCACATGCCATATTGAATCCGTTTAGAACCAGAGTTGTGGGTACGATCTGGTCCTGCAGGCCGAGCTGTTCTACGACCTTCAATCTGATGATGTTGGCCGAGCTACCTGGATCAATTAACACACAATTAATTTTAGTTTTATTCATGAGTACGGATATTACCAGTACATCGTTATGGGGTTGGATGACTCCTTCTACATCTTCATCCTCGAAGGACAAAGTCCCCATGGGTGCGTAATCTTGAGTCCGAGATCGCTTTTCCCTCACAATCAATGTTTTAGTGCGTTTAAGCACCGGTCCCTGAGGGGTATCGACGCCGCCGATGATCATGTGAATGACGTGTTGCGGTTCTTCTTGCTCGTTTTGCTTGTCGAAATCCCTGTTTTAAAAATAGTTCTTCGCTCTATCACTTAGAAATTCCTGAAGGTGCCCTTTGTTAAATAAGCGGGCTACTTCCTCTCTTAGTTGCCTGCAATCTTCCGTTCTGTGGCCATGGGTGCCATGATATTCGCACATTTGATTGGGATTCCTTTGGGCAGGATTGGTCTGCATGGGTGGAGGCCATTTAGTGTCTTTGATGCGTCCGATAGCCGACACGATGGCAGATGCACCAACACTGAAGTTATATTCTGATAATCGAGGTGCTTCTATAGGATCGACATATTTATCAAAGCAATGCTTGCTCATAAGTCCCCGAGAATTTTGCCCTCGATCAATCCTTCGATTGTTCTGAACTGTATTGCGTGCTGAACCGTTGTTCATCCGATCTGCGACGTACGGTTGATATCGGTCTCTGTTCGACCTTTGTTCTCTGTCGATCTCCCTTTGATTTTTAGTAGCTGTACTGTTCTGATACATGGGTGCATACGGGGCTCCCAACTGATCATCCTAGACCCTAATATTTGATTGATATCGGTTGTGTATATCTGCCAAAGTTATTGCTGGATACTCGATCAAATTTTGTTTCAGCCGACGTGATGCTGTCGAACTTAGCTCGTTCAACCCTTGGGTGAAGGCTTGTATGGCCCAATCGTCTGTGACCGGTGGCAATTCCATGCGTTCCATTTGAAATCGGGATACGAATTCCCTCAGCGTTTCATTACCCCTTTGCTTTACTTTGAAGAGGTCTGACTTCCTTGTTGCAACCTTATGGCACCAGCATGTGCCTTTACGAACGAATCTGCTAACATGGCAAAAGAATCGATGGAATTTGGTGGTAAATTGTGATACCAGATCATTTCTCCCTTCGAGAGGGTCTCCCCGAACTTTTTCAACAACACGAATTCGATCTCATCGTCCTCCAAATCGTTACCTTTGATGGCACATGTGTAAGAGGTGACATGCTCGTTAGGATCGGTCGTACCGTTATATTTGGAAATTTCGGGCATACGGAATTTTTCGGGGATTGGTTTTGGTACCGCACTCGAGGAAAAAGGCTTTTGTATGAATTTTTTCGAATCAAGCCCTTTTATCATTGGTGGAGCTCCCGGGATTTGATCGACCCTGGCATTGTATGTTTTCACTATCTTGTCGTTGGCTTCGACTCGTTTTGTGAGTTCCTCGAGCAATTAAGTAATTTCGGGAGTGGTCCCCGATTCTTGCTCGTTTGATTTCACTATGGCAGGCTCCGTTCTGGGGTGATTTCTCGAAGCGGATTGGAATCCGACCTGCTTTGTATATGAGTTTGGCTCTGTAACCGAGCTATCGCTACTTGTTGGGTTTGTAGCATCTCGAAGATCATACGCAAGCTGGCCCCGATTTTCCCCGCGTTATGGGTATCTCGGGCTACGGATCGAGTACCACCCTGAATGCTTCTTTCCGGTTCGGAACGCTAATTCGCCTCCAGAGCTATTTGTAAATTGACATCCAATGGTACTTCGGCTCGAATTTTGGGTACTTTGATTCGAGCCTCAGTGCCATCCTCAAGTGGCCTTCCGGCCCCGGGTGCCAAGTTGTTGGTTTCATCTTGAAGGCCGACTTCTTGGTCGATAGGTAAAGCCATTGCTGATTTGAATTTGTAAGTTGGTGTGTACTGTAGATTTATACCAAACAATCACTATTATCCTTAGCCCCACGGTGGGCGCCAAATTGTTTACCCGAAAAATCGGATAATGTTAAATTTATATATGGTTCTAAGGATACGTAATACCCTTTGATATAAAGATAACAATACAAGTATTTTGATTATGAGAATGACAATGATGAACAGAAAGAATGAATAAGATCTAGTAAAACAAGCACAAGGAGATATCTTTGTATATGAGAAAAGATCTTTTTGTTCCAATCTATTCCGTATGTTCACTGTGTCCATAGCTTACAAGGATTTCCCCTTTTATAGTAGAGGGTCATTACAAAAAATAATAAAATAAAGCATATAGTTGAGGACCCATGATGATTTGTCTCTTCCTCGATTCCCGCCAAGATTCTCTCTCTTGGTGCGGTTGCAACAACTCTTGTCTGTGAGCTCGATACTGGCTCGAACTCGTTACCGGATCAAGCCCTTCGGTCTTGGCTCGAGTTCGACCTTCGGGATGGGCGTCGCACATTTCCGACCTCGAAGCAGTGCCTTGCGGATCGATTCGGTCACGGGCTCGATAAGGTTATTGAGCCGACGCCTCGAGCAACCTTCGGACTCGAGGCTCGTTAGTACTGACTTCGAAGCTCACTCCCAAAATCTCACTCCGACTTCTAACCACTTGAACTCGATCGAACGTAGGAGGGCCGAAATCTATTTCCACCGTATACACGCTCTTAATTACTTCACATTTGTTTGTTGCCCAGGCAGAATTGTCTTCGTTCAAATAAGGTAATTTGATAAATGATGTCCAGGACTCCCACGTTTTAAATTCTCCTCTTCTTTATTTTAATATGCGACATGTGTAATATTTCCTACTTTCTTGAACTATGACTTATAAATAACTTTATATGCCTTGAACTACAACATATCAATAGAAGAGAAACTACATTAACATAAGTTTATTTTGTTACGCGATATCTAAGAACCTGGTTTTGTCGGGTTGCTTCTTATATAGTACAGAAAACATACAAGGCATATATAGTTACTGAAGTCATAAAAAAAATGTGCTATTGCAATGATTCTCCTTGGCAGCGTTCACCTACAAAGTGATTATAGCTAATCAAGTTTCTTTGTGGCATGGACTGACTATGGACCTTAACGGACAAAAAAAAGGTATATGTGATTACCTACCTTTACATTACTGGTAAATTAAAAATCTTTTAGAGCATTGATTCACTATCTAATAAGATAGGGGTAACATTGTGCATGGCAGATTCTATTGCCTCACAACAGCTTAGTTATATATGAATGAGTTGCATCTCTCATACTTACACAGTTTCACATATTTTACCCACAACTGTTGATAATTATTAATCTATCAAAGTGAAACTCAAAAGACTTTTTTTATTTAATTTGCTGCGTACAGTATCCTAAATTTACATCCCTCTCATGATCATAATCACAAACTAAATACTACTGAGCGGCCTTACTCCATCATAGGAACTATATATACATTTCTCGATCTTTGGTTTTCTTTGTTCAATTTTTGCCATTGTGATGGAACTATTTTATGCAAATGTGCTGCAGGTGTTGAATAAAAATAGAGGAATTGTCGTCATTTACATTGCGCTCGCCTATAATGCAAATATACAGAGAGAGAGAACAATCTGCTCTTCATTCAAAGAGATTAGTCGTGTTGTACATGTATCGATCTAAAAAAAGAAATGCTTGAACTGGAACAAATCTTTTATTCATTAATTGAGCATGTCTACCAAATAGAACTTGCCATTTAAACTAATAAATTTCCTTGTATTGATCGCAGAAAATGAAGGAGGTCGATTTTGGTAGAAGAATTATTGAGGATCAGCTAATTGCTTGTCATGTCCCAATAGAATGGAGAGAAAATCTAATTGTTACTTATCGAGATTAGAACAGGGAGATTTTTGTTCTGCTCTAAAGAGTGCAATATTTGGCGTATGCAATCTATCAAATGGCATTTTATTCAGTCCTAGCTCCCATATATGCTTCCTCATATATATATCTTTTGAACAGTTTTATCATAAATGAGAGATTTAAATGGTCATCGGTCTTAAATATGACTAATATCTCCTATCACATGATAGCTGCAAACAAAGTTGGGCCTGTGTATTCCTAAATTATTTATTAGTAATATTTAATCTTTTACTATATTAACTAATAGTTAGTTATAGTGTGCGTCGTTATCGCTTAATTTTTTATCCTAAAACTTCTCTTCCGTTAGTGAAGTTCCAAATTGGCTAGCTTTTCAAAAACATTATTAAAGGTCCACAAACAAACACGAATAATACCTATAGCTTTCGAAATATCTAAACTTCCATTCACATGCCCTGCTTGCAACAAACACATAATCCATTGCCAAGGAGAAGAAATATTCTACCAACGCAGAAAAAACATAATTATACTAAAAAAGAAGAACATTACCTGGCCTATTCCTTGATATTAAACATTGATAGTCGCCAGCATTTGGAACATCAAGATTTTGCAGTTTAGTTGTTTTGGCTGCCATGAAATTGACACAAAACAGTCAAAGAGTGTCTGCATGAGCAAAAAGGTATTAACAAAAGAGGGAAAGACTCATAAAATTCTACAATAGTCTTTAGTAAATTTATTAGTTTTTCTCAATGTGTATGAAATTAACTCGAAATAAGAAGTTTTGGGTAGAAATATTTGTTTTTGGTTAAAGTGGAAAGCAAAATACATGCTGAAATTTGGACGGTCAATCTTGCCATGCAATCCAAGGATAATATATCAAAGTATTGTTCTCTAACAGGGCACGATATTATCACTAAAGACCTAGGATGTGATATATCATGTATGTGAAAAGGTAAAGAAATGCACTTAAGTGCTTGCTCAGCTAAAATATAATTTATCTTAGGCTTCTCTTTGTTGACAAAACTAATTTGATACTTATAATTTTTCAGCTGAGGCTGCCTTGACTGATATTTCTATACTACGGGCAAAACCTACATAGGCAGTTAGGTTAGGTATGATGTTTCTACAGTATCAGAAAATACAGTCGGCAATACATAAGGTGATTTGAAATTTTATGTGAGTAGAAATCTAAGTTCCACTAACGTATAGTAAACTTAGAGCTAAAATTTATCCATCAAATATACAAAATAAATATAAAATTTAATCAACGAGGAGCATACACTTGTCGAAGTTTCGGCAATGATTCAGGGGTTGGTGATTGTAACTGGTTTTTCTCCTCCAAGTGTCTTTTAACTTCCATGGTAGGAAGAAGAAAAACAAATGGGAACTTAAGGTTCTTGAAAGGTCAAATTAGATATATGACCTATAAATTCATTGGTTCCAAGCCACCTTTAAATGAGTAAACTTTGAATTAGTGTAATCATTGGTAGATAACAAAACTGAGCCATGTAATAATTAAGATAAAAGATTACTTACTTACAGGTAACTGAGTGCAGTTATATTAGGTGTCAATGCAGCGTTGTTTAAATTCTTTCATCTCGAACCATATATATATAACCAAGTGCACAATATTGTATCAGAAAAGTAGTTAAATAATTGATGTTATTAATACAAAAAGTAAACTTATTCATATGTTCATACTGTAAGATAGAGCATATATATAACTGTACTTCACGACGTGTAACTTCAACAGGAACTCAACTTAGGAAACATGCATTTTTGGAAAGATTTCAGCAAAGATATGCTTCGATCGGAAGTGATCAAACAACGTAACCTCCATGTGAATGTGATTGGGTTGTTCTGCAATAACTAGAAATGTACTTTGAAAACTATCTTCTTCTACCTTGAAAAGATCAAATTAATCCTACTCTTTGTTCTTTACTCATCACTTGGGAGTTGTCTTACTGCTACCTCCAGTATCTACTAGCTAGCTTTCTTCACTTCTTTGGCATGATCATTTCTATTATACTCTTTGACCTTTGTTAATTAAACTACTCTCTTCAATAAATGATCTCTCTTTGTTAAACAGACATAATTCTAACTTCATGTGCAAAGATATTGCAAAACACATGCGATTCAAAGATGAAATCTGCAATAAAATTTTAAGTGTACCGTTCCATTTTAAATTTTTTAGCTGTCTAATCTAAGACATCTAATATTTTTATCTTATTATGAAATCTACAAGAACTATATTACTGAGATAAGTCTGCAATTAGTCTACTTTCATATGAACACTGATAAATGATCATTACTTTGTGATTGTATCAAGGACGGTTAAGAAGAAGACTACTTCGCTTGGGAGATGCATCACTTTTTGCCAATATGTAAATAAAGTATTCCTATAAAAGTGTAAATATATGAGTTAATATTTTGTTCAAAATTGTATGCCAATTAGCATGATGATATTGGGCTCGTGCTGGCGCGGGCCATCAGTTCCTAGTTTGTTACAAATGGGTCAAACTATGGTCAAATTAACCGACTTCCCTTTCTTCTTTGATTTTATTGTTTGGGATCAGATACTTTAATTTCACGGAAACAACAATAAAGAAAATCGATAAACTACACCAAATCGATAATTTGAGTCAAATCAAAAAATAAAACCGATTGTGGTTTGGTATTGGAAAATAACCAACCCCAATCATAATTGGTTTAGTTTGATTTTAACTAAAAAAATCAAACCGAAACCAAATCAACCTGATAATACATTTATACAATTTTTAAAAATATTTTATACATATAAATATTTATTGTAATGTAATTTATAAATATTTCTTAAATTTTTTTACAATCTTATCTTTTAACGTATTATTTCAAGTTTGGACTTAATATTCTTGAATGGTAAATAAATTTTATAGCCCATAAATGTAGTAACTCAAACAAAGTTCAAATCAATACTAATGCTAACAAGAAATTCAATTCAACACTAGGAATGATAATAGTGTTGGTTATCTATTTTTTTAGTTTGGTTTACAATGAAAATGCATAACTTAGTTTATCTTTTTTTTATAGTACTAGTCTTAGGGTACGCGCGTTGTGCGTGTATCCTATTTCAATGAGTATAAAGTTTTTAAAAATCATATAAATATTATATTAAAATAGAAAATAAAATTTAAAGAAAAAGTGTAAATTCTTAAAAATAATGATCATTGATCCTATTTAGCTAATTCAATAAAGGAAACTATTATGCCGTATAGAAGTACTCAATCATCTGAGTCAATATATTCAAATGAAAATTTACTCCACTTATATAATTTTATTTGATTTCACAAGTTATCATGTTTTTATTTATAATACTTCCTTCTTAGTTTTTAGGCATGTATTTTGTTCGTGTACCATATATCAATGATTATGTTATGAATTTTGGCGTTCTCTCTAATTATTGCAGTTATCTTATTTTCTTTTATACTCTTAATCAGTTTTTGTTATTAATTGTTGAGTGTATTTTTCGAATTTTATACATAAAAAAATCCGTTGAAGAGAAAACTATTTTTTGTGTATGATATAAAAATTGTACAAATATAATATCAACTGAATTATAGCCATGTTATATTATTCAAAATTCTTAGCTTTGTAAAATTTTAAATATCAAGACTTCTAACATAGTTCGGATAAGATAGGATTTAATAAATAAGTTTTTAGTTTTTATTTTTACTTTTGGATATGAAATCAATTTTGTTTCAAGACCACGTACCTTTCAACTTCTTGATATTGATGTCCAAAATATTAGGAGTTTCGAATAGTTCAATACAAAAGATTTAATAAGCAATAATTTTTATTGATAGCAAAGTATTAAATATTATTAAAAAAAATAAATAATATTTTAATCAACGTGTAATATATATTTAAAGGGAAAAGATGATCAATATATAGATATAGATAAATCAATATTAATCAACATGGTTGTGTGAAGACCCAAAAGGGTCATCTTATGTTTTAGAACTCAAATCTGCGCTCTTAAGCCTTAAAATCTCATTTTTACCCTCCTCGATTTTGCGTGCGCAGTCCGGACAGGCTTCCGGAAAGCTTTTATGTTGAAAATTGATGAAAATAAGAATTTATGCCTTAAAAGTTAATTTTAGTTGACTTCGGTCAATATTTTTAGTAAACGGGCCTGGATCCGTATTTTGATGGTCCCAGTGGGTCCGTATCGAATTATGGGACATGGGCGTATACCCAAAATCGAATTCGGAGGTCCCTAGCTCAATTATGAATTTTTGATGAAAATTAAAAGTCCGAAAATTTATTTATTTTCAAGAATTGATTGATGTTTGACATTGTTAGTGCAGGGTCCGTATTCTGGTTCCGGAGCCCGGTATAGGTTCATTATGATGTTTAAGACTTGTCTGTAAAATTTGGTGAGAACGGAGTTGATTTGGCGTGATTCAGACGTCCAGTTGAGAAGCTATGAATTCTAAAGTGTTCTTGAGAATTTCATTTGATTTGGTACTAAATCCGTAGTTCTAGGTGTTATTTTGGCGATTTGATCGCGCAAACAAGTTCGTATGATATTTTTAGACTTGTGTGCATGTTTGGTTTGGAGTCCCGAGGGCTCGAGTGAGTTTCGGATAGGCCACAGGATGTTTTGAACTTAGAAAATTTTGCTGGTATAACTGAACCTGTTGCAGGCCTCTGATCTCGCAATTGCGAGATCAGGCATCGCAAATGCGAACATAACAGGGTCCGCAATTGCGAGCAGAAGCTTGGGCCAGCAGTTCTCGCATTTGCGAGGTTACCTTCGCAATTGCGAAGGGAGTCTGGGAAGGGCAGGTTCGCAAATGCGAACATCTACTCGCATTTGCGAGGTTCAGTGGTCACAAATGCGACACTTTCCTCGCATTTGTGAAGGCAACGAGATTGTGAAGGGCATCACAATTGCGATTGTTCCTTTGCATTTGCGAAGCTCAGGTCGCAAATGCGACATATGCAGCTGATCAAAATGACTTTTGGACGGGAATTTTCATTCATTTCCCAAAATTTCAAGACCTAAAACACAAGAGGTGATTTTTACAAAGACTATTTCTTTCCCAAATTATAGGTAAGTGATTCTAAGCTGGTTTCTTTCAATCTTTCACTATATTTTACAAAATTTTCAACCTAAAACCTAAGGTTTTCATGGTAGAATTAGGGGTTTTGGGTAGAAACTAGAGATTTCAGAAATTTGGGGATTTAGACCTCAATTTGAGGTCGGATTCCAAAACTAATTACATATTCGGGCTCGGGGGTGAATGGGTAAAAGAATTTTGGTCCAAATCTCGAGTTTTGACCAAGCGGACCCGGGGTCGATTTTTTAACTTTTTGGAGGAAAAATTTGGGGAATTTAATTTATGCAATATAATTGATTTCTTAAGCAATATTTGATATTATTGAGTCATTTTTGAATAGATAAGAGTGGTTTGGAGATGAATTCCAAAGAAAAAGTTGTGATTGAGAATTAAGTGGCCTTTGAAGCGAGGTAAGTGTTGTGTCTATCTTTGGCTTGAGGGAATAGGTATTGTATGAGTATTTGCTACGTGTTTTTGTTGTTGAATACGATGTATAGTTGAGGTGACGGGCATCTATGTGTTGTGGACGAGTCATAGCATGCGAGTGAAATTCCATTCTTGCAAATTTGTAGTCTTAAATCTTGTTATCCATGCTTATTGTTGTTGAAATGTTGGGAGACTTGTATCCGGTTACACCAAGGTTGATAAAATTATGAATATTGATTCGAGGTTGAGATGTTAAATTGTGAAAGTAATCATTGATGAAATATTGATTTCTTTGTGAAACTTCTCTCTATCCGTTGTTATTGATTCTGTGAATTGTGAGAAAGAGTGTAAAACACGAAGGGTGATGCCGTGCGTGATTTATTTATATGGTGAGGAAGAGTTTAAAGCACGAAGGGTGATGCCGTGCATGCATTATTTATATTATGAGAAGAGTGTAAAGAACGAATGGTGATGCCGTGTATATTATGAGAGGTTTAAAGCACGAAGGGTGATGCCGTGTATATTATGAGAGGTTTAAAGCACGAAGGGTTATATCGTATATATTATGAGAGGTTTAATGCACGAAGGGTGATGCCGTGCCGTTCTATTTATTTATTTGGTGAGGTTGAGAGTAAAAGCACGAAGGGTGATGCCGTGCAGTTTTTCTTGCTGTTTTAATTGCTCAATTCGTTTAAGGATTTTCGATTTAATTCTGTCTTTTCATTATTCTCACTCTTTATGTTGTATTCCTCCACTGTATGTTCCCTTCCCATTATTTTTGCGTTATTTCTTTATTTACTGTTGTTGCCACTAGCATGATTATATTGTTCAGGTTATATGTGGGTGTCTTGTCCTAGCCTCGTCACTACTTCGCCGAGGTTAGGCTCGACACTTACCAGTACATGGGGTCGGTTGTACTGATGCTGCACTCTGCTCTTTCTGTGCAGACTTTGATACCGGTTCGGGTTGATGTAATGACCCGACTTATCATTTTTAAGAATTAACGCCCTGTTCAGTGACTTAAGGTTTCGACTAGTTTCGCAATATGTATTATGACTCGCGGGTGTGGTCGAGTTTGATTTACTGAAGATTCAGAATTTAATTAAAGGAACAATTCTTATTTAGAAGTTTAAATAGAAAGAGTTGACCGAAGGGTTGATTTTTGAGTAAACGACTCCGGAATATAATTTTGATGATGTCAATAGCTCCGTATGGTGATTATGGACTTAGGAGCGTGTTCGGAAAATTATTTGGAGGTCTGTAGTGGAATTAGGCTTGAAATGGCGAAAGATAAATTTTTTTAGGAAATTTGACCGGGGTTGACTTTTTGATATCGGGGTCAGAATCCGATTCTGGAAATTTGAATAGTTTCGTTATGTTAATTATGACTTGTGTACGACATCTGAAGTAATTCCGGATTGATTTGATAAGTTTCGGCGTCAGATGTAGAAGTTTGAGGTTTTAAAATACATTACGCTTGAATCGATGCGCAATTCGTGTGTTTAACGTTGTCTGTTGTCTGATGTGATTTAAAGCCCACCAAATTTTCTTTCCCAACTCCATTTCTGCGAAATTTCCTCTACTGCGTCAACCTACCCCTATTTTATTCTCTCTAACTCTCATATCCTTCAGTTGTAAGTAAAGCAATCACTCCTACATATACCAAGATTCAATCTTTATACTATAAAATTTCTCTTCTTTATCCTCTCATACCGTTCATCTCTAAAGTTCACCTTTTTTTCCAAGATTCAATTTTTATAACAATTTCTCTTCTTGGTATTTGTGAAAAACCTTCATCTTTTTTTTCCAAGATTGAATTTTTATAGAAAACTATCATATGAGGTATAGGAAAAAGTGACAAAAAAAATGGAGAATTTTCGATCATCTTTTTACCAATTCAGTAGTAAGCCGTTTACAAACAACCAACTTAGCAAATTTGTCTTCAAATGATTTAAATTGGAGCAACAATTA
Organism: Nicotiana tomentosiformis; assembly: GCF_000390325.3. Lineage (NCBI taxonomy): Eukaryota > Viridiplantae > Streptophyta > Magnoliopsida > Solanales > Solanaceae > Nicotiana > Nicotiana tomentosiformis. Next base: position 27,321,661 of record NC_090820.1, on the reverse strand, counting down.
TGTATCAAAAAGAAGGCTTGAAGAACGAAGAAACTTTGATATTAGAGTTGTGGTGAGCTTATAAATTCTGTTATTAGTTCTAATATCCCATCAAAATATCTTAATTCAGATTACAATCTCTTTAGCAATAAAGGGGTTTACACAAACCCTTTGAATTTCAGTTAGAGTAGTAGTAGTAAGGGTAGTAGTGAAAATAACAATATTGTGGTGAATTCAGAAGGGGTTATCAAGAAAAGTGGAAACAATTGGTTATGAGGATGAAAGTGGCTATTTTATGAATAAGTTTGGGAAGAAAAATAATAACAAGATTAATAGAGAGAGTAATTATAAGGATGAGAATAAGAATATTGGTGTAGAAAAGAGGTTCAAGACATTGCCACCATCAGAGTCATTACAAAGAAATGAAACAGTTGGTGGATATATTTTTGGTGGATATATTTTTGGTCAATTCAAGCAAGAAGGTGATTTTGAAATATCGGCATAATTTCAAAAAGATAAGTGTCTTGCTTAACCTCGAGTGGGGGAATTACCCCTTAGGCATCGAGTCTTATGTGCCATTTGTGAAATGTGAAAAGCCGTTTACGCGAGGTGACGAGTACGTACTCGGCTTATATGTGTAAATTTTATTGAGTTAAAGTCCTAAGCATATTGTATGGTAAATTGGGTAATTATTGATTTATATTTAATCATCTAATTGTCGTGCCTAAATCCTTGTTGTTGTTGAATCTGTTGTTATATGACAATTTGATGTGATTATTACTTGATTATTTATGTAATTCCGTGAATTTGTTGGTTGATAATTATTGGAATTTAATTTCATTATGGATTTCCCCTCTACAAATAATTAATTAAATGAGTTTAAAAAGAGGTGTTTATATAATTATTGAAAATTTGAATTTAATGAAGACTTTGCTTTGTGTTGGGTAGTTTCTATCCCTATTGGTTATTTTTGGGTGTTGTACACATTGTGTGGAGCTTTTGACTATTTGTTGTGAAATTAATTAATTTTGTTATATCCCTGGAATTTGTTGTGGCTATTGAGCAAACTATAATGTGAATTGATTTTGTAATGTTGCCGTGATAACTTGCCGTATAAATTGTTGTGTTGTGTGAATTATTATTTTGAGGAGATAAGGGTGGTATTTCACCGTTGATATTATGTGGGTATAAGGGTGGCATTTCACTGTTGTTGTATTGTTAGAATATTGTCTGGGCGGAGCGATAAGGGTGGCTATTGATATTGTCTGGGTGGAGCAATAAAGGTAGCTATAGGAGCGATAAGGGTGGCAATAAGAGCGATAAGGGTGGCTATTGTCAAGGACGATATGTGATGATGTGAGGTTGTGGTGTTGACGATTTTCATGTGATGTTATGATTTTCTTGTGTTTATTTTTATATCTTGTGCAATTTGTCTTGTTGTTGGTAAATTGATAACAATCTGATTTATGTTGAAATTGAGAGGCTGCGACTATAGCCAGGCGGATTATAAAATGAAATGTGGACACGAGGTGCTATGATGAAATGATAATGATATTTGGCACGTGAGTTGTCCGCACAGTTGTGATATGAAATGAGGGCACGAGGTGCAAGAAAAATATGATGATTTAATTATGGGCACGAGGTGCCGTGAAAACATAAAAAATGGGTTGAGACCCATGTTTACGAAAAATATGAAAATGGGCCGAGACTCGTATTTTTTATGATTTTGAAATGAGGTGTCACATGGTGACTTTTAATTGAAAGAATTATATTCAAAATATTTATTTGGAAGGATTTTTATTCAGAAAGAATTATATGAAAGAATTGTATTTGAAAGATATTTATTTAAGAAAATTATATTTGAAGATATTTATTGAAAGAATTTTATATTCGAAAGATGTTTATTTGAAGAAATTATATTTGAAAAAGAGTTTTATTCGTAAGAATTATGTGTGAAAGATATTTAATTGAAGAACTCGATTTAACTGGGTGTAAATGTATTTATCAATTGTTGAGCGATATTAATGATGATTTTATTGTCTTACTGTGCATATCACTGGTTGTTTTATGTTGTCCTTATTGTTATTTTCTTCCTATTATTTTGTATATTATATTGCACAGGTTATTAGACTAGTGAGTGTCTTGACTATATCTCGTCTCTACTCCACTGAGGTTAGTCTTGATACTTACTGGGTACCGACCGTGGTGTACTCATACTACACTTCTGCACATTTTTATGCAGAGCCAGGTATTGGAGACATCGGACTTGAGCAGAGTTAAAGCGGAATCGTAAGGATTCAAGGTAGAGCTGCTTGGTCGTTGCAGTCCCTTGGAGTCTTTTCATTACATTGTACTGTTAACTTGTAATCAAACAGTATTGTATATTCGGTCATCGTGATCATTCTATGTATTCAGTTAGAGTTCGTGACTCAGTACTACCAGTCTTGGGTGGTTGTATCATTATTTCCGTTGTTGGTTTCGATTATCTTTTAATGTTTCAGAAAACTCAAGTACAGAAACACTAATACATGAAAAATAGAATGAAGGAAATCATATATTATGAAATACATATATTATACATGCTGTATTTTTAATTTTTTTGCCATGAATACATTATACAAAAATTCATAAAATATATCCATACAATTGAATAAAACATGTTGTTCAACAGGTTGTAATTAAGAACACTCAAACCTGATAGCATTAGACCTATCAACCCAGAATTGAAACCTTTCCGCAATTGCATAATTCTCCATCATCACTTTCAATGTGGCCTTATCCTTATATACTTGTCCATCCATGACCTCTCTTTGATTAGTTTTTGAAATAATCAAATCCCTTTCCAGTTCGAACACCTCAATTGGTTCACCTAAATTGACTGACTCAAGAGCAAGTGTATCAATTGTATCAAATTTACTCACCCCATCTGCTTCATATATTTGCATTAGGTCGCCTTAAATCGGAATCGGGATTGGAAGGTTCCAACAGATTCGTATGATGATTTTGGACCTGGGCGTATGTCCGGTTCGGATTTTGGATGACCCGAAAATATTTCGGTTCCTATTGTGGAAGTTGGCATTTTGGAAGGATTTCATAAATTTGGGATGGAGTGCATTTCAATGCTATCGATGTCCGTTTGGGATTATGAGTCTGGGAATAGCTCCGTATGGTAATTCTGGTATTGGGAGCGTGTCCGGATATGGATTTGGAGGTCTGTAGGTCATTTCGGGGTCATTTGACGAAAGTTGGAACTTTGAAGGTTTTTGAGAAGTTTGACCGGAAGTGGACTTTTTGATATCGGGGTTGGATTCCAATTCCGGAAGTTGGAGTAGGTTAGTAATGTCAATTATGACTTGCATGCAAAATTTGAGGTCAATCAGACGTGATTTGATATGTTTCAGCATCGATTGTAGAAGTTGAAGTTTCAAAGTTCACTAAGTTTGAATTGGAGGGTGATTAGATTCGATGTTGTTGGGAGTGATTTGAGGCCTCGACTAAGTTTGTAATGTATTTTGGGATGTGTTGGTATATTTAGTTGAGGTCCCGAGGGCCTCGGGTGGATTCCGGATGGTTAACAGATTAATTTTTGGACTAAAGGAATAATGAGGCAGCTGGTATCTGGTGTAACCGCACCTGCGAGGTTTTGGCCGCAGGTGCGGAGCCGCAGAAGCGGCCATGAGGGGAGCATGTACGATTTTAGTTGAGCAGTGCTGAGACCGCAGATGCGGTTATCTTGCCGCAGAAGCGAGACCGTACCTGCGAAAGGGAAGGCGCAGAAGCAGAAGCAGCAGCTGGGGGCATCTCTGCAGAAACGGAATAATTGCCGCACCTGCGGAACCGCAGAAGCGGTCAAGTGCCCGTAGGTGCGAGAATTCGAGCTGGGCAGTGAGGTTTCCTTTAAATCGGGATTTGGCCCATTTTTCTTCCATTTTTCACTTGGTTGGGCGATTTTGGAGAGTTTTAAGTGGGTTTTTTCATCATCTATGCCAAGGTAAGTTATTCCCATCCATTGCAAGTTAAATACATGGTTTGTATAAGGATTTAAGCATGAAAATTAGTAAAAATTATGGGGTTTTTGGTAGGGGGGGATTTGGTAGAAAACTTAAAAATTATATTTTTGGATTTTGACCACGAATTTGGGCATGAAATTGAGAATAAATTATATATTTGAGCTCGTAATGCTATGGGTAGTGTTTATCTTCAAACATTTTCGGAAATATTTGTGTTCGTAATGCTATGAGTAGTGTTTATCTTCAAAAATTTTCGGAATCCGGACACGTGGGCCCGAGGGTAATTTTTATCGACTTTTCGAGCGGAGTTGGAAATTATTATAAATTGATTAATTATGAGTATTAGAGTACCTTTTGATTGGGTTGCATCTTAATTGACTAGTTTTGGAGGGACGGGAATCAGTTTGAGGTGTTAGAGGGCTTTGGAGTCGGTTATGAAATTTCGGAGCGAGGTAAGTCTCCTGTCTAACTCTGTGAGGGGAAAATTACCCCTAGGTGATATGTTTGATATGTGCTACTTGTTGTGGGGACTACGTACGCGCGAGGTGACGAGAGCCCGTACGTAGCTGCATTCATGTTATTGTCCGGGTAGACTTAGGCTCACATCATGCTATAGATGTACTATTTGAGTAGTCTCTCGCTTATTAATTCCCCTGCTTTACATTCTATTTGAGACTAGACTTACTATTGTAGAGACTTCACGATTTCATGATTAGACCCGTAGTAATTTTACTCCTCTTACGGCATGTTTCCGTGATATATATACATATATACATATATGTTTTGTTGAAAGTGTTTTGTTAAAGAAATTACAACTCACACGTTTATTCGTGAGTTGGGCCAAGGACCCGTCAAAGGCTCTTATTCTTATGGGATCGGGTCGTTCGCCTCGACAGAATTTATGTACCACAATTTTATATGAGAGGGCCGTTTGCCTCGACAGTTAATAGATGCATCTATGGTTCGTGCCGTTCGACCCTCGGCAGTGCACAGTTTTATTATTATGTTGGATCGGGCCGTACGCCTCGGCATTTCCTATATCATATCCTCAAGTAATCGTGCGTAATATTTAGAAAACACCCAGAGTATCTGTGAGTTTTTTCGATTTGGGTTATGAAAATCTATCTGATGAGACCCACTATATTTATATATATGCTCCGGTTAAGGATGGAATTTCAAATAGAGAGCCTGAGTTTCTCGTAAAGAGGGGTATTTGTACCACATGATCTATACTTGTTTATCTCATTTGTTTGCTCTGCCTCATATTTACTTACCTCTTTACTGTACATGATATTATTGGACCACTAGTAAGTGTCGATGTCGACCCCTCGTCACTACTCCTCCGGGGTTAGGCTATACTTACTGGGTAAATGTTGATCACGTACTCATACTACACTTGCTGCACAGTTTTGTGCAGGTACATATGTGACTAGTGGTCTTGTGAGAGCAGATGCGTGTATGCATGCGGGGATTTACGTGAGCTGCATTCTATATTGCGACCCGCAACTGGCAGAGTCTCCTTCAGAGTATTTATATTTCTCCTGTCCAAATTTGTATTCCGGACAGATGTTGTATTTTTATTTATATTCCTAGTTGATACTTGTGACACTAGATTTTGGGATGATTATGGGTTGTTATGTATTGAATTCGTTAGAAGTATTATTATTTACTCTGTAAATCCACATTGTTTACCATTTAAATTGAAGGAAAATATGATTTCAAAAATAATAAAAATAAGAACCCAATTAAGTAATTATTGTTGGCTTGCCTGACAGTGGTGTCCGGTGCCATCATGACCCTTATTGGATTTTGGGTCGTGACAACATGGTATCAGAGTACTTGGTTCACTTAGGTCTCACGAGTCATGAGCGAGTCTAGTAAAGTCTTGCGGATCGGTACAGAGACGTCTGTACTTATCTTCGAGAGGCTACAAAACTGTTAGGAGCACTTCCCTTCTTGATTCATCATCGTGCGATTTGATTCCTTTGAGGCTTATGCCTCCATTTACTTCCCATTAAATCTTATGCGACGTGAAGCACTTGTTATAAATTTGGAATCAAGGAATTTTAATGGCACTACTGATGTAGAGTAGGATGTTTCTCCCTGCGTATTCGATTGGGCTGATGTCGTCGCCTTGTGGAAGGATGTTCTGTCATCTCAGCTCTAGATATATTTTTGATGGTTTTGGGGCTATGCACCAATTGCTATGATATTCACGAGTTGTTATCACACAATATTAAAGTAATGGTAGGATACTTGTCTACGTATAGGGGCAATGAATGAGTTAAAAGAAGGTTTTTCTCAATGCGTGATTCAGAGGTTCAGTATTTTATTTCCAGCGGAGGGAAAGACAATCGGACTATGAATGTTCAAGTTGGATTGATGAAGTAAAGAGACTTGGTATTTTTGGGTGTGGTGGAATCTTCATCCGAGATGTAGTGTCGTCGTCCTTGATTGAATATGTTAAGTTTGCCGGTGTTATGGCCTTCTTCAAATCGCCTTTGGGGCAGAGTATTGTGAATGGTGCCGAGGAAGCGGCTGTCAGATGTCGCAGTTCTGAATGATTGAGTTGATAGCATATTTGAATAAAAAATAGTATATCCACGTATATTTGTTTAGCAAAGATGGTGAACTTTGACTTCGAAACTAATACATTGATTAGTTAGTTCCAATATTAAGTATACAATTATCTTTAAACTTTTAAAAAAGTGTGAATATATATTTGTAAGTGACTTGTTTCTGCAATGAACTAAAACTAATTTAAGCTAATTTCAATCTCCTAAAGAGTCATAAAATTAACGTGAAAGATATTAATTATACTTATGTTAGTACTTCAAACAAGGAAATAATTTATACAATGTAAAACTTAATAGATTATAAATTTCTAAATATTAGGAGTTTCTATCGAGTTCAAATAAGGAAGGATTTAAGGTCCAAAATTTTAGGTGATTTAAATTCCTAATTATAAGAAAATAATGAAATGACTATTTTATCTAGTGTGAAATTAATTTAGGTTAAAAAAGGCGAATGATATTTTGTTAAAGGCTTTCGTGCTTTTAATATAATATAGATTTAGTTATGTTAAATGAGGTTTTTCAATCTTGATTTTTCTCGGTTTTTTCGGGTTATTTTTCCGGTAAGTCTTCATAGCACAAAATATGTAACTTGTGTTCCAAATATTTTTTAGTCTAGTAAGATACAACTATAAAATATATTTTTCAAGAAAATAACACAATAATATGAGATAAGTCATAGCATTATCTAAAATATTCAATAACAAAGATAATAAAATTGCATAAAGCAAATATTGCTAATTAATAAGCCATAATAAAATCAACATAAGCTAAAAATACTATATAGGTCATGCTAAAATAAGTATAGCTAATAAGTACTATTAACTACATAACTAAGCACTAAAGGAAAGGATAAATAAAGTTATGCATTTTTATTATAAACCAATGTAAAACTAAAAAATAGATATCCAATAGTATCGTCATTCCTAATGTTGAATTGAATTTATTTTGTTAGCATTAATATTGATTTGAACGTTGCTTGAGTTATTACACTTATGAGATATAAAATTTATTTATCATCTTAGAATGTTAAGTCCAAACTTGAAATGAAACGTTAAAAGATAAAATTGTGATAAAGTTTAAGAAATATTTATAAATTATATTACAATAAATATTCATATATATAAAATATTTTTAAAAATTGTATAAATGTACTATCATGTTAGTTTGGTTTCGGTTTGATTTTTTTTTTGGTTAAAACCAAATCAAAACCAATTATGGTCGGATTTTTTCTTTCCAATACCAGACCAAACCACAACCGGATTTTTTTTTCCGATTTGACCCGGATTATCGATTTGGTGCGATTTATCAGTTTTTTTTATACACCCCTAATAGCTACATGGTAAATAACCCCTTTGACTCAGGTTGTTAGGTGTCTTATCCACATACGCCATGTCATAATTAATAAAAATTGTCGTAATAAAATCTTTCCTAACATGAATATGAGTTGCACAATGAAACTGTTGTACAGTATGTGTTCTTTTTCAATTTTGATCAAGGGAGTATCACGATGGTTGTGTTTTGCTATCGATCTTTTTGTTTAATTATTTGATATTCAGTTAAATATTAATTTGATTAATTTGAATTCGTACTATGTAGGATTCATATAAGGGGAAAATGATTTATATTCAAACTCAAGATCTCCGATTTAATGGTCTACAAACCCACTTATCACTATCCATTGAGGCACAGTCAATGTTTATTACACTATAATTTAATTATCAGATACTTTATTTATTAAATTGATATGATTTGTTTCCATTGAATATCAAACTAACAAAGTTACTAATGGTAAAATTGTTAACCATTAGACTCTGCAAATTCGATCGATCTCTCACAATGAATATTAATCTAGAGAGAAGTTAGCGCAATTTAACGGTATACAATCTATTTTATCCCCTTCTTTAGTAAAATATTAAAGTTGCTAGTACTCCTAATAGGCGTGTTAGGCACATTTGATTCGGTGAAGACGAATGAGTTTCTGCATCAAATCTATTGACAAGTTCTCTTATGATTGGCTTATTTCTACCTATTACAAAAACGATAAAAAATACTGACATGAATTCAAATCATCATCTAGAATAAATTGTTACTACGACGAAGGAATTAAGTGGATAAAAAGTCACGTAAAATTGATTTTAAGCACGTTCACACACACACACACACACACAAAATAAAAAAAGTAAGAAAGAAAAGAACGTACCAAGATGAAAAGAAAAAATTGTAAAGAGGTACTAGTTAAGTAGAATCAATTAAAGAAACAGAAAGTAAAGTTCTGTCCTAATAGAGCAATATTAATTAGGATTTAGGAGAAAACAAAGTTTCAAAATATGGTACAACCCAATTGAAGTAAAGTGGTGCCTCAAGGCCTGCAAGTTTAACATCTTCGAATTTGTGTCTTTTTGAATTATAAACCACGAATTCACCTTTAAACTTCAAAAATAATATGTCTCCATTCTTCATAAAGCTCACAGGCCTCAAGCAACGTCCGCAATGCACTGATGGAATTGTCAACATCTTACTCCATGAAATATTCTCACTTATTTCACACTATAGGTATGCATTTCTTTTAAATTCGGAGACCGAATTTTATAAGATGGAGAGAATGTAATACCCTACAAATACATAAATAAAGATAGAAACAAGCAAGCAAATAAAAAAAAATAGAAGGGCCGAAGCCCAAGAAATATTGGATATAGGGCATCGTATAGAGTTTGGGAAGGGGTAAAATTCCAATTCCTTGCAATCTCAAAGAAAAATGAATAAGAGTAGGAGAGTTGGGGCATTAAGGCTCCTGCAAAATAAAATAAAATTGAGGAACAACAAAGTTGTTGGTAGCAAGTTCACATCTATAAAGAGAAAATCAAGAAGGTCTTTATAGTGTCTAGCGATCTGGTGCAGCAAGAGAGCCACTTTCAGCGGAGTTTAATTCGAGTTTCAAGGTATTTTGTTTTTTCCATTAACATAGGTATATCCAGATTATCATGGCTAAATATTGAATTGTATAGGGGAATACCTATGAATGAGATCAGATTGTCATTATTCTAAATTGAGAAAGTAATGAATCTATTAGTCATGCTACTTTAGTGGAGAGTCTCTGAGTGCTTGCAAAGCAGTACGTGAAATATAGCAAAGGTATTGAGTTCCCAGGCAATTCAAAGTATCTGTATAAGCAATCTATATATATTGACATACACAGAAGCAAGAACCAATTTACTTTCCAGTTAATTACTATTAATAGAGAATAGATGATCATATTTCGAGGAGTGAAAACAGAAAAATAGATTAGATTTGACAGGATCTGGAATCGATTACATTGGTAGTTCACGAAGCTAATACCTATATTGATTTTGTAACAGTATAGGTCGTGAAGAAAGTCACACGAAGTGCTCGCAAGTGACAAGTTTGTATTCCGGCACGAGTACTGTGAGTAGTAACCTTATCGCAATTTGGGTTTCTACAACTAGCATGATTTACATGTGATTTTAACATGAACATGTCATCGGCTGTTTTGAATTTGCATGTGGGACAAGTCCTTTACTTGATATGATGCCACTATATATATTGGAGATGATTACAATTGATATGAATATTCTCATTGTTACTGAATATGTTTTATCGTTACTTGAGATAAGATTTACCGTTATTGAAACGAAATTACATGATTTGATAAGAACCGAAATACCCGATATTGCTATAAAATATTTTCCGACAAGTATATACGGATTACAGCGACAAGTATAAATGGGAGTAGACTTTGAAGGATCCCGTAGCTAACGGTGGGTTCGTTAGACCTGGTTCACCTTGTATTTACAGATTACCAATTACAGTTATAACCCTTGCTAGTGGGGAGGTAGAACTAGCATACAGTTACAGTTTTCCCTCGATTAGGGACCTACAACTATATTTGACTTCTTTTACGAAGAGGTCCACACAGTGATACATATTACATGATCCTTTCTTGGAAACCTCCCAAACATAAAGATTTGCTATGAGACAGTGTTTACCGAGTTTATTACCGATATGTTGAATTGATTTCTGTTACAGGAAACACATGAAAAGTCTGATTATATTTACCGTTTTAGAAAGGGGGCATTCTTATGATATTTTCTGGTTAATATACTAGCATGGTTTCTGACATGTCCCCATTAAAAATAATTGTGGTTAAGTGTTATTACTCACTGAGCTAGCGACTCACTCCCCGCTATTTTTTTTCCAGATACATCAGTTGACGTGAACGATGATTTCGTTAATTATAATACACAAGTTGATAGATCCTGGTGAGCCCCGCACTTGTTTGCGTGGGCGAAGAGTTTATTTATTTTTATCGTCTTTCCTTTTGAACTCTTAGAGTCGCTCCATAGTCATTTTTATTAGTGTCAAGAGTATTCATTCGTTATATTGGACTAGTTACTAGTATTGCACTTTCTTTCCGTATTTTTGAGATGGGCTTAGTATTATTATGGTAGTGTTGGCGAAAACTCATTTTTGGTTAGTTCATGAAGATTGTGGTTGATTTAGGTGAATATTGGTTGGTTGTATATTGTTTATGAGACATGAAAACTTTTGGATAATCCTAAAATAGGGAAAACTCTATCAGATTTTCTGTAAAATACCGATGAGGCTTACTTGGGGGCACTTGCTCCTAAGCGCCGGTCATGATCCTAAATTGGGCCGTGACAAAGTTGGTATCAGATCTTAGGCTTTAAGTCCCGATTCATGGAGCAATGTTTTGTAGAGTCTTGTTCATGGGTATGTAGGCGCCCATACTCTTGATCTTGAGGCTACTGAACATCTAGGAATGTTTTCCCTTCTTTCATTCTTTGATCGTGCGTTGAGATAACTTGAGATTGACTTTGGAATATTTCTTTCGCAGATGGCTAGCACACGCACACCCTCATCTGCTGGACGTGGGGCTAGACGTGGTGCTACCCGGGGTGGCGGTCAAGTTGGCGTTCATCAAACTAGAAGACAGGCTGCCCCTCAACCTGAAGTTGGGAACATGGGTCAACCCCAAGCTGCTATGCCATATCAAGTGCAAGGGCAGGGAGTTCAAGACGCTCCACCACCAGTGCCAACTGTTGCCTTACCTGCAGACGCTGTGGCAAGGTTATTGAATGTGTTAGAGGCATTGGTGCCTACTCAGGGTGGAAGTTCAGCTCCTCCGGCTACTCTACAAACACAAGCACCTGCACAAACTCAAACTTTCGGGAATAAGGAAGTATCCCTACAAGAGTTCCTGAAATTGAAATCACCAAAATTTACAGGTTTTGATAATTCAGCAGATCCTTAAAGTTTCTTGGATGGGCCACTCGAGGCATTACCTGCTCTAGGATGTTCTAGTGAGAGAGCCTTGGAGCTCGCAACATACAAACTAGAGGATATGGCCAACACATGGTATGAAACTGTATTGCTAGGAAGCTCAGTAGGAGCAGCACCACTGATATGGGACGAATTCACTAAATTGTTCATGAATAATTTTCTTCCGGACAACTTGATGCAAAAATATGCTAGAGACTTTGAGAGATTGGTTCAGACTCCAGATATGGATGTGTCAACATATAACACAAAGTTTTGTAAGCTGGCTAGATATGTCCCTTACTTAGTGCCTACCGAAGAATCTCGAGTTCAGAGGTTTGTTGATGGATTAGTTGGTCGTCTATACACTGCAGTAGCCCCACAGATGAAGACTTTATCCTACTCTGATGCAGTCGACCTTGCTAGAAAGATTGAAACCAAGGGACGTGAGAAGCGTGTAACTAGTGATTTACGTAAGAAGGCCAAGACATGAGGGTCTTTTAGTGGCGGTTTTAGTGAAAATCGAAGAGCAGGAAATCAGGGACAACAACAGGGTTTTCAGACAGGGACACACTTGTCTTCACAGTCCACATACAGACCGCATTACAGACAGGGTAATAGGGGACCATCATCTTCTGGACATCATAATTCTGGGCAGATATATGCCACTACTCCAGTCTGCCAGACCTGTGGTAGATCACATTTGGGCCAATATCGTATTCTAATTGGAGAGTGCTTTCGGTGTGGCCAGTTGGGACATCACTTGAGGGATTGCCCTCAGCCTCCAAGAAATTTCAACCAGGCTTCTATTCAGTCAGCTGCACCTACTCAGATTACTCGTAATACTTCAGGTGCTACAGGTAAATGAAATAGAGGTCGAGGTGCTGGAGATCATGCTACTGTGAATCAAGGACAAGGGAATGCTGGTAGAGGTCAGGCGAGAGTTTTTGCATTTACTAGACAGGATGCTCAGGCCTCAAATGTTGTGGTTACAGGTATTCTTTCTGTCTGTTCATTTGATGCACTTGCGTTGATTGATCCGGGATCTACTCACACCTATGTGTCCTCGTACTGTGCTTTGAGGTTTAGTAGCAGCCTGAGCTATTGAATGACCCTTTTCTAGTTGCTACTCCTATTGTAGAGTCTCTATTAGCTGAATATGTGTACCCTTTTCTAGTTGCTACTCCTGTTGTAGAGTCTCTATTAGCTGAATACGTGTATCGTGCTTGTTAGATTCGGGTTGAAGGTAGAGATACTCTAGCTGACCTTATTGTACTTGATATGATCGACTTTGACATGTTGATGGGAATGTATTGGTTATCTTTCTGCTATGCTATCGTCGATTGTCATGCAAAGATAGTCAAGTTTGAGATACCAAACGAACCCAATTTTGTTCTAAAAGGGGGTCAGGTTCCAGAGAATTACAAATATGTATCTTTTATGAAGGCTCAACGACTGCTGAAGAAAGGTTGCTTGGGTCTCATAGCTATTGTAAATGACACAAGAAAGGAAACAATTAGTATAGAAAATGTACCAGTAGTGAGAGAATTTTCTGATGTATTTCCTAAGGATTTACCAAGATTGCCTCCAGTACGAGAAATAGATTTTGGTATTGATTTTCCACCTGACACACAACCCATATCAATACTGCCATATCGGATGGCACTAGCAGAGTTGAAGGAGCTAAAACAACAACTGCAGGATTTGTTAGATAAGAGTTTTATCAGACCGAGTATATCTCCATGGGGTGCACCGGTACTGTTCGTAAAGAAGAAAGACGGATCCCTGAGAATGTGCATTGACTACAGGCAGTTGAACAAGATAACAATACGCAATAAATATCCTTTGCCTCGTATAGATGACATGTTTGATCAGTTATAAGGAGCTGCCCAATTTTCAAAGTTTGACCTCTGTTTTGGTTATCATCAATTTAGAATCAAAGATGAAGATATTTCTAAGACTGCTTTCAGAACTCGATATGGGCACTATGAGTTTCTTGTGATGCCTTTCGGACTAACTAATGCTCTAGCTGCATTCATGGATTTAATGAATAGGGTGTTCAAGCCGTTTCTGGATAGATTTGTAATAGTATTTATTGATGATATCCTGATATATTCTCGTAGCCAAGGAGAACACGAGAATCATCTCAGGATTGTGTTGCAGACATTGCGAGAGCATCAACTTTATGCTAAGTTATCAAAGTGTGAATTTTGGCTAGACTCGGTAGCATTTTTGGGGCATGTTGTATCCAAAGATGGAATTATGGTAGATCCTAAGAAGACAAAAGCTGTGCAGAAATGGCCCAGGCCTACTTCTCCTACAAAGATTCGCAGCTTTTTAGGCTTAGCAGCCTATTACAGGCGTTTTTGTGTAGGATTTCTCCAGGATAGTAGCGCTACTGACCAAGCTAACACAGAAAAATGCAAAGTTTCAGTTGACGGAGGAATGTGAGCAGAGCTTTCAAAAACTCAAAACATGTTTGATAATTGCACCAATATTAGCCTTACCATCAGGTTCTGGAGGATTTACATTATTCTGTGACGCCTCGAGGGTGGGATTAGGATGTGTTCTCATGCAAAATGGTCGCGTTATAGATTATGATTCGAGACAATTGAAAAAGCATAAGCAAAACTATCCCACACATGATTTGGATATGGCTGCAGTGGTATTTGCTCTAAAACTTTGGAGGCATTACCTATATGGCGAAACTTGTGAGATTTATACTGACCATAAAAGTCTGAAGTATATCTTTCATCATAGAGATCTGAATCTTCGGCAACGTCGGTGGATGGAACTACTCAAAGACTATGACTGTTCTATTTTGTATCATCCTGAAAAAGCCAATGTGGTGGCTGATGCATTGAGCAGAAAATCTATGGGGAGTTTGGCACATATAGCTCCTGCAAAGAGACTTTTGGCCAAAGATATTCAGAGACTAGAAGATATAGGTATCAGATTTAGTGTCGGAAATTCAAAGGCATTGTTGGCTTGTGCTCAAGCTAAGTCTTCATTAGTTGAGCGCATTAAGGCCACCCAATATGAGGATGAGCGATTATGCAAATACAGAGATGATGCCTTAGCTGGTAAAAGCAAGGATATGATTATTGAAAGTGATGGTATGCTTCGAATGGGTGACAGGCTATGTGTAGCAGACGTAGATGGGTTGAGACATGCTATTCTTGAAGAAGCCCACAACTCTAAATACACTATACATCCTGGATCCACAAAAATGTATCATGACCTAAAGCAATTCTATTGGTGGGAAGGTATGAAGAAAGATGTTGCTAACTTTGTTTCTAGTTGTTTGACTTGCCAGTAGGTCAAGGCTGAGCATCAACGACCCGCAGGACTGTTACAACAAAATGAGATTCCAGAGTGGAAATGGGAAAGAATTACTATGGATTTTGTCACCGGGCTACCACGAACCCTTAGAGGTTATGACTCTGTATGGGTGATTGTAGATCGACTGATGAAATCAACACACTTTTTTCCAGTGAAGACTACATATGATGGAGTAAGGTATGCACAAATATTTATGAACGAAATTATCCGACTTCACGAAGTTCCAATATCCATCATCTCTGATAGAGGATCACAATTTACCTCACACTTTTGAAAATCTTTTCAAGAAGCATTGGGTGCACGAGTAGATCTTAGTACTGCATTTCATCCACATACAGACGGGCAGTCTGAACGTACTATACAGATCTTGGAGGATATGTTGAGAGCTTGCATTCTTGAGTTTGGAGGTAGTTGTGACGCTTATCTACCTTTAGCTGAATTTGCTTACAACAATAACTTCCAGTCCAACATTCAAATGGCACCGTACGAAGCATTGTATGGTAGAAGATATCATTTTCTTATCTGATAGTTTGAAGTTGGTGAGACTAACTTATTAGGACCTGACCTAGTACAAGAAGCTATGGACAAGGTCCAGTTGATCAGACAGGGATTTCTTGCAGCTCAAAGTAGACAAAAGTCTTATGCTGATAAGAGAAGAAGAAATTTAGAGTTCACAATTGGGGACAAAGTGTTCCTACGAGTCTCCCATGAAAGGTATGATGCGGTTTGGAAAAAGAGGCAAGTTGAGCCCCAGGTTTATAGGACCGTATGAGATACTAGACCGAGTGGGAGTTGTGGCTTATCTCTTGGCACTTCCTCCTGAGCTATCCTTTATTCATCCAATGTTTCATGTCTCAATGCTAAGGAAATGTATATCAGACTCATCTCAGATGCTTGAAGCACCTGCTATACCGCTTGATGAGAAGTTGTCTTACGAGGAGGAACCGATGGCTATTGTTGATAGGCAAGTAAGAAAGCCACGGTCAAAAGAAATTGAGTTCGTAAAAGTCTTATGGCGAAATCATACAGTTGAAGAAGCTACGTGGGAAGTAGAAAAAGATATGCAAGCGAAGTACCCCATTTGTTTCAGTCTACATGTACGTACTTGAGTTCAATTCGGGGACCGAATTTCATAAGGTGGGGAGGATATAATATCCTATATTTTATTAATAAAGGCATATAAGTCTTTAACTAAAGTTAATAAAAAGAAGAAGAAATAATAGAAAAATGGGCTAAAGCCCATTAGAAGGAGAAACGTGAAAAGGGGAAAAGGGGAAAAGGGACGCAACAAAGCTGTTGCTAAACAACATAGAAGAAACAAAAAAAAACCATAGAGGAGGAAACAAAAGGAGAAGAAGAAGAAGAAGAAAGAGGCTGGAACCAAACCTTGAGAAATCTTAATTACGCACTGGTTCTTATGGGTAATACTCGAATTTCTCATCTGAGTTCTTTTCTTTTGGTAATTCTTTTTATCTCAGTTCATATATTTGAAGAGTTTCACAAGGTATAAGAAATATAATACCAATAAGAGTTATTCTGGGCAAATTATGCAATTGGAAGTTGGTCAACGTTACTGTAAGATAAATTCACTTGGAAAAAAATAAGGGATATTATGGACAGTAATGTTATTTCAGTTTCAATTTATGCACACGATTAAGGAAATTGAACAGTACAGGGAATAAACCATATAAATACCTTTTTATTTAAACGATTTTGGACTAATTTAAATTACTCATAGCATGAGTAAATATAATTCGGCGAATTGATGATAAAATATAAAACTCGGAGGATTGGGTATTCTAAATTAGTGACGGATTTAGCTTAAATGAGGCAATTAACACGAGATCGGTGTTGATATGATTATAGATTGATTGGAGGAAGTTGTACGAATTGCTCGAGGTGAAGCATTTGGTATTCGGCTCGAGTACTGTGAGTAGTAATCTTACCGCAATTTGTATTTTTCATAACTTGCATGATTTACACATAATTTTTAATATGAATATGTCACCGATTATTTTGAGTTGCATGTGGGACAAGTCTTTTACTCGATATGATACCGAAATAATTATTTGACATGATTACCGTTATTTTAAATATTCTTGTTGTCACTAGATATGTTTTACAGTTACTTGATAAAATATCCATTTGATCAGGATTGGCGTGTTACAGTCCTGCAGAAAGGAAAATCTGACTTTATCAGTGATGGTAAAACAGGTAGTACTTTTGCTTTGTCAATTGCCCTTGTACAGATAATTTAATCATTTAGATTCCATAGATCAGTAATTTACTGGTGGATGAACAAGGCTTTTGAGCTTCAGGCATGAGTTCCACCTGCATATTTTCGTGAGGCACAAAAATCTGGGACTCCATGCTTTCACTCTTCTCCTTAGGAGAATATCTAAGTCTATTTTTTCACTTAACTTAGTTATGAGACTTTATAACCTAATATGAGAATAATGACGATGAAGGACAGAGATTTTTACAGGGACTTTCAAACTGTAAATCTGAATCTTTTTTATGGTAGTAACGGCTTGTACATGCTAACAAATTGTACATTACTAGATATGAGTTACATGATTTGATAAGAACCGAAATGTCCTATATTGTTTTAAAATATTTTCCTATGAGTATATACGGATTACAGAGACAAGTATAAATGAGAATAGACTTTGAAGGATACCGTAGCTAACGACGGGTTCGTTAGACCTGGTGCACCTTGTAATTACCGAGTTCAATTATAGCCCTCGCTAGTGAGAAGGTAGAACTAGCATACCGTTACCGATTTCCCTCGAGTAGGGACTAACGTTATATTTGACCTCTTACGAAGAAGTCCACAGTTATACCGATTACATGATCTATTCATTGAAACTTCCCAAACATGAATGATATTACACAGTATTTTACCGAGCTTATTATCGAATTGTCAATTGATTTATATTACATAAAAAAACATGATGAGACTGATTATTGTTTATTGTTTCTGAAAGGGCATTCTTATGATATTTTCTGTTTAATATATATATTAGCATGTTTTCTGACTTGTCCCCAATAAAAACGGTTGTGGTTAAGTGTTATTACTCACTGAGCTAGCGACTCATTCCCTGCTAATTTTTTTTTACAGAGACAACAGTTGACGCAGGCGAGGATTTCGTTAATTAGAGCGCACAAGTTGATAGTTTTTGGTGAGCCTCGCACTTATTCGCGTGGGCGGAGATTTTATTTATTGTTATGGCCTTTTCTTTGAACTTTTAGAGTCGCTCCATAATTATCCTTTTAGTGTCCTGAGTACTCATTTGTTGATATGGACTAGTTACTAGTATCATACTTTCTTTCCGTATTTTTAGAGTTGGTTTTGGTTTTATTATGTTGAGGAGGTTGGTAATATTGGTGGAAACCCGTTTGTGGTTAGTTGATGAAGATTGTGACTGATTTAGGTCAATATTTGTTGGTTGTTACTTGTTTATGAGACATGAAAGTTTTTGGATAGGGGAAACTTTATCCGATTTTCTGTAAAATACCGATGAAGCTTACCTGGGGGCACTTGTGAATTGCTCATTCCATTCTTCGTCATATACCAAACTTCAAAATCGCGTCTCGAGTCATTGTGTAACCTAGTCAAACAAAGGTTTTCTCCTAGAGCACATAAAACTGGATCTTCCCAACTTTTAATCCGATCTGGAAACAATATTTCCTGAAATGTTTCCTTCTCCAAACAAAAACGTACTATAGTAAAGTCATTCGGACTAGTATTGGACAAATCCGTCATTGCTATGATATAAACAATCCCATCTACTGTAACAATGTCCCCATCAAAGAACTCGTTATACGGATGAAACTTGCCCATCAATTTCCACGAGTTGCTTTTTGTGGAAAATATATGCACCTCATAATTACCTGAATAAGCGTCTTGTCCTACTCTAATTATTTTATAATCGTCGATAGAAAAAACGTATCCAAAACCATATATTATACCAGGGAAGTATTACTACATCAACTCGAATTACATTTACTATATCAAAACCTTGATAAGTTTAAATATTAAATGATGTGAAATAGAATACCTTGATATATAATATTAAGAGTTAAGATACACCAAGGAGATGATAAGAATATGGCATTGGAAAATAAATTATGAATTGTATGTGTGCTTATAACTTTTTAATCTCCCCATATACTTCTTAATCATTTTTTAAAAATATATTAAAATAACTTTTCTACATTGATATTCTTGTTTCAAGTTCAAATAAATTAGACTTTTTAGATTTTAATACTTACTATTGGTATATTATTGGTTCATTTCGAAAGAAAAGTAAAACTACAAAAGGAATGCTTTTTCAGAACTTTAGGTCATGCTTTTAACATTCTATCACGCATAAAATAAGAATATAGATTACAAAATAGCTTATGTGCTAGTAGTTGCATTGAATAGAACAACTGAGACCAAACATTGTAAAAATAATGCTTAGTTTTATGCGAAAATAAAAAATGAAATCATATGTTATATAAGTTTGTTTACCCTAAAAATAAGTAACAATTAAATTTGTACACGGTTTAAATGATATGCGATTTAATTCAATACGAATGATTAAGAACAACAGATAAATAAGTTAAAGATAAAATAAATGATCGAACCAATCGTAATGTGATGGTCAAGCCTGATCTTAGATTGAACAGTGAAATTCGTCCTTGATCGAACCCTCGATACAAGCTCGGTCGCGAATAAAGAAGAGAACAAATAAAGAACACTTTCAATGATAGCTAAGAGACAAAAATAAACTTTATTTACTTTGGTTTTCGTGTCACAATGTGTCCAAAATAAAAGAAACATTTCCCTTTATATAATAGGAGAATTTTATTTCTAATACAAGTCTAAATAAGGTAAAACAATCTTCTTTTTCCGGTAAATGTTGACTTGCGCTTGATATCGGATGGGATTCGCGCCATGATATCCGATTGAGGGCAAATATTACGGCGCCCTACTCATCATGCATAACTGTTCTCCGCGCTTCCCGAGGTCCAGAAACTATACTTGGTCACGGTCAGTTATTTTACCGTGCCCGATCTCAGACACATCATTCATCCTTCCCGAGTTTCAATACGAGGGGTCCTTGAGCCTCGATTATAATCATGTCAAGTCGTGCTTCCTCTTTGTTTTCTCATCGGGGAATCAGGAAAAACTCTGCCCCCGATTTTACCCGTACAAAGATAGTTCCCTCGTTTCTTAGAGAGTAGATTTATCGAAGCGATATATTAACCCCGGTTTCTTCTTCCATGCGCTACAATCGAGTTGGTGGGTCAGTTAAACGTCCCATCAGTCACGTCATTTTGACTACATACACGTGTCAGTTGTCGATTGACCGTCTTCGAATACGAAACGTCACGCATTGATTACCCCTTCTTTATAAAATCTTCGATCCCTTTTTTTACTTTCTGATTCCAAAGCTCCTTACTTTACCCTCGATCCTTTCAAACCCTCATACATTGTTTTTTAGATCTTCATATCTTCATCTTCAAATCTTCATACTTCTTCTTCAAACCTTCAAATATGGCCTTCATACCTTCATCCTTATCCTCAAATCTTCATTTTTACCTTCAGATCATCTTATTTTCCAGATTCTGATGGCGAAGACTTTCAAATCCACGCCTCACTAAACCATCCCTTAAACTTCCAACCCGACCATGGATGCCGAGGTGGCCGTGCCCGAGGTGGCCCCGGAGCCTCCCCTGAAAAGCTTCATCCCCTGGGGCTACTCTATTGAGAACGACTTCAAAGTCGAGAAAGCCTACAGTCAACAGGACCGAGGCGAGGGGGTATAGAGGTACATATGCTCCGTTACCGAGGATACATTCCCTACAGTTTGAGAGAACTGCAACTAGGAGGGAAAGGAAGTGGTTGTCCTCGGTCCCGATGAGGACATCACCATTTACGTGGATGGGTATCTAAGTGTTTACACTTACCCCTTCACGCTTGCCCCAGTGGACCCTATAATCCTAAGCTTCTGCAAAAGGTATGAGGTCTACCTTGGGCAGATTCACTCCTTTTGGAGGATCGTAATCCTCCTCCACCACTTTGTCAATAACACCGAAGCACCTCGATTTACCAAAACCACCCGCCTCATCTCTACTGTCCCCGAGTTTTTCGAGGGGGATTGATCAAGCTCGTTCATCGAGCAAGAAAAGCTCTGTTCTCAAGCATCGATGAAGATCGGGATCGGGGTTGGCAGGAGAGATTTGTTCGGGTGAAAACCGAAGATCTCATTCCCCCTCCGAATCTTTACCGTTCCCTGAAATGTGTAACTCAGCCCATAAGTTTCTTTCCTTCCTGAGTACTTGGAATTTCTTTTGTTCCTTTTTCTTATTGACTGCTTCTACCTTCGTGCAGTAGTTTCCTGAGTTCCCAAAGCAGTTCCTCGCTTCAAGGAGTGGATCTGCAAACAAATGTCATATTTTGAGGGTAAATGGCGCAAACTTTCAAAGGGCAAGTGGGAGCCTCGTCCCCATGGTGAGTGCTACTCCCGAATAAGTCTACTTTCATACTCAACCTTTGTTTCTACTAAGTTCTTCTCTTTTTACAGATTTTTCCAAGACCATTGAGCTTCGACCGTTGGACGAGGACGAGGATCCGTCCTCACTAGCTAAACTCTCTGCTTCGGGACAGTCTGGAGCTGATGCACAGAAGGAGAAACATAAGAAAAAGAGAAAATCTTCCGGCTCGCCAGGCGCCAAAGTTAAGAAGAACAAGGTAACAATTTGGGTCTAGAAAAACAACAAGAAGAAAACCCGGGCCAGGGTATCTGACTCTGACTCCCTCTACCAGCCCAGGGAATACCCTGAAGATGACGACCTGAAATTTGCCGCTCATGCACCGGTCACTGATGAAGAGGAACAATCGGCAATCGGGGGTAGTGGCTGAGAGGCCGATCCTTCTTTAGCCCGAGAACCGG
This sequence comes from Nicotiana tomentosiformis, assembly GCF_000390325.3. Taxonomy (NCBI): domain Eukaryota; kingdom Viridiplantae; phylum Streptophyta; class Magnoliopsida; order Solanales; family Solanaceae; genus Nicotiana; species Nicotiana tomentosiformis. The sequence continues at coordinate 27,299,515 of NC_090820.1, read as the reverse complement.
ATGGAAAATCAGAGGCTACGACCTCTCGAGAAACTATCCCTGCCCCGTGGGAAATAGCTAGTGTCATTGACATCGCAGAATCTACATCCTATACAGAGTCCACGTTCGATGAGGATCAGGCCGTCAAGGAGAAGCCAAATAAGATGACACGGGCCGCAGACATGGCTCTCAACATGTTCTTCGACAATGTGGATATGAACGCGCTAGAGGATTATTCTGGGTTTGGTCACTTGGAGATCCCGAAAAAGGATGTGCCGTCAAAAGCAGGTGAGCCGAGCTCGAGCCCGAAGCTGGTTGGGAAATTCCCTGCACCGAGCGTGGACCCCGCCATAAAAGAACGGTCGTGTTTACTATCCCGGCGGACACCCGAGTGTTGTCTGCTCCGGTGGGCGTAGCCGGCCACCTTCGTTGCCTGGTGACCGAGGATGACCAAGCAAAGATGAATGAAGTGGACACATCGAGCCTCTTCAATGAGGCACAACATGCACTGAACCAGGTAAGTTTCCCATTGCTTGTGCTCATCGTGCATCTCATTTAACTTCAGTATACCCTCATAATCTTATCATTTTGTTTTCCAGGCTTCGGTGCTCTATCACGAAAGCTTCCTTCGGTCTCGTATGGAGATCAGCCAGCTCGAGTTCGAGCTTAAAGAGCAAATTTGACAGAAGGATATGTATAGGGTCCTAAATAAGCAAAGAGATGAAGCCCTCAAGGACCTCCCTATTCTTCGAGTCAAGATGGAAAAAGCTCAAAAGAGGCTTTGTCCGTGAAACAGAAGCATGCCAACCTGGTCGAGAAGGTAAGGACTTTTAGGTTAAAAATGAGAGGTTACACGTAGTGACTAACGACGCGACCTCGCAGGTCCAAGAGAAAATAGACTTGATTGACCAGCTCCGGGTCGAGATGAATGAGCTCAACACATCGGCCGAGATGTTGAGGAGCAGGATGGACCTTCTTGCCTAGGAAAATAAGGCTACAAAAAAGGAGTTGGCGTTGGTCAAGGACCAGCTCCTGGTGGCAAAGGATAAGGTTGACAAGTGGTCTCGGCTAAATGACGAGCTTTGGGCACAATTGGATTCAGCCGTCTCGAAACGGGACAACCTCTGCCAGAAATATACTGCGCTGAAGTCCAAGTTAGAGGCAACCTCGATTGATTCCTCCAAGGTTGAATAAATGTTGGCCCACTATAAAATTGATGTGGAGATAGCCGAGCCCCGTTTAATAACGAAGGTCGAGTATGTAAAGTGGTTGTCTCGGAGGGAGACCCTCGAGGAGATTTACGCCCTGGGATTTGATCTGTCGGCCGAGATTCAAGAGGCCAAGAGGCTTAAGCTCGGGTTTATGTATGACATTCCTTAGTGGATAGGAGGTCACGACACATATGAGGTGGCATTGAAAGTATATGTTTAGCTTCTTAGAAGCGCTTAGTAGGGCGAGCGCTAATTTTTCTAGATGAGGATACATTGTTTCGGCATCGCCTAGGGTTCTACTAACATAATAAATAGGAAATTATGTACCTTCTTATTTCCGGACCACAACACCACTTACCGCCATCAAAAAGCGCCAAGTAGAGGTACGATTATTCGCCCGCCTTCGGAGTGTGCAGCAAGGAGGGCTCGTAGTACTGCTTGAATTCTTCCAAAGCTTGCTGGCATTTCGGAGTCCAAGTAAAGTTGTTTTTTCTTTTTTAATAGTGAGAACAACTGATAACTCTTATCCGACGATCTCGAGATGAATTAGTCCAACGCGGCTATCTACCCAGTCAGTCTTTATATTGCCTTGACGTTATCCACTACAGTGATGTCCTCTATGGACTTTATTTTGTCCGGGTTGATCTCTATTACCTGATTGGATACCATGAATCCGAGAAACTTGCCCGAGTTGACCCCAAATGCACACTTCTCCGGGTTTAGCTTCATGTTGAACTTTCTCAATATGTGGAAGGTTTCTTGCAAGTATTTCAAATGGTTCTCTGCTCGCAGGGACTTAACTAACATATCGTCAATATAAACTTCCATTGATTTTCCTATTTGTTCTTCGAACATCCGATTGACTAGGCGTTGGTATGTGGCACCGGCATTTTTTTAATCCGAATGGCATAACGTTATAGCAGTAAGTGCGAAACTTGGTTATGAAAGAATTCTTTTCTTGATCTTCCGGGTCTATCCGAATTTGGTTATACCCGGAATAGACATCGAGAAAACTAAGTGTCTCGTGTCTTGTCGTTGCGTCGATCATTCGATCGATGTTAGGTAAAGGGAAAGAATCCTTTGGACACGCCTTGTTTAGATTCTTATAATCTACACACATTCTAAGTTTATTTTCTTTTTAGGCACGACTACTACGTTTGCTAACAAATCCGGGTATATAACTTCCCGGATGGAACCTATTTTTAGAAGTTTAGATACCTCGTCCTTGATGAATACGTGTTTGATCTCGGACTGTGGCCTTCTTTTCTGCTTAATTGGATGGAACTTCAGATCCATGCTCAATTTGTGAGTGGTTACCTACGGTGGGGTCCCTGTCATGTCTAGATGGGATCAGGAAAAACAATCGGTGTTAACTTCAAGAAAATTAATTAGTTTTTTCCTGAGCTCGGGGATTAACCTTGTGCCCAGGTATACCTTTTGATCCGGTAGGTGTTCGATCAATATAACTTACTCCAACTCCTTAATCGTCAATTTGGTGGCGTTAGTGTCATCGGGTGCTATGAAGGATCTCACGACATTGTAATCATCCTCGTCATCCGCTCCGTGCTCTTTCTATTTTTTCGGCTCGGTTGACGCCGATATCATTTATTGCTATTTAGTTTCTTCCTTATTGGTCGGTTCCATGCTTTTGATGTTGAAATTGCGGGTACTGGGATTACTTCATCGACAACGAACATTTACCTTATGGCCAGCTGTTCTTCATAGACCATTTTAATTCTTCCCAGAGTGGGAAATTTCAGCGCCTGGTGTAAGGTCGAAGGCACCGCTCTCATGTTGTGAACCCACAGCCTTCTGAACAAGGCGTTTTACCTCATATCCCTTTCGATCACATAGAACTTTATTTCTTTGGCGGTCCCGCCAGTATTTATTGGTAAAGTTATCTCACCTTTCGTGGTCTCGCACGTCATGTTGAATCCATTCAATACTTGGACTGCCAGTACGATTTGATCATGTAACCCCAGTTGCTCTACGACCCTCAATCTGATGATATTAGCCGAGCTATATGGATCAATCAACACACGTTTAACCTAAGATTTACTGATAAGTATAGATATTACCAGTGCATTATTGTGAGGCTATACGATGCCCTCGGCGTCTTCGTCATTGAACGAGATAGCTCCTTCTGGGACGTAATCCCGACTGCATTTTTCTCTCGTGATAGAAACTTTGGTGCGTTTTATCATCATCCCTTGGGGGACATCAACTCCCCCAATGATCATGTTGATTACGTGCTAAGGCTCCTCTTGTTTGACCTGTTTGTTGGTCTCCCTGTTTCTGAAGTTGTTCTTGGTTCGCTCGCTTAGGAATTCTCGAATGTGTCCATTGTTGAACAATCGAGCAACTTCTTTCCTTAATTGTCGGCAGTCTTTTGTCCTATGATCGTGAGTACCGTGGTACTTACATATCAAATTAGGATCTCTAGGCAAGGCCGGACTGCAACGGTCGGGGCCACTTAGTCTCTTTGATGCGCCTTATGGCTGACACTATACTTGCAGCGTCTATGTTTAAATTATACTCTAACAATCTCGGTGTTTCCTTACTCACGAGCGAACTATCGAACCCGCTCTTGCTCATCAGGCCCCGACTGCTCGGTCCTCGATCATTTCACTTGTCATTCCTTATTGGGTGATGTCTGTATCCGTTTCCTCTCTGATCTGCACCGTGTGGCTGGTATCAATCTCGGACCGGCCTCGGCTCCTGATCGATAATTCTATTAGACCTGTCATCGGCTCTGATGGGGTACACAGACCCCGAAAGGGCCCCAAGTTGGTCGTCTTCGACCCTGATTTTCGATTGATATCTGTTGTGGACCTCGGCCTAGGTGACCGCTAGGTACTCCACCAAGTTTTGCTTTAGTTGTTGAGAGGCCACAAAATTTCGAGGGCTGAGCCCTTGGGTAAAAGCCTGAATGGCCCAATCATCCACAACTAGAGGCAGATCCATCCATTCCATCTGGAACTTTGACACGAACTCCTTAAGCATCTCGTTATCCCTCTGCTTAACCTTGAAGATGTCTGACTTCCTCGTTTCGACCTTGATGGCACCGGTATGGGCTTTTACGAAAGCATCTGCAAGCATAGCAAATGAGTCAATAGAATTGGGAGGCAAGTTGTGGTACCATATCATTTCCCCCTTGGACAAGGTTTCCCCAAAACTTTTCAGCTGCACCGACTCAATTTCGTCGTCTTCCAGGTCGTTCTCTTTGATTGCGCATGCTCATTTGGATTCGCGGTCCCATTATACTTGGGGTATCTCGGGTATTCAAAACCTCTCCGGGATCGACTTTGGTGCCGCGCTCGGGGAAAAGGCTTTTGAATGAACTTTTTGGAGTCTGGACCCTTCAATATCGGTGGTGCTCCTTGGATCTGATTGACCCTGGAGTTGTAAGTTTCAACCTTCTTGCCGTTGGCTTCAATCTGTTTCTCGCAGGACTCCACCCGTTTTGTCAATGCTTCAAGCATCTTCATCATCTCGAAAGTTTTCTGGGGCCTGAATTCGCCCGGTTCCACGACAACTGGTTTATCTTTTCGCGTGTTTTCCCTGGATTGCTCGGGCTCAACCCTGTTAGGGGCATGGTTCTGGTTCTATAACTGTGCTATCGCCGCTTGTTAAGTCTGTAATATTTTGAAAATCAACCGCAGGCTCACCCCATCGCCTTCACCTTCGAGCACCTCTCGAGCCGCTGGCCGGGATCCGCTGCGAACGCTATTTTTGGGATCAGTTGGTAGATTGATATTGATGGCCATCTGTGAGTTAGCATCGACCGGGTCGGCTGCTGGGACACCATTGGGATCAACAGGGGGCACATCTTTGCTAGGCATTATGTTATTATTCTCGCCATGATGGCCTGACTCAGCGTTAACGTTCAAGTGGGCATGTTGAGAATTTGACATCTTTGGGCTAACCTGGAATCAAAACTTCAAAGAAAAAGAGTAAAATAGGGTGTGTTATAGAGATTCATATCAAATCACCACTATTATCCTTAGCCCCACAGTGGACGCCAAACTGTTTACCCTAAAAAATGAGTAACAATTAAATTTGTGCGCGGTTTAAAGGATATGTGATTTAATTCAATACGAATGAATAAGAATAACAGATAAATAAGTTAAGGATAAAATAAATGATAGAACCAATCACAATATAATGGTCAAGCATGATCTTAGATTGAACAGTGAAATTCGTCCATGATCGGACCCTCGATACAAACTCGGTCGCGAATAAAGAAAGAACAAATGAAGAACACTTTGAATGATAGATAAGAGAAAAAAATAAACTTTATTTGATTTGGTTTTCCGGTCATAATGTGTCCAAAATAAAAGAAACCTTCTCCTTTATATAGTAGGGGAATTTCAGCTCTAGAACAAGTCTAAATAAAGTAAAAAAAAAATCTTCTCTTTCTAGTAAATGTCGACCCGCACTTGATATGTGACGAGATTTGTGATGTGATATCCGGTTGAGGCCCTACTCGTCATGCATAGCTGTTCTCCGTGTTTTCCGAGGTCCAGAAACTATACTTGATCAGGGTCCGTTATTCAACTGTGCCCGATCTCAGACACATCGTTCATCCTTCTCGGGTTTTGATACGAGGGGTCCTTGGGCCTCGATTATAATCATGTCAAGCCGTGCTTCCCCTTTGTTTCCTCATCGAGGAATCGGGAAAAACTCTGCCCCGATTTTACCAATATACAAAGTTAATGCAAGATTTTATGTGGCGATCAAATTTCCCTAAGTTCCAACCAAACGAGTACTTACTATTTAATGAACAAAGTTCGGTAGTTACTTGTTAAATTAACCCTTTAACTCAGGTTGTCAGGTGTTTCAGTTTTACCCACATAAGCCACGTCATAATTAACAAAGTTATCCTAATTAGATCTTTCTTTACATGAGTATGATTTGCAACCATTATTAATGAGTTGCGACTTGCGAACACAATGTTGAAAACTTGCAGCTGCAGATAATCATCGAGAAGAGAATTGCACATTGAAACTACTGTACAGTAAGTGTTCTTTTTTAATTTCGATCAAATAGTATCATGGCAGTCGTGTGTTGCGATCGATCTTTTTTGTTTAATTATTTGATATTTCATACCCATTGGCTTGACTAATTTGATTTTGTATCACGTAGGACCCTATTTAATGGGCTCGAACTCAAAATCGGACAAAAGAATCTCATCCATAGCACTATATCTCTGAGCCACTTATGATTAGCCTATCTATTCCAGAATTACTATAATGACAAAAACATTGATATGAATCCAAACCCCAAACCACCACATGCGACAAAGGCATTAAGTGGACAAAAAGCCATGTAATATTGATTTTAGAGTCCCTTAACCAGAGGTTTTGGGTTCGAGTCTTGGGTATGGAAACATCTTTGGTAGGGAGCGCTACCTCCAGGATGGGCCCTACCCGGCACGAATCCGGATATAGTCGGGTTTCAATACGGGTACCGGACACTGGACACCGGGTGGGAAACTAAAAAAAAAAAAAAACGATTATAGAGAACCTTCAGGAATTTAAATCCCCTCCCACCAGGTAAAAAAGAACAGAACCAAGATGAAAAGACAATATTGTCAAGAGGCAGTGAAGTAGATTCAATTTAAATCCTGCATTGTGAACATATAGAACAATTCTAGGATTTAGGAAAGAACAAAGTTTCCACATATGGTACAACCCAATTGAAGTAAAGTGGTGCCTCAAGCCCTGCAACTTTAACTTCTTCCAATTTATGTTTTTTTGAATTGTAAACAACGAATTCACCTTTATGCCACAGAAACAATATGTCTCCATTCTTGATCATAAAGCTCACAGGCCTCAAGCAACGTCCGCAATGCACTGATGGAATTGTCAACATCTTACTCCACGAATAGCTCATCCCATTTTTCGTCATATACCAAACTTCAAAATCGCGTCTCGAGTCATTGTGTAACCTAGTCAAACAAAGGTTTTCTCCTAAGGTACACAAAGCTGGATCTTCCCAACTTTTAATACGATCTGGAAACAATATTTCCTGAAATTTTTCCTTCTCCAAATTAAAACGTACTATAGTAAAGTCATTCGGGCTAATATTACACAAATCCGTTATTGCTATGATATAAACAATCCCATCTACTGTAACAATGTCCCCATCAAAGAACTTGTTATTTTGATGAAACTTGCCCATCAATTTCCACGAGTTACTATTTGTTGAATATATATGTACATTATAATAAGATGAATAATATTTTTGTCCCACTCTAATAATTTTGTAATCGTCAGTAGAAGAAACATAGCCAACACCATAAATAGCTGCATGGAACTGCTTCCAGTTAGTTGTCCTCTCCCTCTTTCTAAGGATTGGACATTGAATTATTCTTGATTTACTGATGGCCGGGTTCCAGAAAACAACTAAGTCATAAGGGTAACAAGGTAAAATTAGAACAAGTATACCATTAATAAAACATACACTACTCAGTTTAGTGATTTCTGGAATTGGAGATTTTAGAAGAGAGGCAATGGAATCATGTTGAAGTGGGCCGTCTATGGAGTAGAAATAGTCATCTGTCTTGTCACAATCACCACCTGTTACGAATATTTTGTGACTTTTGTACGTATCATCTTCAATTAGAGAACGCCATGATTTGCTAATACATTTGAACCGCAACAGCGATTTCACTGGAAGTTTTATTAGTATATTGATGGTGATATCATGGGGTAAGTTATTAGGCATTGTGATATCTTTTTGGCTTGAGCCGCTGCCTTAATTTTGATTTGGAAAGACAGAGACTGTTGGTAATGTTAGGGTCTAATATAAGCGAAGCAAATAATTAATTACAGTATTTTAGTAGGAAAAGGATTCTTAAGAGTTAACCTTCTTATTCTTTCTTCAAGTTTTTTTCATGTCGCCTATCGTTTTCTTGTAGGAGTAGGATATGCAAAGAAGAAAAGAAAAATAAGAGAAGAAGAAAACCAAAAAAGAAAATATTAAAAAGTTGGGGACTTTGATTATAGGTTTCACGCAAATGGAGAGAAAGGAAAGAATTAAAGAAAAAGATATAGAACATAAAGAAGTTTTTTGCACCAAAGTTATATAACTATATTTTCTTACAGAAAAATCACAAGACTTACACCAACTCACATAAAAATATCAATTGCTGGAAAATATAACTTTTCGATGCAATATTTTTTTGTTCCGTGTTTTATTTTTAATATAATAAATATTGACTCAATTAAAAGGGTGTGAATTGCAATTTATGGAGATAAGAAAATTCCCTTCATTATCTACAACAAACTAATTAGCTGGAGTTGAGTTAAAATGATTCATCTATATTCATGCTGCTCCACTTGGATCTGTTACTTCAATGGATAATTCGAAGGTATGAAAAAGGAAAAACAAATACTAAAGTTGGAGATACATGAAAATATTTCAAATATATAGAGTAACAAAAATTATGTAAAATATTATGTATTATTTTTGTGCAGGATGTTAGCATAATTTCTCACTTTTATTTGGGCTTGAGGTAGACTATAATTTGCGACTTACATGCTTATTTTTTTTTTTAAAGAATAATATAAGTTTATAAATAAGGTGAAGCAATCAACAATACAACTTCATTATACATAAGATAGAGGGACGAATATCTTCTTTACCTAAATGCCTAAATTCAGAATTATAAAATAAAATACAACCTATTAGCAAGCTTGAAACCAGTTATGGATCGGAGATTAGGGAACACATTATGCAAAATTGATATCATATAGAGAAGAGTTATTAAAAATCAATTTAGGTCTTTTGGTCAATATTTATTAGATTAAAAATAAAAATAAAGAATATGAGTTGATAAAAGTCTTATAATTTTTGTGTTATAAAACATAATTATATGATCATTTATGAAATTTACCTTAAAAATAATATACAACCCAATTGAAGTAAAGTGGTGCATCAAGCACAGCAACTTAAACTTCTTCCAATTTGCTTCTTTTTGAATTGTAAACCACGAATTCATCTTTAAACTTCAAAAACAATATACCATGAATTCTCCATTTCTCATAAAGCTCAAGCAATGTCCGCAATACACTGATAGAATCGTCAAGATCTTTCTTACTCCATGAATTGCTCATCTTGTTCTTCGTCATATACCAAACTTCAAAGTCGCGACTCGAGTCATTGTGCAACCTAGTAAAACAAAGGTTCTCTCCTAGGGCACATAAAATTGGATCTTCCCTCCTACGAACCTGATCTGAAACAACACTATACCAAATTGTTCTTTCTCCAAACAAAAACTTCTAGACCAGATTTACCAGCGAACAGATGAAAAACAATACGATCCAAGACCTCCAACCACTCGTGAGACAGGGTTCTTATAATATTTAAGTTATCCGGACCTTTAGACAAATCCGTCATCATCGCTATCATATGGAGAGACATAATTCCTTCCATATTGGATGCTTCTGTAGACACTGAAATTTTAGTAGATCAAGATAAATACTAAATTCAAGACGACTCTTGAAATATTAGGAGTCTATTAGGGTTACTTGGTAGCTACTCCACCCAAACCCTAATTCATGCCTATAAATAAGGCTACATGTGTCTTTCAAGGAGGATCTGAGCAATTCCATAAAGTCTCGGAATATGCACAAAGAGATCAAATATACGATCTTTAAAATTCCATAAAACTCTTGGAATATTCATTAAGAGATCAAAGACATGTCAAATATGTCTTGCTCAAAGTTCTAGCAACATTCAAGATCAAAATGAAGTATTGTTACATGCTTCTTGATCATCAAATACATCAACGAGATGCATATCATCCTACGTTCGAGAAATACGCCGTTATAGCCCTCGAATTACGGATAACAAATCAGAGGGAAGAATCAACGGATAAACAGAGTTGTAACCCGTAAATTTATCAATAAAATCCTTTTTTCTTTATAGTTGTTTGTAATTGCAGTTAATTGATGATTATCACATAAAACTTTAGCAGGCTTAAATGAAAGATCATAATCAGTTAATTGATGAATCATCCAAAGTAGTTGAGCACAACATTTCCCAATGGTATGTATTCAGCTTCAGTTGTAGATAGTGCAACGGATCCCTGTTTCTTACTGTTCCACAAAATAAGTGATTTGCCAAGCAATTGACAAGTTTCACTTGTGCTTTACCTGTCTTCTTTATCACCGGTAAGGTCTGCATCTGAAAAACCTTCAAGCTTAAAATTGTTAAGGTGTGGATACCGCAATCCATGTGAAGTAGTTTCAATAAGGTATCTAATAATTTGCTTCACGACAATGAAATGAGACTCTTTTGGAGCTGCTTGGAACCTAGCACATCTGCATACACTAAATATTATGTCAGGAGACTAGCAGTTAAATAGAGTAGAGATCCAATTATTCCACAATATTTTGAATCATTTACTGCTTTTCCTTCTTCATCTTTTTCAAGAGATGTAGCTGGACTCATGGGAGTCCCAATTGACTTGGCATTGTCCATTCCAAATTTTTGTATTAGCTCATTTGTGTACTTTGTCTGACATAAAAAGTTCCCTTCATCTTATTGATGAATTTGGAGTCCAAGAAAGAAAGTTAATTCTCCCATCATACTCATTTCAAACCTAGTTTGCATGAGATGTGTGAATTCCTTGCATAAAACAGGGTTAACACTTCCAAATATAATATCCTCAACATAGATTTGAATAATGAGATTTCTAGAGGATGATATTTTGATAAAAAGAATAGTGTCAATCTTACCTCTCAAAAATCCATGACTATCCAAAAATAAGCTTAGTCTTTCATACGAAGCTCTAGGTGCTTGTTTTAGCCCGAAGAGAGCCTTAGTCAACTTAAATACATGACAAGAAAACTGTGAGTTTTCAAAACCGGGAGGTTGTTTAACATAAACCTCCTCATCAATGAAGCCATTTAAAAACTCACTTTTAACAACCATTTGAAATAGTTAAAAACCTTTAAAAGAAGCATATGCTAATAAGATACGAATTGATTCTAACCGTGCTACTAGAGCGAAGGTTTCATCATAGTCGACTCCTTCCTATTGAGAGTAACCCTGAGCGACTAGCCTTGCTTTGTTCTGGATAACTTTAACTTCTTCATTCAGCTTGTTCTTGAATACCTATTTGCTCTCTATAATTGCTGCATTTGCTGGTTTGGGCACCAATGTCCAAACTTGATTTTTATCAAACTGATCAAGTTCTTCTGGTATAGCATGTACCCACCTTGAGTCTTTTAAGGCTTCATCAACTTTCTGTGGCTCTATTTGAGATATTAATGCAATTTTGGCCTTTTTCTTTAAACCTCCTCTTGTTTTCATCCCATTAGTTGGATTTCCAATGATGAACTTCTGGGATATTCTAGTTCACTTCTCCACTAGTTTGGCACTGCTTCAGTATGTTGATTAGTCGACTCATTCTGAGGTTGACCATGCTCATTGTGTCTTCATTAGTCGACTGTAGGGTTTCCATCGTGTTGTCAACAGTTTTTTTTAAGTCTTTTGTTCACTGATCTTTGCCTAATTTTGGCTGATCTTTTCATCACCTGCAAAATCTTCTTTCTCGTCCATAGAGTTATTATCATCAAAGATAATATGAACTGATTCCTCTACGCATAAAGTATGTTTATTATAGATTCTAAAATATCTATTGTTAGTCGAGTAGCCGAGAAATATACCTTCATCACTCATTGGGTCAAACTTATCAAGATTGTCCTTGCCATTATTATGGACAAAGCATTTGCTTACAAAGGGTTGAAAGTATCCAATATTGGGTTTCTTACCTTTCCATAATTTATATGGAGTCTTCTTCAAAATAGGTCAAATTAAGCACCTGTTGGGAATATGACAAGTTGTGTTAACTACTTCTTCCCAGAAATAATTTGGGTGAGAATGTTTTAGTATCATGGTTCTTGCCATATCCTGCAGAGTTCTATCTTACGTTCAACCACTCTATTTTACTGTGGTGACCTGGGTGGTGAGAAATTTGAGTGTATCCTTGACCGTTGCAGAATTCTTCAAAAGCTCTGCTTATAAATTCTCCTTCATGATAACTTTGAATAGTTACGATAAGATGCCCCTTTTCTCGTTCAATTCTTTTACAGAAAATCTCAAAGTTTTTCAATGCTTTATCTTTATGAGATAAGGAAATCACCCATGTAAAACATGTGTAGTCATCAACAATAACAAAAGCATATCGTATACCTCCAATGCTGATAGTTCTAGTAGGTCCAAACAGATCCATGTGAAGCAATTGTAAAGGCTTGGTAGTAGACATAATGCCCTTGGTTTTGAAAGAGTTTCTAGTTTGCTTACCAATTTGACATATATCACATACATGATTTCTAGAAATATTGAGCTTGGTAAGACCAATAACTAAATCATGCTTGGAGAGCTTTTCAATTAGATTCTTGCTTGCATGACCTAGTTTTTTATGCCAGAGCCATGGATCATCATATATGGATGCTAAACAGATAGGGCTATCTAGATTTTTAATGCCATCAAGAATGTAGACGTTTCCATACCTTTTACCAGGAAGAATAATCTTACCTGCCTCATCTTCAATAGTACATCATGTTTTCTTGAAATTAACTTCGTACCCCGAATCACATTGTTGACTTATACTTAGAAGATTGTAACTGAGTCCATCCACTAGATATACCTCTGGAATATCGCAATTATTGATGAATGGAATTGTTCCAGTACCAACTATCTTTCCTCTTGAATCATATCCAAATTTGACATTTCCTCCATTTATTTTTGTGACTTCTTTGAATAGATTTTTGTCACCCGTCATGTGACTCGAACACACATTGTCTAAATACCATTTTTCTTTGCGACTCTTTCTGTGGTATTCCTTCAAAATAGAATTATCACCTTCTTTTAGGTACCCAAGCTTGTTTGGGTCCTTGTAGGTTAGTTTTACTAGAATCAGGGTTGTTTTTGGGTTTCTAAATCCATCATGAAACATTTGATTTGCGAAATCTATAAAATGAGTATTTATGTCCAACTTTGTTACAATAATGAAACACAGGAGTTGATCCAGTTTTCGATCTCCCACTTGTGTTAGTACTTGTGGACTTAGTTCTAGCCAGTCCTTTTCCAGTTAACTTGTAAGTCGCCTGGTTAGATTTGACAAAACTATGACTGGTGGACTTGCGCATGCCATTAAGCTGCATTTGCAATTCCTGAACTTCATCTTGAAGTACATCTCTTTCGATTGCATAGACTTCAAGCTTAAGTTCTCAGTCCTTCTTTTTCCTATTGAGTCTCCTTAGTTCATTCAAAAATTTTTGAGACTTCTTCAGGGTAAGGTCAAGAATATCATGCAATTCATTATACCTATCATAGTTATAAGATCTTACCTCACTTGTTTCACCTCGTGCCATGAAACAATTCTTAGTATCATCCTTTCATTCATTGTTTTATGCATCTTCACCAGTCCAGCAACCAGAGTATCTGTTCATGTCATTTTCTAAGATGGTCATGAAACACAGATTTGCTATTTCTTTGTGTTCTGAACTGCCTTTATCACTCCAGCTTCCGAAGGATTTGTTCTTATTGAACCCTATGGAGACTTTTCTTTTAAGATTTAGGCATTCAACTTAAACATGCCCATACCTGCCATACTCATAATACTTTCCATCATTCTTGTCTTATTCATTGTGTTGCCTGGTTCACCTAGGTGGCATCCTTCCCCTTCTTATGTGTCAATACCTTCTCATCAATCCATCCATGTTTCTTGATACCATGGCAATTTCGTCTTCAAGAGCTTCTGGGTCGTCATCAATGTCATTTTCAGGTCCTTCAGTTGTAATTTTGAAGGCAACTATTTTCTTCTTTTCTTCCTGATTTGTTTTCTTGAGACGGGTTTTCTCGAATGTTGTAAGATCTCCTCATAGTTCATCATATGAAAGTTTATTTAGATCTGAGATTCAAGTGCGACTACTTTTGTCTTCCAAGTGGTAGGTAAACTCCTTAGAATTTTTCGAACTTGATCACCACTTGAATATGGTTTACCAAAGGCTTTTAGATCGCCAATAATTTTGCTGAATCTTGCAAACATTTTCTCAATGGATTCTCCTTCTTTCATCTGGAAGAGTTCATAATCATGAACCAATATGTTTATCAGAGTTTCTTTCACTTTGCTGGTTCCTTCATAAGTGACTTCCAGTTTGTCCCACATTTCTTTGGTTGTATCACAACTTGAAATTTTCTCATACTCTTCTCCACTTATAGAATTATAGAGCAAGTTTTGTGCTTTAGCATTAGCCTGAACAACTACCATTAGCTCGTATGTATATTCATTTATATCTTCAGGATCAACAAGTGGTTGAGTTGTTGCTGGTAGTGGATAGTTTTCCTTTTTGATAACATGCCATACTTTGACATCATAGGATTTTGCATAAATTTTCATTCGCACTTCCCAGTGAGAAAAGTGTTGTCCATTGAAATATGGTGGCCTGACTTGCGACGTTCCTTCTTGAAAGAGTGGTCTAACAGTTACTTGATTTGTCATGATATTTTCTCACAAGTCGTTAAGCAAAAAGTGTGAGACCCGCTCTGATACCATATTGAAAGTGCAAGAGGAGGTGAATTGTATTTTTTCTTTTCTTTTGCGAGGTAGTCTACTAACTTGCATTCTAGCCGATTGAGCTTCTCAAAACTAAATATAAGAAAGTAAATTGAAGAAAGTAAATGACACAGAATATTTTATACTGGTTCGGATTCAGAGTGAATCCTACGTCCAGCCCATTTGGGTTGCAAGGGTGATCTCTTTCAAGTATGAAGTGACTTAGTATAGATGAGTTGATGTTGTTATACACCAACAACTTTGGTCACTTTGTTCTTCTCTCTTATAATCGATACAATGCCTCACCAGTGTTCTTTTCTCTCTATCTATCTTCTCTTCTTAGTTACGCAGGAAATCTATAGAAGACTATAGTGTTTGTTTGAAGTAGAACAAAGAGATTGAAATTTGGTTCGATCAAAGTATGTCCTTCGTTGGCATCTTCTGTAGAATATATATGGCGAGTTGGTCTCCATTCTTCACGGCGTGACAGTGTAATAATTGAACAGCAACCCAAGGGAGTTGATTCTCAGAATCAATCAAGATGATTTTATTCCAGAAATATAATGAAATTTTCCTTTCGTTGCTTCCTTGATTTCCTTTTCCTTGCGAGCCGTTGAGAAGAATATTCTCTGAAGATATTCTGTGTATATGATTGGTCTTCTATAATGATTTATTGATGCCTTCCGTAAATGGTTGATTCGAATATCTACATGATTTATCTTCTTTACTGATTGATTGATCATCTTATGTTGATTGATTGATGCCTTCCGTAAATGGTTGATTCGAATATCAAGTCTCCATAGAACGCGTGGTCACAACAATTGTACTTCTTGATTCTTGCCTTTGGATCTTGACTTGCATGTTTGCCTCCTTGATTTTGGCTTTCAGATCTTCTTCTAGATTCTTTCCCATTCTCATGACATCCTTCTTTGGAATTGGTTTCCTGCAAGTGGAATTAAGTTATTGTCTATCATTAGAATCCATATCTAACATGAAGCATATGGTACCTTCGACATATACCTTCTTTCTTAATTTGTCTTTGGTGATTGCTCTATAGACATATTGAGGTGGCTTCCTAGTGGAGTTTTTCTAGTCTTCGCATAATAAAGATTGAACCTGCTTAGTACCTTTTGTATGTACTTCTCTTGAGAAACCTTTAAGGTTCCTTCAGACTTGTCTCTACTAATTCTCATCCCCTGTATTTGCTTAGTTGTTCCTAGGTATTTCATCTCAAACTCCTCCGCCAACTGTTGCTTAACCCTATTGATTTCATTTATGCTTGATCCTGCAATTAGTATATTATCAATGTACAACTATAACATGATATAGGATTCATCAAAACATTTGATATAACAACAATGGTCCGTTTCACATCGTGTGAAACTATTGTTATGCATGAATCCATCAAATTTCTTGTACCATTGTCGGGGAGCTTGTTTCAAAACGTACAAACTCTTCTTCAACTTACACACAAGGTTTTATTTACCAGAAACTTGAAAACATTCAGGTTGCTTCATGTAGATTTCTTCTTCAAGGTCACCATGCAAGAAAGCAGTTTTAACATCTACTTGCTCCAAATGCAAATTTTCTGCAGCTACTATACTTAGCACCACCTGATAGTAGTTAATATGACTATAAGTGAGAAGATATCGGTATAGTCAATTCCTTCCTTCTCCTGAAATCCTTTTACTACTATTCATGCTTTGTATATCTTCTTACTGCCATGCTCTTCCTTGACCCTGTACACCCACTTGTTCTGCAATGCCTTCTTTCCTTTTGGTAACTCTATAAGTATCCATGTTTTATTCTTTTGAAGAGAATTCATCTTTTCTTTCATGGCTAGCTTCCACTTATCAGAGTTTATCACCTACATTGCTTCAATAAAATGCTATGGTTCTCCAGCATCAGTCAGAAGTAAATAGTGGAGAGAGAGTGTTAACCTATCTGGAGCATTTGTGACTCTTTTAGATCTCCTTAATATAGGTTCATGAGTAACTGACCCCGAATTTGATTCAAGTCCTGGCTCCAGATGTGGTTCTCTATTTGATTCTATCTCTGGTTCTGATTCTGATTCTGATCCAGATTCAGCTTCTTCTTCTACATCTTCAATTTCAGAATCAGTTGTAATCTCTCTAGCCACTTTATTTTCTAAGATTTCTTCTAACTTAACTGTTTCAGATGTCTGTCTGCTGGTGCTGGTTGGTTCTACTCCAAGCTTGTCTTTGTACATCACATTTTCATTGAATGTGACATTCTTGTGTCTTAAGATCTTTCTATTCTGATCATCCCAAAATCGATAACCAAAATTATCATCACCATAGCCAATAAAGAAATATTTCTTGGCTTTTGGATCAAGCTTATCTCTATCATTAGAGTTTACATGCACATAAGCACCACAACCGAAAAATTTCAGATGTGAGAGAGTTACCTCTATTTATGTCCATACCTCCTCAGAAATTTTAAAATTCAGCAGTACATAGGGTCCTCTATTTATGAGGTAAGCTGTCGTGTTAACAGCCTCGGCCCAGAAATACTTCGGCAACCCATAATGTATTCTCATGCTTTTGGCTCGTTCATTCAGGTAACTATTCATCCTCTCAACAACGCCATTTTATTCCGGTGTTCCAGGAACTGTCTTGATCATTCCGATCCCATTCTCTAAGCAGAATACTTTGAACTCTTGACTATCATACTCTCCTCCATTGTCAGATTTCAGACATTTTAACTTTAGGCTTGTCTGATTTTCAACTTCAGCTTTCCATCTTTTAAAGGTAACAAACACGTCTGATTTATTTTTCAGAAAACAAACCCAAATATTTCTTGTGGAAGCATCAATGAAGGTGTCATAATCGCGTGAGCCTCCCAAAGAAGTTACAGAAGCTGGTCCCCACACATCTGTATGCACTAGTTCCAGCTTCTCTTTCTTTGGCGTCCTTCCCGACTTTGAGAAACTAACTCTCTTTTGTTTCCCGTAAATACAATCTTCGCACAAACCTAATTCAACATGCTTGAGGTTTGGCAAATTTTCTTTGGATGCCAATAACTTTATTCCCTTTTCACTCATAGGCCCGAGATGCTGGTGCAACAATATTGTGTCACGACCATAGTCAACTACTGTTATAATATCTCTCTTTATTTTTGTTGCATACAGTGCTCCCTTCTAGAAGACTCATGCCACAACCAAATTTTCTTTAGTTATCTTCCACGATCCATTACCGAATACAGTTGTGTATCATTCACTATCAATCTGACCCATGGATATCATATTTTTCTTGAGGCCAGGAACATGTCAGACATTTTGCAATTTCCATAGCGTCCCTTGGGAAGTCTTCATATGAACTTCACATTTTCCGACAATATCCAAAGGTTCGCCATCTGCTAGATAAACCTTCTCGAATTTTCCAGCAATATAATTATGCAATAATTCTTTGCATGAGGTAGAGTGAAAGGATGCACCTGAGTCCAGAATCCAAGATTCGACTAGAATGTCTGCCCAACAAATTAATGCATCATCGACTTGTTCGGCAATTACATTTGTTGAATTTTCATCCTTCTTTTTCTTTGGTTCTCTACACTGACTATTGTAGTGACCCGTTTTATCACAATTCCAACAAGTAATGTCTTTGTGATTTTTGGACTGCCCTCTTCTCCTTGACTTTGATCTGCCACGACCATGACTCTGTCCTCTTTGGACGCTTCTCCCCCTGCTTTCGGTATTAAAATCAGATCCTGGGGAATCACTTGATTCTCTCCGGCGAATATCTTCGCTTAGAACCAAGTCTCTAATATCATCCAATTTGAGTTTGGTACTACCCGATGAACTGCTAACTGCAGTTACTGTTGCATACCAACTCTTCAATAGATATGATAGTAGAATCAATGTCCTGACTTCGTCATCAAATGTTATATTAACAGAACTCACATAGTTAATGTTACATTAAACTCATTGATATGTTCCGTAACAGATCGACCTTCTGTCATCTTTAAGTTGAATAATCGACGCATCAAATAGACTTTAATTGAAGTAGATGACTTCTCGTACATATTTGATAACACCTTCATCAAGTCTGCAATGGTCTTCTCGTTAATGATGTTAAACGCTATATTTCGTGTTAGCATATCACACCAAGAGATCTAATAGATCCTAATCCGCTTTGGCCATATTCTCTAGATTTACCCAGTCAGAGGTAAGTGTAACTTTGTTTTGTACAAATAATCCTCTATTTGCATTTTCCAGATTCCAAAATCTTTTCCATTGAACTTGTCAATCTTAACCTTCCCCTCTTTCGATGTCATTTTTCACAAAAACATTTATGTGAATAGTGCTTGTGAATAGTAACCGCAAATACTACTCTGTGTAAGAAAAAATGTCCCAACCGTAAGGCAGACAACAATCATTATTGGTGAACAGTACTATCACTATTGTGAATAGTATTAATATTAATGAGCAACAGTGTCACATTATTCTTGTCACGACCCAAAATCCACTAAAGGTCGTGATGGCGCCTAACACCACCGTCAGACAAGCCAATGGTGATTGATCAACTTAATTACTCATTTTAGTATTTTTGAAATCATAATTCTCATTAATTAAATAGTATGAAATAGGATTTATAGGGTAAATGATAATATTTACATGAACTACAATAATGAACAACTTGTAGGAACACCCAAAACCCGGTGTCACAAGTGCATGAGCATCAACTAGAAAATATAATAAAATACAACATCTGTCTAGAATACAAATTCGACAGGAGAATATAAATAACTTTGATGAAAACTCTGCAAGTGGTGGATCGTAACATGGAATGCAGCTCACGGTAAAGTCCCCGCAATAGCCGTGTCGTTGCGCCCAAAAAGCCATCAGACATATATGTACCTGCGCAATAAGTGCAGCACGTCTAGCATGAGTATGTAAATCAACGCGTACCCAGTAAGTATCTAGCCTAACCTTAGAGAAGTAGTGACGAGGGGTCGACATCGACACATACTAGTGGTCCAATAAGACAAATACAGTAGAAGTAAACTGTAACGACCCGGCCGGTCATTTTGAATATTATAACCCCATTTCCCCCTTTACCGCTCAATTTATTCCTTACTATTGATTTATGACTTATCGGGTTAGTTGGTTCGGGTCCAGAAGGAATTCGGAGTGAAATGAGACACTTAGTCTCATAATTAAAAATTTAAGTTAGAAAAGTGAACAAGATATTGATATATGTGTAAACGACCTCGGATTTAAATTTTGATAATTCCAATAGCTCTGTATGGTGATTTTGGACTTAGGAGCGTGTCCGGAAAATTAATTGGAGGTCTGTAGTGGAATTAGGCTTGAAATGCCGAAAGTTGAATTTTTGGAAAGTTTGACCGGGGGTTGACTTTTTGATATCGGGGTCGGAATACAATTTTGAAAATTGGAATACCTCTGTTATGTCATTTATGACCTGTGTACAAAATTTGAGGTCAATCGGACGTGATTTGATAGGTTCCAGAGTTATTTGTAGAAATTAGAAATTTCAAAGTTCATTAGGCTTGAATTGGGGTGTAATTCATGGTTTTAGCGTTGTTTGAGGTGATTTGAGGGTTCGAGTAAGTTCGTATGATATTTTAGGACTTGTTGGTATATTTGGTTGAGGTCCCGAGGGGCTCGGGTGAGTTTCAGATGGTTAACGGGTTGGATTATGGACTTGGAACTCTGCTGGAATTTTTCGGATGCACCATCTGGTTTCCTTCATCGCGTTCGCGAGTGGAGCCTCGCGTTCGCGAAACGGAACTGAGAGGCTGGCAATATTTTCTCTTCGCGATCGTGAAGAGAAGAACGCGTTCGCGAAGGGTGGACTGAGTGTGCATCGCGAACGCGAGAGGTGTTACGCGTTCGCGAAGAAGAAAGGAAGCAGCTGAGGACCCCGGGCAATTGGTTAACGCGTTCGCGTAGGGGTGTCGCATTCGCGTAGTGAGGGGGAACGAAGCAACGCATTCGCGATGGGTTGAACGCGTTCGTGTAGAAGACATTGAGGCAGAGGCATTTTGTGCTTCGCGAACGTGAGGGTGATGTCGTGTTCGCGAAGGAGTAATTTGGACGGGAATTATTTTGTGCTTCGCGAACGAGAGGCACTGACCGCGTTCGCGAAGAAGAAAAGCATGGGCAGTGAGTTTAAGTTCTGAAAATGGGACTTCGTTCCATTTTCAGTTTTTGACAATTTGGAGCTCGAATTGAGGCGAGTTTTGGGTGATTTTCAAAGGAAACAATGGGGTAAGTGTTCTTAACTCAATATTGGTTAAATTACCCGAATCTATGGTTGTTTTTATCATTTAATTTGTGAATTGAGTTGGGAAAGTTTGAAAACCCTCTTGGTTTTAATTGAAGACTTGAGGGTCGAGTTGGGGTCGGATAATGGTAAAATTGGTATGGTTAGACTCGTGGTTGAATGGGCTTCCGGATTTTGTAACTTTTGTCGAGTTCCGAGATGTGGTCCCCATGGGCGATTTTTGAGCTAATTTTCGGATTTTTATGAAAAATTATTATTTTCTTATGGAATTAATTCCAGTAAATTTTATTGACTGAAACGAATTATTTATGGCTAGATTCGAGGCGTTTGGAGACCAATTCACGAGGAAAGGACATTGCAGAATAAGAATTTCACAATTTGAAGTAAGTAACAGTTTTAAATCTGGTTTTGAGGGTATTATACCCCCGGATTTTGGTATCATGTGATTATTTTGGAGGTGATGCACATTCTAGGTGATGGGCGTGTGGGCATGCACCGAGAGGATTGTGACTTGGTCCGTCCCGGGAAACTATAAAGTTGAATAATTTGTTGTTAGCTATATGCTCTCTATGTGTTGATAAAATTTGACTGTAAATCATGCTTAGGATATGTGATAGTACTATTGGGACCCACAGAGGTCGCATACTTGTTGAATTGCCTGCTAAATGCTATATGTACTTAGTCTCAGCTTTTACTTGCACGTTTTTATCTCAGTCTCTGTTATTATTATTGATAAATCATATCATTATTGTTTGGGTTGTTTTCATGATTATTAAGATCCCGAGAGACTGGAGAGATTTATGACTGAGTGAGGTCGAGGGCCTAATTGTGAGATATTGATACTATAGCACGTGAGTTGTCCGTGCAACAAGTGAGTTGGCCGTGTAGATCCTTATATTATACTATAGCACGTGAGTTGGCCGTGCGGATCCTTATATTATACTATAGTACGTGAGTTGGCCGTGCAACACGTGAGTTGGTCATGCGGATCCAGATATTTATATTATGGCATGTGAGTTGTCCGTGCAGCATGTGAGTTGTCCGTGCAGTTTATAGCGCTTGGGTTGTAGGAGCCCCTCCGGAGTCTGTACACCCCCAGTGAGTGCAGGTACCCATTGAGAGTGAGTGATGAGGGCTGGGAGCCCAGGGAGTGGTGAGAGCTGGGAGCCCAGTGGGAGATTGTTGTCCTAAGAGGTTGAACTTGATTTCCATTTGTTATTGCACTTAGTTGCTATCTGTCATTGTTATGAAATCTCTGAAAGATTTTGATATACGGATTACATGAACAGGAACTATATAAAAATTGATTTGACATTAAACTGCCATATTTGATAGCATGTCTATTCTTTGCTGGAATTACTGAAAATGAACCATAACTTTGTAGCTCGTTACTATCTTCAGTTCCTTATTTATTATTGTTACTTGTTGAGTTGGTTGTACTCATACTACACCATGCACTTCGTGTGCAGATCCAGGTATTCCCGGACATAGCAGGTGTTGATTCTTCCGTACAGCTGATTTTTCGGAGATTCAGAGGTAGCTGCCGTGTTTCGCAGACCTTGTCTCTCCTTCCCTATCTCTGTATTACTGTATTTTGGTCTTAGACTATTGTAGACCATACTTTTCCAGATTTGTATTCATATTAGATGCTCATGTACTCAGTGACACCAGGTTTTGGGGAATGTTCGTATTTGTATTTAGGAGATTTTTATTGTATTTAAATATTATAATTTCAAACATAAAAGGAATTGTGATTTAGTGACATTAACGGCTTGCCTAGTATCGAGATAGGCACCATCACGACGGGTGGGATTTTGGGTCGTGACATAAACAGATGTGAGTCGGAGTAAATAAACGAAATAACAAGTGTAAATACGAGGTACAATTCTCCTCTCAGCAATATCTCAAGCTCTCAGCTAATAGTTACCTCCTCAATCGGAGTATATATATAATGGACCTCACCAGATAGGTCGTCACAGTATATACTAGCTTCTTGCAAATTATTACGCAAGATATCATAAGAGTAATTTATAGAAATGTCAAGGCGTACGACCCGATCCATCATAATATTTCCAAACCATAGATACATCTATTGTATTAACGAGGAGAACAACCCGCTCCCATGAGAGTGTGATACATAATCCTGCAGAGGCAAACGACCCGGCCCCATCATAATGTGCGCATTGCCGAGGGTCGAACGGCACGAACCATAGATGTATTTATTATACTACCGAGGAGAATGACCCGATCCCATTAGAATAGTAAGCTTTGACGGGTCCTTGACCCAACTCACATATATACGTGTGAGTTATAAAGTTTTAAGGGAGACGTTTCGATGAGAACGCATAACGCGAGAGAAATTCGTAAGAGGCGTACAATTATTTCGCGGCTAATCATGAAGCTTGTCGAGTCTCTATAATAGCAAGTCTATCACTCTACATGAGTCTAGTCTCAGGTCAAAACGTAAAATAAGGGAAACTCAAATAGTACAGTTATAGCATGGCAGAAACCTAAGTCTACCCGTACATAACATGAATTTAGCTACGTACGTACTCTCGTCACCTCGTGTGTACGTCCCCCACCGCAACAAGTAGCGCAGATCAAATATATCACTAGGGGTAGTTTCCCCCTCACAGAGTTAGACAAGAGACTTACCTCGATCTGAAGTTCCATAACCGGCTCCAACGCCACTCAAACACCTCAAACCGATGCCCGTCTCTCCAAAACTAGTCAAACAATGTGCAAACCGATAAAGATATACTGTAATACTCAAAATAATTCAATTCATAATAATTTCCAACTCCGCTCGAAAAGTCTATAAATTTAACTCTCGGGCCCACGTGCCCGTATTCCAAAAAGTTTCAAAGATAAACTTTACCCATAACACTACGAACTCAAATATATGATTTATTCCTAATTCCATGTCCAATTTCGTGGTCAAAATTCAAAAAATACCAAATTCTATGTTTTCTACAAAAATCCCAATTTTTTACTAATTTCCATGTTTAAGTCCATATACAAACCATGTATTTAACTTGTAATAGGTGGGAATCAATTACCTTGTGTTGCATGATGAAAATATTCCCTTGAAGCTCTTCAAAATCGCCCCAACCAAGTGAAAATGAAAGATATTGGGCCAAATTCCGCTTTTAAAAGAACACCTCTACCTAGACGACCTTCCGCTTTTGCGATCAGCTTGGCTGCTTCTGTGGCATCAATTCTGCGGAAAAATCCATGCTTCTGCGAAGTCGTTCCCAACAACCCCTGCCCAATTCTGCGCCGCATGCACAACATATGTGATCACGCAGGTACGAGAATTGCTTCGCACATGTGGCCTCTGCCCTGATCACCTCAAGTCGTTTCTGCGACGCCTCACCCGTAGGTGCGGTTCCCCTACTGCGGACACTCGACCACATATGTGGTCTCAGCCTTCCCCCGCCAAAAATCCACTTTTGCGCTAACCTAGCCGCTTCTGCGGAGTCGCATCTACGGCCATATTTCCACAGGTGCGATTGCACCAGCAATTGGCCAAAACCAGCATTTCTCAACTTCAAATTTCTATCTGATTCCAATTCGAAACTCACCCTCCCCCCTCCCCCCCGGGATATCATCCAATCACACCAACATGTCCCAATACCTCATACAAACTTACCCAAAGGCTCGAAACACAACAAATAACATCAGAATCATGAATCGACGATCAAAATTTCCCTTTCAACTTTCAAGCTTCCAAACTTCGTCGAACGCGTCTGATTCATATCAAAATATTCTGGAATGACGCCAAACTTTGTGCACAGGTCATAAATCACAATACGAACCTATTCCAAGACTCGGAATCCCAAACGGACATCGATAACATTAAAATCCACTTCAAGTCAAACTTAAGAAATTCTTAAACTTTCAAAATGCCAGCTTCCCATAATATGCGTCGAAATACTCCCGGACCACTCGATACTCAACCCGAACATACGCCCAAGTCTGAAATATTCACATGAACCTATTGGAACCTTCAAATCCCGATTCCGATTTCGTTTACTCAAAAGTCAAATCTTAGCCAATTCTTCCAACTTAAGGCTCCCAAAATTAGAATTTTCTTTCCGAATCAACTCCGAACTTCCCGAAGTTCAATTCCGACCAAACATACAAGTCATAATGCCCGAAATGAAGCTACTCAAGGACTCAAACTGCCGAATGACGTACTACAGTTCAAAATGACCGGTCAGGGCATTACATTCTCCCCGCTTAAACATACGTTCATCCTCGAACGTGCTAAGGACTACTCCGGAGTTGTCCAAAATCACTATTTAATACCTCGTGCACCTACCCGTACCACCACAACCCAGTTGAACACATTAGCTCAAGTCAGAGTGAATATCCTCCTTTTTTATTTAGTCAATAAGCCTTAGAACCAAATTCCAAACTCTGAATTTCCCTACACACCTAATTCTAACATACGAACACCGTACCAATCACCACACACTGTGCCAAAAC
This sequence comes from Nicotiana tomentosiformis, assembly GCF_000390325.3. Classification (NCBI taxonomy): domain Eukaryota; kingdom Viridiplantae; phylum Streptophyta; class Magnoliopsida; order Solanales; family Solanaceae; genus Nicotiana; species Nicotiana tomentosiformis. The sequence goes on along the minus strand of NC_090820.1, from coordinate 27,273,992 downwards.
ATAATCGTATACCTTTGTTGAATTCGCACCATGCACCACATAATTCACATGCCCATAATACATCATCTGACCACAACAGCTGAAACCACCCTACGAATCTGATGCCCGCAATACGCCTCATATCACATGTGAGCCATGTTCCAATTCTCGCAATACTACCATGACGAAAGAAATGTGTAGAAACTCATAACCACCTACCGAATCAATAAATCATGGAGTCTCTCCTCCTGACAAACCATTATATCATTCTGAACTGAATAACGATATTTTCTCTTTAATGTACCTTATATAAATCTGATTGCACTAATTTCAGGTCCAATAATCTTGTCTCACCCAGTACAAGTTGCTCAGGCAATAAGCTATCTCAAACACTGCCGAAATCTCATATGATGCCAACAATGTGCCAACAAGCTACAAACTCGAATGCGATATATAAGGAAAACGAACTCTTGAAAGGACATACCCAGCCCGTGTAACGAATAAGACGGTCGAACAGACGCTATGAACCTTTCTCAGATAACGGGAAATAAAATACACAAGAATAGAAATAGGGGACCGTACTCAACATCTCACTGTTGTGGCGTGCAACCCGATCCTCACATGATACCGTTGTGGCGTGTAAACCAATCCAAATAAGATATCGTTGTGGCGTGCAACCCGATCCAAACATGATACCATTGCGGCGTGCAACCCTATCCAAATATGATACCGTTGCAGCGCACAAACTGCTCCAAAAAACGTACTCGTGGAGGCATACCACCTGATCCACACATAATAATAGATAAGGAAATGCCCATCAAGCCATAATGCTTATACCTACGAAATACCGAATACCGACCACAAGCATGCCAACTGTGAAAATACCACCCTGGGGAGACGGATAGCGCCATACGCTACAAAACCCAAGTACGGCTAAGGTGTAATAAATGATCTGCATCTCAAGAGCCATTCTGCTCATATAATACCACAAGCTATACGGTACCACAACACATGCGCAAATAATCAAGTTGTCTCAATTCCCACAGTTCATAACCAAAGGACTAGGGCACCTACCAGGCATAAACTCTCACATTAGTGACAGTACCAGAATCTCCATATTTGGTTTGAATATTTAACAATCAAGTGAATAAAATGTCATACTTATACAATTTTCCCATGGGATACGCTCCTATGACCTTCCGCACCAGGTAGCAAAGTCTGCACCTCCACACCAGTAACCGTACTAAATCTATAAAGCCAACAAAGAGTCCGCAAATTAATACACAAAGCCTCTTACGCAGGACACCATTATCATGTGATACTAAATAAAATGCCAGCTTACTATGGACGTCTGAATTCTTCCTTGCTCATCCGAGCTCGTGACATTCTTGTCAACACCGAACCGCAACCTTGATCCTCAACTTCCAATTCCCATGCCGCTCACTGCCCCTATCGCATCGCTATGCGAGAGTACAAGAATTCATCATAACCCATGAACTACTAGTAGAATAAACACTTCATTGGCTAGAATCCCTTTCACTCAACTCATTTCAGAAGAATCATTGGAACACGCAACTGAATTCCCATAACCGCAGAAAATACAAACCTCGAGTCATGGTCTAAACTGTCATAACTCTTCCGTGATCCATTTACACATAACAAGGCCATTGGAATCAAATACCTCCCAAATCAATCAAATTATGGTAGTTGTCAAGCCCGCACGTACAACTATAAACCACCTGTATAACTTAGCGCGTTGAAAGAGCTGATCATTGTCACAATCATGCTGATTCAAACCATTACCAACCAACCCAACTTCCTCCAATTTACTCTTGACATGCCTTATAAATAATAATATCCCCATTCAAAAACATAATGAAGCTCGATCAACACTCATCCCGAGTGACCCAAATCACGAGATCACATTGTCTCAATACCCATTGCAAAAACTCGATCCTTAGCCACACAACGGACCCAAAATTCTTAGACACCGCGCTTACATCCTTGAACCCATTAGAACCACTATTGGGAGTCACCCACTCTGACTTGGTCGCGAGTAAAATCAAACTCCAATGCTCTATTAGCACATGAATACTCCCAAAGAATCAACCGGATGAATTCTTTTCCTTGCACATCACATCCAGAAGAAGCATAAACTCCGAGTCTTCCCAAAACCTGCACATGAATCGATAAGGCAAAATATAGCACACATTCATCAAGTTCATTGCTCGAATTACCCCTGATGTTTTCTTTTCTTAATCATAATTAATCCACCAATGCACCAATAACCAGAAATCGCACAAGCAGACAACCACGCAATCCAATCATAGGCAGTGGGCTCCCCCACTTAACTTTGAGCTACAATCACATAAATTAGAGCCCACAAAGATTTCTCAAATTCTTAATCACCATGATCTCACACCATTAACCCGCCAAATTCTCGAAACCTCATGTTAAACTTTTCATAAAACATCCCAAATTATTAGCCACGATCGCATACTCGACCTTTTGTTGAGTAGTAAGTATATCTCTTCATAGAAACCTCATCAAAATCACGCAACCGCTAACCTATTCATAGGATATAACCCACATGTAGTATTCCATGCCGACATCTTCCAACGACGTTGCACCGGGTACAACTACCACGAGTTCAGTAAACCCTCCTAAGCCCATGCTCGTCTACCAGCTGTACAAGCATGTTCCTTACCTATTAACATCAACTAAAAGTACAACAATACCTTCCAAACTCAAAGTCATGTTGCATCCGAAACGATAATAAAATCTTCATACCCCTCTTCATTTCAAGCAAACTCCTTTCTGCCATATTCTATCATTCTCTGTATAGTAACCACCATTCCAATTATAATCCGTGGACCTAATCACTTTCCACCATGCCCCCCAAATCACTCTAATCTTCCTCAAGGTACGTGGCTATATTACCATGGAATCCATATGCTACTCTTCCACTCCCACTTCGGTCAAACCATCTCCTTTAAGCAACTTCTCGACCACCGCGAGACACCTCCCGCCATGTCTTTCCTTATATTTCGCTGCCCAAATGTTGCCTCAAATCAAATCCACACCTGTAGCACCGAAACTAATAAATTGCTACCAACTCTAAACCTCCTAGAAGATCATCTCTCTCGAGCCATCAAGATTAGAAATACCAATTCGATTCTGAACCGCTACATACAGCTATCTCTGACAACCGCTTCTCAGGCACTATTTCACAACACCCTGCCCCAAAGGCAACAATCAAAGAAGGCCATAACACCAGGGAACCCTAATATGTTCGAACAAGGACGATGACACCACATCACAAATGAGAATTCCACCATGCTAAAAAATATCAAGTCTCGTTACTTCATCAACCAAACCTGGATATCTATAGTGTGCTTGCCTTTCCTCGGCTGGAATTAAATGTTGAACCTCTGAATCATGCACTGAGAAATCCTCTTTTTAAGTCATTCACTTCCTTGACATATAAACAAGCACCCTACCATCACGCCAACAATGTTTGATAACAATGCATAGACACTATAGCAATCCGTGCACAGTCTCGAAACCATTGGAAATATAGATACTGAGCTGAAATGACAGAACGTCCTTCCACAAGGAGACGATAATAGCCTGCCCGAATATGCAGGTAAAACATCCGGTACCACATCTGCGGTACCACTACAACTCCTCGATGCTCAAGTGTTAACAAGCGCTTCACGTCGCATAAGATTTATTAGGAAGGAAATAAAAGCATGAGCCTCACGAGAATCAAATTTCACGATGAGGAATCAACAAGAGAAGTGCTACTAACAGTCCTGTAGCCTCTCGAAGATAAGTACAGACGTCTCTGTACTGATCCGCAAGACTCTACTAGACTTGATCATGACATATGAGACCTAAGTGAACCTAACACTCTGATAGCAAGCTGTCACAACCCAAAATCCACTAAAGGTCGTGATGGCGCCTAACACCGCCGTCAGGCAAGCCAACGGTGATTGATCAACTTAATTACTCATTTTAGTATTTTGAAATCATAATTCTCATTAATTAAATAGCATGAAATAGGATTTATAGGGTAAATGATAATATTTACAGGAACTACAATAATGAACAACCTGTAGGAACCCCCAAAACCCGGTGTCACAAGTGCATGAGCATCAACTAGGAAATATAATAAAATATAACATCTGTCTAGAATACAAATTTGACAGGAGAATATAAATAACTTTGATGGATACTCTGCAGGTTGTGGATCGTAACATGGAATGTAGCTCACGGTAAAGTCCCTACAATAGCCGTGTCGTTGCGCCCAAAAGGCCACCAGACATATATGTACCTGCACAATAAGTGCAGTAAGTGTAGCATGAATACATAAATCAACGTGTACCCAGTAAGTATCTAGCCTAACCTTAGAGAAGTAGTGACGAGGGGTCGACATTGACACTTACTAGTGGTCCAATAAGACAGATACAGTAGAAGTATACAGATGTGAGTCAGAGTAAATAAACGAAATAACAAGTGTAAATACGAGGTACAGTTCTCCTCTCAGCAATATCTCAAGCTCTCAGCTAATAGTTACCTCCTCAATCGGAGTATATATATAATGGACCTCACCAGATAGGTTGTCACAGTTCAAATCAGGAAAACTCACAGATATACTGGCTTCTTGCCAATTATTACGCACGATTTCATAAGAGTAATTTATAGTAATGCCGAGACGTACGACCCGATCCATCATAATATTTTCGAACCATAGATATATCTATTGTATTGCCGAGGCGAACGGCCCGCTCCTATGAGAGTGTAATACATAATCCTGCTAAGGCGAATGATCCGATCCCATCATTATGTGCGCATTGCCGAGGGTCAAACGTCACGAACCATAGATGTATCTATTATACTGCTTAGGCGAACGACCCGATCACATTAGAATAAGAAGCTTTGACGGGTCCTTGACCCCACTCATGTATAGACGTGTGAGTTCTAAATTTTTAAGGGAGGCATTTCGATGAGAACGCATAAACGGGAGAAATTCGTAAGAGTAGTACAATTATTTCGTGGCTAATCACGAAGCCCGTCGAATCTCTATAATAGCAAGTCTATCACTCTACACAAGCCTAGTCTTCGGTTGCAATATAAAATAAGGGAAATTTAATAGGCAAGAGACAACTCAAATAGTACAGTTATAGCATGGCGAAAACCTAAGTCTACCCGGACATAACATGAATCTAGCTACGTACGTAATCTCATCACATCATGCGTACGTAGCCCCCGCAACAAGTAGCACAGATCAAATATAACACTAGGGGTAGTTTCCCCTTCACAGAGTTTGACAGAAGACTTACCTCGCTCCAAAATTTCATAACTAGCTCTGACGCCACTCAAACACCTCAAACCGATGCCCGTCTCTCCAAAACTACTCAAACAATGTGCAAACCAATAAAGATATACTCTAATACTCATAATAATTCAATTAATAATAATTTCCAACTCCGCTCAAAAAGTCTATAAAATCAACCCTCGGGCCCACGTGCCCGAATTTCGAAAATATTCGAAGATAAACTTTACCCATAAGACTACGAACTCAAATATATGATTTCTTCCTAATTTCATGTCCAATTTCGTGGTCAAAATGCAAAAATACCAAATTCTGGGTTTTCTACCAAAATCCCAATTTTCTACTAATTTTCATGTTTAAATCCATATACAAACCATGTATTTAACTTGTAATAGGTGGGAAGCACTTACCTTGTTTGCTTGATGAAAATTTCTCCTTGAAACTCGTCAAAATCGCCCTACCCAAGTGAAAATGAAAGAAATTGGGCCAAATTCCGCTTTTAAAAGAACACCTCTGCCCAGACGACCCTCCGCTTCTGCGATCAGCTTCGCCGCTTCTGTGGCGAAATCCACGTTTCTATGAAGTCGTGCCCAACAGCCCCTGCCCGCTTCTGCGCTCCAGGAACCGCATCTACGATCACGCATATGCGGGAATTGCTTCGAACCTGCGGCCTCTACCCTGATCACCTCCAATCGCTTATGCGTCCAACCTTCTCGCTTTTGCGACGCCTCACCCACAGGTACGGTTTCGCATCTGCGGACACTCGACCACATCTCCGGTCTCAGCCTTCCCCCAGCAAAAATCCACTTCTGCACTAGCCTAGATGCTTCTGCAGAGCTGCATTTGCGGCCATTTTACCGCAGGTGCGATTGCACCAGTAATTGGCCAAAACTAGCATTCCTCAACTTCAAATTTCTATCTGATTCCAATATGAAACTCACCAGAGTCCCCCCCCTCCCCGGATCCCGTCCAATCACACCAACATATCCCAATACCTCACACAAACTTACCCAAAGGCTCGAAATACCACAAATAACATCAGAATCATGAATCGATGATCAAAATCTCCTTTTCAACTTTCAAGCTTCCAAACTTCGACGAACGCGTCCGATTCATATCAAAACATTCCAGAATGACGCCAAACTTTGCGCACAAGTCATAAATCACAATACGAACCTATTCCAAGGCTCGGAGTCCCTAACGGACATCGATAACACTAAAATCCATTTCATGTCAAACTTAAGAAATTCTTAAACTTTCAAAATGCCAACTTCCCATAATAAGCGCTGAAATACTCCCGGACCACCCGATACTAAACCCGAACATACGTCTAAGTTTGAAATCTTCACACAAACCTATTGGAACTTTCAAATCACGATTCTGAGGTCGTTTACTCAAAAGTCAAAGCTTAACCAATTCTTCCAACTTAAGGCTCCCGAAATTAGAGGTTTCTTTCCAAATCAACTCTGAACTTTTCAAAGTTCAATTCCGACCACACGTACAAGTCATAATACCCGAAGTGAAGCTATTCAAGGCCTTAAACTGTCTAACGACGCGCTAGAGCTCAAAACGATCGGTCGGGTAGTTATAATTCTTGTGAATAGTACACTATACCAATACCATACTTTTCTACTAGAATCACACTGTTTGTGCTAGGGGTGAAAAGTGGGCCGGTCTCGTGGGCCGCGGTCTTGGGCCGGTCCCGGGCCTTAAATAAACGAGATTAGAGGTCCCGAACTAAACAGTCTTTTTGTAAGAACCGGCCCGGGATCGGGCCCACTAATTCATGGTCCAGGGCTAAACGGGTCGGGCCCGTGTGCTAAGTAGGCCTTGTTGATACCCAATTTTGCCCTCATATATTTTTCAAACAATATATATACTTTCAAAATATCATTTTGCATTATTATTTAATTTACAAGATTTACAAAAGCACTTCTTATAATTTTCCATAATTTTAGAGCTTTTAAATTAATTTCCTCACATTAATTTACATAACAAATTCAGTAATTACCCTTTTAAATTATTTTTGATGACTTAATCACTTCAAATTATTATTTTCATCCCTAATACATTTTTGAAATATTTTCACTTCATTTTTATATAATTACAATTGTATTTTTAGGCTATTCGCATCAATTTGAAATAATAGCCTATATTTTGCATTCTTATTGCAATTGACATTTCGTTTAGGGTTAAAATAATATTTTATATTTTTTATAGTCTTCTATTATTGTTTAAAGTATTAATTTGCATAAGTAGCATTTATATATATTTATTTAGCTATTTTATTAAATTATTTCCCTTTTAGTTTCTATTTAAAAGAGCTAGCCCAATATTTTAACTAATTTTCGGACCGAAAGGCCCAATATCCTAACCTAACACCAGCAACCCACCACCCATACCCATTTAATTAACCCGCCCCAATCCCTCTTTAAAATCTTGGCCGTTGATCTCTAAGATCAACGGCCCACAATCAACCTACCTTTTTAAAATACCCAAACCCAAACCCTAATCCTGTTTCCCTCTAACCCGCTGCCCTGAAACCCTCCCCCTTCTCTGAAGAACCCTAATCGCTGCCTTCCTAAAACTCTCTGAATCCATCTCAAACATGGATTCTTTCCACGATATGCTTACCTTATTTGTATTATCTCGTTACCATTTACCCATTCCTGGTGTTACTTAGTACTTGCCCGATTTTGGCAAGTGCTACCTCTCTGAATCAAGTGTAATCATCCTCACCCTACAAGATTCAGACGAAAATCCATCTGTATACACTCTCAACATGATCATGTAGGTTCGATTCACCGAGATTCTTGGCTAATTTTTTGCCATTTGCCAACTAGGGTTTGTCCGATTCTTTTTTACCTATTTCTACTCGGAATAGGCTATGCATGTTACTTTCCTTATTCCTGCTTAAATTTGACAGATTTTCTTTCCCTATTTGTGTTTAATTAATTGTTTTCCATATTTGTTCTTCCAATTTCTGTCACTATATAAACCTCTCCCAAGTCCCCTTTAAGACAGACTTGGAAATTGATTTTCTTCACTAAAAATTGGGGTTTTGCTACTCTCTTTCTCTGTATTCTGTATTGGCCGGCTGAAAGCCAAGTCCATTAACACCTTGTTACTTAATATATTCTTGGTGCGAGCATTGACCTGAGTTCATCGAAGCTCTTGGGAACTTTGACGCATTGGGATTCTAGGTTTTCTGTGGAAGTTCATTCTTTACTGTTCTTCGCTTAATTGGTGAGTTACTAGACTTTGAAATTTCATTCCTATGTATCTATGATTTGCATATGTTTTCACTGCTAAAGTTCGTCAGCTTAATATGTTTTTCTGTGTTGTTTTGTGTGTAATTCTGTTTGCTTTCTTTAATTATTTTAGGTCTTTAACTTTTAGCTTCAAGCATGCCTAAACCTGGTTCTATTAAGTAGATATTTTTCAAATCTGACTAGTCCATATGTTAAGAATTACTATTGTTTGGGACCTTTACACTTGTTAGCATCTCTTGGTGTTTAATTTTGCCTTAGTCCATCAATCTTGTTATTCGAATATGCTTTGCCTACATAATTTGTGCTCTCTTTCGTTAGCTAGTCGATTGTGTTCAAAACCTGAGTATGTACACTCACTATATGGCAGAAATCTATTTCCTATCCTATTCTGAATTGTTGTGGTGATATCTTGCCTATATATGTTTGATCTTGTTAGTATGCCCTTTAGCATGTTTAACTCCCCCCTGATTCACCAGTTGTTGTAATCTGCTTTTCTCATGTCTAAATGATGTCCTATTGCCAAACTAGCATGATTGTTTCATAACATCAGGACCTATACTTAGCATAATTTGGACCTCTTCCTTTATTATGAATTTGTGTGTGCTACTGTCACCAATCCTGCAAACATGTTCTGCTAATGTATGACCACTTATGCACTAGGTGTTGAACTTGTTCTTCTGAATCTTTGCTAAGTCTGTTCTAAAGCCCTCTAAGGCATGTTTTATAATTTGCTCTATGTGCTCAACTTGACTATGTTTGTATCCCCTCAGCTTTTCCTCTCAACCTTGGTTTACTATCCTTCACTTGTCATCCATGCTCTCTCTTGAGTTCTCATTCTTAGCCGGCTGAAAGCCAAGGCTACTTAGATTCTATTATTGATCACCCTAGTGTGAGCATTGCTTGGGGTCCAATTGAGACCCTTGTGAACTCTGGCACACTAGGGCTTGGTCCTTAGTCATTCTCTAAATCTCAAACTACTCATATTCATCATATTCCATCATGTTATTTGTTGTGTACCTGAATTGGCTGATTTAATTGGTGCAACACTTGGTGTTATAGTTGAATAAATTGACTTTGGGCTCCTTTATGGATTTTGGGGTTGTGTGTTGGATATGTCCCGTATTAGAGGTCTAGATACACTGTGTGAGAGTTGTTAAAGGCCCAGACAATGCTGGGTATTTCATGTTGAGCCTACTGTGGGCCTATTGTCACTATTGTGTAACATTTGTATTTTTACTCATTATTGGACATGTAATAACTTTTGTATAAACAATTGGGGCGTTAGTAAAAAGGGAAAATGGGTAGAATTTAATATATACATACAAAATGGATAGATAACATGCATATAGGACTTGGTAATTTATTTGCTATATGTGTTGTTCGATTACATGTACACTGTAGAAATCACAACATTAGAAGAAGCACACACACACAATGTCTGCTCGCAAACCCCAAATGGTGCAATTATATTTATTGTTATGTGTTATTAGAGAACCTGCCTATAGGAATTAGTTTCTCATCGTCGTTTTTCTCAATCCTCATCGCCTACTAGAAATTATGCCTATAGGATTGCAACTATTCTACTTGGCGCTGCTCACCTAGAAATTATGCCTATAGGATTAAGATATGACGATAAAATAAGCTTTAAAGTGTTGTGCGTTAGAGATCCTGCCTATAGGAAATAATTGCTTGTTAATTGGTTAATACTAGACTACTCAAACATTGTTTCCTGAGTGTCACTGTTAGGAAAGCCTGAATAATTCTGGGACTTTTCCCACCAGATTTTGTTATACTCAACTGCGTAGATCACCTAGGCATAACACATATAGGATTGGTAACTTAAAACCTTCAATAATCAGCTTGTAATACCTTAATAATTCTGTCTATAAGCAATGTCCTGCATCTGAAAATGCCCGCATACTTTGACTCAAAAATCTCCTAGAAATCATGTCTATATGTTTAAGATTTTGGATTCTGCAGCTTCCTAATTGATATATGTGTTTGCGTGCATTTGCTGCTTAAGTGTGGAGGTCAATGTGAGCCCTCAATTGCTTTTATGTGAAGTCTTTATATCTTTTGTTTGTCGCCTAGTTTTGTATTTTTGAGCAGCCTAGATAAGGTCTAAAACCATCTAAATAGAGGTCCAAAACCTCCTGAACCATAGGTCTAAAACCATCCAAATAGAGGTCCAAAACCTCCTGAACCATAGGTATGGTACGGATAGTGCACGCGTAGGGCACGACTTAGAATTGAATTAGAGCGCTCTTAAGTAAACAACTTTAACATAGTAATCGGGTAGCAGGAGTTAATAGTCTATGCCCGCTGGATAATATGAGTAATACCCTATATCAAGGGAGTTACGAAATATTATTTATGTTACACGGGGTGATCCTTTAGTCTAAAAAATTTAGGATACCCCACCCCCCCCCCCCCCCCCATTTTTCTTTCTTTTCTATTAGAATGAAAAAATAGTTGTACCTCCCTATTCAAGATCTCTTTGTAATAAATTCTTAGATTCTGTACTATCTTTGCTTACTAGATCATATAAACTAATCCATATAATTTAAGTTCGGCCGGGAACCACAGTTGTGGACCTCGATGAGTGCCTAACACCTTTTCTTTGAGGTAACTTGAGTCTTTACCCGATCTTTGGTGGCGTTGACCAGTTAAACCAGAGTCATTTATAAATAGGTGCCCTAACGCACCTTAAAAATAGTTAGGTCGCGACTCTCCTCTTTTAATACCTCCTTAAAAGAGTTGTCACATGTCAAAACCCGATTCCGCGAGAAAAAGGGGCGCGACAGGCCCAACGACTAAGTTTTGATTTTTAAAAAAAAATAGAAATTAGAGACAAAAAGATGTTAAAAAATATCTAAGGCAATGCCTTGTAAATTTATTATACAATTGTGACCTAATTTTTTAATTCAAATTTAAAGACAAAAATATTGTAAAAAGATATTCAAAACAATGCCTTGTAATTTTATTATTGCAATAAAATACATGACAATATCTTTCTTAGTCTTCCTCCCCCCTATGGAATGAGCACAACAAGGTGCTAATACCACCATTGAGAAGAAAAAGGAACTAATCAAGATATGTCAAAATACAAGTTACATAATACATACTAATTTTTGTTCATACAAGTTACATGCTATCTCTTACAAACTTCATAAATCTTTCAAGGTTCGGAGGAATTTTCGTTGGTGGTAGCGGAAAAGTAGATTGGTCATCGCCGCTTCCATTGTCGGGCGAAGCAGCATCCTCAGCAAGTTCAGCTAGCATTTCTTCGTAAGCTTCGTCTTCCTCTGGTTGTGATTCAGCAAGTTCAAAATTTCTTCATTCCGAACGGATTCAATCTCTGAAAAGTACTGATTTTTCCAAGCTCTCCCTCATAGATTTAAATAGCCAACTGCTATTTTTTAAAGCCCAACAGCTCTTTTTTTAAATTGCCAAACGACTAGTCTTTTTTTTAAAAAAAATATTCGTTGGGCCCGTTTGGCCAACAACGGGACTGGTCCAGTCCCGGTCCCTTGGCGGGCTAAACGGGCCCGGTCCTAATGGTTCCTAGGCGAGAATTGGCCCACTTAGCTCACGGGCCCGGGCCCGGGCCGATCACGGGCCCAAACCGGCCCACTTGCCACACATAGTCTGTACTATGATACTAGTTATTGGGAAGTGTGCCGTACTAAATGAAGGATATAATAATTTTAAGAGAAAAATAATAAAAACTCGCAAAACAAGACAAAATAAAATTTACATGGTTCGGCAATTTTTGCCTACTCCACGACCACACAAAATATTTTATTACTCTAAAGAGAAAGAAGAAATTTTGAGGGATAATTTACAATTGAGGTAAGGGATATCTATTTATAGGCAAATATCATAATATGAACACTGGTTCTTTTCTTGCATGCGTCAGATATTAACTCACACATTTTCTTCTTTTCTCACACCGTCGATTTTGTTGCTGGTGACTTTTGGTGCAGCATACATTTCCTTCTTTGCCTTTTGCATATTGTTCTCTTTTTTCATTAAGTATTTCTTTGACTTTTTTCCTTTCTTTGGCTATTATTTTACAGCTGAGTTTGTTCCTGTTACTACGACGATAAGGGAACGAAATTATTGGCTTACTAATGTAATTTTAATTTTCCAGGTGATGTGAGAAGTCATTTTGACGGAAGATTTTAAGTTTATAGCTTCACATCAGCTTATTTGATGAAACCAAGTTAGTACTTTGACTTGCATCGTACATAGGTGGACAAATTCTCCTTCACGTCTATCGTTTCATAAAATCAATCCAACGTACACCTAAAAGGTGTATTACATGTGGAACAAAAGTTACAATTGCCAATATAACCCTATCTTTTCATTTTTTTTAACCATTAATTTATTAAGTTGCTAATATACTCCTACTAGGCATATTGAATCGCCTGGGCATGTTAGAAATATATACAAGAAAACAGTGCATTTGAAATCAATTAATCATGAACAATTACCAAGCTTAGATGTTAAATAGTTGCAACAGAATTGTGAAATTTCATTTGGAGAAAGAGCAAAGAAGCGTAGAAACAATGGGACAATTCCCAAAAGGAGAAAAGTAAGACAAACTAATCCTGATTAATATACATCTACAATCATAATATAGTCCAATCCAGCTCCTTGTGTGCTAAATTGACTGATAATTAGTAGATTTTGTATGTGGAACAATATTGACACTGACAACATGATCAGGCAAATCAAAAGCAGTCGAAGCCAGGGCAAACGGACAAAATGATAATGAGAATTAAAGCTATGATAATCCCTAACACAATCAGTTTTATCTTCATATTTTCATACCACAACTTCCTCCTTATCTTGGTCCCTTGTTGCCTGAAGTCCTGAGCCTGAAAAAAATCACACAAAACAACTTACCAACTTTTATGGTGTTCTTAATATATGCAACAATATTATCCTAAGATTGTTATAAATTAAATTAACAATATGCATCAAGCTAACCTGTGACCGAAGATTCTCTGTTTTATCAACCAGAAGCTCAATCTTCTCACCCCGGTCTAGAACCTGATCAAGACAACATTTTGTTAAGCAGATTTATGCTATATATAGTCAGTTTTTAATGAGAAAGCACAACATATATACAAAACTTGAGATTTTCACCTTAGAAATTGTTTCCTTACCTTTTCAATGTTTTGCATCATCACTCCCTTAACTTCTGAAACTTGAGCTTTCACCTTAGCAAGCTTGTTAATTTCTTCAGGATGTTCAACACAGTACTTCATGTGCTCTTTTAACTTTGGCCTACAACAGGGGATTGATTAATTTGGGAAACAATTGTTTTGGCAATACCTAGACAAAAGATAAGGTACTTGAAGTAATTTAGAGTTAAAGTTATACATATCGACAGTGCAACGAACTTTTATCTGTTGCGCATAGAAGACAACAAGGTCATTTTTACCTGTTATACATGGCAGGTAAACTGCTTTATTTTTAATATTATTACTTTCATTTTTTATGGAAAGCTACCTTTGATGTATATACGCCTTATAAAATAATTTTTAGAATACTATCATGTCACTCGAAAGATATCGATTGGTAACGTTTCATAAAAAGTTAGAGTAATAATCTTGAAAATAAAACAGGTTACATGATACAACAAGCTAAGTAAAAATAATGTGATAGTTTAAAAATTCTTTAAATTTCTTGATATGCTTTGAATGACATGATAGTGTAAGAGAATTTATGCCTATATTGTGTGTATAATAAACAAAAGTAGGTACCCAAATTCCTTGTTCAGACTTTTAGCTGTAGCCGTTGTAGCTTTTCCTCCACCATATCTCTTGCTAAAATCATCCTTTATACGTTCCAAGAAGGCTATGGGAATTTGCCTGCCCGCTGATTCAGTAGCAACCACACAGTAGGCTGCAATACCATTCAAAGAAATCTTACTTATTAACAACAATAATAACAGCATATAATTCCATCTAAGTTATAGTACAATATTTGGTTGGTCGTATAAGAAAAATCAATCGGCATATTACTTAATACAGCATTTGATTTCCCCATTAATCTCCACGTCACTAATATCCACATAAGTTTTGCAAAAATCTATATATTATTTTACGAGGATGAAATGTGAAATAAACTTATGGTACATGACATCTTAACAAAATATCATCGAGAGAGGAAAGATGGATTAGAATTTGCCGTAGACTAACAACATTTTGCCTCAAATTAATATGTATCTCCTCTCATCCATTTCTAAATATTGAGTTCTTTAACTCACCTATTGGTGCTAACAAATGGAAAAGAAATTAAAGGAAATCCATATATATATATATATATATGGATTGAACAAAATTACTAACTCATAGCACATGTTGTTGCCCAAAAATATCTTCATCACCTCCACCCAAAAAAGCTTCCCCAATCGATCTCAAACCAATATTGAAAAATTACCCCAAACTATATCTCATAATCGCAAAACTCAATTTACCATTATCTTTTACAAATCCCGGTAAAAACATTTCTTCTTGTTCGCCATCAAGTAATCATCCGAGACAATTTAATAAAACAACCTAGTGTATTTTGTATGAAGAAGTCATTTTTAAAATTTTTTAAAAAAAATAATCTGAGAACATATATATTTTCCTCAAATATCAGAAAATACGTTTCTCGTGAAAAGTATTTTCGTGGAAAATGACTATGTCATACGAAGAACTGATAATGATTTTTAGATGCATTAGAAATGGTTCACCTCCTCAAGCAAATAGGTCGTATAAACATACCATTGTGCAATTTACACATAATCGATCAATTATTTTGCGAAAACATTCCTTTTACTCTTTTTTCTACCATGCTGCATCCAATCGATCAAAATTGCTACAACAAAAACTAGATATCAACGTCATACAAATTAGGGTTAGCTATATGAATCCTTATTGTCTATGTCGTTCCATTTATAAACGTAGAAAAAGCTTTTATTATAAAATGCAACGTGAATATATGGAAAGAAAGGAAACTGACTGAATCCATTCTCGGCGAGGAAATTGAAAGTGTGGCCATCGCAGTTGTAGGTGAACCTGTTATTTGATGCTGGTAATTTTTGAAGGCATTGCGAGGCAATGCTATTGAAATTACCAGTGAACTCGGTGTATTCTGCCAAGATCACCGTTCCCCGGGCGACGAAGCTGTAGATTAACGTTTGTTGCCCCATCTCCCCTCTTTCACTTCTCTTGAATCCCTTGTAAATGGAGAATCCCCTTAAGGAAAAAGGGATTCTAGAGAGAAAGAAGAAAGGGAATAGGAGGAAGAGGAGAGGAATGGAGGGGAGAGAAATAGGGATAATATTTTGCATGCAAGCAAAAATGATAAGAAAAATTGATGGTATGAATGTTATCTCTTTGTACGCTTTTAATTTCCTTTTTAAAAAAATAAAGTCTTCTCTTTTTTTACCTTTTTTTTTTTTACATGCTTGAGGGCTTAATCTAATTTTGGTTCTCATATTCTCTCTTTCTAAGCAAGTATTGGTAAGGATAATATTTCATTTGGTACGTTTCACAATCTGAAATTTGGTTTTTTTTTTTTTCTATTTCGATCGAGTATATATATTCTTTAATTAACTATACTTCTTAATGTGAAATAAGAGAGAACTGAAAAAATTGAATTGGTTATGCCAAGGTCGATCACTCATATGGAAATCTTAAAATAATATATGCAATTAATCTAGAAAAATTAAGTAGAAAAAATTCTTGAAATATTCTATAAAATATTTTGGAAATATAGGCACATTCTGAACACGTTCCCTCAAAGTCAATATGATGAAGCTACTTGAATTTGATATCAAAACTAAAATGTTCAAAATAAGGTGTTATTTGATGACATGGCACTCATAACTGAATAATCATGAGTAGACCTTAACGTGGCTGCAAACTAGATCGTGATATATTGAATAAAAATGTATATGGGCTGGAAGGGTGAAGTTCATAGATACCTATTTCTGGAGCCGCCATTAAAGGTATATGTGTATTGCACAAATTTACAAAATTTACGCACAGACTGAAATTCTTCTGTCTCTTTAATGCAATTTCATAATCGAATATGAATTTTTTCTATTTTTTCAATATAACTTTAGAAAATTTGGGTCTTAAGTAATTCTATTTCTTCAATGCAACTTCAAAATCGGATATGTAGTTCTTTTATATCTTTCCAATACAACTTTAAAAAAACAGATCTTAAGTAGTTCTTGTTGAGGTTTTATTTTTAAGATGAAATAGTCTTAAAATGAGGGTGAATGGGAAATGGAGGGAAAATAAAATTTTGAGTAAAATTTTAAGTTTCCCCCTCTTGACAATGAGACATTGTCCCATATTGGAAGAGGAAAAGATTTTTGGTGGGTATATATATAATTGCTCTTCTTGTAACTCTTAAAGAGTTAAGAAGAAAGCAAGCCTCGCGCCGTCGTCGTCGCTCGGCTCGGCTACAGCTACGGCTTCGGCTTCGGCTTCGGATTCTTTGGACCAAATTTATTTGTTAATAGTAAATATTAACGTAAGATTATCCGCATTTGTAACGGATATTTTTCAATCTGTGTATTGACTATTTGAAGTACCGCTACACCAGTGTGTGATTCGTTCTATCCTGGGAGGAAATAATCCATTACCTTGGGTACTAGGAGGGGATTAAATTCCTTAAGGAAACACTGTGAATTCAGTGGGCTCGAATTAATTACTGTTTCATTACGTTAACTTATATTTTGCAGAATTATTATTTACAAATACAGCAATATTGGCGGGACTAACAGTTCTATCTCTTAAATTCAATTGTAGAAGTCGGATCTTAAGTTCTTCTATTTTTCTAATGCAACTTCATAAAATTCGGATATTAAATAGTTCTATATCTTCAATGCAATTTCAGTAATCGAATCTTAAGTTCTGAAACATAAATTTATTATTCAAATTTTAACAATTCAACACACGATTCAATCCTCAAATCTACTCCAATGAGCTCAAATTTGAAACATAACTTTCAAATATCATAAAGAACAAACCCAAATTATTAAATTGTCAAAACAATAACAAATCCAACAAAGCCATTTTGCAACTAAGAAGAAAAAAAAGAGAAAAAAACCAAATAGCTTCTAGATACATGGGACATGAATACAAAGAAGAACAAAGCAACATTGAAGCTCCTGGATACATGAGATATGAATACAAAGAAGAAGAATGCAGCAACAAAGCCCCTGGATACATGGGATATGAATACAGAGAAGAACAAGGCAACAGCGAAAAAGAAGAGAGCGCATCTGAAGATACCAAAAAATTAACTATCAACTAAACTTTTTTTTAAAAAAAGAGTATAATTTAAATGGGGTGCCCAAATAAGGCACCCCTTAAAATTATACTTGCTGGAAGCAAAATATGTTTTGAAAGCTCAATGGACCAGGAAGTTTTATAATGAAAATTTTTTATAAACCCCTATTGTGTAGTGGTTATTAACTTGCTATAGCTACCATTTACTAAATTACTTCCTATAGCTATGTTTTCACTTGTTATAGAGTGTATTCAATATATTTAAACTACTGTATTCATGAATACAGTAGCAAAACTCGACGAAAAACAGGGAAGTGCAGCTAAACATAGAATGTATTCATATGTATTCGTGAATACAGTAACGTAAATCTGCGTAAAAAAAGGTCCCTTCAACTGTTTAAAAATGGTAAGAGAATCAATTAACGCGATAGACTCCTAATATAACTCAACAAACTCAATTATAACACGTAAAATTTGTATTTCCAGTTATAGAAAAGATTCTCAGCCGAAAAACAGCCCAAAACAGAACAATCTTCAGAGATTCAATCCATCCTTTCTTTTTTGGTATCGTTCGTGGAATTTCTGGCACGCTGATTCTCACGACCCAAAATCCAATAAGGGCCGTGATGGCGCCGGACACCACTGTCAGCCAAGCCAATAATAATTACTTAATTGGATTCTTATTTTTATTATTTTTGAAATCATATTTTTCTTTAATTTAAATGGTAAAGAATGGGGATTTACAGTGTAAATAATAATACTTTTAACGAATTTAATACATAACAATCCAAAATCATCCCAAAACCCGGTGTCACAAGTGCATGAGCATCAACTAAGAATGTAAAATAAAATATAATATATGTCCGGAATACAAATTTAGACAGGAGAAATATAAATACTCTGAAGGAGACTCTGTCGGTTGCGGGTCGTAATATGGAATGCAGCTAACGTAAGTCCCCGCATGCATACACGCCTATGCTCTCACAAGACCACTAGTCACATATGTACCTGCACAAAAATGTGCAGCAAGTGTAGTATAAGTATGTAATCAACGTGTACCCAGTAAGTATCTAGCCTAACCCCGGAGAAGTAGTGACGAGGGGTCGACATCGACACTTACTAGTGATCCAATAATATCATGTACAGTAAAGAGGTAAGTAAATATGAGGCAGAGCAAATAAATGAGATAAACAAGTATAGATCATGTGGTACAAATACTCCTCTTTACAAGAAACTCAAGCTCTCCATTTGAAATTCCCTCCTTAATCGGAGCATATATATAAATATAGTGGATCTCATCAGATAGATTTTCATAACCCAAATCGTAAAAACTCACAGATACTCTGGCTTTTTGCCAAATATTACGCACGATTCCATGAGGATATGATATAGAAAATGCGAAGGCGTACGCCCCGATCCAACATAATAATAAAATTGTGCACTGCCGAGGGTCGAACGGCACGAACCATAGGTGCATCTATTAACTGCCGAGGTGAACGGCCCTCTCCTATGAGAGTGAGGTACATAAATCCTGTCGAGACGAACGGCCCAATCCCATAAGAATAAGAGGCTTTGACGGGTCCTTGGCCCCACTCACGAATAAACGTGTGAGTTGTAATTTCTTTAACAAAACCCTTTGAACAAAACATATATGTATATATGTATATATATATATATATATATCACGGAAAGAACTACCCAACCCACTTAATCCACACCATGCACCGCATAATTCACATGACCATAATAACATCCCCCGATCACAACAACTGAAATCCTACGAATCTGATGCTCACAACACACCTCATGACCCATATAAATCATGTTCCAAATCTTGCAATACTGCCATGACAGAGAAGATGTGTAGAACTCATGACCACCTGCCGAATCACAATTTATGGAGTCTCTCCTCTCGACAAGAACCATTACCTCATTCTGAACTAAATAACAATATTTACTCTATAATATGCTTCATATAAATCTGATCGCACTGATCCCAGGTCCAATAATTTCGTCTCACCCAGTACAAGCTGCTCAGGCAATAAGCCACCTCAGACACTACCAAAAATCTCGTATGATGCCACAAAGTGCCAACAAGATACCCACTCGAATGTGATACATAAGAAAAAAAAATGAACTCTGGAAAGAACTACTCGACCCACATAACTAATTAAACCACCGAAAAGGATGTTATGAACCTTCCTAAGGAAATGAGAAGCAAAACACGCAATAATAGATATGAAAAACTGTACCCAATAACACACTGTTACGGCGTGCCACCCGATCCACACATGATACCGTTGCGGCGTACAACCCGATCCAACCATGATACCCGTGGCAGCGTGCCACCCGATCCAAACAACATATCTGTGGCGGCGTGCCACCCGATCCACCCATAATAATCTAAAGAAAACACACATCGAGCCGTAACGCTTATACTCACAAAATTCCCGAATATCAACCATAAGCACGCCAAGTGCATAATACAAATCCTGGGGAGACGGGTAGCGTCATACGCTATAAAACTCAAACATAACTAAGGTGCGATATATGATCTGCATCTTGAGAGCCATCCTGCTCACATAATACCACAAACCATACGGGATCTCAATACGAGTGCGAATAATCAAACCACCTCACAACCCACCTGGTATAATATAGATTACACGGAATAGCTGACGACCAAAATAACATCCAAGGCCTGAAGACCCCTCCGAAAACAACGCTATGCTGAAATGAACACATCCGGCCTGATATAGAGCCCATATTCACATTTAGATCCATCTACGGACCTCAAACCGATTCTGATCATACCATGCTTGGCTGAATAGCCTCGCAAGGACCCACAATGACCTATTCACGACACATAAGAACAGTCGTCAAATCCAGAACAAACTTCCACATTCCACAACCAAATGAACCGAGTGCCCTTCAGGCATAAATTCTCACATTAGCGGTAGTACCAAATCTCCATACTTGGTTCTAAACTTTAATCAATTAGGAGACTACATGTCACACTTATGCAATCTTCCCGTGGGATACGCTTCCATGACCTTTTGCACCAGTTAACAAGTCTGCACATCCATACAACCAGCCACACTAATGCTGTAAAGCAAATCAAGAAGCCGCAAATCAGTACACCAAGCCTCTTACACAGGACACCGATCTCAGGTGATGCTAAAGACAATACCAGCTCACTCTAAACATCTGAATTCTTCCCTAATCATCCGAGCTCGTGACATTCTTGTCAACACCGAACCGCAACCTTGATCCTCAACTTCCAATTCCCATGCTACTCACTGCACCTAATCATGCCAATGCGCAAGAGTACAAGAATTTCATCATAACTCCTGAACCACTAATAGAATACACACTTCAGCATATAGGAACCTCTCACTTGACTCATTTCAGGAGAACCATTGCAACACGTGACTGAATTCTCATAACCGCAGAAACTACAACCCCAAGTAGTGGTCTAATCCACCATGTCCCTTCCGGGATCCATTTTCACACAACAGGCCATATGAATCGAATACCTTCCAAATCAACCAAGTTGTGGTGGCACTCAAGCCCAAGTGTACAACCACAAACCACATGTATAACTTCACGCTGGAGAAACTGGTCACTTCCATAACCGTGATGATTTAACCATTACCAACTGAGTCACTTCTTCTAATTTACTCGGGACTTGCCTTAGAAATAATAATAGCTCCTTTCAAAGCAACATTAACCCAAATCCGCACTCATCCTGAGTGACCTTATTTCACGAGACCGCGTTGTCTCCAAAACCCACGAACCATCGTATTCCCTCCTTATGCGCATATTCGCATCTTCAACTGGTACACCCATTCTGAAAATTCCTCTATGAATCCGAAGTTATTTTCTCCCATTCCTCAAATGACACACCGCAGACCGATGATAATGTAGAACACTCCAAACTACCTTTCATAATCCACTGCAAAAGCTCAAATACTTAACCATACTACTGGCTCGAAATCCTTAGGCGCCGCACTTTAATTTTGAACCTACTAGGACCATTGTTGAGAGTCACCCACTCTAACTTGGTCCCGAATATAATCAACTCCAAGGCCTTGTTAGCACGTGAACGCCCTCTCAAAGAAGCACCCGGATGAATCATCTTTCTTGTACATCATATCTACACGAAGCATAAATCATGAGACTTCCCAAAGCCCGAACATATATTGATAAGGCCAATTATAGCACACATTCCTCAAATCCTTTGCTCAAATCACCACTGATGTTCTCTTCCTTAGCCGTAATAACCCACCAATATGTTGATAACCAGAAACCTCCCAAGTAAACATCCATGCAATCCAATCGTAGGCGGTGGGGCTCTCCTACTCAGCTTGAAGCTATAATTACATAACCCTGGGACCCGCCAAGATTCCTTCTTCCCCAATGACATCAGCTAAAAGTCCAACAACGCATTCCAAACTCGAAGTCATGTTGCATCCAAATAAAATCCATGGTCCTAGTCACTGCCCATCACGATTCCCAAATTGCCATAAGCTTCTCTCAAGGCATGTGGCTATCCTACCCCAGAACCCATATGCTACTCTGTCACTCTCCCACGTTGGTCAAACCCTCTCCTTTAACCAACTACTCGACTTCTGTTTTCTTACACTTGGCCTTCTAGAAGTTTAACCACCGCAAGACACCTCCCATGTGTCCTTCCTCATCCTCTGTTGCCCAGTTGTTGCCCCAATTCCAAATCCATCTCTATAACACTTGAACCAATAGATCGCTACCACTCTAAACCTCTCCGAAGATCATCCTTCTTGAGCCATCAACATTAGGATTACCAATTCAATTCTGAACTACAGCCCACTACGATATCTGACAGCCGCTTCCCCGGTACCATTCACAATACTCTGCACCAAAGGTGATTTGAACAAGGCCATAACACCGGCAAACTTAACATATTCAATCAAGGACGACGACACTACATCTCGGATGAAGATTCCACTACACTCAAAAATACCAAGTCTCTTTACTCCATCAATCCAACCTGAACATTCTTAGTCCGATTGTCTTTCCCTCCGCTGGAAATAAAATACTGAACCTCCAAATCACGCATTGAGAAAAACCTTCTTTTAATTCATTCATTGCCCTTATACGTAGACAAGTATCCTACCATTACTTTAATATTGTGCGATAACAACTCGTGAACATCATAGCAATTGGTGCATCGCCCCAAAACTATCAGAAATATAGCTAGAGCTGAGATGACAGAACATCCTTCCACAAGGCGATGACATCAGCCCAATCGAATACGCAGGGAGAAACATCCTACTCTACATCAGTAGTGCCATTACAATTCCTTGATTCCAAATTTATAACAAGCGCTTCACGTCGCATAAGATTGAATGGGAAGTAAATGGAGGCATAAGCCTCAAAGGAATCAAATCGCACGATGAGGAATCAAGAAGGGAAGTGCTCATAACAGTCTTGTAGCCTCTCGAAGATAAGTACAGACGTCTCCGTACCGATCCGCAAGACTCTACTAGACTCGCTCATGACTCGTGAGACCTAAGTGAACCTAGTGCTCGGATACCATGTTGTCACGGCCCAAAATCCAATAAGGGTCGTGATGGCGCCGGAAACCACTGTCAGGCAAGCCAACAATAATTACTTAATTAGGTTCTTATTTTTATTATTTTTGAAATCATATTTTCCTTCAATTTAAATGGTAAAGAATGTGGATTTACAGAGTAAATAATAATACTTCTAACGAATTCAATACATAACAACCCATAATCATCCCAAAATCCGGTGTCACAAGCATCAACTAGGAATATAAAATAAAATACAACATCTGTCAGGAATACAAATTTGGACAGGAGAAATATAAATACTCTGAAGGAGACTCTGCCGTTTGCGGGTCGCAATATAGAATGCAGCTTACGTAAATCCTCGCATGCATACACGCCTCTGCTCTCACAAGACCACTAGTCACATATGTACTTGCACAAAACTGTGCAGCAAATGTAGTATGAGTACGTGATCAACGTGTACCCAGTAAGTATCTAGCCTAACCCCGGAGGAGTAGTGACGAGGGATCGACATCGACACTTACTAGTGGTCCAATAATATCATGTACAATAAAGAGGTAAGTAAATATGATGCAGAGCAAACAAATGAGATAAACAAGTATAGATCATGTGGTACAAATACCCCTCTTTACGAGAAACTCAAGCTCTCCATTTGAAATTCCCTCCTTAACCGGAGCATATATATAAATATAGTGGATCTCATCAGATAGATTTTCATAACCCAAATCGGGAAAACTCACAGATACTCTGGGTGTTTTCCAAATATTACGCACGATTACTTGAGGATATGATATAGGAAATGTCGAGGCGTACGGCCCGATCCAACATAATAATAAATTTGTGCACTGCCGAGGGTTGAACGGCACGAACCATAGATGCATCTATTAACTGCCGAGGCGAACGGCCCTCTCATATGAGAGTGTGGTACATAAATCCTGTCGAGGCGAACGACCCGATCCCATAAGAATAAGAGGCTTTGACGGGTCCTTGGCCCCACTCACGAATAAACGTGTGAGTTGTAATTTCTTTAACAAAACACTTTCAACAAAACATATATGTATATATATCACGGAAATATGCCGTAAGAAGAGTAAAATTACTCCGGGTCTAATCGTGAAATCGTGAAGTCTATACAATAGTAAATCTAGTCTCAAATAGAATGTAAAGCAGGGGAATTAATAAGTGAGAGACTACTCAAATTGTACATCTATAGCATGATGTGAACCTAAGTCTACCCGGACAATAACATGAATGTAGCTACGCACGGGCTCTCGTCACCTTACGCGTACGTAGTCACCACAACAAGTAGCACATATCAAACATATCGCCTAGGGGTAATTTTCCCCTCACAGAGTTAGACAGGAGACTTACCTCGCTCCGAAATTTCATAACCGGCTCCAAAGCCCTCTAACACCTCAAACTGATTCCCGTCGCTCCAAAACTAGTCAATTAAGATGCAACCCAATCAAAAGGTACTCTAATACTCATAATTAATCAATTTATAACAATTTTCTACTCCGCTCGAAAAGTCGATAAAATCACCCTCGGGCCCATGTGCCCAGATTCCGAAATTTTTTGAAGATAAACACTACCCATAGCATTACGAACACAAATATTTCCGAAAATGTTTGAAGATAAACACTACCCATAGCATTACGAGCTCAAATATATAATTTATTCTCAATTTCATTCCCAAATTCGTGGTCAAAATCCAAAAATATAATTTCTAGGTTTTCTACCAAAATCCCCCCACAATTTCTACTAATTTCCATGCTTAAATCCTTATACAAACCGTGTATTTAACTTGCAAAGGATAGGAATAACTTACCTTGGCATAGATGATGAAAACCCCCACTTAAAACTCTCTAAAATCGCCCAACCAAGTGGAAAATGGGCCAAATCCCGTTTTAAAGGAAACCTCACTGCCCAGCTCGAATTCTCGCACCTACGGTCACTTGACCGCTTCTGCGGTTCCGCAGGTGCGGCAATTATTGCGTTTCTGCAGAGATGCCCTCCAGCCGCTGCTTCTGCGCCTTCCCTTCCGCGGGTATGGTCTCGCTTCTGCGGCAAGATAACGGCATCTGAGGTCTCAGCACTGCTCAACTAAAATCGCACCTGCGCCCGTTATGGCCGCTTCTGAGGCTCTGCACCTGCGGCCAAAACCTCGCAGGTGCGGTTACACCAGATACTAGCTGCCTCATTATTCCTTTAGTCCAAAAATTGATCTGTTAACTATCCGGAATCCACCCGAGGCCCTCGGGACCTCAACCAAATATACCAACACGTCCTAAAATACATTACAAACTTAGTCGAGGCATCAAATCACTCCCAACAACATCAAAACTACGAATCACCCTCCAATTCAAACTTAGTGAACTTTGAAACTTCAACTTCTATAATCAATGCCGAAACATATCAAATCACGTCTGATTGACCTCAAATTTTGCACGCAAGTCATAATTGACATTACGAACCTACTCAAACTTCCAGAATTGGAATCAGACCCTGATATCAAAAAGTCCACTTCCGGTCAAACTTATCAAAAACCTTCAAAGTTCCAACTTTCGCCAAATGACCCTGAAATGACCTACAGACCTCCAAATCCACATCCGGACGCGCTCCCAATACCAAAATTACCATACGAAGCTATTCCCAGACTCAGAATCCCAAACGGACATTGATAGCATTGAAATGCACTCCATCCCAAATTTATGAAATCCTTCCAAAATGCCAACTTCCACAATAGGAACCAAAATATTTCCGGGTCATTCAAAACCCGAACCGGACATACGCCCAGGTCCAAAATCATCATACGAACCTATTGGAACCTTCCAATCCCGATTCCGATATCGTTTACTCAAAAATCAAACCTTAGTTAATTCTTCCAACTTAAAGCTTCCGAAATCAGAATTTTCATCCCAAACTAACTCTGAACTTCCCGAAATTCAATTCTGACCACACGTTCAAGTCATAATACCTGAAGTAAATCTGCTCAGGGTCTCAAATCGCTGAATGATGTGCTAGATCTCAAAATGATCGATCGGGTCATTACACTGATATTATTCGAAATTCATACAAGTATAAACAGAAATAGACTGAAATTCAATTTTACATATGGAAACTTTAACCGTGCTACTGTGTCATTCTGGAAAGTGGAACAGTGAGAATAACTATGTTAATTATTCAATTGAGGGGATACTAATAAAGGAGTATGCGTCGTACAATGATTTGGTTACTTCAATTTCGAAGCAATTTGCCATAGATTTGAGCTCAAAGTCAATTAAAATTGAATACAAAGTGGAATAAAATTGCACGCCAATATAAATACACAACGACATAGGTTGCAGGGTGTATGTAGAGTTGAAAAGAACAGAGAATTCGGGATGTATCCTTTGTGTATAACAACAATGGACAAAAAAGTTGTAGCTGGAGGTAGTTTAATTTAAGACAGCCTAATGCAAATATACGAAGTAGATGGGGTGAGTAAATTTGATACAATTGATACACTTGCTCTTGAGTCAGTCAATTTAGGTGAACCAATTGAGGTGTTCGAACTGAAAAGTGATTTGATTATTTCAAAAACTAATTAAATAGAGGTCATAGATGGACAAGTATATAAGGATAAGGCCACATTGAAAGTGGTGATTGAGAATTATGCAATTGCAGAAAGGTTTCAATTCTGGGTTGATAGGTCTAATGCTATCAGGTTTGAGTGTTCTTAATTACAACCTGTTGAACAACATGTTTTATTCAATTGTATGGATATGTTTTATGAATTTTTGTATAATGTATTCATGGCAAAAAATTTAAAAATACAGCATGTATAATATATATATTTCATAATATATGATTTCCTTCGTTCTATTTTTCGTGTATTAGTGTTTATGTACTTGAATTTTCTGAAACAATTATATCGTGTATACATATGTAACACTGTATTCACATGTATATAAGTGTATTATCTAATCATGTATATATATGTAACATTGTATTTACATGTATATGAGTGCATTCTGTAATCATGTATACATATGTAACACTTTATTCATATGTATTCAAAAAACAAGTTATAGTATATTCAAAAACAAACATTGTATTTTATTGTATGTTTTCATATAAACAACTTTGTTTGCAAATGAAAATGTTGGGTGTATATAGACAAATCAGTTGTAGTTTTTGTTTATATTTTATATCCATACATAACTGATCGTATGTATTACATAAATGTATTTGCAGCTATACATTATTATGTATTTCAGAGGATTGTGAATGGCGATTTAAGGCTTCTAGCATTAACGAATCACAAATGTTCAAAGTGAGGGAATTAAATGATAAGCATACATGTCCGTTGAAGGATAAGGTGTATGAGCAACGTCAAGCAAGTAGTAGCCTTATTGGTGGTATAATTAAGTCCAAGTTTACTAATCATAAGAGGAAATACACCCCAAAGGATATAATTAATGATGTGAAATCAGACTTTGGTGTAGATGTTAGTTATATGTTGGCGTGGCGGGCTAAAGAAAAGGCAATGAATTTTTTGAGAGGTGAACCGGTTGATTCATACAATAAATTACCAGGGTACTTATATACACCGGATATGACATATCCTGGTTCGCATATTAGAATGGTAAAATCACCCAAAAATGAGTTCATGTATTTGTATATATCATTGTATGCTTTTATAAAGGGGTTCGATCACTATAGACCCATCGTGGTTGTGGATGGCAGCCACCTAAAATCGACATACACAGGGACACTCATCTCGGCTAGCACGTTGGATGGTGCAGGTGAGTCTGTTAAAAAGGATATATATGGATTATAATAAAATTTGTTAAGTTTACTGCCTAATACAAATTGAATGATATATTTTTAATATGTATGAAATTGTATTTACAGGTCATATAATGCCACTAGCATATGGTGTTGTTGATTCATAGAACGATGTTGCTTGGTTGTGGCTCTTTGAGCAATTCAATGAAGTACATGGTGAGAGGGAAAACATGTGCATTATTTCAGATAGGAATGAGAGCATCATCAAATCTGTATCGAGAGTGTATCCTACGGTACCCCATTTTGCTTGTATATGGCATCTATGGAACAACGTATATAAGAAAGTCAAAAAGAGTCATTCAAAGTTGAGCGAGATATACTTCTCGATGGCAAAATCATACACTCAGGATGAATTTGATAGTCTAATGGAAAAGGTGGAGAAGGTAGATATTCGGGTGAAAGAATACTTGGAATTAGCTAGATACGAAAAGTGGGCTAGGTTGTATGCACATGTTAACCGGGGATGGACCATGACATCAATTATTGTTGAATCAATCAATATTGCACTTGTATCAGCAAGAGAATTGCCAATATACGACTTCCTAGAAGAAGTTAGGAAGATGTTTGGACGTTGGAATTGCAGCAATTGGAAAGAAGCTTCACACACGTACACAACGCTTGGGAAAAAGTACCAGGAGATGCTTACTTTGAATGAGGCAATGTCTACATGTATGACTGTAAGTTCTTTTTTTGCTTTAAGTCCTTGCATCATGTATTTAGGCCTGGTATAACATGTATTTATTTCTGATACAATTTTTACTATTAACATACTGCATGCTCATTGTATTATAGCACTTGTGCATGTATTCTGTTTTATGAAACGGTTTTAGAAACTGGTTATTATACATATACATTACTTGTTTATACATTTGCATTTCATTGGTTGTATTCAATGGTTTTGTTTCAAATTAGATGCATTTCCTAGCAGATAGACTATATTTTGATGTATATCACTGTATTCCTCAGTTAAATGTGTTCATCTTTAATAGTCTGTCAGTCTAAATATAGTCTGTATTCTATTGTATTACATATATTTCATTGTATTTCATTGTATGTCATTGTATTTCATACATACATATATTATATTTAGATTTCTGAAAGTTTAATATTTGTTGACATGCTGTATATTAAAACTTTTTTTATTGTATACATGTATACTGTATTTAATACGTCTATTCTTTGAGATATATATGACTTTTTACAAATGTCCAAAACTTATATTTCTCAGTTTAATGTAGGTTGTACCATCGACTGAACACTTGCATATGGTGAACGATGAAGGAAGGAATTATACCATTTGCCTCCTAGAGGAAAAGTGCAGTTGTGGGCGGTTCCAAGTTGACGAATTACCATGACCACATGCTTGGGCTGTCTTGAAAAGCAAGTTTCTAATGTTAGAAGATTATTGCTCGGACTATTACAAACCAAAGTCTGTTGTAATGATATACGAGATGCCCGTGTATCCGCTGCCTGATCGAA
Organism: Nicotiana tomentosiformis; assembly: GCF_000390325.3. Classification (NCBI taxonomy): domain Eukaryota; kingdom Viridiplantae; phylum Streptophyta; class Magnoliopsida; order Solanales; family Solanaceae; genus Nicotiana; species Nicotiana tomentosiformis. Next base: position 27,244,216 of record NC_090820.1, on the reverse strand, counting down.
ATGAATGGAATATACCAGCACATATATCAGAGGAAGTTGTCTTACCACCAAAATGGAAAAGATCTCCTGGAAGGCCAAAGAAGAAGCGCGGTAAGCCGTTTAGTGAATTGTTGTAGAAGAAAAATCAACATTCGTGTAGTATATGTGGGCATGGAGGACATAATAAGCGTACTTGTAGAAATGCTCCACGTAGGAATTAGTTCATGTTCTGATTTCAATTACTGCAATAACAATATGTCATAGATTTCTTCAAGTTTTATATTACATATTGATTTATTGGTGTATTGGATTCTTGCGTGATGAATTTTTTTAGTACAGTTTACTAAAAATATTTTTTATAAACTGCTGAATACATACTGCAAATATATTTGAATACATGTATACATTTGTTAAATACATATGAATACATATTGCTGAATATATAGTGCAATACATATGAATACATACTACAGATATATTTGAATACATATATACATCTGATGAATACATATGAATACATAATGCTGAATATATAGTGCAATACATATGAATACATACTGCAGATATATTTGAATACATATATACATCTGTTGAATACATATGAATATATAATGCTAAATATATAGTGCAATACATATGAATACATACTGCAGATATATTTGAATACATATATACATCTGCTGAATACATATGAATATATAATGCTAAATATATAGTGCAATACATATGAATACATACTGCAGATATATTTAAATACATATATACATCTGCTCAATACATACGAATAGATACTGCTGAATATATACTGCTGGACAAAATAGTGAAACAAAGTAAGCTTTGAAATTATATAATTACATTGAATACAGTTAAATACAGTGAACTTATTGAAAAAGTAAGAAAAACTAAAGATAGTGAATACAGTGAAATACATGGAATACAACGAGATACATTAAATACAATAAAAATACACAGTATACATATCTAATAATTATTTTTTTTAAATATAGAAAAAAAATAAACACAGTGCATACAATGCATAAAGTGAATACATGACTTGTAATACAAATTTATTGTTGAACATATATTAGAATAACTTAATTGCTATTAATAAAAAATACATCTGAATATATATATAATAGTAATTAAAAAAAACAAAAGAATACATACTGAAAATACACTGAATAAATGCTGCTGGAAACTTATTGATGTGTCACGACCCGAAATTTCCCACCGACGGGACCGTGATGGCGCCTAACATTTCAGTTGCTAGGAAAGCCAACGTTAGAGAATCATTAAACCAATTCCTTATTTCCATTCAGTAATTAACAATAATTAACTAAGATGAAATATAATAAGTGCGGAATATCATAAAACTGTATTAATTACTACCACCCGGATCTGGAGTCACAATTCACGAGCATTCTAGAATTTACTACAAGTAATAGCCTAAAAGAAATACAACTGTCTGAATGAAAGAAACAGTAGAACAGAAAAGATAGACGGGGACTTCAAGGTCTGTGAACGCTGACAGATCTACCTTGAGTATCCGGACAGCGGACCAATAGCAAAATCTCGATCAACCCGAGCCGGTATCAAAATCTGCACAGAAAGTGCAGAGTGCAGTATCAGTACAACCGACCCCATGTACTGGTAAGTATCGAGCCTAACCTCGGTGAAGTAGTGACGAGGCTAGGACAAGACACCCACATATAACCTGAACAGTGTAATCATGCTAGTGGCAACAACAGTAAATAACGAAATAACACAAAAATAATGGGAAGGGAACATGTAGTGGGGGAATACAATATAAAGAGTGAGAATAATAAAAAGACAGAATTAAACCGAAAATCCTTAGACAAATTAAGCAATTAAAACAGTAAGAAAAACTACACGGCATTACCCTTCGTGCTTTTACTCTCAACCTCACCAAATAAATAAATAGAACGGCACGGCATCACCCTTCGTGCATTAAACCTCTCATAATATACACGACATCACCCTTCGTGCTTTACACTCTTCCTCAAAATATAAATAATGCATGCATGGCATCACCCTTCGTGCTTTACACTCTTTCTCACAATATAAATAATGCATGCACGGCATCATCCTTCGTGCTTTACACTCCTCCTCACTAATCACATAATCAATAACAACGGATAGATAAAAGTATCACAAAGAAGCCAGTATTGTACTCATAATCAATAGCACAATGTAATATCAATCTTGAATCAATATTCGAAAGTTACCAAATCTTAGTGAAATCAGATGTGAGTCACCCAATATTTCAAATAACCCGCTAAGCATGGATAGTAAAATTTAAGGCTACAAAATAGATAAGAATAGAATTTCACTCGCATGCTATGACTCGACAACGACGCATAGATGCTCATCACCTCACCTATACGTCGTGTTTAACAACCAAACACGTAGCAAATGAACACATAATACCTATTCCCTCAAGCCAAAGTTAGACACGACACTTACCTCGCTCCGAATGCCACTTAATTCTCAATCACAGCTTTTCCTTTGGAACTCACCTCCAAACCACTCGTATCTATTCAAAAATGACTCCATAATATCAAATATTGCTAAAGGAATCAATTATATTTCATAAATTAAATTTCCCAAATTTTCCTCCAAAAAATTAAAAATATTGACCCCGGGCCCGCTTGGTCAAAACCCAAGGTTTGGACCAAAATACTTTTACCCATTCACCCCCGAGCCTGAATATGTAATTAGTTTTGGAATCCGACCTCAAATTGGGGTCTAAATCCTCAAATTTTCGAAATCCCTAGTTTCTACCCTAACCCCTAATTCTACCATGAAAACTCTAAATTTTAGGTTGATAATTCATAAAATGCAATGGGTAATTGAAATAAAATGGTTTAGAATCACTTACCAACACTTTGGGGAAGAAAATGACTCTTGAAAATTGCCTCTACCCGTTTGGTTCTTGAAAAAGGTTGAAGAAATGGCTTAAACCCGTGTTTGGAGTCTGTTTTAAGTCACTGGACAGGCCTTCATCGCGTTCGCGAGAGGCCTGTCGCGAGCGCGATGCACAGCAGCCTAAGGCCTTCGCGTTCGCGAGTCTTTCTACGCGTTCGCGTAAGGAAGCTCCCCCCAAGCCTTCGTGTTCGCGACCCAGTGGACGCGTTCGCGTAGAAGAACATGACCCCCTCCCCCAGGTCCCTTAAACTATCGCGTTCGCGATTGTTACAAATAATGGTTAGATCTCGAGGCCGTGGAGATACCTCAAAGGGGAGGGGTGAACCTTCCAGAGGCCGAGGCAAAAGTACTTTACCCCTCGCCCTCCAAAAGATAATCACAAAGAAGGCTAAAGTCGGCCGAGGTAGAAATCCAGAGCCCTGCGAATCTAGTTCTTATGCCCCATCTCGGGAAGCATCGGAGGGCGACTCAGTTCAAGAGCAGCCAGTTGTCCAATCACAGCCACTGGGGAGGTACCAACTCCGGCACGAGCCTTCCACATCACATAGCACCTCCGAGGGTTCGGAGAGTACCAGTCAGGCTTTGGAGCCCTCCTATACACCTGTCCCTGAGGCACCAACGACTATTGTTGATGATATTCCCGATGATGGCCGAGGGGGTGATACTATAGTTGCCTAACTAGAGAGGTGAAGAAGAAAGAGGTTTGGGAGGACCATTTCGTGAGTCTAGCTTCCTTCACTAGCTTCCGTGGGTGGTGGCCGGTGAGATCGCTCACTCTTGAACGATAGTTCCAACTTAAAGATCATGACAAGTATAATCCAGCAGTATTGAGACAGACAGATCGCGTTCGCGAAGGGTACCACCCCCAACGCTTCGCGTTCGCGAAGAAGAAAATTCCCCTGCCCCCATTTTACCTTTCGCGTTCGCGACACTACCTACGCGAACGCGAAGAAGGGCACACCAGAACAGCTGCTGCAGCAAAAATCTCAGATTTTCTAAGTGAAAATCACCCCGTAGCCTATCGGAAACTCACCCGAGCCCTCGGGGCTCCAAACCAAACATGCACATAAGTCTAAAAATATCATACGGACCTGCTCGCGCGATCAAATCATCAAAATAACACCTAGAACTACGAATTTAGTACCAAATCAAATGAAACTCTCAAGAACACTTTAAAACTTCTATTTTCTCAACTGGACGTCCGAATCACGTCAAATTAACTCTGTTTCTCACATAATTTCACCGACAAGTCTTAAATATCATAATAAACCTATATTAGGCTCCGGAACCAATATACGGACCCGATACTAACAATACAAAATATCAATCAATTCTTAAAAATAAGTAATTTTCAAACTTTTAATTTTCTTCAAAAGTTCATAACTCAAGCTAGGGAACTCCGAATTCAATTACGGACATACGCCCAGGTCCCATAATTCGATACGGACCTACTGGGACCGTCAAAGCATGAATCCGGACCCGTTTACCAAAAATATTGACCGAAGTCAACTAAAATTAACTTTTAAGGCAAAAATTCTTATTTTCATTAGTTTTCAACATAAAGCTTTTCGGAAACCTCCCCGGACTGCGCACGCAAATTGAGGAGGGTAAAAATGAGATTTTTAAGTCTTAAGAGTGTAGATTCAAGTTCTAAACCATAAGATAACCTTTTGGGTCATCACATGATGGAATTAAGTGAAACACAATGAAGCTTTAGATAAAGTGATACAAAAAAAACCGATATCAGTTAGCATCTTAACTTAAAGGAAGTTATATATTCCTTCATCAACATCATAAAGACAAAAAATACATTCATGTATTCTAAAAATAAAAAGGTTGAATAAAACCATCATGTATTCTGTAATAAGCTTCAAAAACTATTCTGACATAAGACTGTTCTTCAAAGAAAACTATCTTCACCAAAACTATATTCAAAAACTATCTTCACAGTAAACTATCTTCACCGAAAACTATTCTAAAACTATCTTCACATAAGATGACCTTTTGGGTCATCATATTCTCTACCTCTAAAACAACCGTTCGTCCTCGAACGGACATAGAAAACTACCTGGGCTGGTGAAAAGGTGGGGATATCTACTCCGCATATCGGACTCGGACTCCCAAGTAGCTGCCACAATAGGCTGACCTCTCCACTGCACTCGAACTGAAGGGTAACTCTTTGATCTCAACTGGCGAACTTGCCGGGCTAGAATTGCCACTGGCTTCTCCTCGTAAGTCAAATCCTTGTCCAATTGGACAGAGCTTAAATCTAACACATGGGACGGATCGTCGTGATACTTTTGAAGCATGGACACATGGAATACCAGATGAACAACTGCTAAACTAGGTGGCAATGCAAGCCTGTCCAGAATCTCAAAAGGTTTGATATACCTAGGGCTCAACTTGCCCTTCTTTCCGAACCTCATTATATCCTTCATGGGTGATACCCGAAGTAACACTCTCTCCGACCATGAATGCAACATCACGAACTCTACGGTCGGCATAACTCTTTTGCCTGGACTGAGCTGTGCGAAGTCGATCCTGAATAATCTTGACCTTATCCAAGGCATCCTGTACTAAGCCTGTGCCCAACAACCAAGCCTCTCCCAGATCGAACCACCCAACTGGCGACCGACACCGCCTACCATATAATGCCTCATAGAGAGCCATCTGAATGCTTGAATGGTAGCTGTTGTTGTAGGCAAACTCTGCAAGGGGCAAGAACTGATCCCACGATCCTCCGAAGTCTATTACACAAGCGCAGAGCATATCCTCCAAGATATGAATAGTACGCTCGGACTGCCCGTCCGTCTAAGGATGAAATGTTGTGCTCAACTCAACCCGCGTACCCAACTCACGCTGAACTGCCCTTCAAAAGTGTGAGGTAAATTGCGCACCTCGATCAGAAATGATAGACACGGGAACACCGTGAAGACCGACGATCTCACAAATGTAAATCTCTGCCAACCGCTCTGAGGAATAGGTAACTGCCACAGGAATGAAATGCACTGACTTAGTCAGCCTGTCCACAATAACCCAAACTGCATCGAACTTCCTTTGAGTCTGTGGGAGTCCAACAACAAAATCCATAGTGATACGCTCCCACTTCCACTCAGTAATATCTAACCTCTGAAGTAAACCACTAGGTATCTGATGCTCACACTTTACCTGCTCGCAATTTAGGCACCGAGCTACATAGGCAACTATGTCCTTCCTCATTCGCCTCCACCAATAATACTGCCTCAAGTCCTGATACATCTTGGCGGCGCCCGGATGAATAGAATACCGGGAACTGTGGGACTCCTCAAGGATCAATTCACGAAGTCCATCCATATTAGGCACACAAATACGACCCTGCATCCTCAAAACTCCATCACCTCCAACAGTAACTTGCTTGCCACCCCCGTGCCGCACTATGTCTCTAAGGACAAGTATATGAGGATCGTCATCCTGCCGATCTCTGTTGCGCTCAAACAAAGAAGACCGAGCAACTGTACAAGCTAGAACACGGCTGGGATCAGAAACATCTAACCTCACGAACTGGTTGGCCAAGGCATGAACATCCAATGCAAGCGGTCTCTCACCAACTGGAATATATGCAAGGCTACCCATACTGACTGACTTTCTACTCAAATCGTCGGTCACCATGTTAGCCTTCCCGGGATGATACAATATGGTGATATCATAGTCTTTCAATAGCTCCAGCCACCTCATCTGCCTCAAGTTGAGTTCCTTCTGCTTGAACAAATACTGCAAGCTCCGATGATCGATGAAAACCTCACATGGCACGCCGTAAAGATAGTGCCTCCAAATCTTCAGTGCGTGAACAATAACTGCCATCTCTAAATCATGAACAGGGTAATTCTTCTCGTGAACCTTCAGATGCCGTGAAGCATATGCAATAACCTTGCCACCCTGCATCAATACCGCTCCTAGACCAATACGAGATGCGTCACAATATATTGTATAAGATCCTGAACCCGTGGGTAACACCAATACCGGTGCCGTAGTCAAAGCTGTCTTGAGCTTCTGAAAGCTCGCTTCATACTCATCTAACCATCTGAGCGGGGCACCTTTCTGGGTTAATCTGGTCAACGGAGCTGCTATGGATAAAAACCCCTTCACAAATCGACGGTAATAGCCCGCCAAACCTAGGAAACTACGGATCTCTATAGCTGATGTGGGTCTAGGCCAGTACTGGACTACCTCAATCTTCTTAGGATCCACCTGAATACCCTTTGCTGATACAACGTGACACAAGAAATGAACTCAACCAAAACTCATATTTTGAGAACTTAGCATATAACTGGTTGTCTTCCAGAGTCTGGAGAACGATCCGAAGGTGCTGCTCATGATCCTCTCGACTGTGGGAGTAGATCAAGATATCATCAATAAACACAACCAAAAAGGAATCCAAGTAGGGTTTGAACACCCGGTTCATCAAATCCATGAATGCTGCTGGGGCATTTGTTAGCCCAAATGACATCACTAGAAACTCATAATGCCCATACCGAGTCCGAAAAGTTGTCTTAGGAACATCGGATGCCCTAATCCTCAACTGATGGTAGCCAGATCTCAAATCAATCTTTGAAAACGCCTTGGCACCCTGAAGCTGATCAAATAAATCATCAATCCTCGACAATGGATACTTGTTCTTGATGGTGACTTTGTTCAACTACCGATAATCTATACACATCCTCATCGATCCATCTTTCTTCTTCATAAACAATACAGGTGCACCCCAGGGCAAGACACTAGGTCTAATGAAGCCCTTATCAAGCAAATCCTGCAACTGCTCCTTCAATTCTTTCAACTCTAGCGGGGCCATGCGATATGGCGGAATGGAAATAGGCTGAGTGCCCGGAGCCAAATCAATGCAGAAATCAATATCCCTATCGGGTGGCATCCTCGGCAGGTCTACAGAAAACACCTCTGGAAATTCACGAACAACCGGCACCGAATCTATGGAAGGAACCTCCGCACCAGAATCACGGACGTAAGCCAAATAAGCTAAACACCCCTTCTCGACCATATGTCGAACCTTCACAAAAGAGATAACTTTGCTGGCAGAATGGCCAACATTTCCTCTCTACTCTAATCGAGGCAACCCCTGCAAGTCTAAGGTCACTGTCTTGGTGTGACAATCTAATATAGAATGATAAGGTGACAGCCAATCCATATCCAGTATGACAACAAAATCAACCATATCGAGAAGTAGGAGATCTACACGAGTCTCAAGACTCCTAATGGTAACCACACACGAACGATAAACGCGATCTACAACAATAGCATCTCTCACTGGTGTGGACACATACACAGGAGCACTCAAAGAATCACGGGGCATAACCAAATAGGAAGCAAAATAGGATGACACATAGGAGTAAGTAGATCTCGGATCAAATAGAACTGAAGCATCTCTACTGTAAAACTGAAACAGTAGCCTGTGATAACAGCATCAGATGACTCAGCCTCAGGCCTGGCTGGGAAAGCATAACACCGAGGCTGGGCCCCACCACCCTGAACTATATCCCTGGGACGGCCTCTAACTGGTTGGTCTCCACCTCTAATGGCCTGACCTCCACCTCTAACAGTCTGGCCTCTACCTCTGGCTGCCTGACCCCTGCATCTGGTTGGCTAAGCAGGTGGTGCAGCAACTGATGTCGGGACCATGGCACGCGAACTCTGATGCTGTGAGTTGCCTGTTGCTCGAGGACAAAATCTAGCAATGTGCCTCGGATCACCACAAGTATAACATAACTTCGGCTGCTGTGACTGCTGACCCTGAAACTGGCCCTGTCGACCTGAAAAACCACCCTGATAACTCTGGAGTAGAGGTGCACTAATAGGAGCTAGTGGTGCACTGTAGGCTAGCTGGTCGGAATAATGCATCTGAGGGCCACGACCACCTTAGGCACCGTGGGATGCCTGGAGCGCTGAATGAAACGGCCTGGTCCTTAGCCATCTACAATCTGATAGGCTGAGCAAGTCCATCAATAAACCTCCTCACCCTCTCTCTCTCTCAGTAGGAAGCAAAAGAATAGCATGACGGGCTAAATCCACAAAATGGGTCTCATACTGAGTAACAGTCATACTGCCCTGCTGGAGACACTCAAACTGACGGCGACGCTCCTCTCTCAATGTGATACGCAGAAACTTCTCTATGAAGGGCTGAGAGAACTGGTCCCAAGTAAGAGAAGGCGACCCAGCTGGTCAGGTCAACAAGTAATCTCTCCACCATTTCTTAGCGAAACCAGTCATCTCAAATGCAGCAAAATCGACCCCATTGGTCTCCACTATACCCATGTTTCGTAGAACCTCGTGACAGTTGTCAAGATACTCCTGGGGATTCTCTGAAGGAGCACCACTGAAGTGAACAGGAAAGAGCTTGATAAACCTGTCCAATCTCTATAAAGCCTCAGAACACATAGCTGGCCCATCTCCGACCTGTGCCGCAATAACAGGCTGAACTAATTTGACTGGCTGAGCTGCTGGAGCATGATACTGGGGAGCTATCTGCTCTGGAGCGGGAGTGGTGGGAGTCTGGACTCCTCCTCCAGCCTGAGAGACTGCTGGTGCCATGGGAAATGCGCCAGTCTGGGCCACACTCTCCATAAGGCCCACCAAACAGACCAAAGCGTCCTGAAGTACTGGGGTAGCAATGAACCCCTCTAAAACCTGAGCTGGTCCGGTAGGAACAGTCAGGGCTGGAACCTCCTCATCAAGCTCCATCTGAGGCTCCACTGTTGGGGCTGCTGCTCGGGCCCTAGGCTGAGCCCTACCCCTGCCTCGGCCTCTGGCACGGCCTCAGCCTCGACATCTGCCCCGCGTAGGAGCTGCCACTGAAGGCTCTGGCTGATGCTCAGCTGAGGAAGCGGTACGTGTTCTCGCCATCTGCGAGAGAATAAGAGTAGAAGAGTTGAATCAGTATTGAGAAAGCAAAATCGCACGACAGAAAAGAATAGAAGTGAAACTTATTCCTAAACTTCATAGCCTCTGGAAGATAAGCACAGAAGTTTCCGTACCGATCCTCCAGACTCTACTAAGCTTGTTCGTGAATCGTGAGACCTAGGCAACCTAGTGCTCTGATACGAAATTTCCCACCGACGGGACCGTGATGGCGCCTAACATTTCACTTGCTAGGCAAGCCAACGTTAGAGAATCATTAAACCAATTCCTTATTTCCATTCAGTAATTAACAATAATTAACTAAGATAAAATATAATAAGTGCGAAATATCATAAAACTGTATTAATTACTACCACCCGGATCTGGAGTCACAATTCACGAGCATTCTAGAATTTACTACAAGTAATAGCCTAAAAGAAATACAACTGTCTGAATGAAAGAAATAGTAGAACAGAAAAGAAAGACGGGGAATTCAAGGTCTGTGAACGCCGACAGATCTACCTTGATTCTCCGGACAGCGGACCAATAGCAAAATCTCGATCAACCCGAGCCAGTATCAAAATCTGCACAGAAAGTGCAGTATCAGTACAACCGACCCCATGTACTGGTAAGTGTCGAGCCTAACCTCGGCGAAGTAGTGACGAGGCTAGGACAAGACACCCATATATAACCTGAACAGTGTAATCATGCTAGTGGCAACAACAGTAAATAATGAAATAACATAAAAATAATGGGAATGGAACTGCAGTGGGGGAATACAACATAAAGAGTGAGAATAATGAAAAGACATAATTAAACCGAAAATCCTTAAACAAATTAAGCAATTAAAACAGTAAGGAAAACTGCACGACATCACCCTTCGTGCTTTTACTCTCAACCTCGCCAAATAAATAAATAGAACGGCACGGCATAACCCTTCGTGCATTAAACCTCTCATAATATACACGACATCACCCTTCGTGCTTTACACTCTTCCTCACAATATAAATAATGCATGCATGGCATCACCCTTCGTGCTTTACACTCCTCCTCACTAATCACATAATCAATAACAACGGATAGATAAGAGTATCACGAAAAATCAGTATTGTACTCATAATCAATAGCACAATGTAATCTCAATCTTGAATCAATATTCGAAAGTTACCAAATCTTAGTGAAACCAGATGTGTCACCCAACATTTTAAATAACCCGCTAAGCATGGATAGTAAAATTTAAGGCTACAAAATAGATAAGAATAGAATTTCACTCGCATGCTATGACTCGACAATGACGCATAGATGCTCATCACCTCACCTATACGTCGTGTTTAACAACCAAACACATAGCAAATGAACACATAATACCTATTCCCTCAAGCCAAAGTTAGACACGACACTTACCTCGCTCTGAAGGCCACTTAATTCTCAATCACAGCTTTTCCTTTGGAATTCACCTCCAAACCACTCGTATCTATTCAAAAATGACTCCATAATATCAAATATTGCTAAAGGAATCAATTATATTTCATAAATTAAATTTTCCAAATTTTCCTCCAAAAAGTCAAAAAATCGACCCCGGGCCCGCTTGGTCAAAACCCGAGGTTCGGACCAAAATCCTTTTACCCATTCACCCTCGAGCCTGAATATGTAATTAGTTTTAGAATCCGACCTCAAATTGGGGTCTAAATCCTCAAATTTTCGAAATTCCCAGTTTCTACTCTAACCCCTAATTCTATCATAAAAACTCTAAATATTAGGTTGATAATTCATAAAATATAATGGGTAATTGAAAGAAAATAGTTTAGAATCACTTACCAATACTTTGGGGAAGACAATGAGTCTTGAAAATCGCCTCTACCCGTTTGGTTCTTGAAAAATGTTGAAAAAATGGCTTAAACCCGTGTTTGGAGTCTATTTTAAGTCACTGGACAAGCCTCCATCGCGTTCGCGAGATGCCTGTCACGATCGCGATGCACAGCGGCCTAAGGCCTTCATGTTTGTGAGTCTTTCTACGCGTTCACGTAAGGCAGCTCCCCCCAAACCTTCGCGTTCGCGACCCAGTGGACGCGTTCGCGTAGAAGAACATGACCCCCTCCCCCAGGTCCCTTAAACTATCGCGTGAGACAGATCGCGTTCGCATGAGACAAATCGTGTTCGCGAAGGGTGCCACCCCCAACGCTTCGCGTTCGCGACACTACCTACGCGAACGCGAAGAAGGGCACACCATAACAGTTGCTGCAACAAAAATCTCAGATTTTCTAAGTGCAAATCACCTCGTAGCCTATCTGAAACTCATCCGAGCCCTCGGGGCTCCAAACCAAACATGCACAAAAGTCTAAAAATATCATATGGACCTGCTCGCGCAATCAAATCGCCAAAATAACACCTAGAACTATGAATTTAGCACCAAATCAAATGAAATTCTCAAGAACACTTTAAAATTTCTATTTTCTCAACTGGACGTCCGAATCACGTCAAATTAACTCCGTTTCTCACCAAATTTCACCGACAAGTCTTAAATATCATAATGAACCTGTACCGGGCTCCGAAACTAAAATACAGATCTGATACTAACAATGCAAAATATCAATCTATTCTTAAAAATAAATAATTTTCAAACTTTTAATTTTTATCAAAAATTCATAACCCAAGCTAGGGACCTCCGAATTCGATTTCGGGCATACGATCAGGTTTCATAATTCGATACGGACCTACCAGGACTGTCAAAGTATGGATCCGGTCCCGTTTACCAAAAATATTGACCGAAGTCAACTAAAATTAACTTTTAAGGCAAAAATTTTTATTTTTATTAGTTTTCTACATAAAAGTTTTCTGGAAACCTGCCCGGACTATGCACGCAAATCGAGGAGGGTAAAAATGAGATTTTTAAGGCTTAAGAGTGCAGATTCGAGTTCTAAAGCATAAGATGACCTTTTGGGTCATCACATGATGGAATTAAGTGAAACACAGTGAAACTTTAGATAAAGTGATACAAAAAAACCGATATTAGTTAGCATATTAACTTAAAGGAAGTTATATATTCCTTCATCAATATCATAAAGACAAAAAATACATTCATGTATTCTAAAAACAAAAAGGTTGAGTAAAACCATCATGTATTCTGTAATAAGCTTCAAAAACTATTCTGACATAAGATTGTTCTTCACAGAAAACTATCTTCACCAAAACTATATTCAAAAACTATCTTCACAGTAAACTATCTTCAAAAAATATCTTCACCGAAAACTATTCTAAAACTATCTTCACATAAGTATCAGAATCTGTCATTTGTCTAACAATCTTTGCGGGTGCTTCATTGTCGCTTATGGCATCGGCGTCTATCTTCCGCATAGCATAGTCCCAAAGGAGGGCACCATATTTTTGACGGAGTAAATTGGCATCAAATGTTATTTGTGGAACCAATCTATAAGTGCTTAAATACTCTGCGTATGCCGCGACATGCAACCCACAATCCCTGAAAATGTAGATTGACACAATTAAATAAAACTCATATTATTAGTATTATAAATGATACAAGAATAAGAAAAAGAATTGAATTCATACATGCTCCCAGCCTTTTGTTGAGGCACATTCGAAATAAAAACAACATCAAAGGGATCAGTTTGTGCCTTGCCATTGTATGTTAGTTCACGAGACTAATCTATGCCTTGCTTATCTCTGTAGAAATCACTGATCGATAGGTACCGAGGTACAAGCTTAGCAAGCTTATGTATCTTAGTACCCACATAAGCATCGTGACCTGCTGATCGGTAGGAGTCATATACATTGATACATCTCTTCTTAAATGAGACAATTGCCAATATCCAATGAAGTTTGTCCTTCAAGTTGACTGGTATCAAGACATTATCAACCGTATGACATGGTACATTAGCTAGCAATTTGTAGCCCCTTATGTATTCACATACAATATCTTCTTCCGTGGCTACACATGCATTACTATCTGCATCATTATACTTGTCGAATATTTCAGCAACTCTTGTCTTGAATATACAATCAACAGTTGTATATTTGAACTTGGTAGTTTGGTTGTACTTGCCCTTCTTTCTCAGGTAGTAAAATGAAACATCAATATGCTGTATATAAAATTGAATACATAGCGTCAGTACATTGAATTAAAAATAAGAAAAATAAACTTCATTGAAGAAACTGAATATATACAGGTATTGTGTATTGAAGAAACCCAACATAGAACTAAATACTGCTGAAAAAAAAATTAAATATAGTGCATTCAGTTAAATATCTACTGCTAAATACAAGTAATTGTTTAACTGTGCATACAGGTAAATATATACTGTTAAAAAAATGCTGCACTAAATAGTGTATACAGTTAAATACATACTGATGAATACATACTACAGATAACAAATTGCTAGATATAACATTGAAAAACAATGAAGTTTGAGATAAATTGCTATCATTGATTATAGTGCATATACCAAAATACATTGAATTTAATGAAAGCAGAGAAAACACTAACATACATTGAATACAGTATGCTAATGTATTTTTGTTAATATAGAATACATCCGAATATATTGTGTTCAAAAACATGAATACAATTAATACAGAATTCATATGACAAGAACAAAATAGTGAAACACAAATATTGACAAATCATGTATAAAATATGAAATAAACTGAATGTACAAGTGTTATATCTTACATCGTCATTCCATAGTTGACCGTCAAATGAGAGAAGGTAAAACTAATTTTTTAAAGTGACTTCATGAACTCCAAAATCCAACGGTATAGGCAGTGTTTACTTGTGTTTCTTGTAATGGTCTTCTTTATCCTTTCTACAAGGATTTGGAAAAAACATTATATTCATATAATAAATACAATGTTCGAAGAGAAGTGAACTCACCCATCACCCTCACCCATCACCTAATAAATACAGAAACAATTATAGATGGGTTAGAAATATATATATATGAAAGTTAATACATAAACTGTAAAGTTGAATATGTTTTAATAATACTTACATAATTCTTGAATGAATTTAGATCCTGCCTCAAAGCAGAAAAATCATCAGATTTAGAATTTGTTGGCTTCTTAACACTCAATACAGTTTCCTTGAATTCAATCTTATCAGTAGGAGGAAACTTGGTTTGAGGTATTGCAGACACATGTGGAATTGGACTATCTGCAATTGAGGGATCACTTAACTGTTATTTGTGATTTTTGTGAGCCGGTGATGAAGATGGACCAACACTTGCATCATGTTTCTTCTTAGTCTGAAGAGTCGGTGTTGGACTAAAGTCATCAGAATTATCTTCATTGTTGTCTGAATGAATAGTACTTTTCTCTACATCAACGCCATCCGGAGGAACCTGAATAACAGCAAGCTCTGTAGCGTTTGGTTGAATGTTGTTGTATTTTATCTAAAAATAGAAACACACTCAATGTAAATCACACTAGCTGTATAATTACTAATGTAATATGCTTTATGTATATGGGCAATTTTCTTTATACATATATTCAGTTGTATTGTAAATAAAATTGATAACATTGAATTAAATGTGTTGCTGTAAACTGTATTATATATTCTAATGTATTCCAGGAAAATAGGAAAATAGTGACAATGATGTCTGATGTATGCAACTGTATTTAATTTTTAATTTTAATACTGTGTTATGTATTCAACTATATTTAGTTTACTTATGAAAATAGGGACATTGATGTATTATGAATGCAATTGTATTTAATTTTTAGTTTCAATACTGTATTATGTATTTTACTGTATTCGATTTAATTATAAAAACAGGGACATTGATGTATGATGTATGCAACTGTATTTGATTAAAAATTCCAACACAGTTTTTACTAATAGAAATATATGTTGACTAAAATACCAGTCAATTAAATAATAGCAACTTACCACGTTTCCTTGGTCACTGAACATGGTATTCATCAAGTAAGCATAGGTTGGTTGGTTGACTGTGGATTTTTAATTGAGTATTCTGGACATCCGGTTATCAACTCGGAGTGCAATTTTGGGGTCAACCTTTGAACAGCACTCGTAAAACCATACTTGCATAGAAAGAGGCATCCCAGCTATCCTGTAGTACTTCTTCTGAGAATCCATCTTCTTGCTAATAGATCTGATAAGGGCCTGGAATGCATCCTTACCCCATGGATAATCAGAATATCTCCCGCTCTCGACCAAATCAAAATGTAGTCTTAGGATGGTTGTGCAATTCTTCTCGGAGGATAATATGAAAGTATGTATGAAATACAACAAAGCTATTTTAATACCATCCCCATCGTTGTCATAACCCCAATTATTGTCATCAAAGCACTTCAACAAATTTTTCTTCTTGACATTCTTTGCACTGCCAAAGTATGTATCCACAATCATGTTAGGCTTCTTTGTGTTAAACTGAAAATCTTCAGTGTCACTAACACAATTGAGACCAGTAACTACCGCAAACTCCCTGATTGAAAAGCATAATTTTGTACCATTCACATATATTGAAAATGAATTATCATGGCTTTCTTCCAGCTGCAGAACCATGAAGCACCTGAACAATTGATGTTGAACCTCACAGTGCTTCATATCGAGGAAACTTCCAAAACAAGTATTACAAAATAGTTTGTACTGCTCTAGAGTAAGCTTCTCTTTGAGGTCGTAGACTATGTCTATGTTAGTGTAGAAATTGATATGTGGTGATAAAATAGGCGGGTATTTAACAAAGAGTTTTATTTCCTACATACAACAAAAATTAAAAAGATAAAATAAATGATTGAAAATATAGATGAATACATATATTTGGAATACATAACTCATTCATGATTTACAAATATAATGTATTGATAATTACCACAAAAAATAAGAGATATGACAATGACTGTTGTTCTAAATACAGCAGAATAATGTTGGCTTGAGAATGCTGATGAGAACACTTAGTTGGAATACATAACTAAAGCTAGAACAATATACATCTAAATACATCTAAATACAACACTCAAAAGTCACTGTAATAAGTACAAATCACTATTGGCACTATTGAATACATATAAATACATCAACATACAAGAAGAAAAAAATAGTGTAGAAGGTAATAATCAGTGTATGCAGACTAAAATACATATAAATACATCTACAGTTACCTTTTAGATCAGTGTTTCCGAGCTAATTCCTGGATCGACCTCTTTTCTCTTAACCCCTGAATCATCATCCATAAGTTTTCTTCTCTTTTCCGCATAATAAAATGTTGATTCTTTCGAAGATTTCTCAAATTAGGCTTGTTTCGATGTGTCATTGTGTATTTTTATTCTCTTTTCTGCAACTGTATTTGCTGCTGAACCTGCAAATATATGTTCCGCTTGAGTGATTTGCAAATCGAAAGATGACCCTTCGAAATTGAGTGCTTTGGTGGGTATACCTCGGGTAACCCTCTTGTGAGTTGTTGAATCAGCCATTGGAGATGAAATTTCGAGTTTTCTGGTGAAAGCATAACAATGATGATTATTTCTAAAAAATTAGTAAAGAGATACAGAAGAAGCAAGCTACCAGCGAAAATCTAACAACTTTAACATTTACCACAACTTTTTGGAGCAATCAATTTTGAAAATTGAGAGAGAAAATGGAGATGAATCAGTTGAGAATCGTGGTTGTATTCATGGGGAAGAGACTGGCGTTGAGAGAGAGAGAGATAGTGGAGAGAGATCGTAGTTTCTAAAGTTGTATACTGTATGGTGGTATTGTGAGAGAAAGAATAGAAAGTAGGAGAGAGAAAAATATTACACAACGTATTTAATGGCTTAACGGTAGGAAGTGACCATAAATATATAATTTGCTATAAAACTTAAAAGGTAGCTATAGAAAATAATTTTTTTAAAATAGATATTTATTTATAATAAATAAGGTGTAAAGCTTTGCTATAAAAGGTAAAATTTCCTTTTATAATTGCATGGCACAATGAAATTGATCTTAGTTGAATGTCTCCGTAATCGGTGATATTTAATAAATGAACTTCGCCTCTTTATCCCTTCAGCTCCTTCTTATTTATCTCTTCCTCTTCACTAAAAATATCATAATTCCTCAATTTTGAAAGCTTAAAATTCTTGTTTGGGGTTGAAAAATAAAGTTAATGGTTAATTATTATTAAAAACATTTGAGTGTTAATTATTTATGCTTAAACTTTTTGTATGAATATTGAATTAATGACTTGGTTTAAAAATCTCAAAACAATATCGTTGGTCCTTAAAAAGTATTAAAAAGACAAAGTGAGTCCTTTTGATTTGGTATTATTGGAGTAAATTGGTGATTGTGGATCATTTGTGTTGGTATTTGGATTTTTTTTTCAAATTTGAGATCATCTCGAGTAGATTTGAAGTGGTTTGATTGAAATTGAAATTGAAATTGCAAATTCGAAGAACATTTTATTGAACAACACAAAAAAAATTATGTCAATCGAGGTAGACTTTGATGAATAATTTAATAGATATATCGACTGCAGATCATAAAGTTAAGCTAATATGCTAGAGTTTGGTGAACAATTGAACAAGCACAAAATCATGTCAACTAGGGAGAGTTTGTGATAAGTTAATAATATAAGTAAAGCAAATATAGCATAAACTCTACCTATCCGGTGGAAGAATCCTTGAACAACTGTGCGGCTCCAAAGGTCATTTTTTAAATGCATTAAAAAACACGAACAATATTTAAAAACCAGCCCATTATAGGGCTATTTCTGTTAATTACCCTTGAAATATAGTTGGGAAATTTGTGCATATAGCCTGATCCATTGCTGCTGTTTAAAGTTTGTCCTGGTTTAAAGAAATTGTGCCCAAATACCCTCAGTCTTCAAGTTTTGTCAGGTAGGACAACACTTCATAACAAGTTTTTCGGATCAGCAATACTTCGTTTCCATTATCTTATCTTTCTAATTAAAACAAAAAAAATCATCATTTTCTTCTATCATGATATTATTGGAGTAAATTGCCTTTCCAAATTTTAAAGTTTTATCTCAATTACTAAGTTAAATAGTAGAACGTTGCTTAATATTTTAGTACTTCCAATTAAACTACTTAAACTATTTATGTCTCTCAACAAGTTTTTGACAACAAAAATCAAAACATTGTATTACAAGTTACAACACATGGCTAACATTTTGTTCACTTGAAGTAGACTTTACCAACATAAACCCAAAGCTAGTGATCAACCATTTCTCTTTACTTGAAGTAGACCTTCCAATATATATATATATATATATATATATGGAGACGGAATTAGAACAGTTAGAATCGTGAACTTCCCTCAACACATTTTCTATCATTGATTTATATGAAATAGCTTAATGAGGAAACTCAAATCAACAAAAGTAAGAATCCCAAGTAACAAAATGTATTTCCAAGGAAAAGAAAAAAGAAGGATCAAGAATTGTGAAATATCAATATTGACTGTATCTTGAATCCCCATCCCCCACCCCAACCTCAATTTGCACCATAACCTTTTTTTTTGGGGGGGGGGGGGGGGGGAGGATTTTGTGATTACATATTGTCTCGTGCAGCCTCATTAGTATGAGTTTTTTATGCTTTTCCACAAGGTATTAAAAGTTAAGAGAAATGATGTTCTTCTAAGTTTCAACATGTACATATCGACTATAAGCACTCGTGACTCATCAAAGAGGTCCTTCATCTAGTTACAATAGGAAATGAGCCCATTTTACAATCACTCTTCAAAAGAGTACTACATCCGCCCTTCACAATATAAAAGAAATTAAAACTGTGCAAAAAAGTATTCAAATTGTTACAATACTGTAGCAAGTATGTATGTAACAAAAAACTATATGCATCTACTCACATTTTACACAGAGAAACATCTATACTAAAAGTGCCTATTCTTCGTTAACGAGGAGTATAACTCTACTCAAACATGGAAAAAAAACAACAACTAAAGTCACTATTGAAGAGATCAACAAGCCAATTGATCTCTACATGGTGAAATTTCTTCAAAAATAGGAAGTCGCCTCGATCGAAATGGTGTCCACTCGTTCATCAACTTGTCAAGACCCTCAATAAATGCATCTTCTAAGTTTAATTGGGGAGAAGAGGAAGTGTATAAAAATGATCCAAATTGTTCCAATTCCTTCAATAGTTCCTCTGCACGACTCTTTGATTTAGGATCATCTGAGCCAGAGACTTTACCTTGTAAAACGTCTTCAAGAACCGACTTTGCTTCACTATATCGCGCTTGTTTTAGTAGGCACAGACATAGATTGCAGGCTTTATTGGCATCAGGGTCAATTTGCTGAGCTTTGTGATAAACAATTTCAGCAATTGCATAGTTGGTTTGTTGCATGTATGCCCAACCTAAATTACCCTACACAATGATCCATGTAGAAAATTTGTCAAAAGACTATATCTATAAGAATGCAATATAAACCAGCAGCTCATATTGTGATTCACAGACATAAACTTTATGAATATTTTCACTATCAATGTAATTTAATCTGTTGCGATAGGTAACCTGCCGAATTGATGAATATCCCTTTATTGTTCAAACTGAATCGAATCATTTTTGTAATTTTCTAAATATTTCAAAGTCTTTTAAGTTGAATTAATCAGATTAAATATTCGTTGTTCCTAGATAAGATATGTTATTTTCTTCAAATTTACCTTAGTTTTGGTTCTGATTTTGTGAATCAAATTGTATTTCGTCTCGAATTTTTCTGTTTATTCGTGGTCAAAGTACCCAAAATTGATTGACCAGATCCGGTACGGATCCCATACCCACACCCATACTAGTGTGGTGTCGACACGGGTGCGGAACCTAAACTGCCATGTTGGAGCAACTTAGGATAGAGTAAAAATTCTTTTACATTATCAGTGTAGAGAAGTTAAACTCCAGGAACCAAGGTATAGTTGAAAATACCAGTATTCTGGAGGTCTCTTGCTTGATAGTAACTTGAAACTTCCTTCCATGGGACCGAGCTGTCTTAGTCGGTTTACCATTAAATGCTTCTCCTTGATATATCATTCGCAGCTTCTGCTTCAACAGTTCAATCTGCTCCTCTAATTTTCCACATTTCTGCAACATTCACCAAATCAATTAGCATATTGACAAAGAGGAAACTCTTGCAAAAAAAGATACTACCATCAGTTTTTTGAACACTGTCTTCAAACTGACCGTTAAGATTTACCAGGAACGGGAAAAGAAAAACAATACTACCTCCCTTCTCCATATATTAGTTGTTTTAGCAAATTGAATTTGTACAGATATATTTAAATGTTTTCGTTAATGGGTGTGTAAAAATTTTAAAAGACAAATTATATGGACGGGTAGGAGTAACATATAGAAAAAGCATAATCAGTAAACTAAGTCGCAACTCTGTTCCTTCTATCTCTATCATCTACAAAAATACTGCACCATATAGATTTTCTAATCATGTTTGTTTGGATGGAAAATTGGAAACTTCAGAAATTTTAACATCAAGTGCGAAGTTTCTCATATACTTTCTTGCTTAACAACAAAAAGATACAGAATAATGGACAGGTTGACAAATTTGGCTGCTAACTAAATATCCATATTCTCTCTTACCACATTCAAAAGCAACTTCTCCACTGGATCTTAGTAACTTAAGTCAGAAAAACGGCAACAAAAAGAAATCATTTTCCACCAGATCATGTAATTGTTTGAAGAAGAAAATATCGTTTTTATATCACAATGTAACAACTAGCCCTTGAGCCTAGGGTCTTTGGAAACAACATATCTATCTTCACAAGATAACGGTAAGGTCAGTCTGCGTACAAACTACCCTCCTCAGACTCCACTTGGGATTAAACTGTGTCTAACCCTGTTGTTGTACAATGTAACAACTACTATGTATTTTGTACCTTGTATAAATCGATGAGGACATTGTCTAATGATTCTTGTGCTTGTTTCGAGCATCGTTCTCTAAATGATTTTATAGCTTCAATAGCCTCTTCAGATCGATCTTGTTGTTTCAAAACCACAGCCATGTCTTTCAAAGCACTATCAACTCTATCTCCTGCATTTATTGCCTTCCAAAATAGAACTATAGCAGCCTCTGGATCTTTTTCTACTAGCTGCAAGTAACATCATAATTAAGCTTGTTTCATATAATCACTTAATTAAAGAGTTAGATGAGTTTAAATGGACCAATAAAAAATTTATATAGTCTACCGTACCCCAAGTTGCTTAGTATTCAGGTGCAATTGTTATTGTTGTATTACTTCCAAATTCATTTGTAGTGTCACAACAACAATAACAACAATACAACAACAATAAACCCTGAAATCCCACAAGTGGGCATGGAAGGTTAGTATGCACGTATACTCTACATCTATCTTGAGAAGATAAAAGATATTGTTTTCGAGAGACGCTCGGCTCAAAAAGAAAAAACTTAGTTGTATTCATGTTTACACTAAACTAGGTAATTTAATCTTTAAAATCCACTATTCAATATGATGCGAATAGCTGGTAAAGTTGTTGTCACGTGACCAGAAGGTCACTGGTACGAGCCGTGAAAACAAGCGCAGAAATATGTGGCAAGACTGCGTACAATAGATACTTACCCGGACACCGCACATAATAGGAGCTTAATGCACAGGATTGCCTTTTTAATGGGTTAATTTCACTGATGGTCATTGAACTATCTTTCAATTTCACTAAAGTCATATAACTATTTTTGTCCCTTAAAAGTAACTAAACTTTACCATTGTCATTTAAAAGTCATTTTGACTCAAACCTCTACCATAAATATGACATGACATTAAATTTTATAATAAAAATCCAAAAATAAATGTCACATAAACTAATATGAGTCATACCATTTTAGATCCATGTGATTTGATCCATAATACAAATGAGTTTCGATCAAAAAAAATATCAATTCCATATTAGTTTAAAATGATTATCCTATACTACAAAGTTTTGTCTTTCCTGTCAAAAGCACATTCATAATTATTCTATACTAAAATAATCTATGCTAGAAATTTTTTATTTTGTTTGTATGACCCATAATTTATGGTAGGGGTTTGAGGCAAAATAACTTTTAAGTGACAATGATAAAGTTTGTTACTTTTAAGTGAATAAAAATAGTTATATGACTTTAGTGAAATTGAGAATGATAGGTGAAATTAACCCCTTTTAACGGGTGCGAGTAAGTTTGCGGTACGGGGGAATATAGGTGGGGTCAGCCACCAAGCATGTAGAGAAAAACTTGAAAAAGTTTGAGAATATACTCAAATTAGTGCAAATTATGAAAAATGTGGCCTTTAAAATGTCATACATAATTACTACGATAGTAATTACATTTTTTATCGTGATATATATATCTTCAAGAATATATATAGATAATAAAGGCTAACAATTTATTATGAGAAATAAATTACCTGTGCATATTTGGCTCGAACATAGGGACTATCACCGGGAGGAAGCTTATGAATAACATGATAAGGGTCTTGCTTCATTTCTCCTTTCTTTGTGCATAATCCATTGTTGTAATTCTTCATCATCTTAATTATTAACAATAATTCCCTCTCTTTTATCAAATTTATAGGGGGGGAAATGTATATCAAATATAAAAGGAAGAATTAATATAGAACAGGAGAAGATCTATGAAAGAAAAAGCTGAGGTTTTTTTCAGCAATGGAGGGAAGAGTTAGAGAGGAAAGGGAGAAAAATAAGATGCTTTAAAATATTGGGATCAGAGGCTGAAAATGAACTTAGACGATAAACAGTCTAAGTTCATTTGTTTGTTGGCTTTTCCGACAATTTATTCGCCACGTATGTAATCTTGACACGTGTCAGTTTCTATTTCCATTTTGCGTCTGCTTTCTGCTTTGGGAGAGACTTTTCCCTTTTCGTCTTTTTAGGTTTTCGGTTTTAGATTTCTAAATTGCAAATTACGCAAACAGTTTATTGAGATTTTTATTAAGGCCGAATATATCTAAAATTGACACAGTTTTTCATTTTAAACATTTTAAGTGGGCCTTGTTTTGATTGAATGTACGCCGGAAGTATACTAATCAGACACTTTATGTTGACATAATTGACAGCGTGAGTGGCACATGTACAATACTCATGTTTATTGTCCATTACTAAAGTCCTACTCAATATTTTTTGCATAAATATACGTGCATACATACATTTATCTCTTAATTATTTTATTTTTACTTAGAAAACCCTACCAAGCATGGTTTACTTTTTGACAAACTATACGGTACAACTCACCGCTATCAATAATAATTTTTGACCTACTATAGGTGTTCAATTGGATCAAGACTTACTTAAGGTATCTAAATGAAAAATCGTGATAATTTTAGGTGTCTCCATATCTATTCGGCCTTTTTTAATTCAATGGGATTGACCTAGATATTTGTTGGACTCAACACCTTCACTTTTGATCTATTAAACATTAAACCTAGTTTTTATTGATTATTATGTTGAATAAATGAGTGTCAAATATCCTTGATATCGTAGGGTTTGATTAATTTATCTGTATTTATTCTGATTATCTTTAGTCTAAAATTTGTATCTATTTTCAAAGATATTGATGGCCTAAAAATAATACTATGTGCCAACAGCTGGTTAATAGTCATGAAAACAAGAATTCTATTTTCATTTTGGTATTTCATTTACCCTCTTTCTCTTGTTTTTTCCCTCTTTATTTTACCTTTACTTAATTAATTATTCAATGTTGATAATAGTATTTATTTCTTTTTAATCTTTTGGGAGAGAAAGAACAAAGAAAACGTCACTACGCATAGATTGCCAAAAGGGAGAATTTTACTGGGTTTAGCTAGAAATTGGTTGAGATTCTTTCTTACCCCAAAAGGTGAAAAATGTACAGTCCTTTACAAAGTCTCTGAATTTGTGTTCTGTCCAATGTTTAGCAATTTTTGGGAAACCCCACGAATACGTTTTGACTGTTCTATTTTATTTATTATCTTTACAAGATGAAATTAAAAGAAAATTTATTTACTTTGGAGTAAAAAGTCAGCTTCATGTATCTTCGTGAATTTGCATGTTGGGTCAATAGATATTTAAAAACCGATTAAATCGGTCGAATCGTACCGTACCGAACCTATTTTTAGATTTCTTTTAATAAAATCGTAGATTTTTATATAAATATATAACTGTACCGACAATTAGGGTAAGTTTTTTATTTTATAAAAATAAACCGAAAAAATACTGAACCGTACCGAATAAATTTATATATATATATATATATATATATATATATATATATGTTAAGTTTAAAAATAGAATTATGAAAGTTGTTACAAGTCAACAAGTAACTAAACTCAAAATCTATTTCTCAAACCTATTATGCTTGACACTAAATTATTTCCAGCATATTCACTAGCAAGACACAAAGTATTCTAGCGATTATGAGTAGCAAACTACAATGTATTGAATATGTTTCCTTCCGTATGATTTATATTTATCTTTTTGAATATTTAATCTTCTGTAGATTTTATTCTTGAGTCCCAATTTGGTTAATATCTTTTTACTCGTGTGATTATATTTTTTTTTTGTCTTTACTTAGTTTCTTTTACGTTGTTGTAGAATAGTTGATCAATATATACTATAGCCATCTTTCATGTTTTTATAATTCATTACCCTTTAAATAATAAAAATATCTAGACAGTTTTACTAAGTCCTATAAAAGTACATGTGTTATTGCATTCTACTTTTACTAGTGACTTTTATATGATATTAAAAAAATACCGAAAATTAATCGAACCGTACCGATACCGAAGAGAAACCGATATGATTGGTACGGTTTTGAAAAGTCTAATTTTGGTTGTACATTATTAAATAACCAAAAAATTGATATGGTATAAATTTTATAAAATTACCGACCGAACCAAACCATTGACACCCCTAATTAAAGGTAACATTATTTTTTACATGAACTGAACACATTTATTAAATATAAGGCGTTCAATTTAAAGGAAAGAGTACTTCTTTATCTACTATATTTTTGCATTATATTTTATTCTAGAGGAAAATTAGAATTAAGAAAATGACTAATTATTAACCTAAGTAAACGAATGAGAAAAACTTTTAACTCCACTTTTAGTCGAGGACTGAGGAATTTGATAAAATTGACATTTTAAGCACAAAGATCAAAATGAATTGGTACCAAGAGAGGAAAGTGAAGTAAACAGTTTATATACACTGGAAAAATGAAAACTTATTACAGGGCATCACGAAGAAATGAATCAAGGGGAAAATAAGAGCCAACAAATGGCGGCTCTCCAACTACAGCAAAAGAAACCACCAAACAGCAAAACCTTTGCCAAGTAACATCAACAAAACTGCATGAAAATTCACCCAAAAAGTTTCATTTATACCAGAGGTTCTGCAATATCAAGCTATAGGTTTAAGCTCAAACAGATAAGTCTTGATTTCCACCGCCCCTTCCCCGACCACCCATTCGGCCTTGTCCACGACTATAACCTCTGCCACCACCCCAGCCTCCACCTCTGCCCCTTCCGTATCCCGTGCCTGTTGAAAGCAACCAAAATGTCAAAAGTAAATATATGTAAGACATAAAGTTTCATTTTGTTGGAGTACTTCGCTTATTCTCTTTTTAATTAGAAGTACAGGTAATGCGTTGTTTCTGCAACAAGGAGTAGAGATAAAAAAAGCTAGAAAGGGAAATAAAGATAGAACAGAGATAAAAAAAAAATAAACAAAAAGCGATTACGTTCGTGTTGGCCTCGACTAGAAAGGGAAAAATTCACTAACTTTTAGCTTTTAACATTGGCAGTCAAGTTCTAAACAAAAGATGCCATTTATCCAAAAGAATGTTCAAGACAAAAGGGAGTCTTGGCGTAACGGATAAAGTTGTTGCCATGTGACCAGGAGGTCACGGTCGAGCCGCGGAAACAACCTCTTGCAGAAATGTAGGGTAAGGCTGCATACAAAGACCCTTATGATCCGTGTCCCTTACCCAGACCCCCGCACATAGAAGGGAGCTTAATGCACCGGGCTGCCTTTTGCCATCTACCAAATCTGTACACAAACTTTTTGTAACATGAAAAAGAAGACAAGAAAACCTAAAGATCTGTGCCGGGTAATTTTTCTGAATTTCTCCTCCACCCCAGTGTAGGCGACAAATGTGATTTCTTTGTAAAACAACTTTGAACTCTATTTTAACTATTTTTATCTTCTAGTACCATGTATCATGTGTGAGAAGGCACGGGAGAAAATATGTTATTGATATTGGATGATAAATACAATACAAGAGGTCCCTATTTATAGCTATACACTACAAGGAGATATTACTCCTCTTCCAATGTGGGACAAGACTACACTATACATATCT
Source organism: Nicotiana tomentosiformis (assembly GCF_000390325.3). Lineage (NCBI taxonomy): Eukaryota > Viridiplantae > Streptophyta > Magnoliopsida > Solanales > Solanaceae > Nicotiana > Nicotiana tomentosiformis. The sequence continues at coordinate 27,217,073 of NC_090820.1, read as the reverse complement.
ATAAACTAACACTCCCCCTCAAGCCGGTGCATACACATCATATGTACCGAGCTTGTTACACATGTAACTAATACGAGAACCAGTAAGAGACTTAGTGGAAATATCTGCTAGTTGATCATTCGATTTTACAAACTTTGTAACAATATCTCCTGAAAGTATTTTTTCTCTGACAAAGTGACAGTCGATCTCAATGTGTTTAGTCCTCTAATGGAACACTGGATTTGACGCAATATGAAGAGCAGCTTGGTTATCACACACTAGTTCCATCTTGCTGATTTCTCCGAACTTTAACTCCTTGAGCAACTGCTCGACCCAAACTAACTCACACGTCGCCATAGCCATGGCCCGATATTCGGCTTCGGCGCTAGATCGAGCAACTACATTCTGTTTCTTGCTCTTCCACGAGACCAAATTACCTCCTACTAGAACACTATTTAGACGTAGAACGTCTATCAAAAGGTGATCCTGCCCCAGCATTTGTGTACCCAACAATCTGCTCGTGGCCTCGATCGTCGAATAGTAATCATTTGCCTGGAGCTGACTTTATATACCGAAGAATGCGAACAACTGCATCCCAGTGACTATCACAGGGAGAATCCATAAACTGACTTACAACACTTACCGGAAAAGAAATGTCAGGTCTAGTCACTGCGAGGTAATTCAATTTGCCAACCAACCTCCTATATCTCGTAGGGTCTCTAAGAGGCTCCCCCTGTCCGGGCAGAAGCTTAGCATTCGGATCCATAGGAGAGTCAATGTGTCTGCAACCCATCATTCCAGTCTCCTCAAGAATGTCTAAGGCATATTTTCGCTGTGAAATAACAATACCTGAGCTAGACTGAGCGACCTCAATACCTAGAAAATACTTCAATCTGCCCAGATCCTTAGTCTGAAAGTGCTGAAAGAGATGTTCCTTCAGATTAGTAATACCATCATGATCATTACCAGTAATAACAATATCAACAACATAAACCACTAGATAAATACACAGATTAGGAGCAGAATGCCGATAAAACACAGAGTGATCAGCCTCACTACGAGTCATGCCGAACTCCTGAATAATTATGCTGAACTTACCAAACCAAGCTCGAGGGGACTGTTTCAAACCATACAGTGACTTGCGCAATCTGCACACACAACCATTAAACTCCCCCTGAGCAACAAAATCAGATGGTTGCTCCATATAAACTTCTTCCTCAAGATCACCGTGGAGAAAAACATTCTTAATGTCTAACTGATAAAGAGGCCAATGACGTACAACAGTCATGGACAAAAAGAGACGAACAGATGCTACTTTAGCCACGGGAGAGAAAGTATCACTATAATCAAGCCCAAAAATCTGAGTATATCCTTTTGCAACAAGACGAGCCTTAAGCCGATCAACCTGGTCATCCGGGCCGACTTTGACTGCATAAACTCAACGACAACCAACAGTAGACTTACCTGCAGGAAGAGGAACAAGCTCCCAAGTGTCACTCGCATGTAAAGCAGACATCTCGTCAATCATAGCATGTCACCATCCTGGATGAGATAGTGTCTCACCTATAGACTTAGGGATAGAAACAGTGGACAAAGAAGATATAAAAGCATAATGTGGTGACGACAGACGATGATAACTTAAACCGACATAGTGGGAATTAGGATTAAGTGTGGATCGTACACCTTTGCGGAGTGCAATTGGTTGACTAAGAGGAGACAAGTCCGCAGTAGGTACAGAATCTGATGCGGGGCGTGAATCACCTGGGCCTGATGCTGGATGTGGACGACGATGATAAGTCAAGAGTGGTGGAGCTGCAGAAGGTTGAACTGGATTATGTGGAGTAACTGGAGCTATAGGTGGTGGAGCTACAACCGGAGCTGTAGGTGGTGGAACTGGAGCTGTAGGTGGTGGAGCTGGAGTGACTGAATCTCCAAAAGATGAAACTGGTAGTACCTCAGAAATATCTAAGTGATGACCTGAACCTGTGAAGTATGATTGGGTTTCAAAGAAGGTAACATCAGCAGACATAAGGTACCGCTGGAGGTCAGGAGAGTAGCATCAATACCCCTTTTGTGTTCTCGAGAAACCCATAAATACGCACTTAAGAGCACGAGGAGCTAACTTATCTTTTCCCGGAGTAAGGTTATGGACAAAACAAGTGCTTCCAAAGATACGGGGTGGAAGAGAAAACAAAGGTAAGTGGGGAAACATGACAGAGAATGGAACTTGGTTCTGGATAGCTGAAGATGGCATACGATTAATAATATAGCAAGATGTAAGAACGGCATTCCCCCAAAAACGCAACGGAGCATGAGATTGTATGAGTAGGGTACGAGCAGTTTCAATAAGATGTCTATTCTTTCTTTCAGCTACCCCATTTTGTTGAGATGTGTACGGACAAGATGTTTGATGAATAATCCCATGAGATTTCATAAACTGCTGAAATGGGAAAGACAAATACTCTCGGGTATTATCACTACGAAATGTGCGAATAGAAACCCTAAATTGATTTTGAATTTCAGCGTGAAAGGTTTGGAAAATAGAAAACAGCTCAGATCGATTTTTTATCAAAAATATCCAAGTGCACCTGGAATAATCATCAATGAAACTGACAAAGTAGCGGAATCCTAAGGTGGAACTGATCCGACTAGGACCCCAAACATCTGAATGGACTAAAGTAAAAGGTGACTCTCTCGATTATCAAAACGCCGAGGGAAATGGGAGCGGGTATGCTTACCGAGCTGACATGACTCACTCTAGAGTGGACAAGTGAGATAAACCAGATACCATTTTCTGAAGTTTTGACAAACTGGGATGTCCCAACCGTTTATGTAATAAATCTGGTGAATCAGTAACAGGACAAGTTGTAGAAGGAAGACAAGATGTGAGTCCATGTGATTTAGCAAGGATAAGGTAATAAAGTCCGTTTGATTCACGCCTGGTACCAATGATCCGCCCCGTACTGCGTTCCTGTATAAAAACATGGTCATTAAGAAATAAAACAGCACATTTAAGTGATTTGGTTAAGCGACTAACAGCTATGAGATTAAAAGGACTATTGGGAACATAAAGGACTGAATCTAAAGGTAAGGAAGGAAGTGGACTTGCTTGACCTATTGCAATTGCCATGGTTTGAGATCCATTGGTCATTGTGACTTTTGGAAGAAATTGAGAATACGAAATAGTAGTGAAAAGAGATTTGTTACCAGAAATATGATCTGATGCACCTGAATCAATGACCCAAGACTCAAAGGATGAAGATTGGGAGAAACAAGTCACGCCATTACCTGTTTGAACAACAGAAGCTATCTCAGAAGATGTCTGCTTACATGCTTTATACTGAAGGAACTCAATATACTCTGCTAAAGAAACCATCCGACTATTCAAAGCATCGGTTCCCATGTCGCTACAATTAGTAGTAGTAGGATTAACTTGAAATAGTGAAAATAAATAACTCCTGTGAAAAAAACTGAAGAGATAGCTTGAAAAACACTGTTTACAGCAGGAAAACAGAACATTGTTCTGTGCTGGAAAACACTGTTCATACCGGAAACACTGTAGCTCGCCGGAAAATTCCAAAGTTGTCGGAATTTGTTGTAACCAGGATGGATAGACTCGGAATTCCTTTGCGAGCAAGCTGTCCTGAAGAAATATTCAAAAAATGGCCAGAAAGGTCACTGTTCACGCCGGAAAAATATAAAAGTGGCCGGAATTTGATTTGAATTAGATGGGTAGGCTCGAAATTTTGAGGAGAGCACACTGTCCTGAAGAAGTTTCGCGAAAAAATGGTCGGAAAGTGGCCGAAACCCTCGCCGGAAAAGTTGTTGCCGCGCGTGGAGGAGCGCGGCGGCTTTTCTGCCGGATAAAATTTCAGGGGTTAGTAGTCGGAGGATGATCTACCTCGTGGTGGTGTTGGTTTTAGCACAACACCGACAGAAAGTGACTTTCACTTAGACAAGCCTTAGGTCACCGGAAAAATTACACGATGACTAAGTTCTTTCTTCCCGGTTAACGCTGGAATGACGCACAACGATCTTTTCTCACTAATACTCTGATACCATGTGAGAAGGCACGGGAGAAAATATGTTATTGATATTGGATGATAAATACAATACAAGAGGTCCCTATTTATAGCTATACACTACAAGGAGATATTACTCCTTTTCCAATGTGGGACAAGACTACACTATACATATCTATAAACTAACATCATGCAAGTCATATTATTTTCTTAGTCTCAACATATAAACATTGAGATATTATGGTGGCATTGAATATAGGACTTACCACGGTATCCCCAACCTCTACCTCGACCGCCACCTCGGCCTGGGTTATAATATCCACCATTATCTGCAAATCCACCACCCCGACCTGGATTATAATTTCCACCATTATCTGCAAATCCACCACCTCGACCTGGATTATAATTTCCACCATTATCTGCAAATCCACCACCTCGACCTGGATTATAATATCCGCCATCATCTGCAAATAGTATGTATTAGTTAGAATGCAGGACAGAGGAAGAAACCTACCCTCAAAGATAAAATAAATACAGAATAGAAAAAGCTAATATCCTAGTGGAACCGGCATGAGTCTCCCCACACAATAGGTGTGGATTCGAATCACCGCCCCCCTTCCCATTCCCATTCCCTAGCCCCATGTAATTGAAAAAAAAAACAGTTATGTATAAAACATCTACGAATCAATACCTTGGTAGTAGTTTCCATAACCACCCCAGCCACGTCCCCTTCCTCGCCCTCTACCTCTGCCCCTACCTCGACCTCGACCACGACCACGGCCACCATATGAATCTGAATATCATGTTTTGTAAGAAAAAAATAATCACATTAAAACAGCTGCAAAATATTGGTTGCAATGTAATGATGAAACATAGCTTCAATCCAATCATGAAACATAAATGATAAACCTCACAATTGCTATGGACAGGATTATGCTTGGAAAACTGATTGCTGAATGGCCATACACAATGCCAATTATCCACATGTGAAATCTCAAAATTCTCCAAAATAAATCAAAAGGAAGAAAAAGGAAAACAAGCAGCAAACTTACGGGTAATATGTAATCCAACTCATACATTAACGGTTTTTACCTTGATTACCATCTGAAGGAACATACACTTGTTTTGCTTGCTGTAGATGTTGATTCTCTGCTTTTGACTGGTCATAATCAGATGGGGCTTGGTAGCTAGATACGCAGCATTCAACCCAAGTTAGAGAGCATATATAGTATTCAAAATCTTTTCCTCAGAATAATCGAGGGGAGGAACCCTCCTTCAAAACAAAGATATAATGTTTGTAAAGCTTACCCGGGAGAGCTTTTATCCAACTCAACAGTCGACAAAGTAATTGTTATCAGGGAGACCTGGCGAGTTATCTCCAAGCTACTCAAGCATACATAAAAGATTAATCAACTGTCTGTAACTGACGCACATATAAGAAGGAACGAGAAGCAAGAGTAACATGAACTTACGGTTGTAAACCCTCTTCAATGGGCTCATATGCATCAGTTATGGTAGTTGAGCTTATAGATGTATCTTGATACAACCCGGGAATTCTCTTCTGTTTTACAGATACAAATCGTGCAAATAAAATCAGCTGTCACTCCTGTACTTGCAAATTAAAATGGCATACCGCTAATAATACCTTTATAATCTCTGCAACGGCAACTGTTTTACTGATAGCCTGTCCCATTGCCTTCAAAACAATTTCCTTTGTTCTTTGGTCCTGAACATGACGGTGGAGATATATTAATGAATATCATGCAATGCAAAATAACATAATGTACAGATCCCACAACATTGAGTTAAGGCAAATACTTTCAGCAGCATTTTAGTTTGAGGAGAAAGAAGGAAAAATAAGAAACTTTGTGCATTGAAACAAGAACGTACAACGAGAAAATTGCACAAGGAGGCAATGTAAAGTCACTTAACAAAAAAGTTTGACAAAAAGTATAAATGACTAGCTAGAGCTTTCCCTTCCCTTTACTGTCCTTGTTTTCGGAAGAAGACAATAGACACATGGATCATAGTTGATGCAAACATAATAAATGAAGGAATGACTTTTTAGCACCCTAAAGATAAATATTAATAATGAGCAGTCTCTCTATTCTTAAGCTGAATTTGGAGAACACACTGACAAACCAAGACTTAATTACTTTGACCAGCATCTGTGAGACTAAACAAGTTAACAAGGGGATTAGGCTCAGAAAAAGATAATTCAGACTAATTTATGCAACACGTGACCAAAATTAGCATTAGAGATACGATAACGTGCAATTGAAAAGCCACACCGCCACACTAAAACAAGCTTGTTTGATGAAAATCAGCGTATGGATTCCAAATCACCTGCCTCGAGGCCTAATAACTTATTGTATTTTTCCACAGCTACTTGTTGTAAAACATAGAAACCAAATGACGTGCCCAACATCTGCTGATACTATTCCAATTGGTTATGGAATTGTTCTTACGATTCATTTAGAAGTAATAAGTCCGCATTCTTCTTATACATCAATTTAGAGCTCGATGACCCATAGAAAGTAGTCTTATTTATTTTAAACCAAAACCTCACTAGCTACTGTATTTGAAGTTAGACTATCAGAGAAGTCTAGTCCTTGAAATTCAACATATGGTAACCTAGAAATACCATACGCCAAATTCAGAACTAACAAGCTTAAATGAGATCAATTAAAATGCAATTTCATACTCATACTTTCAACTTTCACCGTATCGGAAGCTTCAACCTCTTCTCCTAAATTTATTAGAGAAATCAATTTTAAATAACAAAACAATGTTATGGAGACAACTTTTCAATAACCTACTATTTAAATCCACTGGAGTTTGTGAATTGTAAGAACGATGCACAGTTAAGACAAAAGAGATTCATTAAGTGGGCTCTTCAAAGTTCAGCTCACTAATATAACTCAAATAGACAGTACTTTTGATAGATAGAGTCTCTTTATTGTGTCTTCCTCACCACTGCACACCTTCTTATATGGATGTAATATCGATGAAAGACTCTTTTCTCTTTTTTCACAGCTTAAGGGCAAGAACATAGACTGGGAAACTACTACAAACTAATAAAAAATCAGTCTTTAACCATTTGGGACTGATTTTCCCTAATCATTAAAACAAACATAACACGGAAAATGCTATCAAGAAATGGGGGAAAAAAACTAAAACCCAACATCAAGTTGAAACTTTTCCTAATCCCCATATGAAACTAGGTTCAAATTCAATTAGACACAAAAGTAGCAAAAATAAAAAAGATTCTTTATCTTCTTCACCTCACTTGTAAAAAGGGAGAAAGAATAATAATAAAAATAGAAACTTTACAAGATAGGGTAAATACTACAAATTCAAATGTGAAAATATTTCAACAGCCACAAAACTGAAACAAAAACATCATAAAGTTGATATCTTTACAAAACCCCTGATGAAACTAGGCTCAAATTCAATTAAACAAACATAGCTGAAAAAAAACACCATAAAATTGAAATCATTACAAACTCCATGTGAAACTAGGCTCAAATTTAATTACACAAACATAGCTGATACAAAAAATCATAAAGTTGACATTTTTACAAAACCCCATGTGAAACTAGGCTCAAAATCAAATACACAAACATAGCTAGAACAAAACATCATAAAGCTGAAATCTTTACAAAACCCCAGATGAAACTAAGCTCAAATTCAATTACACAAACATAGCTGACACAAAAAATCATAAAGTTGAAATCTTTACAAAACCCCATATGAGAATACACTCAAAACAAGCAACAAATGGAAGAAATTAGGCACAAAAAAAAAGTACCTGAAGAAGAGTGGTGGCATAGCTAATGTAATTACGAATGAGACCTTGAGCAGTGACTCTGATCTCATTTTCCTTTATGGATTCCTCTGCCCTCCTTGCCTTCTCCACCTTCTGGTACCTATCCATTTTTCCTCTCCTCAACAAATCTCTCCTCTCTCTAGAGCTTTCTTTCCTTAGGGCCAAACCTTAGGTAAAAGAAGAAGAAAAAAAAATGTGAGCATGAGAAATATGAGTTTCTTTTGAAAACATATTATTATATTATTCTTATTATTATTAGGGGTCGTTTTGTTTGATACCACTTATGCCAGGATATGTTATGCTAAAATAAGTTACGATATGATTAGTTATTGTGTTATTATTTTTTATTTACTATTTAGTATGTTGTATTAAAAATGATAATTGCATAATTTTTAAGAAAAAAATATAAGTTATTCCGGCACTAATTACCCCACCCTTTACAAGGTATAAGTTATTCCGGTATTAATTTTAATCTCGAGATAACTTATACCAGGTTTATTAACTAAACAAAGTATTAAAATGATATTAAATTTTTATACCAACATTATACCTTCTTATGCTTCATACCAAACGACCCCACGAGGATTGGTGTATTTAGAGAGCCATTATTGTTTGGCTAGATAAATGCATGCAGAAAAAGATTGTGCTATGCTCTTAAAAGCTTGTACTTTGGTGTGACTGGATGGAACTTGACGTGTTTAGAAACTTAACCCTAGCTTTGTTTTCATTTCCAGCAACTTGGTTAGCTTAAAGCTTAATAAGAAGCATTAAGCTATTTTATAAAATTTATATTTGTTTTTTAATTGATTTTTTATGTTAGTACTAAGACTATTTTGCACGCACCTTGATTATTCAGTTGGTAATTTTGCTCACTAAAATTTATAATATTTTAAAGAACATTAGTAAGTAATTTTTTTATTTCATCATCTAGTAATCTCGAATACTTACACCGCCAAAAATGCAGCCAAAATTAATTCTTTTAATATTTTGAATAATTTAAATCTATTTTGAAATGATAATATAGCCTGAGTCCACGAATAAAAATAATAATCACGAAGTAGTTAGAGGTGATAGACTAATAACGGAGGTTTAAAAAAATGGGAAATAGTGACTATGCATGAATGAAATTAAAAAAGAAGAATAAGAAATGAGAAAAATATTTATGATAGCTCCTATAGTGAGGAGTCATGTGTACTTTCATCATGTTGGATTTAGAATAAGTGAATGGTACTGAATAGTTTAATTATTTTTATTTGTCTCTATCTATTGTTGTAGAAATTTGTTGTTGATGTGATAAGACAATAGGAAAAGAAGGCTTCATTGTTGGAGTTACATCTCACTTTTGAGGTTACACATTTTGGCCAAAATTCGAAGTAACTATTCAACAAAATGATCAAAACTTCTCACCATATTTTAGGCAAGACAAATAAGAATTAAAAACAATTTAAAGGGGTAAATTGTTGTCCACATGAAAGAATGTGGCATAAAAAATGAGAGCACTAAAATAACAACCAAAATGCAAGAAAGGACCAAAAAGCAAATCCTCCCAAAAAACGAACGGCAAATAATGATACATAGATCCCGCCAAATAAAATTTCATTATGGTCCCTCAATTCCAAACAAATTTTCCTTGTTCCACATTCTTCCACGTGTGCCTTTTCAACTACCATATTACTCCCCACAATCTTCCTCTTCACTCTTGCACTGGAATTAAATTTGATAATTTCTCTGCATTCAAGCTTCACACAAAAAAATCTATACATTTGTATAATTTTTTATTTAACTTTTTGAAGCTTTAATTCTGCTATAATGGACGCAGCTTCCGGGCTGGTCTACTGCAGAATTGATCCTCTGTGTCGCTCTTCACTGCCTTCTCGTGGTCTCTATTCTTCATCATCATCGTTGAAGAAGTTGAGGGTTCGGCGAAAAAACGGCGTCGTTCGGGCAATTGCGACGGAACCTAAGCCGTCGGAGTCAAAGACGACTACTAAGCCGGTCAACGGCGTTCCTAGGCCAGTCAATGGTGCTTCTACTTCTACAGTAGGTTATGCAAATTCAATTTTTAATTTATGAGTTGAAGTTTAGACACTGACGAATGACGATATAAAGAATATTCATTACTCCTATTTATTTAATTAAACAAATTTCCACATTTGTCCTTTAAATTAATAAATGTACCTTCAATTTTGTGAAATGAAGTCAATTTATTTTCTACCATGAAAATAAATTAACTAATTCAGTCTGAAGAAGATCTTTTAAAGCTGATATCAACCCAAAAGATTGTTAAATGTTTCTTTTATTTATGAAATTGAAACTTCACTGAGTTCTATATAGTGTTGTTGTGGAAAATAATAAGAAAGCAATGCAAGCATGGTTTATTGAAATGGGTTTATTGGAGTGAGTAATATACTGATGTTTGACTGATTGCTGACTTAATTTTTGTTTGGCTGCTCAGGAAGTGATAAAATAATTTTAAATTAGAGGGAAAATAAGACGCAGATTACTCCACTTTCACTAGTGTGTTTTATTATTTATTTGTTAATCGTTGTTGTTAATTTTATTATATTATTATTAGTATTATTATTATCATAATTATTATTATTGTTGTTATTGTTGGTGTTATTCTCATTATTTCTTTTTCTGATCAGTACTTTCATTATTTATTTAGTTTAACAAAATTTCACATTTGTCACTTGGATTAAGAAAGGTACCTTCAATTGGGTGTAATGAACTCAACTTAGTATTCTTCCATGGAGAAATAATAAACTAATTCAGCAATAAGAAGGTTTTTTCTTTTTCTGCAAAAAAAAAAAAGTTTTTCCTTTCACTGATATCAACCAAGAAAAAAGTTGATGAGATGGAAGTTTATTGAGTTCTATAGTATTGTTCTGGAAAGTAGTAAGAAAGAGATTATTACATGGTTTATTCAGATGGAATTGTAGGTGAGTAGTATATTGATATTTTGGCTGATGGCTGGTTGAAATTTTATATTTGTGGGTTTGCAGAGATTGCAGGATGTATCACAAGAGATCAAAAGAGTGAGGGCACAAATGGAAGAAAATGAGGACTTAGCCATACTCATGAGGGGGCTTCGAGGTCAAAACCTGAAAGATTCCTTGTTTGCTGATGATAACATTGAGCTTCGCCTAGTGGAGGTCCGTGTATTTGACTTGCTAATCGAAGTATATTTATTCGAACTTTCATGCTTGTGAAGGGTCTTGGGTGATGAAAATTTCATATTCTTATTGTGACGAGAAGATGAGATGAAGTCTCTGTATCCAGAATTTGTAGATATGGATGTGTCTTTTGAGAGGTCAAAGGAAACTGATCATTCATGGATTTTTGTGGGGAGGTTCATTAGTGCAGGATATTTGACCTTAATCAAATAAACTAGCTATTTAGTGCAATTGATGAAAATTCATAAGGTGTTGTTGTAGAGAGAGATTTTCTTCCTGCCGTCAAATGGTCGATTGAAAAATTATAGAAGCAATGGAGTTTGATGACTATCCCTACAGAGGAAGAAAGCAATACTTTTTGATGATCTCCGGGATCAAGATCTTTTCTAGTGCGGTTTCATATAGTACCTAATCTCTAGTTCTCTTGGAAACAACTATGTTCTAAATTACATTTAGCTATATACAAAAGAAGGTGCTTTGCAGTCATTTATGGTTCCACAAATGTGAAGACTATCACAGTTAAATTTATAGTAATGTTGTTATTGTAGTCCAAGTTGATTGAATCTGTTGAAGCTTCCTCAAGGAGTTGGATCTTCAATATGAATGGATATTTTCCTTGTATCTCAAGATCATTAGCTTTTGGCTTGGAAAAATATTAATGGATATTTCCCTCTTATCAAAAAACAAAAAATAATAGTAATGGATATTTCCCTCTTATCAAAAAACAAAAAAATAATATTAATGGATATTTCCCTTTTATCTAGCGTTTTTTTTTGCTTTTGGCTTGGAAAAGATGTCATTTGGTATAAAAATATGTATGATAATATGTTTCCTATCTTTAAATTCTTCAGGTTGATGAAAGCAGTGAGTTCTTGCCCTTGGTTTATGATCCTAAGAGCATTTCTGCATATTGGGGTAAACGGCCACGTGCTGTTGCAACCCGTATAGTCCAGCTAACATCTGTTGCTGGAGGTTTTCTTTCGCGTCTTGCCTGGGACGTGATAAATAAGAAGGTTAAAGAGGTGAGTTGTACTGGATGATTATCCATTTTTCCTGGAATTAGTGAATTGCATGTAGAGACACATACGAGCGTGTAGTTTAATTTGTTCGTAACAGTATAAATTCGAAATCCTTTAACTGTGGGTGTTGTACGGTTCACTATGCTTCTGAAAGACGGATTTTTCGCCTTTCTGTAGTAGTCTTGATTGAATGATCAATAAGGAGCTAATATTTCGACCTTTTACTGATATCACTTCTTCATTCAAATTCAAACATTTTAAGCTTCTTTTCAGTTCTTTTTTAATCTCTTCTCTATGTAGATTCATTTGGTACTCGAAGGTAAAAGTTCTCTATGGAAACTGGAACCTAACAAGAACAAGGATAGTTGATACTGGGAAAATGTGATTGTGGCAATGAAAATCAAAATCAAAATGAATTTTGAGGTTAAAGTATTAAATGTAGTTATTCTAAATTTAACATGTCACAAGGTTGGGACATGGAGTAAAACACTAATTGATGGAGTCCTAAAACCAATAATGCCCAAATTAGTTAATGGCTGCTAAACAGTAACTATTTTGGTTTGAGTGTTCCTATTTCCTAAAAGCGGAATAGGACAAGTGACATTAACGAGTTTGCTTGGTCCGCTTGAGTCATCGCCCCTGAGGTTATCAATTAATCTAGGAAATTTAAAAAAAAAAAAAGGAACCCTGCAACTTTTTAGTAGAACTCGTTAACTTCATGAAGTTCAATTAGGAAATAGGTAATCTTCTTTATATCATCAAAGAGAGTTCAATGAGTTGGAACAGTTGTTTGGTGAACATTGAAATAAAGCTCTGATGAATTCATTTAAAATGATATACCATGCATTTTTAATTGTTTTCCTCATCCTATAACTAGTTTTTTTTTTCCGATCATTAGAATGAGGTTGCTCGAGCAATTGAGTTGAGGGAGATAGTAACATCACTGGGTCCAGCATACATAAAGCTAGGGCAAGCATTAAGCATCCGGCCAGATATACTATCACCTGTTGCGATGACTGAGCTGCAGAAGCTTTGTGATAAGGTCAGATTGATGTCATCAGGATGACATATTTCTTTACTGCCGAATGACAAAGTAGTGCAATTGAAAACACGCTTTACTGTTGCCTTCTGAACCTTTAGGTTTTCATGGTTGCTTCAGGTTCCATCATTTCCAGATGATGTAGCTATGGCCCTTATTGAGGAGGAATTGGGAGAGCCGTGGTGTAACATCTATTCTGAACTTTCTCCATCCCCAATTGCTGCTGGTAATCTTTGTTATCATCTCTAAACTATCTTTTTGGATAATGCGATGGGAATTGTTACTTCATTTTCACTATGTATTTCTTTAATCATCCTCCTTTTGTTGGGTTAACTTAATATGAGAGCTTCTTTTGTACTTTTTTCTTCTGTAAAATGTTAAAGTGCTAATTTCTAAAGTATTTTTTTCTCTTTTGCTTCGTTATGGCATTGGCAGCGTCCCTCGGACAGGTGTATAAGGGCCGTTTGAAAGAGAATGGAGACTTGGTTGCGGTTAAAGTACAGAGGCCTTTTGTCCTTGAGACAGTGACAGTTGATTTATTCATCATACGGAACTTGGGGTTAGTTCTTCGCAAGTTCCCCCAGGTATTGATTGTCCACTTGCTGTTTCTCCATTATTTTCTTATCTTTGTTGGTCTGGAAGAAATAATGTTTGTTGCTTCTGCTTTTAAGATTTCCATTGATGTGGTTGGATTGGTGGATGAATGGGCTGCCCGCTTCTTCGAAGAACTTGATTATGTGAATGAGGGAGAAAATGGAACACTTTTTGCTGAGATGATGAAAAAAGACCTTCCTCAGGTATCTACAATTCTGATAACCCCACAGTGACCCAAACAAATAAAAACCACAAAAGATTAGAAAAGAAATAAGTGAAAGAGAGGATGATAACCCTCCAATCTCCCCAGGGAATAAGAAATAGGAATGTTGTCTCTAACCAGCAGCGTGCAATTTATTACCTTTTTTTCTGTAGAAAGGATAAAGAGAAGTCTGTGAACTTACTCACAGAAGAACACATATATGTCTATATATCTTTAATGAATTGAAAGTACAGATTTCTTTAAAAGGAAATTATGATGCTTGCTGTCTCTAACAATTTTGTGACCTGTCCTGGAAACCTTTTTTCAGGTTGTTGTCCCTAAGACATATAGCAAATATACTTCAAGGAAGGTTCTTACAACAGGATGGGTTGATGGAGAGAAGCTATCACAAAGCACAGCAAGTGATGTAGGTGATTTGGTAAATGTTGGAGTCATATGCTACCTTAAGCAGGTGCAATGCTTAAACTCTTGAACAATTTTTATTTTAACATATCTATTCAACTTTTGAGTTACATATCCTGAAAAAAAGCATTATGATCTTGTTTCCTTGATTTTGCTGTTTTATACTGCCTTATCCTTTTTCTCCAGATTGATCCATGTAGTATTTTTCTACAGATATCCCTCTTGACAATTAAAATTTGTTCTCCATCTTATATTTTGTCCTTTTGGTATGCAGTTGCTTGACACTGGTTTCTTCCATGCGGATCCACATCCAGGGAACTTAATACGTACGCCAGATGGAAAGCTAGCTATACTTGACTTTGGTAAGAAGCCTTCATTTAGTGTCCTCTTTTCCCGATATTTTATGGAATAGTTCATGAAAGTTTTTTTTTTTTTTTTTTTTTTGATGAAGAACTATATTGACAAACTACCTTCAGTTTCCTTGGAACTTAATTTGATTTGGCCTTTGCAACTTGTTACAAGGCCGTACACTGCTGTAGATTCTGAACTTCTCCGGCTGTTAACCGTCTGTGTCTCTGTGTGAGCTACAGTTGTGAGATCTCATTTAACAAGTACGATATAATAGCGTTTCAATGTCATTGGCTCTTTAGTGCTTCGTCTATCGGAAACAACCTCTCTACCTCTCCAGGTAGGGGTAAAGTCTGCGTACACATTACCCTCCCCAAACCCCACCTGTGGGATTATACTTGGTATGTTGTTGTTGTTGGCTCTTTAGTGCTTCGTGGCACTTAATAATTACCGTTTCAGAGGGGGAAAAAGGCTTTGTGGCACGTAAGTTTTTGTTCACTGGGATGCACTAATGGAAGACTCGTAAAGAATGTCTAATTGCTGAGTACTCGAGTTAATAGGTTGAGGGTCCACGCTCATGTGCATAGTACTACGTGATACTTCACCTGCCTTGATCAGTATATCATTTTTGTAGGGACAATATCTTGCTTAGCGTATAACCTTTTGGTTAGGTATAACCCAGTTTTTCTCTTGCATGGAAGATCTTAACCAGGATTTACGGGACATGGAAGTTGACGTTCATCAGAGAATTTCCTGAGCAGTGGTTTATAGTTGATTCTTCTTATCATGACTTTCAAATTAATAATTATTCTATAAGGTTGTATGCTACTTTCATTCTCTGCTAGTACACTTTATGTCTGCAATTCCTTTAATACACCGCTGTTAACTGATGAGTGAAGCTATTTTATCTATATCGACCTTAAATCTCTACCACCCGCGCAACAATTAGTTTCTTTATTTCTCCTGAAGTATCATGTTTTTCAACTGTTGAATATCTACCTCGCATGTTTTTTTTTTCTTTTTTTGTGATTCTCTTTTCTTTTGAGAAGGGGGGTGGGTGGTGGGTAGGGGAAGGGAGAGGGGAGCAGAACAGCTTAAGGTGCTTACTTCCTTTGTTATTGATCAGTTTATTACTCTTTGATTGCTGTAGGTTGACATAAGTTTATTTTGCTTTGGCAGGTTTGGTTACAAAATTAACAGATGATCAGAAATATGGTATGATCGAAGCCATAGCTCACCTTATTCATCGAGATTATGGTGCCATAGTCAAGGACTTTGTGAAATTAGGTTTCATTTCCGAAGGGGTCAATTTGCAACCCATTTTGCCTGTACTTGCCAAAGTTTTTGATCAGGCACTTGAAGGTGGGGGAGCAAAAAATCTCAACTTTCAAGAGCTGGCAGCAGATTTGGCACAAATAACATTTGATTATCCATTTAGAATACCACCCTATTTTGCTTTAATAATTCGAGCAATAGGCGTGCTGGAGGGCATTGCGTTGGTGGGAAACTCTGATTTTGCTATTGTGGATGAAGCTTATCCATATATAGCACAGGTACACGCATACTGTGCCATTGTTCATTTATCCTCATATTCTTTCATTCACATGTCTCATTTACATGGATTCAGATTGCTATAATTGCGTGAAACAACAATTGCCATCTTTGCAAGCGTAATGCAGTGTTAGCTGATAGCATGGTTTCACAATTGCAACATACTAATCTTGGAGACTAAATTTGGTTATGCATTTGGGTCTTACATGGGAGGCTGTCGAACACCATTGATAATGTCTTTAACCTACTTATACAATTCCTGTTTTACTCAAAATAGTTTAAATTTGGGTTGTAGAACTCATTTAAGTCTATGGTACTAATATAAGCAGGAAATACTTCCCAATATGTTACTCCTTTGGTCCTATATTAGTTCTGCATCTTCCTCTTTTGTCCATCCTATGAATTGGTCATTTTCATTAAAAGAAACCTTAAGCCATTATTATTCTATGAGATAAAGATTTTACATGGGACCCATATTTTTTGCTTTTCATGACTCTTTTCCTTTTCTGTTCTTTACAAGCTAGAAAGCCACTCCCAAACACCACATATTGTGCCCCTTTTAACACTAGAATAGTATACATTTTTAGCTCTTCTTGACACTCATGCCGATCAATGGTGGGATATTCAATTTGAGATGGAGGGGTCACTATCTTGTGACAAATTTACTTTTGTAGGTAGACAGCAGAAATGTATAACAGATGAATCACTTTATGATAGAGGACCTTTGCCGAAACAGACTCTTCAACTCCTGAATTTTACTGTGAGATTGAGATGCTCAATAAATAGTTTCTTTTAGCGCCCCAAATATTATGGTATGCTTTATTAATATTAATAGTAATGTTGAAGTTTTCAGTCCATTTGTTGTCATGTGAGTCCATGAAATTATTGGAGTTAGTGAATCTATTTAAATCTGTTCATCAATTCCATGTCCTCGTCCAACAAGATGAACTTGTGTCCCTGTCATTCATTAAAATGACAAACTATTATACGAAGGTAGTAGCATGGACCTTTGTCTACTACACCGCTTGTGATAAATGATACTCCTATAACTCATCTGGAAGCTTAAACTTTGGAGGAGATTTATTCAATGATTTGGCTCTGCAAAACTTAGTTCCTTCCTTCAGGTGTCACTTTTAGATAATTTGAATTCTCATTGTTTACACTGTGCATTTTCTTTTCCTCAGAGACTGCTAACGGATGAATCTCCACGGTTACGGAATGCTTTACGTTACACAATATATGGGAAATCTGGTGTGTTTGATGCTGAAAGATTCATAGATGTCATGCAAGCATTTGAGAATTTCATAACTGCAGCTAAGAGCGGAGGTGGGGAGAGTTTGAATGGGAGAATGGCAGAGCTTGGGATTCTGCAAAGTCAAACAAATAGCATTATTCCTTTTCCTTCAAGTGCTTATCAGGCAGATCAGCCAGTTCAAACCAGAGCTGCATTAGCATTTCTGCTCTCTGATAAAGGGAATTTTTTCCGTGAATTCCTTTTGGATGAGGTATGTGTACAGATTTGAGAACAGTCACTATTGTCTCCTTGACAGATGATGTTCTTTCTAGTCGCATACTTAATTCATATTCTAGTCATACATTCATGCTCCTGACCCATTTTTAGTGTCGTAATTTGACTAGGCATGATTTTATGGCAATAGAACTGGAGATAAAATTTACTTAGGATCTTCTTTTTTGATAACTGTGGTGTCCGGGTTAGTTTGCGCGCACCTCGACTAATTTCAAGGGATACCTGCTATCTCCCACCAGCACAGTTATCAGATAACTCCGCCCACCAAGGCTTGCCAGACGGGAAGAAATCACCTAGCGTTTTTCCTCTGTTGGAATTTGAACTGAGACCTCATGGTTCTCAACCCACTTCATTGACCACTAACCACGCCCTTGGGTGCTTAAAATTTACTTTAGGAATTTAACCCTGTTCTGCATAGAAGTGAGTCCAATTGACATATTCTTTTACTAAGATTTCGAAAAGGTATTGAACGGTATATGGAAACTTTTCCCTTTCAGGAAAGTGAATACACCTTTAGGACAGAAAAGTAAGATAGTCATTTGTGACTCTGGAAGTTTTAATTTGCATTACGTGTAAGTGATATGAGTAGCATCTGCTTTGCAAATGTACTTCAATTGACCACTGCTTTGCTGTAATGTCTAGTAGATTCACTTGCTTTCTTGTCCTTTATGTCTGAACCATTACCTAAATATATTCCTCAGTATGCTTTCTGTGTAGTAGCTGATTCCATTTCTCTCTCATACACAATACGGAACCAATATTAGAAATCCCGGTCTCGGTTATCAGAAGATTATAAGAAAGTGCTGTCAAAAATCCCATCTGTTCTTATATGATAATATGATAACACTTTTGTTGTATATTTTTGCTATGTGTCTTCTTGATGCCATTTAATGAAGTTATCTTACTTCATCAAAAAAAAAAAAAATATTTGGTGGGACCATATATGTCTGGGATTTCAACTGCATAATTTTCTTCTTCATGCAAGCAGATAGTGAAGGGCATCGATGCATTAACAAGGGAGCAGATGGTGCAAATAATGGCATTCCTTGGAATTCGAAATGCAATTCCAGTATTCAGTATGGTTCCTGCTTTCGTACCTATTAAACCTGCTGCACTTGTACCATCAGTAACTGAGGAGGACAGAGTCATATTAAACAATGTTCAAAAAGTTGTTCAATTCTTAACTGCTGGGACTGCATCAAACCAGGTATTTCAATTTTATTCTATGACAAGTTATCTCCAAGGAAGAATTAAGTAATTCACTCAGCACACAACACAAGAAAAGAGGTTGCTCCGATGTTTTTACCTCTGGGCAGACAAATTGCAATTGCTCTGCACAAGGGTTAGTTAAGCATTAAATCATGTTACTAAGGTCCTGTTTCATTATGAATTGATAATTGGTAACCATGGTATCTACATGGAAAAGAATTCTTTGTTTGTGGTTGTGGCCGTTGTGGGTGGTAGTGTATAGTGATATTGTGCGAGAGACATTCTCCCCGAAGACTAGGATTCTTGCTTCTGAATCATCAAAGCCGATGTTTAAAATCATCTGCTGACGGAAATTCCTGAGATTTCCTACTCCCATAAATGTTTTAGATGTGTCTCGTGAAATCTTAACTCCTCTGAGTGTGCTAGAGTCAACTTTTTGTTGACAATTTATTGGTTTAAAAAACATAACTAGCTTGGGCTATCATAACACTTCACAAGCAGGTTAAAGAAAAAAAGACAAAATATATACCAGGGTACGTGTTGGTTTTTTAAAAGATGGGGCAGCAATAATATTAAAAATATTGATTGAAAATGTCTCTACTTTTTTATTAAACATAGAGGGTTTTAAATAGCCAACGTGAGAACATAATCTGCAGAAAAACCTGCATAAGAATAATTTAAAAATCCCAAAATATCTCAACAAACCTAAAAAATCTAACAGAAATTTAAATTTAAAGAAGTAGATTTATCCTAAAACTAAGCTAACTTATTATGCTAAAAGATTGCTAACAGTAACTGAAGCAAATCATCAACAGTACGGCTTGCCATGGAAAATGGATTATGTATGCATAAGAAGTTAAAACAATACTTGAAGTCTTACTGATCTAAAACACTAATTAGTGATATTACAGTATATCTGAATTCGAACTCATGGGGAACTTAGATTCTTAGTAATTTCATTTTGTTGATGTTGTATATACTATGTTGCTCGGGTTCTCAAAAAATACCGCCGGGTGTGTGTCGGATCCTCCAAAAGCAATGCCTTTTTGGAGGATCTGACATGAGCAACATCGGTTGTATATGTAAGGTGTACCGAATCTTGGACAAAAATAGCTCAAGTTAACTAAAGTGCTGCTATTTAATATAGGTTATCTACTGTAAAAGCATCATAACTGTATTTCTTTCTCAGGGTTTGGAGGGAGCTACTGTTCCCAGAGTGATCCAGGAGCTTCTCCCAGTGCTTCCAGGCTTCTCGGCCAAGGTTCTTCCCGAAATTCTTAGTCGACTTTCTTCTCGTGTAATGGCACGCTTGATACGAGATGCACTTTTGTAATTTTGATACTCTTAACCTTACAGTTTCCCCTTCCTGAATTGTGCATATGAGTCACAAACTTGAGAGTACGTAGAAATAGCAAAAATGTATTTATTGTGCCCTTAGTGTGGGTTTACCAATCATACTGACAAGTATAGCTTCTGTAATATATCAGAACAGATGTAAAGTTCCATACACTGAAAGAATATGATACTAACAGCAATTCCCTTACAATTCCCTTACAATCTGTACGATTTCTCTGGTTCCATATACTGCAAGTTATTGAATTATAAATGTGGTAAAATAGGTAATTGTAATACAAATTTGCAGGAGGCCTTTAGTACTCGTATTCTGTGGTGGTATGCCTATGTGGTTGGCTACATTGTAATCTCATCACCTACTACGAGTCTGAACCTTTATATTAACCCGCTAGGTTTCAAAAATTGGTAAAGAATACATACATTTTTCTAGTAAAACTGGAGTTGATCCTATAGAAACTGCGGAGGACATGCACCTAACTTCAATTCCAGAGCATTTAACAAGAATATATGATTGATCCTTATAATTCTAACATTAACTTAGTTCAGTGTAGATTTGTACATCTCCTTGATCCCTTCTCTTTGATTCAGATTGTGGAGTATTTAATTCACAATGTAGACAGGAGAGAAGAGGCTTAAACGAGAGAAAAAAATTATACAAAATCAGCAGAATCCCAAGAATATGGGGAGAAAAAGATAAACCCACTGTTAAAACAGTTCAGACCTTACTGAATTTATTTATACATGTAAAAGAACAAAAGTTTTAAGACATGCCCACCAGATATCATAGGCAAAATCTAATAGTTACATCATGTGAAAAAAGGAAGAGACTGGTTGCCTGAAGCATATGAAATGATCTTCCGCTTAAGCGGTGAGATATATTGTGCTCCGTTGAATGCAAGAGCCCTTAGAACATTTATTGGCATGAAATCAACAGAATATGCCTTCTGAAAACCATCTAGGACTGCCATCATTGTAATGTTTGCAGTTTTCCTCTCTGATTCATATCTCTTTAAAAGAGCCACCTGCGCATAACGCAGATTAAGACTAGTATTAAAACAACCATGCAACGGAGAAAAAATTAGAAAGCGAGCAATATGAAAAATGATGCCCGTAGAATGTAAGGCCAATAAATACTTGCATTACAATTTTATAGCTAAAATTGATATACATTGTAGATGAAAATCAATAGCACATGCTTTTACTTTACAGGTCTTTCTTTTATTGCTGAATAGCTTTTCCCAAATTAGTTAGCATTTTGCTCAACGGTTAGAAGGGGAGCCTTGGCATAACTGGTAAAGTTGTTGCCATGTGACTAGCAGGTCACGGGTTCAGGCTGTGGAAACAGTCTCTTGCAAAAATGCAGGGTAAGGTTGCATACAATAGACCCTTGTGGTCAGGGGCGGAGCTACAGTAGTGGGTGCGGGTTCGGGCGAACCCAGTGACTTTTTCCGGAACCCTGTATTTGTATTGAAATATTTATTAAATCTATATAAATATATACTGCCGAACCCAGTAACAAAAGGTGTCTTGGTTCAATGGTAAGGGTTGTGGGTTCGCTGGAAAAGATGGGGGTTCGATTCCCCCTGGAAGCAATGTTTTATTTTAAAATTTAGAACCCACACTTAAATCCCTGGCTCCGCCTCTGCTTGTGGTCCGGCCTTTCCCCGGACCCCGCACATAGCGGGAGCTTAGTGCACCGGGCTGCCCTTTGCTCAATCTTTTCAATAACCAGCATTTTTCTCAATCTTTTCTGGTTCAAGAGTACAACAACAACAAACCCAGTATATTCCCACATGTTCGGCACATAGTGGGAGCTTAGTGCACCGGGCTGCCCGCATTTTTCTCAATCTTTTCTGGTTCAAGAGTACAACAACAACAACAACAACAAACCCAGTATATTCCCACATGTGGGGTCTGCGGAGGGTAGTGTGCACGCAGATCTTACCTCTACCTAGTGAAGGTAGAGAGGTACCTAGCAAAGGTAGAGAGGTTGTTTCCAATCGACCCTCAGAAAGGTAGAGGAGATTTTCTGGTTCAAGATTAATCGAGGAAATTTATAGCAGATCACTTGGCGAGTTTTAAAGCCAAATATATTTGTGAGCAAATTGAAGGAAAAGAAAATTTAATCTTCTGAGTGATTCTAGATTACACCAGAATAAAAGAAAACTTAAGCCATTTACTTTCGCTATTAATATTTAGAGAGAAAGGAAGGATTATGGACATACCTCTCCAATGTCAGATCCGACAGCAACACCTTCAGCAATGACTTTACAAAGAGACAGAGCATCTGCAAATCCCATATTAACTCCCTGGCCAGCCAGTGGATGAACCGTATGTGCTGCATCACCAACAAGAACGAGACGTTTTGATGCATAGCTATTAGCATGCATTAAAGACAAAGGGAAGACCAATCTCTGAGAGGCTAGCTTAGTAACTTTCGGTGGAACTTCAAAGCCCTCATGTGTTGATGGGACGTCAGCTTTGAACCAAGAAAATAGATTTCCACCCTCGAACAATTTGGATTGTGGATGAGGACCATATCCACTGTCCAGTGCGTGGTTCACTGCTTTTACAAAGTCATCCTCTGACATTGAATTCCGGTCAACAGATTCCTTGGGGTCCATTGTCCAAACAATATTGCTGAAATTTTCACCAATGGGCAAAAGTGCAATTGGACCATTAGGAAGAAACCTTTGCCAAGCACAGTAGTTCTCTTCTGCATGTTCTACTGTACAGATGATTGCGCTCTGTGAGTACTTCCATCCAGTTGTTTGTATTCTTGCCAGCTCCCTAACACATGATTTTGACCCATCAGCTCCAACCTGTGACATGTTATTTAACTCATTACTTGTACTGAAGAGATCCTTCAAAATATTCACATTACATGAAATATAAAACAAGTCGAGTTTACCACTAACTTCGCATATATGCTGTTCCCATTATCCAGTTCTAACCTTGCTGAACTTCCACAAGCGGATGATGATGTGCCACTGGAACTTGTCATTGAAGACTTTGAGGGGAAGGTTATTGAACTTAACCTGGAAGAGTATATTGTCTTCTGAAAATCTGTATCCTGCCAAATTTTCACCTCTAGTCAAACATTGTCGCCAGGCAGTCATTGGCAAAAATTAAAATAGGGAATGCCATGGAGTTCCAATTAAATACTAACAAGCACAAATTAGAACAAGAAATAAAAAGCTTTAGCTTCCCCTGTCACACCAATCTATTACTCATATTCTGATGGTAAAAATGACTACACAGTTTTCAGGTAACACCAACAATCCTGTTGGAGCATCTTTGTAGTTGGGCTTTTGGGTTTCTATACCAAAGTAGTCTAAGTCTCACTCTCACAACGACATAAACATGGACAATTTTGATCTGAGATGCACATGTTAGGTACGGAATTACGAAATGATGTCAAGAATATTCGGTACAACAGAAAACCACGTGTAAAAGGAACTTCAGGACCACACTGGTTAAAGAAAGGCCTTGAATCAGACACTGATACATCATACACCATCACCACTAAAATGTCCTTGAAACAAGATTTTAAAAAGTAATAATTGTATTGATCCAAATAGATTAGATACAGGTTACACGTATATAAAGACAGCCTACACAAAATATGGTTCTTCAGAAAAGCACCCAAACATGGTGTAAGGTGGTATACAAAGATAAAAAGCCCACTTCCTTGAAATAGATTTGTAGCAAGTTGTTTAACAACAACATCTACGCTTCAGTCCGAAGCTAATCGTGGTCGATTATATGAATCCTTCCTCACTATCCATGTCGCTCCATTTAAAACCATGTCTTACAATAGTCAACAAGTTAGGTTCTCTGACACTAGAAGTTCTCTGTATTATCTAGTGACATACAAATCTCTGATAAGATTAAACAAACTCCTAGCAAACATTAGACCTAATGTATCAGTGGAGTTGTGACCACTAGACTGCAGCTGCAATCTCAAGAATACAGGAATCAAACATGTTTTTAACTGCAAAATAGAGTTTTAGTCTGTATGCTCAAATACCTGTATGCACGACAATAGGGATTTGTGTAACACCTTATTCTCCACGACGCACCTAAAAAAACACAAGCAGCTATCATATGGAAACAAGAGCGTCATAATTATGAAAGAAATCTATTACCTCAATAAAGGAATTCTTACCCGAGAACATCTGCATCAACATCTCTTGCATTGTACTTTGTATAGCCGAGACCAGTATAATCCCAGACCTATAAAAGAATAAATTGCTGAGGGATCAAAAGTCTAAAAAAATTCCATGACTGAATCCCATCGGAATGAGGACAGTTCAGATGTCAAGATGGAATGTGTATCAAGGCACTTAGCAATTATCAGTATCTTTAGTCCCATCAAGACAAATTTTAATACTCAGAAGCAACAATTTCCTAGGTTAAACATGAAGACTTTTCTTGATAAATACATGAGAAGAAGAAATTGGTAGCAGCAATTTCGTCCAACCTTTACAGTATTGAAAACAGGGATATCTTGATGGTTGAAAGTGCATAGGCAGCTGAGAAGTAAAGCATGACAAATTTAACAGTTTTAGCTAAGACGTACTTTTCATTTACTTTAAGTGTCTCTTAGTTAAAAGCTATCCATGTTACTGTCTGCTGCCATACCATGACAAGGATGAGTAGGGAGAGAGAGAGAGAGAACAAGATTCAAATAACCAAATAAAAACATTTCCTTAGCATACATTAGGAACAGATCCATAACATCAAATGTGTAAATCTTAATCGCTATAATTTGAGAAAGTAGTCACCGCAAACTTGTACACATTGAAAAATCTGCTACTTGGCTCACATCGTTGAAAGTTATTTAGGGAGACAGAAAAAAGATG
The DNA here is from genome assembly GCF_000390325.3 of Nicotiana tomentosiformis. Taxonomy (NCBI): domain Eukaryota; kingdom Viridiplantae; phylum Streptophyta; class Magnoliopsida; order Solanales; family Solanaceae; genus Nicotiana; species Nicotiana tomentosiformis. Next base: position 27,191,936 of record NC_090820.1, on the reverse strand, counting down.
TCAAAGAGCACGTTTGCGGTATGGTATGATACATTCCTTATGCTGTAATAAACTTCCGATATGCATGAATATGAGAATATAAATGACAGTGCTCCAAAGAGAAGAACTCGAGGAACACATAAATGGATTAACTAACAGATATATATTGCACTAAACTAAACCTTCCCCTGCACATGATTAAAAAAATGACTGTAGAGAGTTAATACTAGGTGATGGTGCTTTCAGGTCTTTATATCAACACTAAGTCCCTAATATTTGCATTACAATAATTATTGTAAAAATACTATAAATTACTCCTAACAGAACTTACAAGAATGAACATAGTTAACAAAATTACCTGCATTTTATCAAAGTAAGCATGACGGTGATGTTGAACAAACTTCCATGCACCCATATCTGTAACATAGTTTAATTCAACAGGTTATGAAGTTTTCATGCAAATCAAACATGTTTAAGTAGACTGTAGCAACTTCTGGTACACTGAATTATTGATAACCGATAATTCCCCAAGGACCAATGGCACACGGTTCCAAACTCGGTGGATAATAGGTCCACTCCTCTATTCTTTTCCACATACACTAAATTAAATATGAAGAAGTAATGGTAATATTATCTTTAGGTTATGGTATGCAAAGATGACGAGAAACGAGACATATATAGTTCAGAAACCACGGGGAAGGCTGCGAACACATGAGAACAATGGCAAAGCTCAAGGTAGTCAGGTAAAACTCAGTCCCAAGGCATAGTTGGAGTTGTTGTACGGAAAGCATAGATCTATGCTTGGCATGGAGGCAGAGGAAATTAATATAAAGGGAAGTGGAAATTTTTCTCTTCCTTGCTTAGTTCAACAAAAGAAAAAGAAGAAAGCAGAGAGAGAATAAAATCTTGTTTATGGCCCGACCAAGTTCTCTCTATTCTTCAAATTTTCCTCCTTCTGTTGTTCATTTTCGCTTACTTCCTAATTCCCAAACCGCAGCATAAGTTTCTTGGCAGCATGATATCTGTTCACATGCGTGTGTTGCCTGCATAAAAAGAGGCTTCTGTAGGAGCCAAAAATCCTAGTCATTTTACTTTTTCTGATGACTTGTGAAAACTGACTACCGTTTTCAAGCAGGTGAAAGGGGCTCTCTTTCAACTGGAAAAATAAAATTCAAGTAGTTGATTGGTGGCAAGTTCACAACTCACAAGGTCCATCAACTCTATATGTCAGCAAGGAAGACTCTCACAAAATGGTTAACCAAGAACGGCAACCACCCCGCATGTTATACATCATAGCGCCAACCATGAACCCGTACTTTGGGCCTAAGGCAACTTATAGAGAAGATATTTGATAGACGCGATGGACCCATAAACACTTCTAGTAAGACATTCAAAGCCCTTGTCTTTTTCTTGATGTGAGACGATGATTAGGGCCATTTGACTTTTTTTTCTGTTAACACACAAAATTTTATGGATATATCATGGGCAAAACCAATTTCTCCACAGAAACATAGGCTCACTACTTGATTGTCCAACTATCCACAAGGTAACAAGTGTGTAGATTCTATGTAATTAGCTCGGAACCGTTTGTCACCCCTTGGACCATCAAGCTAGTTGATGTAATCGACCATGTTCGTCTAAGCCAACAACAGCAAAAAGAGCATCTAAGATGCAAATGAACCCTCATGGCGGTAAATTAGCAAGCATATTTAGACAAAACCACTAGATTTCGACCCCCAACAGATTTAGGAAGATCACCTATCAATCAGCATAATGTTTTTCTATCGACAGACTGAACCCTTTGTGATGGTTAGCACTGAAATTCAAATCTAATACCCATACAAATTGTTGCCATTTTCGACTCTGTTCTCCTATAAAATCAGTGAGAGTAAACCTTAACGGAAGAAAGAAAAGGAGTGAAGACATAGATCCAATGAAGGAGTGGAGACAGAGGAGTATTTTATCCAACTTCAATTGAGAAGAAACACAGGAGGCATCACATATGCTTCTTCTGATTCGCCAAGAAATAAACATCACACGGGTCTTTCATCTTTTACTGAACATTTTTCAATTGCTTTACCAGTACGAGGATTTCATCAGCATTTTCAGCATATAAAAGAAATCTTCCCTTCTATATGCAGCCAGTTAATGAAATGAAGAGACAACAGATTAAACCATTTAAAGTACAGACAGAAACCTCCGGGAATAGCAATATAGAAAGATAAGTACTAGGATACCTCTGAAGAAAGAAATGGTTGCAGGTGTGACCGTACTGACCCGTGCATCTGGAGGGTCCTCTTTCTTGATGTGAAAATTATTCACCAACGCAGGATTACTGTCAATGATGGCAACATTTAGTTGCTTTGTCAATGGCATAGTTGCTGCACAATAGTTTACGAGTTATGAAGAGTTATCATGTTGAAAACACTGTTTAGTTTGGTAGACTAGATACTCAAATAATTCACATACCCATGACCATTTGTTACCATTATTTCATCTTCTGTCCCCAGGGGTTGATAAACTTACTTTATATAGACTAGTCAACTATTTACCACAGGCTGATTAACATTGCAGGTAATCACTAGCAGGGGCAAGCTTTCAAGAAAAACACAGAGTAGCAAATGCAAATCGAGCATACGACTGGAATTTCTAATAAAGGATTTTCTAGACCATCTCAAGTTTCAATTACTATAGTAGAGGACACCTTCAGCAGTATTTAAGCGTTAAAACTTCCCATTCCAAAGAGGTTAAACGAAATTGTACTTACCTAAGGAGCATGCTAGAGCCATCCCGACCATACCACCTCCAACAATAGCAATATCATATTGGGGTATGTCATCTGTTAACTCAGGCTCGGTCAAAGAGAACTTTTCCTAACATAAGAAATTTTGAAAAGCAATTCGTATAAAGTCAATCACGAAAACCATAAGAAAGCCGAACATATTGATATATCATAGTACAAGAATATACCTTATCACTGACCAAACCAGGAATTTTAACACCTGTATTACTGCATAAAGTCCTGTGCACAGATCTGAGTCCATGAATGTTCGACGCAATTCTTCTGGCAACAGATAGCCTATTACAGGCATATGACAAATGATCAAATATGACAAAATGTTGTATACTTCACTGTCAGCACCTACTAAAAGGTACTTCTTCTAAAATTGCCATGTGTACTACAACAACAATGTGGAATAAATATGCGAGACTGGAGTTGATCTAAACAGTGATATAAACAACACTGCACTCTTTCATGAGTAAATTCTCAATCTCCTGTTAAAAGAGAAAGAAAAAACAATTGACAGTTTTCCGAGAAACTTACAGAATAAAAGAATGCATACCCAATAACATGAAATCACATACACATATCCAAACGTGCAGCTTTTCCAAATACTGCCTAAAATTCCAAACTTTGAAAAAATCTTACAAGAATATACAAAAGAATTTTTAAAAATAAACAGAAAAAAGAAAGAAAAGTCAAGTGACAAATTTCAAGAAAACACACAGAATTAGAAGTATGCATACCAACAACATAAAAACACATACACATACCTATGTTGATGTTCTAACATTCATAAACAGGAAAGAGAAAAACAATCAACGAGGAAGTCATTATTTTGGTATACAATTATCAGAAAAGATCTTTCTTAAAATTATCTTAACATTTTCCCGGACTCCCGAGAACATTTCCATGAAAAATGACACACACACACGCCCCAACATGCAGCTGATCCAAATACTGCCTAAAATTCCAAACTTGGGAAAAACATTACAAAAAAAAAACACAGAATAACTTGATATCTCAACTCCAAATCACTCCCTCAAAGCTAGATGTTTACTCAATCTTTTTAGTTGGACAGAGTTAAACCCTGTAATTAGTACTGACCATTTTTTGGACTTTGTTAGATCCCTAATTATAGCTTGATATATTGTTATGGAGCTAACTGCTTTTTACTTCCTCTGTACGGTTCTACTATAGCATCTTCCCAATGCCTTCTTTTAATGAAACACCTTACTTCATAAAAAAAACACAGAATGAAAAGCAATCACATACAAATACCTATATTGAAGTTCTAACTGTCATAAATTTCAGGAAAAGAAAAAATCAATCTTGATAATAAAATTCATATGGGGTATGTTTTAACTAACTGTAATACAAATTGAATGTTTCTATATGTAAGTTATAAACAGATCAATTTGTTTTGAATTTCTGAAAAATACATGAAAGAAAATTGCGGTACCTGTTCATGCTTGCTATGTTGCTACGTGGAGGAGCAGAAGAAGAAGAAGAAGAAGAAGAAAAAGAAGCAATTAATTTGCTTAACACTTGTTTTTGAGAATTTGCAGACAGTTTTATTCGGCCAATTTAGTCTAGGCCCAAATCTGCTGGATTAACATCTAAGCCCAATGTTGGGGGAAAAAAAAGTAGAAATGACACTAGGCAGCCACTCTAAAGGGCTGCTATTTAAGAATTAACCAATACATCTTGAATTTTAGCTTTTGAGTTCATATTTTCGGGATAAAAATATCCTGAATTATTCTGAATTTAAGATTTTTAGTTTAAAATTTCAGGGCAAAATAAGCACTGGTTAATCTCTAAGTAGCATCCCTGAAAATGGCTACATGTTCACTTGCCACGGAAAAAAATCAGAAATAACCTGATTTACAACTGCTAATCAGAAAGAATTGAACTTTGGATTCAATGTATCACTTATCCTCTGATATGGAATCTCCTTGGCTTGTTGGAGGAGATTTCAATGTGATTCTATCAAAGGAAGAGAAATATGGGGGCCGGCATGTGGTGAGTGAAGTTGAAGACTTTGCACATTGTGTGGACACATGTGCATTATATGATCTTGGCTTCAAAGGGAGCATGTATACTTGGAAGAATGTGAGGTCTGACATTGATTGCATCTTTAAGAGGCTTTATAGGTTCTTTGCAAATCAACAGTTCTTAGATTTATTCCCAGCATTGGAGGTTCAACACTTGATCAAGTATGGTTCTGACCATGCCCCTCTCATGTTGTCTTGCAACATTGACATTGTCCAAGTTAAGAAACCATTTAAGTTTTTAAACTTCTGGACCAAGCATGAATCTTTTCTGAAGGCGGTGAAGGATAATTGGGTAGCTGATTCCATGGGGAACCCTTTCATTTTATTCCAAAGTAAGCTAAAAAAGGTGAAGACAACATTGGCAGCTTGGAGCAATGAGACATTTGGAGATATTTTCAAACAAATTGCAGCATTGGAGGATATTATTAAGGTACATAAGATTGAATTTGAATTGAATCCAACAACTCAGAATAGAGCTAAGTTACACAAAGTAGAAGCTGACCTTACAAGGTATTACCATCTTAAAGAAGAATTTTGGAGACAAAATGCTAGAATGCAGTGTTTTAAGGATGGTGATATGAACACTAAGTTCTTTCATGCTCATGTGAGAGGCAAGAGGAAAAGGTTGCAGGTGTCCAGAATCTTGGACAAAAATGATAATTGGCTTGAATCACAAAAAGATATGGCAAGGGATGCAGTAGAGTTTTTCCAGGCTCAGTTCACAGAAGAAAGAATTTCTACTAACTGTGATACTATTCAGCATGTTCCTAGGATAGTGTCTCAGGATCAGAATGCAAAGTTGTGGGATGAACCAACTATGGAGGAGGTTAAGGCAGCAATTTTTGGATTGAAAGGGGATAGTACAAGTGGTCCAGAAGGATTCACTGGCCAGTTTTATCAAGCTAGCTGGGAGGTTGTATGTGATGATGTGCTCAATATGGTTAGAGCCTTCTTTTGTGGTGCAGAACTACCAAAGTTCATCACTCACACAAAACCTTGTATTGCTTCCAAAGAAGAAGAATGTTGCTACATTTTCAGACATGAGGCCAATCAGTTTGAGCAATTTCTCCAACAAGATCATACCTAGAGTGATCCATGAGAGGTTAGTTGAGCTTTTGCCTTCTTTAATTTCTCCTAATCAAGCAAGTTTTGTCAAAGGAAGAAGCATTGTGGAGAATATCTTGTTAACTCAAGAGATCATCAAAGATATTAGATTGAGAGGGAAGCCATTTAATGTAGTAATCAAATTGGGCATGGCAAAAGCTTATGATAGAGTCTCATGGCTATTCTTGACAAAGGTACTAAGGCAGATGGGATTTGGTGAGATTTTTATTGATATGATATTCAGACTAGTCTCAAACAACTGGTACTCAATACTTCTTAATGGGCAGGCCAATGGTTTCTTCAAATCATCTAGAGGTGTTAAACAAGGGGATCCACTTTCTCCTACATTGTTTATTCTAGCAGCTGAAGTGCTTGGGAGAACTTTAGATGCATTGTTTGACAACCCAGATTTCATAGGCTTTGGCATGCCAAAGTGGAGTCAAAACATTAACTATCTTTTCTATGTTTGATGATACTATTATCTTCTGTTCCTCTCACTATGGAGCAGTGCAGCTTATCATGTATGTATTAGAGGAATATGAGGCAGCTTCAGGTCAGAAGATCAACAAGGAAAAGTCTTCATTTTATATGCATGAAGGAGCTCAAGCAGATGAAGTAAACACTGTCCACTTGATTACTGAATTCCAAAGACACTCATTCCCATTTACATACTTGGGCTATCCTATATTCTACAGCAGGAGGAGGAAAGACTTTTATAAGAATAGCATCTTCAAAGTACAAGAGAGGTTATCATCATGGAAGGGTAAGTTACTATCAATTGGTGGTAGAGTAGTTCTGATCTCTCATGTGTTGAAGAGTATGCCAATCCATCTCTTGTCAGCTGTGAATCCACCAACATATGTGATCAACCAATTGCACAAGATGTTTGCTAGGTTTTACTGGAGTAATTCAAGCAATGGAAGGGAAAGACATTGGGCTTCATGGGACAACTTATGTCTTACTAAAAGTGAGGGAGGTATGGGTTTCAGATCCTTACATGATGTGTCTACGACTTTGTTTGCCAAGCTTTGGTGGAACTATAGAACAAAAGACTCATTATGGTCTAAATTTAAGAGAAATAAGTACTGCAAGAAGATCAATGAGGTGTTAGTACCTTGGAGACAAGGATCTCAAGTATGGAGAAAAATGTTGTAAATGAGATATGAGGTGGAGCATAAAGTGTGGTGGCAGTTGAAGAATGGCAACTCCTATTTATGGTATGACAATTGGACTAGACTTGGAGCTCTTTACCATGCTTCAGGTCCAGATCATTAGTGTGATGAATCTATAAAGCATATTGATGAAGTGGTTGAAAATGGGGCATGGAATGAACTGCTACTAAGGGAACTACTTCTTGATGAGCTAGCTGACCATATTCTGGAGACAATCACACCATATTTAGATCTTTCAATGAAAGATAAGCCTTGGTGGAAGCTGGAAACAAAGGGACATTTTACAGTGACGTATGCTTGGCAATATATAAGGAAGAGAAGAGAAGAAAGCAAGTTATACAAATTCTTTTGGGTAAAGGGGCTGCCTTTCAAGATAAGTTTCTTTATGTGGGGACTGTGGAAGGCAAAGTTACCATTGGATAACTGGTTTCTAAGGCTGGGATATTTCAGAACATCAAGGTGTTGGTGTTGTAGGAATCCTAAAGAAGAGGCACTGCCTCCTGTGTTTCTAACATCACCAGCTGCAAGATATGTTTGGAATTATTATAGTGCACATGCAGGGATTAGAACAAATGGGAAGCAACTTGTGCAAGTGATAAATGAATGGTAGAGAAAACCTGTTAATACAAGCTTGAAGACAGTATATCAAGTTATGCCAAGTTTGATTGTTTGGCATTTGTGGAAGAAGAGAAATTCTGGAAAGCATGGGAATAATGTGTCTATAAATAGATTGATCTTTCAAATCTCAACCTCAATTCAAATGCTGCTAAAGGTGAGAAGACCAGGCTTTAAGGGTGTTACTGCATACTGGCCATACTTGCATGAGAAGTTGTCACAACATATTCCTAAATTGAGGTATACTAAGGTGTTATGGGAATTACCTCCTGTGGGGTGGATAAAATGCAATACTGATAGGGCATGTAGAGGTGGCAATTGAGGAACATCATATGGCTTTTGTATAAGGGACGGAATAGGAGATATTATCTATGCACATGCAGATACAGATGAGGATGCAACTAATAATGTAGCTGAGGCACATGCCATTCTGAAGGCTCTAAGGTACATAACTCAAATGCAATTTCCTCCATGCATAATTGATACTGATTCTTTACTTATGAAGAGAGTGCTAGATGAAGATTGGGAACCACCTTGGAGCATTGCTAATCAAATGGATGAAATCAAAACACTACTGTCTAAGGGTGCTTTTCAAATATTTCATGTGTTGAGAGAATGTAATAAGTTGGCTGATCATTTAGCTAATTTGACATTGGATCAGCAACACATTGTACAGGTGCATTCCTTTTGGGAACTGGACACACAAGGGAGAAGGATATTGAATAATGACAAGCTTCAAATACCCTACATAAGGGTAAGAACTACCAAGTCAAATGCTAATTGATGATGGAATTGGAAGATAAGATGAAGAGTAAGGGGGAGTATCTTATAGCTAAGAGGAGGAGGAGGAGAATGTATCATGGAAGAATGAGACAAACTATAGGGGATGGAGATCACATTACACTTCCAACTCAAATCCTTAGGAACGAGAGAAGGAAGGATTTTTCCTCTAACATGTTTTCTGATTTTGCAGGCACTTTGGAAGGGGCTTGGCTCTATGTTTTAGCCAAACCTATTAGGGTGGTATTAGTATCTTTGATACTCATTCCTTATAGGTGCAACCACTACTTAGGCCATCCTAAAAGCACACTCAATAAGGCAAAAAAAAGGTTGCACATTAGCCTTAATATTTGGATCCACATACATGCCCAGGATGATGAAAACGGGGAAGATTATACTATAAAATGCAAACTCCTTTGCATCTACTACTCCCTAAGGATCACACAAGATAATACTAGCATAGCACATCAAGTCACAATGATCAGTTACATGCGCAACTATTTTCTATTGCCCAGATCAGATATGACTACCCATGGGACTTCTCAGCTTTATGCGGATCATTTTAGCAATATTTGGAGGAGCTACCAGCTACAATGGATATCTACCACACATGAGGAAGCTACCAACAGAAGGAGCGCGTAACAAAGAGTTAAATTCGCAACAACACCATTACTGTCTTGACCTGGACTTGCATTTTGGAAGGTTTTGCGTGTAATCAGCTTACAAAGCAATCATTGTCAAACTTATATTTCTTTCAAAGAGATCAGGTGGAGATGCCTAATCCTCAAGATAACAAGTGCAAATGCCCACAATCGAAAGCAATGAGAGACAGTTATTCAATAATTTTTTGCGAGTCATGTGCAAATAGGCATCTTCAAGGATTATGGTTCTTAGTTCTTTTTGTACTATCAAAGGAATAATTTACATATGAATTTGATATTAGGCTTCACGTACTTTTATTTTTTACGCACTTTCATTTTGTGAGACCTCCAGACTCATTGTTGTTTTATTTTGATTATTAATAAAAACACCACTAGGCAACCAACCTTGTGGTATATTTGCTTAAAACAAATTAGCCACAATTTCAAAAGTAACCGAAATTTAGCCATTTTTTTCATATAAAAATAAAATTTGAACCAAAACACACTTTAAAAATTCAAAAAATTCCAGCATAATATGCTGGAGTTCAAATTTGTTACATATAAGATTCCAGCATAATGTATTGGAATTTCATAATGTGTTGGAGTTCCAACATAATATGCTGAAAATTTATATGGAGGAGTAACATAATCCAGCATATTATGTTGGAACTTTTCGTGTTTCAGCTAAGATATTTTTTTTCCAGATTTTATCTCCGTATAAAATAGTGCCTATTTTTCAATGAGTTTACAAATACTGGTACTGACTATTTTTAATTACCAGTCCAAAAACTAGCTAGCCCATGCTAAATAGCACAGGCTAGCCAGTTTTCGGACTGGTCATTCAAAAATAGCAGGCGTTTGCCAAGTCACTAAAAAATAGCCACTATTTTGCTGCAACAGAGACCGGTCCAGCATAATATACTGGAGTTCGGTGCACCTGTGTATGAACTTCCAGTATATTATGCTGGACCGGCATACTTTGCTGGCTCCAGTATATTATACTGGAATTCCAATATATTATGCTGGAGTATTTTCCAGTTTTGAACAGTATTTTCGTTCAGATTTATCCTTACATGAAAAGTGACTAAATTTGATGACTTTTGAAACTGTGGTTATATTTGAATGACCACTTGTAAATCTGACTATTTTTTAATTTCTCCCTATTTTTACCCAAGATGTAACATCGACAGGCCCAAAATAATGTTGAAGTTGAAGAGCTTTTAAATTAGGAATTTTACGCTTTATATCGATTGCAAAGGAAGCTTTACCGCACATTATATGGTTTGATCATTTTCATTCCTATAACTAGGCGCGTTCAAGAAAAATCCAAAAACCAAATCAATTCTAAACTTTATATATTTTTAGCCATAAAAAAGTCATCTAGGTACACTCAAGACTTGAGTTCTTTATTCTTCTATATCGAAGTTATTTAGGACATTAGGATAGTGTCTGAATCAATTTGTCCGAACTTTGACTATTTTGTAGTATAGATATTGAATGAATGTAGGTACCAAGTTACTCTTATAAAAAAAAAATAATTAGGAAAAGAAAAAGAATTACCTAACCTTTTAGCCTCTTCTGGTGAGAAAGGTTTTTCGATTTTTACAATAACTGAAAAAACATCTCCAGATTTAACTTCCAGCTGACCATCTTCCTACTATAGTAATAACTGAAAAAAACATCGCAAGACCAACAAAGGAACAGAATAGAAATCATGTTACTGTGGAAACATCCACCTGAAATGAAAACAATTGTTCCATATTGATTACAAGCATTTGGAAGAATAGCGATTTTCAACTTTTATACCACCCACAATGATTTACTCAGCTATCGAAGATTACTAAAACAAGATCAGCTAATGAAGAATGTAACAACACCCTCTCCCCACCAAAGAAAAAGAGAAAATTCCCTCATATGAACCTAAGTGCTTCAGCTACTGTTTCCTACTTTTTCCTTTCTTTGCCTTTTCCTTTTCCTGCATTTTCTTTCTCTTAGCTTCTGCTGAGATCCAACTGTAATCTTGAGGGACTGCAAAGGGATCTTGAATGTTTTCGATCCTATTACTTGGACTGCCTGTGGAAGAAGTTGGCCGATGATACGGGGCTTTTATCCACTGAAACCATGACGAACTTGACGGCTGCACCACTGCTGGACTCTCCCTCCCTGAAGCAGTAGGGCTGGAAGGAGGAGTCTCGAACTCATCTAGCGGCTGTAATTCTTCAAACTTAGTGAAAGTCACCAATACTCTAATTGTTGGAACAACCGGAATAGCTACCTGTTACGTAGAAAGGGAATCTCAGTAGAGTGAAACTTAACAAATAGGCAATTAATATTAAAGGTTGTACGTTCCATGTGTATGTGTATATGAGCATTTAGAGATCTAAGACCTTCAACAAATAGCGTAGTTTCTATTGAGAGTTGACAATTCATGTCAAAAGTTTCTATAATAGCAACTAGTAAAAAAGAAAGAAGTTTCCACGATTATCTCTGGGAATAAATTTATCGGAATCTTCATAGTATGAATGCATCTGATGATTGCTTTTCTAGGAATGATGTTCAGCTGCAAGTTCCACCTTTATTCCAAAGGGGATTAGGCCAGCCATACTACCCTCCGGGGTAAACTCCTCCCGGCTACTGTACTTTTTGCTCCAAATTACCCCAGGCCTTAATCTATGCAAGCTACAGGGTCTCTTTTACTACCAGTCTGTTATCTAGTGGCATCAGATAGTCCTAGAAAAACTACATTAATTGTTCCCTCATTATAGTTAAGAGCTGCAATATACAACCTTCTAGGTATAAGTCTAAGCAAAAAGTAGCTTCATACAGCTTGACCATGAAAAACATTATCAGCAATGATGCCAGTCTTAATTTTTTTTTTGATAATTGTGGTGTCCGGCTTGCGCGCATCTCGACTAATTCCACAGGATATGTGTCACCTCCCACCAGCAACAGATACGAGGTAACTCCATCCGCCAAGGCTTGGACAGATGGGAAGAAATTACCTTGTGTTTTTTGCCTCTGCTGGGATTTGAGACCTCATGGTTCTCACCTACTTCATTGACCACTAGGCCACACCCTTGGGTGCTAGCAATGATGCGTATCTTACCATTCAATTTGCGCTTGTGTACCAGTTCCGTTTTATTAATGATTCATACACATCAAGAAGTTCTAAATTCAAACCTCAAGGGTTTAAGTCATGAGTACCCAAAGAGTTTCACACTTGTGGTTTAATGGTTGCACACACCATGAACTTACAAAGGTTTACTCCTGCTTTGATGCCTATTTAAGTTCTATTGCGTTGAGATCCTGTTTCTACATTATGTTTAATTGGTCTGTATTGGAAGTTTTCACTCCAATCCTTCAATACTAAATCATAAGTACCTAGAGAGTTCAAACTTATGGGTTATGGATGCACAGATAGCAATATTTAGGTTGACCACTGAAGAGAGTCTAACAGCAGACAACCACCACCATTATATCTGCTCCGTTCCAAATACAGGCTAGAATAATCTGTTTATGTAGTCCAACGTTCATTTCAACATACACCAACCTAAAATAAAATTTTGACCAAAAAATCTGAAAATATTCTGTAGTTACATTCCACTAGACTTTGTTCAAGCATAACAGATGAATATCTGGGGTTTAAGTTGCATCCATTGTGACTATAGTGCACTTTGCAACATAACGGATCCCGAGGAACTAACCTTGTGCATTGTAACCTCATCATACTTGTGAATTCTTTTTGAAAAAGTTTTTGTTTAGAAGGCCTCATTCCCTGTGAATTCTTGTCTTTCTTTTCTTGGAAAAAGCCAGAGCTTTTCCATAATCAATAACATTCACTTCCCAAAATTAAGATTTTCAGATATTGCCTTAGTTCAATAACCAATATTTCTCAACAAACTGTATAAAAACGAATCCTACATTAGGACATTTACAGTTTACTACCTATAAAAAAAATCATAATTACAGACTAGCAACTTCTAGTTCAAGAGCATGATCAAAAGACAAAGTGAAACAAAGAAATCCAACACTTAATATTTTAAGTTTTTGTAACTCTATTTATTTTGCTCATGGAGAATGGATTAGTGTCAGTGAGGACTATACATAACAAACATATTACTATTCAAACCTAATGAAAATTCAAAATCACATGAGTGCGAGACTAGGAGCTCAATTTCTACAGCAAGTACATGACGCATACCTTAACTGGGAAAGTTCCTTTTGGAAGTTTTGTTGTGAGCATTTCCCTCAACCGTCGGATAGCTTTAACTTTGTTGGCTAGAATGTCAAGCAAAGGAAGGAGCTCTTCAGTTTTCAATGGGAAATCTGGAGACAGCCAAAGAACAGGCCTCAATCCTTTCTTATACTCATTTTCTCGGCCTCCATCTTTGCGCCGATTTCCATTTTCAGCAACGCTAGATGTAGAAGCCTTTGCATCTCTTCCTAGTCTAAACTCATCCCTCGTCGCTCTGACATCCACAGAATGCCTCCCTGGCCTAGTTTCTAAAGGCGGAGAACCCTCAAGATGATTGCCGACCTTCTCCTCAATGCGTACGGAACTTCTTGGGGGGACAACTCTTTTCTCCCCTTCTGGCTTAATGTCCCGTTTCCTCCAATTGTTAAACCATCTCTTCTTTTCCTGTTTACTGTCGTCATTCCTGCAACCATTTATCTCCTCGATGGGAATATCCCTTTGTTCATAACAACTGTGGCGATGTGCAATGATCCCACCATCTCCATTCTCATCTGAAGAGTCCAACTTAAGCGCAACCTCAAGCTGCTTTCTTTCTTCCTCTGTCAGGATATCATCAAACTCTTCACTCTCTGTTTCATTTTCGTTGCAAGAATTGAAGAATTCATCATCCGTCATAGCTCCAGGGACCCGCCTTGATTTTATGCTCACAACCACATTATGCATATCATATACTTTAGCTTTCCAGGAACCTACCATCTCCGTTTTCTCCTGGCGCCTCCATGTTGTTTGTGGTAAAAGAACTGCTTCAGTGACATCAATCCCAGGCCTGAATATGTTCGTTTGAGACATCGCAGCGACTTCTTGCTGTACTTCTGCCTCGGTCGCTGGAGCACCAGCACCGTCTAAAGCATTCATAATTTCCTTTTCTTTATGTGAGATCATGCAAAGTGATCCGGGAGGGACTTTACCATCTTCGGAACCATCACCAAGGAAAAGAATGCTCTGATCAGATCGCTGAATTCGGAACCCATCAAATCCAGCCAGAGTCATATCAGCCCTTAAATTTGCACCCCTCTTCCAAATCTTATATGTATCTGAAGGGGCAATCCTAGAAATGAAAGGTATAACAGAGCTCTCAAAGTGAAATGTTATTTCCATATAAAAATCCCTCATCCTCCTCATTGTCCCAATCAACCGAGGTAACCTTCTACACCATTTTGCCCAAGCCAAAGGCTGGTAGTGCCTAACTATGATCTTCGCAATCCTTTCTTCCTTATTACATATTGCCTCCTGTAGGGCACTCCAACCATGTTCATTTTGCAAGCTCCAATCTGCACCGGCAAGCATAAGCATCTCGGTTGCAGTCTCATCACCAAGTTTGACAGCCAAATGAAGAGGGCTATCCCGGTTGGGGACATCCCGTCGATCAATCACTGCAGAAATAGCATCAGCCTTAACCTCCTCAGCCAGTGATAATGATTCAGTATGAATCTCAGCAGGATCACAAAGGCGCGGCAACGCAGCAATTATCTTCCTCAGAGAGGCATAATCTTTCAAGACTAGAGCTTTGTGCACAGGGCTATGTGCATACTTTGAAACATCAATACCAGCCATGCCTCAGGGAATACTCTCTATAGTTACACTACAAACCCAACCCAATCATCAAAGCAGTAAAGCAAACACCTCTCCACCCAAATCAACACTATACAAACAACAGACAAATGCTGTAAATTGCCACTAATAGAATACCCTTAAAGAATCAATCTTTACCACTTAAACCACAACATGTACTAATTTCTCCAGACACCCTTTACACAAAACAAGAAAATGAACAAAGTCTTTCCCAAAATCATTCATACCAAGTTCAAAAATTACACCAATTGAAACAAGAAAACAATACTCACCCACAAAAAGAACAAATTTTTACCACAAATAACAAAGGTATGGAATCTTTAAGGGGGACCCAAGAGTAAAAAAGTCAAGAAATCACACACCTTGTTGTTGTTCTTGTACAACCACAGAAAAAAGACCCAAAATTGGTTAGCCAAAAAAGGCACAACCCCTTAACTCCTGAACCCACAAACTAATTAACCCCTTATTAGCAAATAGAAAAAAGAACAAAGGGAGATCTTGGTGATCGGATCCAGATCAGACAAACTCCAAAAACATGCATGTGGGGTGGTGCAAGAGTCTTGAAAAAAAAAAAAAAAAAGGGCACACTTTTTTTTTTCTTTTTTTTTTTTAATGCAAGAATTTTATAAGGAAATTGTGAGGAATTTTTGAGAGAATCTTGATAAAGCAAAAACCCAAAACTGAAAGGTTGTCAACTGTCAATGAAGAAAAGAATCAAATGAAATAAAAGTATGTAACCCCACTAGTCAAGCAAAGGAGGGACATAAATTGTTTCACATAAAAAGGGAATAAAATCACTCTTTCTTGAGAGAAAAATAGGAAAGAAAAATTTCCAGTTTTAAAAATGAAAAACAAGAAAGGAAAAATATTTACCCCTTTTTTCCTTTTTTACCCAAGAAAATTTTTAAATGGGTGATTTGGAGTAACAAGAAATCAAACGTTACTCTCCTATGGGGGTGTTTAAGTGTTTTTGTGCAGGGGGGTGGGTGGGGGAGGGGGTCTAAAAAAGGTAAGTGCTGCATGTGAGCCTAAAAAGAGGGAACTTGCTTTCCTATTTCCACATTTTATTAAATGCCATTTATTTTCGTTTTGGCAGGTTGAAAATTTAAATTTCTTTCTTTAAATGCTGAATTTTGTTTTCTTCTTTTTTTACAATGTTGAAGTTAATAAATTACTACTAATATTTATTTTTTTGAATGAGGAAAGAGAGATGCCACATGCTTGGATGAGGGCTCAAGAAGAGTGGAGTAGGATAGGTCAACTAGGTTTGTCAGATTTATTGGGTCTGCTCTTGACCCGACCCCCCCCCCCCCCCCTCAAACTTGAAGTTACTAAAATGAAATTAAGTTTCTATTTTGGTCCTTTGAATTGTAAAACCAAATTGACTTGCATGGCTATCAAAAATATAATATGAATTATAATTTTTAGATTGAATTGGTAGAAAAAATAACAACATATCCAGTATAATCCCACACAGTGGTATATGTGAAGGGTAATATATATGCAGACACTACCTATACCTTGTGGAGGTAAAGAAGCTGTTTCCAAAGAATTGGTAGAAAAAACTGATCAAGAAAATAATTTTAAATGTAAAGAGGCGAAAGTTGAAATAATATATAAGACATTAATTTGTATGTACGCAGTTGAATTATTTGGGGAGCATAACTTTTTTCATTTAAGAAATAGGTCAAGTTTTTTCTTAGTTAAACCAAAAAGAATATGTTGATAATTTGGACAAATGATTTACTTTCTATATTTGTGCGTTGGAAAATAGAAGTATTATAGCTAATTTGAGTTCTAAATGACGTCACACACGAAGCTCTGTTTGTATTAAGTTGTGCAAACCCTATTTAGACCGTGAATATGTTTTGTATAGTGTAGAATCATTTGCTAAAGTTTGTCTTGAAAATGTTTAACTTGCAAAAATTTTGTTTGCTCATTTTGCGCACGTGATTGGCTATGAGATAACAACAATAACATACTCAACATATTCTCACATGTGGAATCTGAGAAGGATAGTGCGTACTCAAATCTTATCCCTATCTTGTAAAGGTATAAAGGCATAAATTCCCGACTTAAAGAAAATGAATATGAGATGACATGAAATAAAAAGTTAAATATAAAGAGTTAGAGTTGGCCAGAAAAGATAAGAGATAGAGATATTTTTTTAAAAGAAATTGACTCCATTCATAAGTTCCATAAGACGAAAGTAAATCTCTTATTTGGCCGAAAACATTCTCTTGAAGCGAATAAATGTAAAAGAATGAGCATAATTCCTAGTAATTTCAGCGGGTGAATAGTAAAATATGTAGGGAAATAACACTGGAAAAATAATAATAATAATAATAATAATAATGTAATAATATTTGTGAGCGAAAATATACGAATTGGCTTGAGTCATGCTGACTACTGTTCTAAGAAATTATTTCAGCAATGTGAAATATTTCCCCAGGATTAGACAAGCATACCTCTATTTATTTAGATGTTACATGAATCAGTAAAATTAAATAATACTAGCAAGTTTTAGAATAAATCAGGGGAAGAAATAATTACAAGAGATAATGATTTGGTCAATAGTGAGAATAATAATTATAGTAATGATTAGTTAAAAAAGAAAGCAATGATTAGCTAAGAAAAGTGTAAAAAGGATCAATCAATTTTTGTTGATGTCTTTTGCGGATGAAGGCTATTTATAGAGATACTTGGGGTCTTCTTAAATTGCCAAGGGTTTAATTGCATGAAAGATGATTGTCACTTGTTTATGGCTTAGCCATTTGGCCACATATCTTCGTGCAAAAGGCCAAATGGTAGATATTCATAGCCGCTTGGAAATAGGTAGGACACTTGTAAAATAAAAAGACACATGGCTATTTAAAATTTTGAAAATACTCCCACAATCCCCACATATTTTCAAAATCTATAGTTTAGAAGGATAAAGGAATGGAAAAATTAACTTGCTAGTTTTGCATGGTCCAGTGTAATGGGTTTGGTGTCTTTTGGACTATAAACCAAACTTAGATCAATAAAATTTAACTCACAGAATTACTGGTAAAATATAATATTTTTATGAACCAATAATTCTTATTGTAAGTAAGAGATTTTATCAATCACATTTCCGCCCTCACGATTTTGCTGTTCAACACGGTTTTGCGTCCAATAGGCCATGCGCGTGCCTGGTTATTCATGAGAGCTCTAGAGACTAGGTCAAAATCTCATAGGTCAAAATCTCATAGGAGCGGTCCACTCCACTCTCATATAGGTGAATTCATCAAGTGTATACTGCTTTTAAATACACCATCCATAAGGACTATGAATTTCATTAAGAGTTATAACTCATCCTCTCAATTAGTAGCAGTCAAGCACTCTCTTTTAGTGTTTCAGCGCCAATATCAACTTGTTATTATCCATATAAACCTACTTCATGGGATCTTCAATCACACAGGTTGAGTTACCATCTCTATTGACAACATGTCGGCCTTAACCCCATCTCTTTTGAGGTTTGAAGAATTAATTTTCTTCCCACAGGTTTAGTCAGAGGATCAACCAAATTTATCTCTGACTTCATATAGTCAATGAAAATTATTGCATCTCTTAATAGCTGTTTTATGAGATCATGTCTCAATTTCATGTGTTTACTTTTACAATTATACGATTTATTCTTTGCAATAGCTATTGCCGCTTGACAATCACAATGTATAGACACAAGAGACAATACATCCTTTATTAAAGAGATATTAGCTAAGAAGTTTCTTAGCCACTTAGCATCAGAACCAGCTAACTCCAAAGCTACAAACTCTGATTACATAGTCGATCTAGCAATGATAGTCTGTTTAGCTGATTTTCACGATATTGCACCACCACCAAGGGTGAATACATAACCACTAGTGAAGTTTATCTCATCTGAATCAAAGATCCAGTTTGCATCATTGTACCCTTCTAAAGTAGAAGGAAATCCACTATATAGGATACCATAATTCATGGTTCCTCTCAAATATTCCATTAGTCTGGCTAATGCAGACCAATGCTCGTTGTTGGGATTATGAGTATATCTACTCACACGGCATAGGCTATATCAGGCCTTGTAAAATTTATTAAATACATAAGACTCCCAATAATCTAAGTATATTTAGACCGAGCAACTGGGTCACCGTTATTCTTTTTCAACTGAGAGTTAGCATCAAAAGGAGTGCTCACAGTTGTGACATTAAAATATTCAAACTTCTTAAGAAATCTCTCAACATAATGTTCTTGTGACAAAATTATGTCATCTTCACTCCTTATAACTTTAATTCCAAATATTGTATTTGCTTCATCTAGATCTTTCATATCGAAATTAATAGACAAAAATAATTTAGTACTTTGTACAATATTTAAACTTGTACCAAATATAAGTATGTCATCAACATATAGATATATTATCACATAATCATTGTCTATCACTTTAGTGTAAACACATTTATCCACCTCAACTGAAGAAAAATAATTTCTCAGTGAGACTTGTTCAAATTTATCATACCACTGCTTAGGAGCTTGTTTAAGGCCATAAAGAGATTTCATTAATTTACAAACTTTATTATTTTGTCCAAAAATGACACATCTATCAAGTTGAACCATATAAATTTCTTCTTCTAAATCACCATTTAAAAAGGTTGTTTTCACATCCATTTGATGGATAAAAAACTTACGGATTGAAGCTAAGGCAATTAAAACTCGAATAGAAGAAATTCTAGTTACTGGTGCAAATGTATCAAAATAATCTATATTTTATTTTTGAGAAAATCCTTTTGCTACTAACTAAGCTATATATTTATCTAAAAATTCATCAGGATTAAATTTCTTTTTGAAAATCCATTTACAACCAATAGGCTTTGCACCAGGAGGTAAATATGTTAAAATTCATGTTTTATTTTTCATGATAGAATCAATTTCAACTTTTGTTGCCTCTTTCCAATAATCAGCATCAGAAGAAGATATAGCTTCAAAATAATTCGATGGTTCATTATCAACAAGAAGAAAAGTTTGAAAATCATTTGCATAAGAAAAATATTCCTTCCTAGGCCTTTTGCTCTTTCTCAAATCCTCGTTAGAGGTAATTTTATTATTTGTTTCAACATGTGTATGAGAAATTTTATCAGACAGTGGATAAAAATATTCAAAGAACTCAACATTCTTTGTCTCAATTATAATATTGCAATCAAGCACATCACTTTTTAAAACAAGAAATCTATATGCAACATTATGTTCAACATATCCAATAAGCATGTAATCAGCAGTTTTAGAACCTATTTTTCTCTTTTTAGGTTTAGACAAAAGAACTTTAGCAAGCACCCCCACACTTTTAAATATTTCAAGTTATGTTTATAACCCTTCCACAATTCATAAGGAGTTTTGCCAGTTCTTCTATGTGGTATTCTATTTTGTAAGTGACATGCAGATATGTCACGACCCAATTTTCCCTCCGTTTGGGTATTGTGATGGCACCTAGTCTTAGGGACTAGGTAAGCCTAACAATAATTAAAATAACATTAATTAGATAGAATCTCTTAAAATTTTCAAAACCGGTAGTACAAGTCATAAGCTCTACAGAGTGTTTGCAAGAAAACTTCTAAATACAACTGTCCAGAAATAAGAATAAATAGTGAAAAATGAAAAGGTTGAAGGTGACTCCGAAGCCTTCGAACGCAGCAGCAGGTTTACCTTAAGTCTCCACAGCAACAGTCCACACAGCTAGCTAATGAACAAGTACTTGGATCTGCACAAAAATATGCAGAAGAGTAGTATGAGCACACCACAACGGTGCCCAGTAAGTATCAAGACTAACCTCGGTGGAGTAGTGACGAGGAACAGTCAAGACACCCACTGGTCTAATAAACTGAACAGATATAAGTACATGAATAACAGAAGTATGATGTCTACATAAAGACTATGCAATATGGCTCACAATACAGTAATGGCATTAAAGCAAGAAACAACAAGTATCGGCGGAATATCATGAAAATGATGCAGACAAAGTGAATAGGACACAACCTAAATCCGGAATCACGAATACAACAAGGACAAGTAATAACTCAATAATTACAACCGCTTTTATATCAGGTTTCAGTCAACAACTCTACGAGGTACCGAACCTTGGACAATTTACAACTCACGGGTCTCAATACCTAAACCCTAACACTTGGCATGCTGTGACCTCATAACACCTCATAACCACACTGACGAATCACGTGTCAATAGAGCCATTCTCACATAGAAGGCAAGTAAACAAGGGTGAGCATCTATGCTCAACAATATCAAGAACACCTCTTATCCGGTAAGAGTGCTTAACTACATGTATGCTGGTGTAAGTGTCCTAACATAGTCCATACCAGCAAATAACATAAGGAAGAAGAAGAACGGACAATACGTAGAATATTTTCTCACAGCTTTCACACGATAAAGCTCACACAGGTATGTATACCACTACACAAATATCAACATCAAGAATGCCCTCAGGCCATAAATCATCACAAATCAATCCCTGACACAACCCACCTTGTCTCGCCACGTGTGGAATAGTAACATAAATGCCCGCCTTGTCTCGCCACACGTGCATATTAATGTTCATACCTTGTCTCGCCACATGCGCAACCCCCCCCCCCCCCCACACACACATATATATATATATATATATATATATATATATATATCCTACCTTGTCAACGCATGTGCAAACATCAATAGTAACAATAGCACGGCAGAAACCTCGTGCAACCCCATAACAACAATCACACGGCAGACCTCGTGCATCACAATAATAACAACCGCACGGTAGAAACCTCGTGCATCACCACAACAAATACAACAACAATAATGGCAATGATACAAAGTACGGCAAGTAAATCAACTCAAGAACTTTTAAATCACAGGAAACATTGTGGGACCAAATCACAAGGAATAACCACAGTAAAGAATGCTAGGCGTAAAGAGAACAACTCAACAAAGGGAAACTAATGTGTATCAACGATCCCACAATATACATTTCAACAACAGGGAAACTAATACGTGTCAAATAATTCCAAATAAAACAAGTCGACTAAGATATAGGATATCTAAAACTTCTTTTAAGGTTGAGAAATTACTAAGGATTTTCAATAATTTAATTAAGGATAAGCAGCGAAAAGATAATCATAACCTCAATTAAGACTGAACAAATTATAAGATGATATAATAATAATTTCAAATAAAGATAAGCAGTTATGAAAAGATAGCATGACAATAGAGGAGGTAAAATCTTCAGTTAAGTCAAATAAGAGTCAAATAGGCAATAAGAGTGAATCCTAAAAGTAATTAATTCTAATTAAAGCATGTAGAGGTGAAACTAGTAAATATGAACTTAATCATATCAAGAAACAACTTCATACTCAGTGAATATAAGGACCTAAGAATCCTAAGAGGCCAACTTTTCACAAATAAGTCCGAGCACGCACTCGTCACCTCGCGTGTATGGACTACAATCAACATAGAAGACTCAATCATAAGGGGAAAATCCCCCACACAAGGTTAGGCAGGATACTTACCTCAACTCAAGCTCAACCAGTCTGTAAGAATGCCCTTTTTTTTTCAATTATCCGACTCCGAATGGCCCAAATCTAGCCAAACACAATTGCATAACATGGATACAACCATAATAGACTCATCTAATTAATAAAATCAATACTTTAATAAAAATCCCGAAATCCGCCCTAAAGGTCGATCCGGGCCCACATCTCGGAATCGGGTAAAAGTCACAAAATACGAACACTCATTCACTTACGAGTCTAACCATACAAAAATTATCAAATTCCGATACCATTTCGTCCCTCAAATCGTGATTTTTCATTTTGATTTTTTCTTTCAAAAACCACCATTTTCCTCAACTCAAAACACAAATTAAATGATAAAAATAAAGATAGAATCATGGAAATAAATAAATTCTAGGTGAAGAACACTTACCCAATCGATTTGCATGAAAAACCCACAAGAAAACGCTCAAAACCGAGCTCTAGAACTCCAAAAATGGTGAAAATGGCAAACACTCGGAATAGAGGACTTTATATTCTGCCCAGGGGTTTTGTGCATCGCGAACGCGGAGAAAGGGACGCGTTCGCGAAGAAGAGAAATAAAGCTGCCCAGTTGTTCTTCGCGAACGCGACAACACGTTCGCGGACGCGAAGAGGAAAAATATGATGGCCCAACGACTGCTCTTCGCGAACGCGTGAAGTAGTACGCGAACGCAAAGAGTGTAATGGAATAACCACGCGAACGCGTAAGTGACACGCGAACGCGTAGGGGAAAATGATCACCGGTGCCCAGGGCATGGATTGCACTTCGTGAACGCGAGATAGGGAATGCGAACGCGAAGAAGGGGGTGGCAGAACTTCGCGAACGCGAGAGGGTGACTGCGAATACAAAGAGGAATTATTTCACCCTCCAAAATAACACTACGCGAATGCGAAGGCAAGGACGCGAACGCGATGAAGGAAACCAGATGACAGATAACATCAGTTCAAAAATAGGGGAAAAGACCCGTAGCCCATCCGAAACTCACCCGAGGCCCCCGAGACCCCATCTAAACATACCAACAAGTTCTATACCCTAACACGGACCCGCTCGAGGTCTCAAATCACATCAATCAACGTTGAAACTACGAATCGCACCAAGAATCGAACTTATAAATTTCAAATCTTTCAACTTCTAAAACCCGTGCCGAAACCTATCAAATCAACCCGGAATGACGTCAAATTTTGCAAGCAAGTCCCAAATAACATAACGGAGCTGTTCCAACTCTTGGAATCACATTTCGACCCCGATATCAAAAAGTCCACTTCCGGTCCAAATCTCCAAAAAATCGACTTTCGCCATTTCAAGCCTAAATCAGCTACAAATCTCGGATTTACAGTCCGGACATGCTCCTAAGTCCAAAATAACCCTACGGAGCTAATGGAATCGACAAAACTCCATTCTGGAGTCGTCTTCGCATAGTTTCGACTACGGTCAAAATCCTAAGACTTAAGCTTCCGTTTTAGGGACTAAGTGTCCCAAATCACTCTGAATCATCTGGTAACTGAATTCAACCACGCACGCAAGTCAATACACATAATATGAAGCTGCTCAGGGCCTTATGCTACCGAACGAGACTTAAGTTCTCAAAACGACCGGCCGGGTCGTTACATCATTCCCCTCTTAAACAAACGTTCGTCCTCGAATGTGCTAAGAATCGACTCGAAGTCTTCAAATCACTGAAAGTACATATCCAACACACACCCGCGGGCGACTCTACGTCACCCCAATTCACATAAGCCTGACGACACCATCCCAACTGTAATTCATCCTTTCTGCTAACACCGATAAGCCTTAGAGTCAAAATTCTCTCCTTCCATTTGTCTTTAAAAGACCCGATTCTAAATCCATAACCGATAACAGTCTCAACCAGCTGTAACAACTCATGCCTACACCCACAAGGTATGACCACACAACAAAACACCATACATAGGCCCATAATAACATTTCTGATCACAATAGCTGCCCGAAATCAAAACCACCACCGGTAATTAGACCCATATCCGTTAACAACCCGTTTCAAACCTCCATAACGCTGATAATGATGCAAGAAACACGAAGACCTCATAACTATACACCCAATTCAACAAGTCACAAATAACGCCATCGGGCACACACCCCGCGGCTAAAACTCAAGAAGCACATAACGAAATTGACTAAGTATGTAAAGGGAAACACATAAGATAAATATCAAACAAGACCGACAGACACAACTTTCTAACAATACCCTACTACGAATCAATTCAAAAGGAAAAATCAAAGTACATGAACAAATCATAAGGATCTCATCCTGGTATCACCCTCCACCGCGGCACGCAACCCGGCTCAAACATAACAAATCACATGGAGTCGCGAGGGTCTCGCCCTCAACTCTGAATCACAAGTCGAATACACATCATACCAATGGAAATCTTCCACTAACTCAATTCTGCCAATAAAATCTCAACACTTGCTAAATTCTCACCCCAGTAGAGTATCAAATCACAAATTATAACCAAATTTACTCAGGAATCACATCAAACCTACCATAATGGACAACATGAATTCACTTATAGTCTCGTAACTTTCAATAATAAATAGAAACAAACGATAGACACGGGCTACCGCTCATAGAGTCTCCCAACAGGGCAAACACATATACAGAATACTGAGTCATGAACTCACCCATAGGTGGAACAACAAATAAGGAAACTCGCCCCGATAAGCAGAACCGAATCAAATACGAATAGTGCCCCTTTATAATAAATCAAAAGCATACCTGTATGACATCATCTGGAGCAATGACCTCAAGCCTACTATATGAAACACATCAACGGGCCGGGCCTTCCCCTCTTGGGCGCCCTCTACTCGCCTGAATACTCCGCTGTGACACGCCTGTCCGGAGTCTAGGAAAATCTCTCACCCTGTGGCCGGTATCTCCACACTCGAAGCAACCTCTCTGCTGACGTGGATGTGGGAACTGTGCGGTACGGGTACTCTGAGACCCATGAGCACTTGAAGCACTGTGCGAAGCCTGAAGTGCAAACTGAAATGGCTGACCCACAAAACCTCTACCATGTCATACCCTGCCTCCAAAATAAGGACCAGTAGATCTCTCCGGTCTACGAGGCCTCCTCACCTCCCTGTCCTCTCTTTCCTGATCTTGCCTGTAATCTCTCTTATGGCCCCACATATCCTCTCTTTCCTGATCCCACATGGCCTCTACACGGCGAGCGATCCCTACCACCTGTTGAAACGAAACATCTGACTCTAACTCCCGAGCCAAGCTGAACCGAATATCATGTCTGAGTCCCTCAATGAATCTACGGACACGCTCTCTAACTGTGGCGACCAAAGCAGGTGCATGCCTGGCCAAATCTCTGAATCTCACGGCATACTCTGACACTGACATAGTGCCCTGGCGCAGCTATTTAAACTCCGTGCGCCATGCATCTCGAAGGGACTGAGGTACAAACTCTCTCAGGAACATCTCTGAAAACTGAACCCATGTAAGTGAAGCTAACTCGGCTGGGCTACCCAACTCATATACCCACCACTACTGATAAGCCATTCCCCTGAGCTGGAATGTAGTAAAAGCAACCTTGCTCGTCTCCACAATACCCATAGTACAGAGAATGCGGTGACACTCCTCCAGAAAACCCTGTGCACTCTCTGAAGCCAAACCACTAAATGTAGGAGGGTCATATTTCTTGAACCTTGCAAGTCTAAGCTGCTCTTCCTCAGATGCTGCCGCCCTGACCACAGGCTGTGTCGCCATGACACCTGGAACCTGACCAACATGAACTCGCTGCTCTGGGTGTGGGCGGCGGGAGTCTGGGATTTTCCCCCGGTCTGTGAAATAGCTGGTGCAATCGAAATCAACCCCGCCTGAGCCAATGTACCAATCATGTTCAGGAACTGTGCTAAGGTCTCCTGAAGTCTGGGGGTAACAACAGGTGCCTCTGGTACCTGCTCCCTAACTCGAACTACTGGCGGCTCCTCAACTGCTGCTTTGGTAGGCGCTCTAGCTATGGCACGTACTCCTCATCGACCTCTGCCTCTGCCCCTAGCGATACTTATTTTGGGAGCAGTGTCGTCAATAACTGCAGCTCGTGTCCTCACCATCTGTGAGAGAATGGAATGATAAAAGTTCAAACTCCGAGATCAATAAGCTCGCACGATAGGAATGAAAGAAGTGAAATTGTCCTAATAGTTTTGTAGCCTCTCGAAGATAAGTACAGACGTCTCCGTACCGATCCGTAAGACTCTACTGATCTCGCTTATGACTTGTAGCACCTATGAACCTAAAGCTTTGATATCAACTTGTCACAACCCAATTTTCCCTCCGTTTGGGTATCGTGATGGCACCTAGTCTTAGGGACTAGGTAAGCCTAACAATAATTAAAATAATATTATTTAAATAGAATCTCTTAAAATTCCCAAAATAGGTAGTACAAGTCATAAGCTCTACAGAGTGTTTATTAGAAAACTTCTAAATACAACTGTCCAAAAATAAGAATAAACAGTGAAAAACGAAAAGGTTGAAGGTGACTCTGAAGCCTGCGAACGCAGCAGCAGGTTTACCTTAAGTCTCCACAGCAACAGTCCACACAGCTAGCTAACGAACAAGTACCTGGATCTGCACAAAAATGTGCAGAAGAGTAGCATGAGCAAACCACAGCGGTGACCAGTAAGTATCAAGACTAACCTCGATGGAGTAGTGACGAGGAACAGTCAAGACACCCACTGGTCTAATAAACTGAACAGATATAAGTACATGAATAACAGAAGTATGATGTCTACATAAAGACTATGCAATATGGCTCACAATACAGTAATGGCACTAAAGCAAGAAACAACAAGTATCAGCATAATATCATGAAAATGATGCAGACAAAGTGAATGGGACACAACCTAAATTCGGAATCACGAATAAAGCAAGGACAAGTAATAACTCAGTAATTACAACCGCTTTTACATCAGGTTTCAGTCAACAACTCCACGAGGTACCAAATCTCGGACAATTTACAACTCACGGGTCTCAATACCTGAACCCTAACACTTGGCATGCTGTGACCTCATAACACCTCATAACCACACTGACGAATCACGTGCCAATAGAGCCATTCTCACATAGAAGGCAAGTAAACAAGGGCGAGCATCTATGCTCAACAATATCAAGAACACCTCTTATCCGGTAAGAGTGCTTAACTACATGTATACTAGTGCAAGTGTCCTAATATAGTCCATACCAGCAAATAAGCATGAGGAAGAAGAAGAACGGACAATACGTAGAATATTTTCTCACAGCTTTCACACGATAAAACTCACACAGGTATGTATACCACTATACAAATATCAACAACAAGAATGCCCCCAGGCCATAAATCATCACAAATCAATCCCTGACACAGCCCACCTTGTCTCGCCACGTGTGCAATAGTAACATAAATGCCCGCCTTGTCTCGCCACACATGCATAATAATGTTCACACCTTGTCTCGCCACATGCGCAATCCCCCCACCCACACACACACACACACACACACACACACACACACACACACACACACACACACACACACACACACCTTGTCTCGCCACATGCGCAACCCACACATATATATATCCCACCTTGTCATGCCACATGTGCAAATATCAATAGTAACAATAGCACGGCAGAAACCTCGTGCAACCCCATAACAACAATCGCACGGCAGAAACCTCGTGCATCACAATAATAACAACCGCACGGTAAAAACCTCGTGCATCACCACAACAAATACAACAACAACAATGGCAATGATACAAAGTAAGACAAGTAAATAAACTCAAGAACTTTTAAATCACAGGAAAAATTGTGGGACCAAATCACAAGGAATAACCACAGTAAAGAATGCTAGGCGTAAAGAGAACAACTTAACAAAGGGAAACTAATGTGTATCAACGATCCTACAATATACATTTCAACAACAGGGAAACTAATACGAGTCAAATAATTCCAAATAAAACAAGTCGACTAAGATATAGGATATCTAAAACTTCTTTTAAAGTTGATAAATTACTAAGGATTTTCAACAATTTAATTAAGGATAAGCAACGAAAAGATAATCATAACCTCAATTAAGACTGAACAAATTATAAGATGATATAATAATAATTTCAAATAAAGATAAGCAGTTATGAAAAGATAGCATGACAATAGAGGAGGTAAAATCTTCAGTTAAGTCAAATAAGAGTCAAATAGGAAATAAGAGTGAATTCTAAAAGCAATTAATTCTAATTAAAGCATGTAGAGGTGAAACTAGTAAATAAGAACTTAATCATATCAAGAAACAACTTCATACTCAGTGAATATAAGGACCTAAGAATCCTAAGAGGTCAACTTTTCACAAATAAGTCTGACACGCACTCGTCACCTCGCATGCATGGACTACAATCAACATAGAAGACTCAATCCTAAGGGGAAAATCTCCCACACAAGGTTAGGCAGGATACTTACTTCAACCCAAGCTCAACCAGTCTGTAAGAATGCCCTTTTTTCTCAATTATCCTACTCCGAATGGCCCAAATCTAGCCAAACACAATTGCATAATTGTCGATCCGGGCCCATATCTCGGAATCGGGTAAAAGTCACAAAATACGAACACTCATTCACTCACGTGTCTAACCATACAAAACCCATCAAATTCCGATACCATTTCGTCCCTCAAATCATGATTTTTCATTTTGAATTTTTCTTTCAAAAATTACCATTTTCCTCAACTCAAAATATAAATTAAATGATAAAAATAAAGATAGAATCATGGAAATATATAAATTCTAGGTGAAGAATACTTACCCAATCGATTTGCATGAAAAACCCATAAGGCAACGCTCAAAACCGAGCTCTATAACTCCAAAAATGGTGAAAATGGCAAACACTCGAAATAGAGGACTTTATATTCTGCCCAGGGGATTTGTGCATCGCGAACGCAGAGAAAGGGACGCGTTCGCGAAGAAGAGAAATATAGCTGCCCAGTTGTTCTTCGCAAACGCGACAACACGTTCGCGAACGCGAAGAGGAAGAATATGATGGCCCAACGACTGCTCTTCGCGAACGCGTGAAGTAGTACGCGAACGCGAAGAGTGTAATGGAATAACTACGCGAACGCGTAAGTGACACGCGAACGCGAAGAGTAAAATGATCACCAGTACCCAGGGCCTGGGTTGCACTTTTTGATATCGTGGTTGGAATCCAATTCTGGAAATTGAAATAGGTCGGTTATGTCATTTATGACTTGTGTGCAAAATTTGAGGTCAATCAGGCTTGATTTGATAGGTTCGACATCGAATGTAGAAGTTTGAATTTCTTAGTTTCATTAAGTTTGAATTGAGGTGCGATTCGTCGTTTCGATGTTGTTATATGTGATTTGAGGCCTAGAGTATGTCCGTTATATATTTTGGGTCTTGTTGGTATATTTGGTCTCGGGGGCCTCGGGTGTGTATCGGATCATTTTGGGCTACTTTGGATGTTGGTTTTCTGATGTCTGGTGTTGTTCCTCGCGTTCGCGAAGAAGGATTTGGCTTCTCGGATTTTGTTCTTCGCATTCGCGAAGAGACTCTCGCGTTCGCGGAGAAGGAAATCCTTGTCTGTCACCCAACTTCGGAAGCTTATATTTTGCAATCTATAAGGAATTTGGAGATAATCCTAAATTAAAAGTTGTAGCCTTCGTGTCTAGTTTTCAAAAAATCAAACCGTTTGGAATTTGGAGTTGTG
Source organism: Nicotiana tomentosiformis (assembly GCF_000390325.3). NCBI lineage: Eukaryota > Viridiplantae > Streptophyta > Magnoliopsida > Solanales > Solanaceae > Nicotiana > Nicotiana tomentosiformis. The sequence goes on along the minus strand of NC_090820.1, from coordinate 27,161,667 downwards.
TACAAAAGGTTACGATGAATATACTACAGATTGTCTGGGAAGAGTTTGGAAATCGCGAAGAAGAAATTGATGCTGCAAAAGGCTGACTTTGGAAGCTTATATCTCAAAATCTATAAGGAATTGGAAGATGAGCAAAACATTAAAATTGCATCCCTTGATGTCTAGTTTTTAAAAGTCAAACCATTTGTCATTTGGAGTTTTGTACAAAAAGGTATGACCATTATACTAGAGGCTATCTGAGAAGAGTTTGGAAATGGCTGTTGAAGAATTTGTTCATCGCGAACGTGAAGAACAGACCCCTGGGCAGCAGAATAAAGTCAAAAAATGAGACTTCGTCTCATTCTTCAATTTTTGGACGAAGGAAGCTCGGGTGAGGCGATTTTTCGAGAGTTTTTCAAGAAAAATATTGGGGTAAGAATTCCTTACTCGATTTTGGTTAAAATACATGAATCTATTGTTGTTTTTATCATGAAATTAGTGAATTGGGTTGAAAATGGTAGAAATTTTCTATACCTTAAATTGAGGATTTGGAGGTCGATTCGTTATCGAAATTTGACAAAATTGGTATGGTTGAACTCGTATCGGAATACGTGTTCGGATTTCATAAAAATTCTGTCGGATTCCGAGAGGCGGGCCCCGCGTTGACTTTTGACTGACTTTTTAATGTGAATTTTTAAGTCAATGTTTTATTATCCGGAATTATTTTCGATAAATTTTAATGAATTTATACAATTAATTTGGATAGATTTGAGCTGTCCGGAGGTCAATTCAAGCAAGAAGGCTATTTTGGAATATCGGCCTAACTCCGTAAAGGTAAGTATTTTGCCTAACCTTGTGTTGGAGAATTTTCCCTTAGGCATTGAGTCTTATGTGGAAATTGTGTGATTGAAAATCATGTACGCGAGGTGACGAGTACGTACTTAGTTTATATGTACAAATTATATCGGTTAAAATTTGTAAACACCCTTTTGTATTAAATTGAAAAATTGTTGGAACTTATTAAATCCCTTATTTGTCATGCCTCTTTCCTTGTTTGCCGATGTTATTTTTATATGATAATTTGGTGTGATTGCCACTTGACTTTTATGTGAATTCTGTGTTTGTTGAGTTGCCATTTCGTGGAAATAATTTCATTACGAATTTTTCATCTACAAATAATTTATTAAATAATTTTAAAAGGAGGCATTAATCTATTTGCCAAAAATTCAGATTAAAGAAGGCGTTGTTTCTTGATGGATTACTTTTCAGTTCATGTTGTTGAAATTGGTATTGAGTTATAAAGGCCGTAAATCATATTGAGGTAAAGTGTTAAATTGTGAAATATTATTTTGTTGAGTTTTTCACTCCCGGATATTTTTTTAAGATTTTTGTGCGCATTATGGTCGAGCCGTGGGCTTTTTATTGTGAAAAAATAATGTATTGCTGATTTATGTGGCAAGTTGTAATATTCAAGCACATGATGTGCAATTTGTGATATGTTGTAATATTTGAGCAGTTGATGTACAATTTGTGATATGTTGTAATATTTGAGCACTTGATGTACAATTTGTGATATGTTGTAATAATTGAGCACTTGATGTGCAATTTGTGATATGTTGTGATACGTGATCACTTGAGGTGCAAGTTGTGTTATGCTGTGATATTTGGGAACTTGAGGTGCGATTTATGAAATATGGTGATATTGATACGCATGCGGTGATATAAGGTCAGGGTGCTGAAACGCATGCGGTGAGATAATGTGGGCTTGATACGCATGGCTAGTAGGAGAACTACTAGAAGTCATGCGGTGTGATAAGGTGGGATAAAACGCGGGATGTTATTTCGAGAAAAATAATTTTTAAAACTAAATGTGAAGGCTCCCGCGGTGATATAAGGAAAGATTGTGAATTTATTTTTGGGACTATGAGGCGGTACCTCGGAAGTTCCCTTTTGTTGAAATTTATTTACTTTTGGGACTACGAGGCGGTACCTTAGGAGTGCTCTTTTGTTGATATTTTTCTATGGCTGCACTTGCCTTTGTTTATTTTATTTTTTCGTGATATGTAAATTCTTATCTTCTTCCGTGATGTACTAGTTGATTTTATTATTATGTGTTTTGTGCTCCTTGGTGTATTGTGTTGGCTTTGGATTTTTAGTACGAGACTTTGAAGATTTATCTTTCTGGTTTTTACTGATTTTCGATGATTGAGTTGTTTTAAATAAAAAAAATTACTATTATGTTTTAAATTAATAAGTTTTACATCCAAATCAGTAGTATATCTGATGCTTTAATTTAAGTGCAATGTCATTTTCTTCACTCAAACTATTTCTAAAGTAAATTGATCGTGCAGATTTTTATATATTAATATTTTTGGCACGTGAGTTGTCCGTGCAGTTGTGATAGAAATATGGGCACGAGGTGCCGTGAAAATATAAAAGTGGGATGAGACCCGTATTTTTATGATTATGAAATGAGGTGTCACAAGGTGACTTTTATTTAAAAAAATTATATTCAAAAGATATTTATTTTAAAAGAATTATATTCAAAAAATATTTATTTTAAGGGAGTATATTCGAAATATATATTTATTTGAAAGGATTATATTCTAAGGATTTTTATTGAAAAACTTATATTTGAAAGATTTATACTTGAAGTACTTACATTTGAAAGACGTATATTTAAGGGACTTGATTGATTGGTTGTATTTGTGATCCTTATTCGTTTGAGCAATATTTATGGTATTCTTGTTGCCGCTTTGTTTATATCATTGCTATTTGTTTCTATTATTATTATTATATACTGCTACACTGCACAGGTTAATTGATTAGTGAGTGTTTTGACTGTAGCTTGTCACTACTCCACCGATGTTAGTCTTGATACTTAATGGGTACCGACTGTGGTGTACTCATACTACACTTTTGTATATTTTTGTGCAGAGCCATGTATTGGAGATATCAGACTCGGACAGAGTTAGAGTGTGATCGCAAGGATTCAAGGTAGAGCTGCTTGGTCATCGCAGTCCCTTGGAATCTTTCCATTTTATCGTACTGTCCATTATTATTCGAACAATATTATATATTCGATTTCCTTGAGATCATTTCATGTATTCAGTTAGAGTTCGTGACTTAGTATTACAAGTCTTAGGAGGTTGTATCATTATTGTCGCTGTTGGTTTCGATTATCTAAAAATAAAATAGCTTGAATTGTTATTATGATCAGCTTACTTAGTCGTAGAGACTAAGTGCCATCACGATGCATGTGGTGGGATTTACAAGATGGTATCAGAGCTCTAGGTTCATAGGTTCTACGAGTCTTGAACGAGTCTAGTAGAGTCTTGCGGATCGGTACAGAGACGTCTGTACTTATTTTCGAGAGGCTATAGAACTGTTAGGAAATTTCCACTTCTTTTATTCCTGTCATGCGGAATTTGTTGATTTTGGAGTTTGACCCTTTGTATCTCTATTCTCTCAAGATGGCGAGGACACGTGCTACCGGGTCAGCTGAGCAGACACTCGCTTATTCTGCTAGGGCTGCAAGAGGCCAGGGCCGAGGAAGGGCACGTGCCGCAACTAGGGCATATGTCAGAGCAGCAATTGAGAAGCCGCCAGTAACTCCAGTTAAGGGACAAGTATCGGAAGCACCTGTTGTTACCCCCGGACTTCAGTAGACTTTAGCACAGTTCCTGGACATGTTTGGTACATTGACTTAGGCGGGATTGATCTCCGTTTCACGAAATATTTCACAGATTGGGGGAGGAGTCTAGAGTCCTACCGCTCGTACTCCAGAGCAGCAGGTTCATGTTGGTCAGGTTCCAGTATAGTACCGGTACAACCTGTTATTCCGGTTCAGCCTGAGGTCAGGCAAGAGGCATCAGAAGAAGAACAAAAGAGACTTAAGAGATTTAAGAGGTATAGTCCACCTACCTTTAGTGGCAAAGCTACCGAGGATGCCTAGGGATTTCTAGACAAATGTCATTGTATTCTCCGCACCATGGGTACTGTGGAAGTGAGCGGAGTTGCCTTTACTATATTTCAGCTGTCAGGAGCAGCGTATCAGTGGTGGCAAGTTTATGAAGAAGGTAGACCTGCCGATGCAATACCACCAACTTGGGCTTAATTTTCGGTGATGATTTTGAAAGAGTTTGTTCCCCTGACTCTCCAGGATACGTAGCGCATAGAGTTTGAATGGTTGCGTCAGGGCACCATGACATTGTCAGAATATGCTATTAGGTTCAGTGAGTTAGCCCGCCATGCACCTATCTTGGTTTCTACAGTTAGAGAGCGAGTCCGCAGATTCATTGAAGGGCTCGATTATGATTTTAAAATATGTATGGCTCGAGTGTTGCTAACTGACATTCCATTTCATCAAGTAGTAGAGATTGCCAGGAGGTTAGAACGTGTTCGAAGTGAGGAAGTAGAGTCTAAGGAGGCCAAAAGGTCTCGGAACTCTAGAGGATTTAGTGGATTCTACTCTGCAACTATGACTCATTATGGCGGAGGCTCGGGCAGTCAGTCAACCCAGTCTGCAATTCAAAATACTTGTAGTGCTCCAGTTAATACTTTTAGTGTACCACCAGCACGAGGTTCTTACAATGGTTATTCCAGGGATCCGGCATAGACTCAGTATGAGCAGCCGCGCCCACAGATGGTTTGTTATAAGTGTGATGATACTAGACACATCATGAAAAATTGTCCCAAATTTGGGATGTGTGGATTTCATCAGAACACTCAGGCTATAGGCTTTATTCTAGTTAATACTCCACGTGTACAACCAGTTAGGGGTGGAGGACAGGCAGGTAGAGGGCGTCCAAGAGGGGGAGGCCTGGCCCATTGATATAATTGCTATGATGTGGCTGAGGCCAATACACCAGATGGTGTTTTTACAGGTATGATTTAATTTATAATAAAAGGAGCACTATTCTTATTTTGATTCAATTATGATTATCGAGGTGAGACCTCCTATCGTGCTCCATATAGGGCGCGTTTGTGATTTGTACACCACTCACGTGTTTATCCCTGTTAGGAAATTTGATGGTTTTAGCCCGTGTCTATCATTTTGTTTTGCATACTATTGAAGGCTATGAGTCCAAAAGTGACTTTTTGTTACTCACTATAGTGGGTTTTGGTGTAATTTCGGATAATTGATTACAATTTTATAAATTATATGCTCTACCAGTATGGGGGTTCATTATGTTTTGTGAAATTGTTTCACAGAATTTATTAAAAAGAAGAGCAAAAAATGGAAAATTTTAGTTGGCACAATGTGCAAAGTACTTGTGATTTACAATTTAGGATGGGATCCTCGCGGTTTAATATGATTTGATATGTTTAACATGGGCTACGTGCTACGATGGAAGTTATATAAGGATGAGATCCTTGTGGTTAAATTCATGTATTTTAAATTTTCCCTTTGTGAAATTTAATTTATACTATAGTACTAATAGGGAGTCATGAATGTTAGGCTTATTTAATAATTCTTGTATATATTTTTCTGTGCATATTTAGCCATTTTGTACTGTAATTATTGAGTTTTAGCCCACGAGGCGAGTGTCCGGGTAGCGTTAAACGTGACTCGTTAAGTTGGGTAAATGATTATGAGGTCTTCATGCTTCACGTTTAGCTGTCAGTGTTGTGAAAATTCGAAAGGAAGTTTTAGTTAATATGAGGTTAATTGACGATGCTGAAATTGATTATGAACAATTTTTATGACCAGAGATGTGGTTATGAGCATACGTATGATGTGTACGTAGGCACAAGTTGCTACAGTCAGTTGAGACTAATACCATGTGTTGATGTGAAAAATCATGCCTTTTAAAAATGTTTGGAATGTACGAAATTTGGTTTTAAAGTTTATAAGTATGGATGAAAGAAATAATCTTCAATTGAGATAGCGTTGTCGGATCCATGTTAAATTTGCGGTGACATAAAATTACCCGTGAATATGTATGTAAGAATACACTTAGTAATTTAATGTCCTCAGAATAATTCTTGGCGCGTTCGAGGACGAACGTATGTTAAGAGGAGGAGAATATAACGATCCGACTTGTCGTTTTAAGAATTAGTATCTCGTTCAGTGACTTAAGGTCACGAGCAGCTTTGTGATGTGTATTATGACTTGTGTGTTTGGTCGAGTTTAGTTTTCGGATGTAAATTAAAAGAACAATTCTTATTTTTGAAGCTTAAACAAAAAAAGTTGACCGAAATTTGGCTTTTGAGCAAACGACTCCGGAATGGACTTTCGATGATTCCAATAACTTCGTATGGTGAATTCGGACTTAGGAGTGTGTCTGGGTATTTATTCTGAAGCCCGTTAGATGAATTTGTCTTGAAATGGCAAAAATAAGAAATTAAAGGTTTGGAAGTTTGACCGGGGAATTGACTTTTTGATATCGGGGTCGGAATGCAATTCTGAAAATTAGAATACGTTTGTTATGCCATCTATGACTTGTGTGCAAAATTTGAGGTCAATCACACTTGATTTGATAGGTTTCGGCATCGAATGTAGAAGTTAGAATTTCTTAGTTTCATTAAATTTGAATTGAGCTGTGATTCGTCGTTTCGATGTTGTTATATGTGATTTAAGGCCTCGAGTAGGTCCGTAATATGCTTTGGGACTTGTTAGTATATTTGATTGGGGTCCCGGGGGCCTCGGGTGTGTTTTGGATCATTTTGGGCTACTTTGGATGCTGATTTTCTGATGTCTGGTGTTGTTCTTTGCGTTCTCGAGGTGTCTCTCGCGTTCGCGAAGAGACTCTCGCGTTCACGAAGAAGGAAATCCTGTTATTTGTCACCCGACTTCGGAAGCTTATATCTTGCAATCTATAAGGAATTTGGAGATAATCCAAAAATGAAAGTTGTACTACTATGTGTCTAGTTTTCAGAAAATTAAACCATATGGCATTTATAGTTATGTATAAAACGTTACAATAGATACACTACAGGCTGTCTGGAAAGAGTTTGGAAATCGCGAAGAAGAAATTGTTGCTGCACAAGGCTGACTTTGGAAGCTTTTATCTCGAAATCTATAAGGAATTGGGAGATGAGCAAAACATGAAAATTGTATCCCTTCATGTCTAGTTTTTAAAAAGTCAAACCATTTGTTATTTGGAGTTTTGCACAAAAGGTATGACCATTATACTAGAGGCTATCTGATAATAGTTTGGAAATGGCTGTTGAAGAATTTGTTCATCGCGAACGTGAGGGGAGGGACGCGAACGCGAAGAACAAACCCCTGGGCAGCAGAATTTTCCATTTTTGGACCAAGGAAGCTCGGGTGAGGCGATTTTTCGAGAGTTTTTCAAGGAAAACATTGGGGGTAAGAATTCCTAACTCGATTTTGTTTAAAATACATGAATCTATTGTTGTTTTTATCATGAAATTAGTGAATTTGGTTGAAAATGGTAGAAATTTTCTATACCTTAAATTATGGATTTGGAGGTGTATTCGTCATCGAAATTTGATAAAATTGGTTTGGTTGAACTCGTATCGGAATGGATGTTCGAATTTCGTAAAAATTCTGTCGGGTTCCGAGAGGCGGGTCCCGTGTTAACTTTTGGCTGACTTTTTAATGTAAAATTTTAAGTCGACGTTTTATTATCCGGAATTATTTTCGATGAATTTTAATGAAGTTATACAATTAATTTGAATAGATCTAAGTTGCCCGGAGGTCAATTAAAATAAGAAGGCTATTTTGGAATATCGACCTAACTCCGTAAAGGTAAGTATCTTGCCTAACCTTGTGTGGCGAAATTTTTCCTTAGGCATTGAGTCTTATGTGAAAATTGTGTGATTGAAAATCATGTACGCGAGGTAACGAGTACGTACTTGGTTTATATGTGCAAATTATATCGGCTAAAATTCGTAGACACCCTTATGTATTAAATTAAAAAATTGTTGGAACTTATTAAATCCCTTATTTGTCATGCCTCTTTTCTTGTTTGCCAATATTATTTTTATATGATAATTTGGTGTGATTGCCACTTGACTTTTATGTGAATTCTGTGTTTGTTGAGTTGCCATTTCGTGAAAATAATTTCATTACGGATTTTTCATATGCAAATAATTTTAAAAGGAGGCATTAATCTATTTGCCAAAACTTTATAAAGAAGGCGTTGTTTCTTGATGGATTACTTTTCAGTTCATGTTGTTGAAATTAGTATTGAATTATAAAGGTCGCAAATCATATTGAGGCGACGTGTTAAATTGTAAAATGATATTTTGTTGAGTTTTTCACTCCTGGATATTTTGTTAAGATTTTTGTGCGCATTATGGTTGAGTCGTGGGCTTCTTATACAAAAAAGTGTAACAAGGATCAATTTTTGTTTATGTCTCTTACGGATGAACAAGAAGACTATTTATAGAGATACTTGAGGTCTTCTTAAATTGCCAAGTGTTTAATTGCATGAAAGATGATTGCCACTTGTTTATGGCTTAGCCATTTGGCCACATATCTTCATGCAAAAGGCCACATGGTAGATATTTATAGCCACTTCAAAATAAGTATGACACTTGTAAAATAAAAAGACGCATGACTATTTAAAATTTTAAAAATACTCCCACAAAATATTTATTTAAAGGATTTCAGAGTATTAATGTTTTAGAAGATATGGTTTGGTAGCAGCGAGAGAGTGAATGGGTGAGAGGAGCTGATCCACGAATTCAATTATGAAGGGAGGATACTGACTAGAAATAGAGCTCGGAACTAAAATGTGGTTCTTTTGGATTCAAACAACCGAAATGTGTGAAAAAAAAATATAGTGATCAAAATATGTATAACGCCCTTTTAAAAGGCGCTATACCTTAACGGCCGTTTGTCCGTTACGATATAGCGCCCTTTTAAAAGGCGCTATAGTTGAACTTGAAAAGAGTGGGAAGGTATAGCGCCTTTTATTAAGATGCTATAGTATAGAGTTTTAATAAAATGCGCTATACCCATATAGAAACCCGTCCCCTTCCCTTACCCACCAAACCAGAAACTCCCTCCCCCTCCCCCCCAAAACAAAAAAAAATAGCCCCCCCCCCCCCATTTTCAACAAAAACAAAAAGCTCGAGTGAAGCTCACCGGTCCCACAAATAGTATAGATTCTCGGTCCCACATCCTTGCTAAGGCGTATTTTAGTAGTGGGTTGCTCGTTTCGGCTCCAAATCACCAAATCTTCAACTTTTCAAAAACCTTAAATCGAGGTATTCCGACTTAGTTTTTGTTAAAACTCGTATGAAAAATGCATATTAGTTATTTTTAGTGTGCTCTATGTTATTTTGTGATTATTTTACGATTTAACTAATTTGTTATTTTTTACCCGAACTATAGTATTAGTGTGCTAAAAACTAAGTAAAATAGAGAAATTGTTATTAGTTGTTAAAAAAAATATTAATTAGTTACTTTTTATTGTGGTATATGTATTTTCGTGATTGTTTTTTTATTAAATTAATTTATTGTTGTTATCCGCTTTAGATTATTTATTTGCTAAAAGACTAGTAAAATAGATAAATTGTTAGTTTAGTTCCCTGTAGTGGTATCTTGTGGCCTAATGTAATGCTCGTATTTGTAATGTAGTGCCCTTTATCATAGTAAAATATAGTACGCTTTAGCGTAGTATCCTTGTAGTTATTGAAATTAATCATTTAAAATAACAGACCTATTGAGTGATAAATCAGGAAAATTTTCTCATCATGAACACAAGAATTCAGGATATCTTGGTGTTACTAGGCCTCAAATATCGAGCCCGGATCCCATATGTGAATATTTAATAATTAAATCTTGTATAATTATAAAAATTAATTATATAATTTTATTATAGTCAAAAATAAGTGAGTCATAAACAAAATTATATAATAATAAAACTAACATGTAAAATAATAAACTAACATATAAATAATAAAACTAACATTTAAAATAACATACATATTGAGTGATAAATCGGAAATTTTTTTTTATCATGAACACAAGAATTCAGGATACATTGGTGCTACTGGGCCTCAAATATCGAGCTCGGAACCCATATGTGAATATTTAATAATTAAATCTTGTATAATTATAAAAATTAATTATATAATTATATTATAGTAAAATATAAGTGAGTCATAAACAAAAATATATAATAATAAAACTAACATGTAAAATAATAAAACTAACATATAGATTAATAAAACTAACATATAAATAATAAACTAACATAGAAATAATAAAACTAACATTAAAATAACAAACCTATTGAGTGATAAATCGGAAAAATTTTCTCATCATGAACACAAGAATTCAGGATACCTTGGTGCTATTGGGCCTCAAATATCGAGCCCGAAACCCATATGTGAATATTTAATAATTAAATCTTGTATACTTATGAAAATTAATTATATAATTTTATTATAGTAAAAAATAAGTGAGTCATAAACAAAAATATATAATAATAAAAGTAACATATAAAATAATAAAACTAACATATTAAAGTAAAATAATGTAATTAATATTGTTCAATTTACAATAGCCGACATGGAGGTTCTGCCTTTGCATCCCGGACCTGCCACGCTAGAGCTACTGTTGCTACAAGGCGAGCATAGGTCGTCCTACATATGGGAGGGACAGTTACTGGCCCAAACGTTCTACGCCAGGAGAGTAGACGATATGTGAGACTTTCTTAGGGCCCACCCTCTCAATCCCCGTACAATCAGACGCCTCCAAGATACGGGTTTTTATAGGATTGTAGAGATCGGCCGGTTGCAGCTGGATTGGTCGTTGATCACGACCCTGATAGAGCGGTGGCGACCGGAGACGCACACATTCCATTTGTCCATTGGCGAGGCCACTATCACGCTTCAGGACGTGGAGGTCCTGTATGGGCTACCCGTTGATGGACACCCTGTTGCTTTGCCGAATGCCATTACTGAGTATACGGGTTTGCAGTACCTGGAGATGCTGCAGCGGCTCACCGGTTTCCAGTCACCGGATGAGACTGCATTGATTGGGGCCAGTCATCTGCAGTTGACGCCCGTCCGGCAGAATTTGGAGGCGATGCATGCTGACATCACAGATGATACACTGGAGCTTCATATTCACCAGTAGACGAGGTTGTTGTTGCTCCTTATGTTTGGACGGGTTTTATTCCCGAACACTTCGGGGAACCTAGTCAGCTTGATATTTCTTCATCATCTTGAGCGGCTAGATGATTTACATCATTACAGCTGGGGTGCTGCTATTCACGGTTATTTGTACAGGCAGATGTGTCGGGCGAGCATGGGCACCCAGCGAGACGTTGCAGGATTTTTGCCGCTGCTGCAGGTGAAAACATAGTCGAATACTCTCTTCATTATAACATACCTAGTAAAAATATACCTTAAATTTTACGTCCACGTTGTATATTAGGTTTGGGCCAGGGAGCGGTTCCTGCAGTTGCAGCCACCTCTACCACCCTTAGCTCCAGATGCACCACCTTCGTTTCTCCCTTTAGCTAAGATGTGGGTTGATAGGCGAGGATATGGATGGGAGACGAGGCTCAACATAATCTCCCCTATTGCAGGGATTTGTTGGATTTGCTGGAGGGCGCACATGTCAATATATACCTAAGTTTACTTGGCATGGCTTTATATGTGCTGCGTATACTCACGTTTCCTGTTTTTACTTAATAGTTCATTTGGAGGCCATAAAACGACAAGCTATTAGCTGGTTTGCCCGATTATTGCTCGACCGGCCGAATTATGTGGAGCTCTTCTGTCCCATTGATGTATCTCGATATTATCGAGCATCATGCCACCGAGCGAGTACTTCGCTAGTTTGGTCGCCCGTAGCATGTACTGCCACCGCCCGCTTGGCGTATGACACATTACCATCGGGATGATCGTTCCAAGGTCGACTAGACATATGTGGCATGGCTAGAGGCCCAGATCGATATTTGGGACCAGCGACATAACTTAATTCCGCCACCCCATCCACTTGACCATACAGATGGTAAGCATGAGTATATGGGCTGGTACCGCAGCGTTACCCGACTTTTTGTCGGTAATCCCGTTTATCGCGCTGGCGGTCGGTACGTTCCACACGCCGGGAGGCACGAGAAACTGGTATGTTATTTGGTATACTTCTTATAATGTTAACCTAGCGTTCCGTAATTTATATTTTACATGTTGTGCATGCTATTCACCTACATTTGTTCCACCAGTTGGGACTGCAGATGCAACAGCATACCAATGAGGGAGCAGCTGTTTTGCACGAGTATGACCGGCAGGTTACCGATCTGGCTTCCCGGACATTGAGGCGATCCCGAAATGATGAGCGCTTAGGATATGAGGCTGAGTATGTGGTGCCAGAGTAGTACCATCGTGGGCCACCTGTGTAACCGGAACGTGGTCGACATGGCAGGCGTGCCCAAAGAGCTAGGGATGTCCCACGAGGTAGGGGTGTCCCGCAAAGTAGGTGTGTCCCACGAAGTCGTGGGGGTCGGTGAGGAGGTGGTCCCTAGCAAGGGGGCGTTGAGGCACCTGTTGAGGATGTTGGAGTTGATCAACCGGGTGACCTCCATGAGCCAGACCACTCTCACAGCAGCATGCCGTCATTCAGCCTTCAGTTTCAGCTCACTTCATAGACTTTGCAGATGATCCCGTCAGCTCCATTGTTGATCGCGGGCACGACCATTACGCGAGAGGATTGGGATCAGTATTTTCCTGATCTTCCAGGCCCATCGACCGTTGCTGATGATCATCCTACATGAGATGTGGATAGTGGGCGTCGACTGAGTTATAACTCATCATCGAGGGATGCTGGGGATCTTTCACAGGCGCAGGTATGTTTGTATTACTATTAAATTTAAATTTGTTTTTATCTCATTGATTAGCCATAAATATCTTTATGTTTTTTTATTAAGGCTTCATTCTCGCCCGTCACGGAGGCCACTTTGTGCGATACTGAACTGGCTGCGATTGATGATTATATTCAGGAGCCCGACGAGACCATGGTAAGACAATTTAAATTTTTGTAACTTAACACGTACATTATTAATATATATTTTATATATTAAAATATCTTATTATTCTGTAGGTTACTGCTGGACTGGCGGCCCCTTCTACCGAGCCTGCCAGACCTACTGACCATCATGCTGCAGCGCATCTTCCGATAAAGAGGCGACGTGATGAGGATGATCCTGATAGCGTAGCCGGGTGGGATGGGATGTGTCTTAGGCCAACTGCTGCATTAAAGCATACAGAATGTGGGACACATTGATTTGTTTTATATTTTATGTACATATGACATTCAGTAAATAATAGCAATAATTTTTATTGTTTACATTATATGCGCATTATGTTTTTATTTCTCCGGTTCTTCGTTATTTTAATACTACAACATAAACACAAACATAGCAACTAACATAATTTAAATTCAGTACAACTAATGAAAATACATGACACAAAAAATATAAAGATAAAATACTATACTCAACACATACATGTGTTTGTTTAGTCACTACCGCCTATTATTCTCTGCTCCAACCACTTAAATTTCTCTTCCATTTTATTTTTTTCTTCTTCCGCCTCTTTTAGTTTCTCCTGAACTGCCGCAATTTCTCGTTGCATTTCTGAGATCTGGCGTTGGTATTCACCGTTCATATTCCAAACATACTGCAAACATGATTTGTAGTATTCTTGGTTAATGGTTTCATCATACCATTCTTCAAACACACAATGATTTCTGTCATTGCGTCCAAACAATTGTTGACACATCCAGTATCTGCGGCCATCATTACCATCGGACCAACATGCCTTCAAAATCGCACGTTTGCCACAATAGTACCTTGTTTGGTCATTGCGTCCAGACATTTGTTAATGCAAGAAAAATAAAAAATTTATGAAAAATTTTGCTATTTGTTTTTGTTAAGTGTAGATAATAACTAAAATGCTCTAGTTATTTATAGGCAAGACAATCCACATAACGTAGTATTTCACCGCGATATGCTTCGCGTGTTAAAGATTCTTTTGGGTATAAAACAACTTTTTCAGAAGATAACTTTTGCAGGCGAGCAGCTTTTTAGGTCGACAAGACAACACACATAACATAGTATTTCACCGCGCTATGCTTCGCGTGTTAAATATTCTTTCGGGTACAATACAGCTTTTTCAGAATATAGCTTTTGTAGGCGAGCAACTTTTTCAGGTTGATAAGACAATTGTTTTTTTAAAATGGGTTTATGTTAGATTGTTGTACTGAAGTATTAATGTTAAATATCAATAAGATTTAACAACAATGAAAATATAATTTTATTTCATACATTCTGCAAGATAAACAAGTACATACACTTATTACAACCACATTACAGAAATAAAATACTGCGTGTATCCTTGATAGTTGGGAACATTAGATGAACTTTCACCAGGAGCTGGATTACCACCCCCACCCAAACCAGCTGAAGGACATTTACGACGGTCGTGTCCTGTTTGCGAGCATATGCCATATTTGCGCGCATAAACGGTATCACCAACATCCATTTGGTTCCGTATACGTGTTCTTTTTTTCACCTGTCGTTGATGTACATAGTCCTTGTTACACACCATTTTAAATAGTTCCGGCAGCCAATAATGCTCAGCACCCACTGGCTACAACTGCCCACTATATGTGTTTAAGTATGCAGCAACACTATATTCTTTATCAACGTAGTTGGTTGCCCCTAAACCTGTATGTTGAAAGCACTTTATGGCATGTGAGCACGACATGTGGTAGATGGACCATTTCTCACAAGAGCATAACCTTCTAACTTCATTTACGATGTATGTATTATTCCCCAAGTTGTGATGGATAGCGATGCGAACTTCAAAAATATTTCGCTCGTTGCAATACTGCAAAAATGAATGCTAATGTGCTCGTTTCCTGTATTTCTCAAATCTTTTCATTGGTATTAGCATAAATTCAATACCCTTTTCCATCAATGACGATGCACCTCTAGCTCTTTAAAAGAGCGTTATACATATTTTGGTTAACATTTTTTTTCCCATACATTTCGGTCGTTTGAGTCCAAAATTTAGAGTAAAAATTTAAACAATGTTTACCTCAAATCATATTAATTTATATGATACAATGATAATCATATAAATATGACAGAGGCGGATGTAGCATACTTACGAATTCAACCAACGACAGCATTATTCTGAAGGATTGTATATAGGTGCTCGTAACATGCAGCGGAAGACAATAACAATCCTAGTAGGCTAGGACGATCTTTTTGTGTTTAGAATTTATTCACATGTTAAAAGATAAGATCTAAGACATATTTGGTGAAGAGAGTATCGTTTCAAAAATTTTTCGATAGTGCGAAGACTCTATGCGTATCCACACCGAGACCGATCCTTGCTATCAACTCTTTGATCAATGAAACCCGTGAACAAATTGAACGAAATATTGTGTTGAGAGTTTTTTCAAAAATCTCAACTCAAAGATAGAAGAACAAGAAATACTTTTCTTGTAATTGTATTTTTTTCTCTTGGCTTTGTATTGTTCTCTCACTTTCACAAAGTAGATTTTTCTTCTCAAGACTTAATCCGACAAAATTTCTCCATCACTCTTATATATCATCATCTATAAACCCTTTCTAATTGGTTGAGGTAATGATTTACTTAGTGTAAAAGTTTACTTTAAAAATAAACTTTATGGAAAAATCGAAAAATCTCGTTAACGTGACTGCCGAAGATACTTTATGGACCTTCCATAAGTCCAATTCCAAATTAAATACTACTCCATAAAGGTTTTCTAATGGAAAACGTATATCCCATTCCTAATGGGATTTACGTCCCATTCCTAATGGGATTTACGTCCCATTCCTAATGGGATTTACGTGTATGCCATAGTCCTTTGTGGACTTTATACGTGAATCCAAATTTCAATTGGATTTCACATAGTAAGTTTCCTACAACCTGTTTTTGTTTAATTAATATTTTATATAACATGTAAGTATTAATTTTATATATCACATATATATATATATATATATATATATATATATATATATATATATATATATATATTTTAACCAAAAGATATAGTTTTCTATTCCAAATAGAATTCTTCAATTTGTTCAAAATATTAATTATATCCTCTGTGCTAGCAAAGGATATAATAATATTTCATTTGAACTAATTACTAAATTTATTTGACTAATTAAATTCTTTAATTTAATTATCAAATAATAAAGTAATTACTCATTTAGCAAAGATCAGAACACTCGTTAGTGTGCGACCCTATAGGTTCAATACTAAGCTGGTAGTAAATTGATTACAATAATATACTAATCAAGGGTGGCGTCTAGCAACACTCCTTAACGACCGGATAGCATGAAGTATACAACTTATTCTCAAGAACCCGTAGAAGAATAATGTAGTAATTCCTTCTGTCCTTATAGCTCTAGGTCATCCTAGGATATGGTTCAACTATCAAATCCTAATATGCGACTAACTATATATTCATGTCAAATATAATCGACCATCGAATGACCTAAGAAACTCTTTTCTTCTTTCATTCAATTGCCCTGACCAAGGTCTTAGTTTGATCATTTATAATTCATGACAACATGGAGCTTAAACTCATTACCAAGAGTTCACAGATTCCATCTTGATCAATCATTAATTATACAAGCATTTAATCATACCCAATATCCTTTCAACTATCGCCTTAGGGCCATAGGTGTCTAGTATCAAAGCACAATAAATAACTTGTCAATTACAATGATGATTTCAGGTCAAAGGAAACCCTTACATCACATTCTTCATTCAAGAGAATATCCTATTGACAGTTTATGGTAATTCTAACTATTAGGAATTATCCAATGAGTCTGTTCAACGATCATAGCATCATCTATCTATGTGATTTAGTTAATGAGATCAACTAATCTTTATCCCATAAAGACGATCACATAAATATTGATCTAACCGGATTACTAATGTCCAAATTAATAATCCTACGATCAAGAACAAATTTAGATTAACTTGTAAGAGACTTTACTCTCATTATCATGATCTCCATCACAATGACAAGTCTCAACATTTAATCAATGACCCTATTAAATTAATAAAGCAATTAATAATAACAATGATAAAAGAATATCAAATTTTATATATTTTTATATCAAATAACGTTCACAAAAGTATGCTCAAATCATCAAATATGAGATTGGATCTACGTCATATCTACTATATCCCTAATATATTCCATACTGAGTATAGATAAAAAAAAAAAAAGAGGCAGATAGGTGCATAAAACATCCCGCATTCGTGCAGGTCCAGGGACGGGCCACATCCCAAGGGGTGTGATGTAGACAGGGAAGGGCCGCATCCTAAGGGTGTAATATAAACAGTCTACCCTAATGCAAGTACTAATGACTGTTTGTACGACTCAAACTTGTGACCTATAGATTATACAGAGATAACTTTATCCTTGCTCCACTTCACACAAAGTATATATATTTGTGTAAAAATTAATTAAATGAACTCAAATTCGAAAAGTGCAAAGGTTCAATGGTAAAATTTCAAAAGTCAAAATCATCAAACTTCTATATATAAAAAAATGGCTTCTATATATGAAGTAATCAAACTTAAATTATGAATCCCCTTCTACTTAAAGACGGCCTCTCAATATGTCATATATAAATTTGGTTGGTTTCCTCCGAAACAAGGGCTGCCAATGGGAGATGAGTAAGATGTTCTCAGTCTAGAGAATTGAGTATGAAGGATGAGTACAATATTGATAGAGAAATGTGGCACATTTGAAGGTGACTCTTCATTTGAATATCAAAATAAAATAGTTTTTTTTCCTCAAAAAATAAAATAGTTTAAGAAGTTACTTTTTGGGTAAGAAAGTGTAGAAGGAGAAAATAATTCTTGCAAAAGTATATGGAATTTAATAAGAACGTTTAAGGCAATAAAAAGCCACTTAATTATTTCATCCTATGTGTAACGATTCGGTCGGTCGTTTTGAATATTATAATCCCATTTTCCCATTTACTGCTCAATTTATGCTTTACATTTGTTATGTGACTTGCCGGGGGTAATTGGTTCGGGTTCGGTGAGGTTTTTGAATGATTTGGAATACCTAGTTCCAAGGTTTCGAAATTTAGTTGAAAAGGTTAACCAAATGTTGACGTATGTATAGTGACCCGGAGAATTTTTGCTAAGAAAAATTAAGGTTTTGTGGTGTCGAGGTAGATCAATTAGTACAAGATTTGAACAATGCACCGGAAAGTAAAGGAAACTTTTTGGCAGAAAAATACGTTTCTGCGGTCCATTTTGCGACTGCATAATCACTATGCGGGCCGCATAATGGCCGCAAAAGTGAGGCAGAAAAGGGCCAGTTTGGATGAAATTTGTGGTCGACTATGCGACCGCATAACTGTTCTGCGGTCATTATGCGATCGCAGAACAGGTATGCGGGCCGCATAGTGACCGCATACACAGACAGATGTTTGCTAGTATTGGGCACCGATTATGCGACCGATATGCGGTTCGCATAACCATTATGCGATCGCAGAACTTGTTCCGAAGCTTCATTTTTCTGATTTTATAAACCCGACCCCATTCTTATAAAATACTATTGGGGGTCATTTTGAAGGGTTTCATCTGATATTTTAGAGAGAGGTGAGAGCATTTTAGAGAGAGAGAGTGAAGACTTAGTCATTTATCCATCAATTTCTTGTTCAAGGTTTGAAGATTTTACAAGGATCTTGCTAGGGCTTCAAAGAGATAAGAATTTCTTTCCTCAATTCTTCAATTTCGGGTTTGGAGTAAAGATGGGTGATTAATAGTATGATTCTTGGGTGTAAGAGTATTATGTGTACATACCAATAAGGTTGTGGAAAGATTGTTAAGTTCAAATGGGTAAAGATTGGGTTGAAAATGGTAGAAATCTTCATAGACTTTAATTGAAGATTTGAGGTTCGAGTTAATGTCGGATTTTGGTAAAATTTATATGGTTGGCCTCGTGGTTGGATGGGCATTCATATTCTGTAACTTTTGTCGAGTTCCGAGACGTGGGCCCCATGGGCGATTTTGAGTTAATTTTGGAATTTTTATTAAAATGTTGATTTCGTTAATTAGATGAGTCTATTATTGTTGTATTTATGATATGTAATTGCTTTGGCTAGATTTAGGCCATTCAAAGCCGGATATTCGTGGGAAAGGCATTGTGACCGATTGATTGAGCTTGGTTCGAGGTAAGTGGCTTGCCTAACTTCGTGTGGGGAAAATCCCCTTAAGATTTGGAACTATTGTGCTATATGAGCGCCGTGTACGTGAGGTGACGAGTACGTATACGGGCTAGTTGTGAAAAAATCCGATTTTCTTACTGAGCAGCAACATGTTTTCCTGTTATTTTGAGTTATACCATTTTAATGAGTACTAATCTATTTTCATTCTTAATTGAGTTATTCCAATATGTGTAGCTATCATGTTTAGTCTAATATAACATGTCTACGTGTCTTAATTATTTATGTGAATTATGGGCAGAATGCTTAATGAATTTCCTGCTTATTCCCTGACTGGTACATAGTCTAAATTGTCAGAATTTTGTGATGTAGCTGTATTTTTATCATTAGCGCTGCATATTTACTTTCGGACTACGGAACAGTATTCCCGGAGATCCCCCTGTACTGCATATTTACTTTCGGACTACAAAACGGTATTCCGGGAGATCCCTCTTGTCTTGCATATTTACTTTGGGACTACGGAACGGTATTCCGGGAGATCCCACTGCACATTTATTTTGGGACTACGGAGCGGTATTCCGGGAGATCCCCCTGCACATTTACGTTTGGGACTACGAGACGGTATCTCGGGAGATCCCTTTGCACATTTATATTTGGGACTACGAGACGGTATCTCAGGAGATCCTCTGTTGTGTTTCTGTGTACTAAGTTGTTACCTTCTATGATTTCATTATTCTTAAATTTCAGCCTTTATTTTATTGCGGTATTACACTCTATATTGTTTTATTATATATTTACCAGTAGGGCCCTGACCTGACCGCGTCACTACTCGACCGAGGTTAGGCTTGGCACTTACTGGGTACCGATTATGGTGTACTCATTCTACTCTCTGCACATATTTTTTGTGTGCAGATCCAGGTGCACTTTATCAGCCGTAGTATCAGTGAGCCGGGACAGCTTTGGAGACTTTAAGGTATATCTGCCGCGTCCGCAGACCTCAGAGTCCCCTTCTACTATTTCTCATGTCTATTATCTTCTATATTTTTCCTTGTTAGACTCTGATGTATAGAGATACTAGATTTTTCCTTCCGTAGTTTGTGATTCACGATGTTCCGAGTTTTGGAATTTGCTGTGTATTTTTGAACGATTAAGTGTTAAATTTATGTTTTCATTTCATTATTTCGCAAATGTTAGGCTTACCTAGTCGTAGAGACTAGGTGTCATCACGACGTTATACGAAGGGGAAATTTGGGTCGTGACAAGTTGGTATCAGAGCTCTAGGTTCGTAGGTGTCGTGAGTCACAAACTGGTTTCGTAGAGTCTCGCGGATCAGTACGAAGACGTTTGTACTTATCTTCGGGAGGCTATGAAACTGTTAGGAAAATTTCACTACTTTAATTCCTTATCGTGCGAAAAACTTGTTGACTTCAAAGATTATAAGCTTCTGTATTCTATTCTCTCACAGATGGTAAGGACACGTATAAGTGGATCTGATGACCAGGCACCCGCGCCCCCTGCTAGAGCCGCGAGAGGCCGAGGCTAAGGTAGAGGCCGAGGACGTCCATGTTGTGCAGCTAGAGCACCCGCACGAGCTGCTACAGAGGATCCCCCAGTAGCTAAAGCCGGAGGGCAGACACTTGAGATACCTGTTCCTGCACCAGCCCTCCAGGAGACTCTAGCCCAGATTCTGAGCATGTTTAGCACCTTAGCTCAAGCTGGATCTCCTGCCACATCTCAGGCCGAGGGAGGAGCAAAGAATCCCGTCACCGGTACTCCAGAGCAGCGGGTTCCGGTCTACCAGGTTCCAAAGATTATACCAATGCAGCCGGTAGCTCCAGCTCAGCTCGAGGTTAGGGCAGCAGCTTCTGAGGCGAAACAACTCAGACTTGAGAGGTACAAGAAGTACCACCCACCTACTTTTAGCGGATTAGCTATAGATGATGCTCAGGGTTTTCTGGAGGAGTGTCATCGTATTCTCTGTACTATGGGCGTAGCGGAGACGAGCGGGGTTTCTTTTACCACATTCTAGTTTAGAGGAGCAGCCTATCAGTGGTGGCGTGCTTATGAGTTGAGTAGTCCGGCTGAGGCAGTTTCACTTATATGGACTCAGTTCTCGGACATATTTTTGAGAGAGTATGTCCCTCAGAGCCTCAGGGACTCATGGCACGCGGAGTTTGAGCAGCTGCACCAGGGTGCTATGACTGTGTTAGAGTATGCAATTCGCTTCAGTGATTTGGCCCGACATGCACCGGCCTTAGTTGCCACAGTTCAAGAGAGGGTTCGACGGTTTATTGAGGGTCTCCATCCCAGCATCCGGAGTAGTATGGATAGGGAATTGGAGATGGATATTCCTTATCAGCAGGTTGTGGGTATTGCTAGGAGATTCGAGGGCATGTTTGTCTGGGATAGAGAGGAGATGGAGGTCAAGAGGTCTCGAGAGGATGGTTATTATTCGGGAGCTCGTGCCCCAGCAACTCTCCATGGTAGGGGTTATGTGAGCCGCCCCATTCATTCAGCTCTTCCAACCTCCAGCAGTGTTCCAGCTCCTTCTAGACCCCAGGAGCCTTATTATGCACCGCCAATATCTAGTGTGCCTCCTGCACGGGGTGTTCCTAGTGGCCAGTCCTGCAGACCTAGCCCAAGCTAGTCATAACAGCCACGCCCTCCCAGAGCTTGTTTTGAGTGTGGCGATACTCGCCACATGGTGATGGATTGCCCCAGTATTAGGAGTGGTGCACCTCCATAGATTTTTAAGCCACAACGTGCTCCACCGGGTCCTCAGGCTATGATTATAGCACCAGCTGCCACCCCACCTACTCAACCAGCTCAAGGTGGAGGTCGGGGAGGTAGAGGTCACCCTAGAGATGGAGTCCAGGTCAGATATTATGCACTTCCTGCTCGTATAGAGGCAGTTGCTTCTGATTCTGTCATTACAGGTATTGTTCTGGTCTGTCATAGAGATATGTCGGTATTATTTGACCCAGGCTCTACATATTCTTATGTGTCCTCTTATTTTGCCCCGTATTTGGGGGTATTTCGTAATTATTTGAGTTCCCTATTTATATATCTACTCCTGTTAGAGATTCTCTTGTTGTGGACCGCGTGTATCAGTCATGTTTGATTGCTCTTAGTGGTTTTGAGACCAGAGCCGATTTATTATTTCTCAACATGGTGGACTTTGATATTATTTTGGGCATGGACTGGTTGTCGCTCCATTATGCTATTCTTGATTGTCACGCAAAAACCATGATGCTGGCTATGCCAGGTTTACCGTGATTAGAGTGGAGAGGTACCTTAGAGTATACTCCCAGCAGAGTTATTTCTTTTCTTAAAGCTCAACGAATGGTTGAGAAGGGGTGTGACGCATATCTAGCTTATGTGAGAGATGTCAGTATTGATACCCCTACAGTTGAGTCAATTCTAGTAGTGAGGGACTTTCCAGATGTGTTTCCAGCTGATCTTCCAGGCATGCCGCCCGACAGAGATATTGATTTTGGCATTGATTTGTTGTCGGGCACTCAACCCATCTCTATTCCTCCATATCGTATGGCTCCTCCTGAATTAAAGGAGCAGTTATAGGAGTTGCTTGATAAGGGTTTCATTCGGCCCAGTGTGTCACCTTGGGGTGCTCCTGTCATATTTGTGAAGAAGAAGGATGGTTCTATGCGAATATGTATTGATTGCCACCAGTTGAACAAAGTCACAGTGAAGAACATGTATCAACTGCCTCAAATTAATGACTTATTTGATTAGTTACAGGGTGCCCGAGTGTTTTCCAAGATTGACTTACGTTCAGGTTATCATCAGTTGAAGATTCGGGAGCCGGATATCCCGAAGACTGCTTTCAGGACCAGATATGGTCACTATAAGTTTCTTGTTATGTCTTTTGGGTTGACCAATGCCCTAGCAGCTTTTATGCACTTTATGCACAGTGTGTTCCAGCCTTATCTTGACTCATTCCTCATTGTGTTTATTGACGAGATTCTGGTATACTCCCGGAGTCGGGAGGATCTTGAGCAACACCTGAGGACTGCACTTCAGACCTTGAGAGAAAAGAAGTTATATGCAAAATTTTCAAAGTGTGAGTTTTGGCTAGACTCAGTGGCATTCTTGGGTCATATAGTATCGAGTGAGGGGATACAGGTTGATCCGAAGAAGATTGAAGTAGTGTAGAGTTGGCCCAGGCCGTCCTCAGCTACAGAGATCCGGAGTTTTCTTGGTTTGGCGGGGTATTACCGTCGCTTTGTAGAGGGATTCTCATCTATTGCAGCACATATGACCAGGCTGACCCAGAAGGGTGCTCCGTTCAGGTGGACAGAGGAATGTGAGGAGAGATTTAGAAAGCTCAAGACAGCTTTGACTATAACCCCAGTATTGGTATTACCTACAGGTTCGTGGTCTTATACTGTATATTGTGATGCATAGCGGATTGGTCTCGGTGCGGTGTTGATGAAGGATGGTAGGCTGATTGACTATGCGTCCAGACAACTGAAGGTGCACAAAAAGAATTATTTTGTCCACGACCTTGAGTTAGCAGCTATTGTTCATGCCTTGAAGATATGGCGGCATTATTTGTACGGTGTTCCTTGTGAGATTTACACCGATCATCAGAGTTTGCAACATCTGTTTAGGCAGAAAGATCTTAACTTACGTCAGCGGAGGTGGTTGGAGATAATTAAGGATTATGATATCACTATTTTTGTACCACCCTGGGAAGGCCAATGTGGTAGCCGATGCGTTGAGTCGCCGGACAGAGAGTTTGGGGATTTTAGCATATCTACCAGCAACAGAGAGGCCATTGGCGTTGGATGTTCAGGCCTTAGCCAGCCAGTTTGTGAGAATGTATATTTCTGAGCCGAGTCGAGTATTGGCTTGTGTGATCTCTCGGTCTTCTCTTTATGATCATATTAGGGAGCGTCAGTATGATAACCCCCATATGCTTGTCCTTAAGGACACGGTCCAGCATGGTGATGCTAAGGAGGTCACTATTGGAGATGATGGTGCATTGAGGATGCAGGGCAGGCTATGTGTGCCCAATGTAGATGGTTTGCGTGAGTTGATTCTCCAGGAGGCTCACAGTTCGCGGTACTCTATTCATCCGGGTGCCGCAAAGATGTATCAGGACTTGAAACAACATTACTGGTGGAGGAGAATGAATAAGAACATAGTAGAGTATGTGGCTCGCCAGCAGGTAAAATATAAGCATCAGCGACCAGGTGGATTGCTTCAGAAGTTAGAGATTCCGGAGTGGAAATGGGAGCAGATCGCTATGGATTTCGTTGTTAGACTTCCACGGACTCAGCGGAGGTTTGATGCAGTTTGGGTGATTATGGATAGGCTAACCAAGTCGGCTCATTTTATTCCTGTGATGACTACCTATTCTTCTGAGCAACTAGCTCGAATTTACATCCGTGAGATCGTCAGGCTTCACGGCGTACCGGTATCTATTATCTCTGACCGGGGTACGCAGTTTACATCACAGTCTGGAGAGCTGTACAGAATTTCACCCTCAGACGGGCGGGTAGTCCGAGCGCACTATTCAGATATTAGAGAATATGCTCCGTGCGTGTGTGATAGATTTTGGGGCTGCTTGGGACCCGTTCTTGCCACTTGCAGAGTTTGCTTACAACAACAGTTATCAGTCCAGTATTCAGATGGCACCGTATGAGGCTTTGTACGGTAGGCGGTGTCATTCCCTAGTGGGTTGGTTCGAGCCCGGCGAGGCCATATTATTGGGTACGGACTTGGTTCAGGATGCCTTGGAAAGGGTGAAGGTGATTCAGGATAGACTTCGCACATCCCAGTCCATACAAAAGAGTTATGCGGATTGGAAGGTTCGTGATGTGGCATTAATGATTGGAGAGCGAGTCTTGCTCCGGGTTTCTCCTATGAAGGGCATTATGAGGTTCGGGAGGAAGGGCAAGATGAGCCCTCGGTATATTGGGCCTTTTGAGATACTTAAGAAAATTGGAGAGGTGGCTTATGAACTTTCTTTGCCACCTAGTCTATCAGGCGTTCATCCAGTGTTCCATGTATCCATGCTCCGAAAGTATGTCGGAGATCCGTCTCATATTCTGGATTTCAGTACAGTACAGCTGGACGGTAATTTGACTTATGATGTGGAGCCGGTGGCTATTTTAGACCGGCAAGTTTGAAAGATGAGGTCCAAGAACATATCATCAGTGAAGGGCAGTGGAGAGGCCAGCCAGTCGGAGAAGCTACTTGGGAGATTGAGCAGGAGATACGGAGTAAATACCCACACTTATTTGAGACTCAAGGTATTATTCTAAACCCGTTCGAGGACGAACGTTTGTTTAAGAGGGGGAGAATGTAACGACTCGGCCGGTCGTTTTGAGTATTATAACCCCGTTTCCCTATTTACTACTCAATTTATGCTTTACATTTGTTATGTGACTTGCCGGGGGTAATTGGTTCGGGTCCGGTGAGGTTTTTGAATGATTTAAAACACCTAGTTCCAAGGTTTCGAAATTTAGATGAAAAGGTTGACCAGATTTTGACGTATGTGTAGTAACCTGGAGAATTTTTGCTAAGGAAAATTAAAGATTTGTGGTGTCGAGGTAGATCAATTAGTACAAGGGTTGAACAATGCACCGGGAAGTAAAGAAAAATTTTTGGCGAAAAAACGCGTTTCTGCGGTTCATTATGCAACCACATTATCACTATACGGGCCGCATTATAGCCGCAAAAGTGAGGCAGAAGAGGGCCAGTTTGGATGAAATCTGTGGTCGACTATGCGATCGCATACACGTACAGATGTTTGCCATCATTGAGGATCAATTATGCGACCGATATGCGGTCCGCATAACCATTATGCGGTCACATATGCGATCGTAGAACCTGTTCCAGAGCTTTATTTTTCTGGTTTTATAAACCTGACCCCATTTTTATAAAACACTATTGGGGGTCATTTTGAAGGGTTTCATCTGATATTTTAGAGAGAGATGAGAGCATTTTAGAGAGAGAGAGAGTGAAGACTTAGTCATTTATCCATCAATTTCTTGTTCAAGGTTTGAAGATTTCACAAGGATCTTGCTAGGGCTTCAAAGAGGTAAGAATTTCTTTCCTCAACTCTTCAATTTCGGGTTTGGAGTAAAGATGGGTGATTAATAGTATAATTCTTGGGTGTAAGAGTATTATGTATACATACCAATAAGTTTGTGGAAAGATTGTTAAGTTCAAATGGGTAAAGATTGGGTTAAAAATGGTATAAATCTTCTTAGACTTTAATTGAAGATTTGAGATTTGAGTTGATGTTGGATTTTGGTGAAATTTGTATGGTTGGACTCGTGGTTGGATGAGCGTTCATATTCTGTAACTTTTATCGGGTTTCGAGATGTGGGCCCCATAGGCGATTTTGAGTTAATTTCGGAATTTTTATTAAAATTTTGATTTCGTTAATTAGATGAGTCTATTATTATTGTATTTATGATATGTAATTACTTTTGGCTAGATTTGGGCCATTCAGAGCCGGATATTCGTGGGAAAGGCATTGTGACCGATTGATTGAGCTTGGCTCGAGGTAAGTGGCTTGCCTAATTTCGTGTGGAGGAAATCCCCTTAAGATTTGGAACTATTGTGCTATGTGAGTGCCGTGTACATAAGGTGACGAGTACGTACACGGGTTAGTTGTGAAAAAACCCGATTTTCTTACTGAGTAGCAACATATTTTCCTGTTATTTGAGTTATACCATTTTAATGAGTACTAATCTATTTTCATTCTTAATTGAGTTATTCCAATATGTGTAGATATCATGTTAGTCTAATACAATATCTTAATTGTTTATGTGAATTATGTGCAGCATGCTTAATAAGTTTTCTGCTTTTTCCCTGACTGGTACTTAGTCTAAATTGTCAGAATTTCGTGATGTAGTTGTATTTCTATCATTCGCGCTGCATATTTACTTTGGGACTACGGAACGGTATTCCGGGAGATCCCCCTGTACTGCATATTTACTTTGGGACTACGGAACGGTATTCCCGGAGATCCCCTTGTCTTGCATATTTACTTTGGGACTACGGAATGGTATTCCAGGAGATCCCCCTGCACATTTATTTTGGGACTACGGAACAGTATTCCGGGAGATCCCCCTGCACATTTACGTTTGGGACTACGAGATGGTATCTCGGGAGATCCCCCTACACATTTACGTTTGGGACTACGAGACGGTATCTCGGGAGATCCCCTGTTGTGTTTTTGTGTACTGAGCTGTTACCTTCTATGATTTCATTGTTGTTAAATTTCAGCCTTTATTTTATTGCGGTATTACACTCTATATTGTCTTATTATATATTTACCAGTAGGGCCCTGACCTGACTGCGTCACTACTCAACCGAGGTTAGGCTTGGTACTTACTGGGTACCGATTATGGTGTACTCATGCTACTCTCTGCACATGTTTTTCGTGTGCAGATCCAGATGCACCTTATCAGCCGCACTATCAGTGAGCCGAGACAGCTTTTGAGACTTCAAGGTATATCTGCCGCGTCCGCAGATCTCGGAGTCCCCTTCTACTTTTTCTCATGTCCATTATCTTCTGTATTTTTTCTTGTTAGACTCTGATGTATAGAGACACTAGATTTTTCTTCTGTAGTTTGTGATTCACGATGTTTCGGGTTTTGGGATTTTCTATATATTTTTGAACGGTTAAGTGTTAAAATTATGTTTTCATTTCATTATTCCACAAATGTTAGGCTTACCTAGTCGTAGAGATTAGGTGCCGTCACGACGTTATACGGAGAGGAAATTTGGGTCGTGACACTATGAGTTTTTGCAGCACTTAATTTGGGAAAAGTGTATTAATTAATTCATGTGTAACGTTCCTACTTAATTGATATGCACAATAAATACTGGGAATTAACTTCCGTTCTTTCAGTTCCTTTCTTAGAAACAAAACTGTACTACTTGATCCAATGCTTGATTAGGATGAAAAGAGGATAAATTAAAAAATTCAAAGTAAATAGAGGTGTAGGGAATATTTGCCCTTTTCAGTAAGAAATAAATAGGAAGAACTCAAGCAAAATTGGATTGACTAAAATATGTAATTTTGCCGGAAGGATGTTCAAAGTTTAATATACAAATAATATCTAATTTATATATACAATATAATTTTTAGAAAAAAATATTCAATTGATATCAAATTAGGTTGCAGTCTAATATCAATAAAATGGGACGAAAACAGTAGAAGACAACGTTCAAGTTCAACTTCTTGTCTCATGCCCTTCTTTTCATTTCCATCTATATTTCACGTTTATGAGTTCACCAAAAGAGTTACAGTGAAGTTTCTTTTCCCCAATAGTTTATTAAATGTTTATCAGTTTTATTTTTGTTTACCCTCAAAATCGGATAACAATTGAATTTGTTAGTGGTTATAAGGACATGTGGATTAACTTGATACAAAGCGATAAATTAGATTGCAATTAAAATAAATAACGATAGATTAACCGTAAACCACGTGAGTTGGATGATTTCGGCTCACGAAAGAGTAAGAACTTAGACACCAAAATATCAAATAGTAAGAACTTAGAGAATGTATTGTTTATCGGTATATGTTATCATCCCCTTATGAATTGTCAAGTCCCCTTTACATATCGAGGGAGACCTACTCTTTAGGGTATTATTTAATTGTACAATAAAAAATATAAGTCCTTGATTTTCAAGACCGTTGGTTCCCTTTTTGACTAATTTCGTAATTTCTTCCATAATGATTGATTAATGGTAAGAATCACGGACCCTTATTGGATGAGTTGGCAGAGCTTTCTTTGAGACCGTCAGAAATTACGCCTTTGGTAGACTCGAGGGTAAATCTGATAATCTCGATGGCTAGCTTTGATGATGCTTTGGGTCCGATCTTGAATATTATATTCCGCCCTCGGCTGACCATGTTGGATGTCAGATTAAACCTCGGACTTCGATTTTTACCCTATTACAGATGTACCGAATTTGTCCCTCTGTTTCTCAAGCTCGATTGAACACCGAGCTCAGTTTTCCCCGTACACAGATAGTTCCCTCATTTTTCGGAGAGTAGGTGATGAAAAACGACATAAGCTTCAGATTCTCATTTCGATATATCATAACGTAAGAGACAAAATACAACGTCAAATCCCCTTGTTTTTCGGAGAGTAAATGATGAGAAACGATACGGGCTCCCGATTCTCACTCCGATATATCATGACGACGGATTCATGACGTAAGTGATAAGAACAGTTAAAAACGTCCCGTCGGTCCAGTCTTCAAGGCATTAAATGGATGTCAGTTGATGGTCGACTGCTACAGGAAGCAAACCGCCGTTTGAAAAAACTATAAATACCCCTTTCATTCATTCATTAGAACTTTTAAATCAAAGATTTGCTCTTGTGCTTTGAGAAAAGTTCATCACTCTCATCTACTGGTTTTCTGAAAGCTTAAGTTCAAACTTCTTCCCTTCTGGTTTTCTGAGAGTTTTTATAAGTTATCTGATAATTATACCTTCTCTTCTAGTTCTTTTGAAATTTTACATAAGTTTTTGCTAAGCACGCCTCCTCTTTTACCAACACTTTCTTCTACATTATTTATAAAAAATGACAAAGACTTCAAAATATGTTCCTAAAAAAGAAACATCTTCTTCCTCGAAACCATTTGAAAATGTTTTGCCTACGGCTACTGAGGAGCCAACACCGGAACCCCCTCTAAATTTGTTTGTCCCTTCGGGGTTGTCCAACCGGGGCCGACTTTACGATCGAGAAAACCCCTTGGTACCGGTCGGTGCGAGCCGGTCTCGAGGTACATATGTACTATTACTGCCAGCATCCTCGATAAGGTCAGACTTAATCGCGAATGCGGACATGACATTCCCCGAGAAATGGAACATGAAACGTAAGTGTAACTTCGCCTTCAAAATTTCTTTTATTGCTTTTCATTTCCCTCCCTTCTCATCGATGTTACGTGATGATGCAGCTGATACCCAGATGTCGTTCCTTGACTCAAGGAGTGTGTCGAGGGCATTGCAACACAGAGACCTTATTGCGAGCGCTCATGGCATGAGCTCTCGAAGGGCCGATGGGAGACCCGTAACCATGGTGAGAATTTTTTCTCTAAGTTATATTTGATCTTACTTTCACATCATCGATCTCTGAATCGTTTTACTTTTATTTTGTTGGTTTACCAAAAGATATCGAAATGAGGCCTCCATCACCTGACGATGACATATACGCCAATCCCCCTGCTCTGAAGCAGGATAAAGAGAAGAAAAGAGGAAAAGCTCTTAGTTCCTCGAGCCCTGAAAAGAAGAGACCGAGGAAGCGGCTGATGCGCAAACCTAAGAATGCCAGCGCCCGAGAACTCTCATCGGACTCACTCCATCGGTTGAGAAATGAGTCCGAAGAAGAAGAAGATTCTAATTTGGTGACCCGCGTGAGAAGTGGTTCCGAACTGCCTCAAGCCATGGATGCCGTAGAAGAAGCAGTGGTTGAAGTCTCCGAACCAGGGAGGGTCGAGACCGCTTTGCCCCGAGCTAGGGAGGTCGAAAAAGAAACTGTGATCGGTACTTCTCGGTCTGAAGGTAATGTGCCTAAGGAGGCACTTGGGGTAATCGATTTCTTTAGATCGCCTTCGTTTACCAATTCAATGATAAACGAGGCTCAGACATTGAAAGGTAACCTCGGCGAAGGGGCCCAAGGAGCAGCTGATTCTTTCCACAATTTCTTCGATGGCCTGGATTCTTCTACTTCGGAGGATGTCACTGAGTTGGGCGACTTACCGGTACCAAAGAAGATACCGCCCCCGAGAGCTGGCAGGTCTTCTTCAAGCCCACAATTAGTGAATCAGTTCCCAGATCTGAGTGTTGATCCTACTCGGAGACGAGCAATTTATATGTCCATTCCGGAGGACGCCCGGGTTCTCTCTACCCCGGTGGGGATTGCCAGTTACCTTCAGTGCTCGGTGATTGAAGAGTATCAAGCTAGAATGAACAAGGTGGAAGCGCCCTGCCTATTCAACGAAGCTCAACAGGTGCTGAATCGGGTAATTTAAATGACCCTTCATTATGTACTTAGATTTAATCATGAACAATCGTAACATTTTCCTTTGTGCTTGCAGGCCTCGGTGCTTCATCACGAGGCCTTTCTCCGATATTGGGAGGAATTCAAGCGTCACGAGTCCGTGACTCGGGAGCTTGCTGAGAAGAAGGATGCGTACAAGCTTCTTAGTGAGAGGCTCCAGGCTGAGTTAGAAGCGTCTCGGAAGGAGCATGCCAATTTGGTCGAGCAGGTAAGACGAATATTCGAACTTAGTGATGATGATTCAGACACATTGGCTAACGACCCGACCCCATAGGTTCAAAAGATATTTGATCAGATCGAGCAGCTCTAGGTAGAGGTGGACACGGTGAAGGCTGAGGTCGAAGAATGGAAGAAACATATGGATTGCCTGGCCTCGAAAAAAAAGATTGCCCGGGCGCAGTTGGCCTCGGCTGAGGTTCAGCTTCGGGCTATAAGGGAGAAATAATCGGTGCAGGTCAATATGATCGAGGGACTCCAATCTCAGTTGAACTCGACTGTTTCTGGTCAAGAGAACCTGGCCAAGGAGCTTGAGGCGGCCAAGTTAGAGGTCGTCGTGGCCAAAACCGAGGCCGATGATAAAGTGGCCCAGTTCAAGGCCGATGTCGAGGCTATTCAGGAGCAAGCGAGAAATATGGTGAAGCATTCAAGGTGCCAATCCCGAAGGGAGTCCCTCGAGGGAGTCAATGCTCAGATTTTGACATATTGGCTGAAATCGAGAATGCCAAGATATGTGAAGCCAAGGCCTGGAAGCTAGCTTATCCCGAGGAGGATTCCGAGGGGTCTGAAGTGTCCGGTGGGTCCGATGGTGGCGAATACCCCGTAGGCGATGATGTAGCGCCCGATGAAGATTAGGCCATTTAGGATCTTCTTTTTGTACTATCTTTTTGATGAGGCCGTTCGGCTTTTGTAAAAAATACGTATCGGGGCTATTAAGCTCTTGTAAAGAAATTGTGATATATATATATATATATATATATATATATATATATAAAGGCCTTTCCCTTTCATCACTTTTGGATTTTTCCTTTGCTTTTTTATTTGTCTTCGCAAAGGTCGAAATGTCTTGGCATGAGATAATTAGGTTATGTTCGAAGGTTCGAACAAACCTTGACTTTAACATTACTTTGTGTTAAGGCATTGTAGGGATTCGGTGTTGCCGAAAAAATTTTCCCAAAATAATTTAGGTTTATAGCTCGTCGAGGGTAGCCTTTAGAACCAGTTATAAGAATTTTTCGAAGGCCTTGTTTTTTGTTACGAGTTTCGGACGTATCCGAGCCGTATTAATATGGTCGTAGCCTTTTTAGTTTGGGCAATGCCAAATAAGCTTCATGCCCTCGAGTGTTTTTAACTCGGAACGACCTTAGCCTTTTCATTCGGGCAATGGCAAATAAGCTTCATGCCCTCGAGTGTTATTAACTAGGAATGGCCTTAGCCTTTTAATTCGGGCCATGCTAAATAAGCTTCATGCTTAGAGTTTTATTAACTCGGAATGACCTTAGCCTTTTAATTCGGGCAATACCAAATAAGCTTCATACCTTCGAGTTTTACTAACTCGGAATGGCCTTAGCCTTTTAATTCGGGCAATGCCAAATAAGCTCCATGCTTTCGAGTTTTATTAACTCGGAATGTCCTTAGCCTATTAATCCGGACAATGCCAAATAAGCTTCATGCCCTCAAGTTTTATTAACTCGGAATGACTTTAGCCTTTTAATTCGGGCAATGTCAAATAAGCTTCATGCCCTAGAGTGTTTTAACTCGGAATGTCCTTAGCCTTTTAATTCGGAAAATGCCAAATAATCTTTATGCCCTCGAGTTTTATTAACTCGGAATGGCCTTAGCCTTTTAATTCGGGCAATGCCAAATAAGCTTCATGACCTTGAATGTTTTTAACTCGAAACGGCCTTAGCCTTTTAATTCGGGCAATGTTAAATAAGCTTCATGCCCTCAAGTATTTTTAACTCGGAACGGCCTTAGCCTTTTCATTCGGGCAATGCCAAATAAGCTTTATACCCTCGAGTGTTTTTAACTCGGAACGGCCTTAGCCTTTTAATTCAGGCAATGCCTACAGTCCCTGAGTGAAGTAAATGTTCGAACTCGGATTAAGGTGGCCCTTGGGCTCGAGGTCTTTAGGGGATCAGGTGTAGGAAATTCCTTGAGAAATGCAAGAAACGTTTTTTAGGACAAGATGCTTATGTGCAAAGAAGAGTCTTCTTTTTTCTTCTTGTGCATAATAGTTGTATATGTATACATGTTTTATGTCAGGGCTCGAGTGGTTTGAGCGGACAAGGTTCATTTGACCGTTTGGAACTTATAATAAATCTTATTTGTGATGACCTAAAATGTCATCTTTAAATTTAAAAAGTAATTCTGTGTTCTGAGACCTCGAAAAGCACTAATTATCATTTCTCGACTTGCGTGCGCAGTCCGTAAAATTTTCCGGAAAGTTTTTATGTGAAACAATAGATTAAAATGTGAAATAGAGCTTTAAAACTCAATTGAATTGACTTTGGTCAATATTTTGAGCAAACAGACCCGGATCAGTGTTTTGACAATTCCGGTAGATCCGTATCGTGATTTGGGACTTAGGTGTATGGGCGTAATTGAATTTCGAGGTCCCTAGCTCGAGATATGGAATTTTGATGAAAAATTAAAAGCTTGGAAGCTTAATAATTTTTAAGAAACTACTGATGTTGGATTTATTGACTTCGGGTCCGTATTTTGGTTATGGAGTCCGGTATATGTCCACTATAATATTTATAACTTGTCTGCCGAATTTGGTTAGAATCGGAGTTGATTTGACGTGATTTGGACGTCCGGTTGTAAAAAATATAAGTTTTAAAGTTTTCTTGAAAATTTCCTTTGATTTGGTGTCTGATTCGTAGTTTTTGGTGTTATTTAGGCGATTTAATCGTGCGAACAAGTTCGTATGATGTTTTAGGACTTGGGTGCATGTTTGGTTTGGAGCCACGAGGGCTCGGGTTGGTTTCGGGTGGTTAATGAATCATTTTTGGACTTGAGGAAACTGTAGAAACATGCTTCTGGTTTCCTTCTTCGCGTTCGCGAGGGGAGTCTCGCGTTCGCAAAGAGCAAATTGGGGCTGTCACGTTTTGTGCTTCGCGTTCGCGACAGAGTGACCGCGTTCGTGAAGGCTTGAGGTTCAAAGCTTCATGTTCGCGATCGAAGCCTCGCGTTCGCGAAGGGAAAGAGGCTGGCCAGGAAAATTAGCCTTCGCGTTCGCGAAGGGCATCTCGTGTTCGCGAAGGCCAAGCCAGGCAAGCATCGCGTTCGCGAGGTAGCCCTCGCATTTGCGAAGAGTAAAATGGGAAAGCACAAATTTGTGCTTCACGAACGCGAGGCACTGATCGCGTTCGCGAAGGGTAAAAATCCCAGAAACAGAACTTAAGTTCTGGAAAATGGGATTCGTCCTATTTTCAACCCTTTTTCATTTTTGAGCTCGGGTGAGGTGATTTTCACGGGAAAATATTGGGATAAGTGTTCCTTATCCTATATTTATTATATTTCATGATTTCATACTCATTTATATCATGAATCCGTGAATTTATGGAAGAAAAATCAGATTTTTATAAAATCTTCCAAAAATAAAAACTTAAGATTTGAAGGTCCATTTGACATCGGAATTGGATAATTTTTATATGGTTGGACTCGTCTCGGAATGGGTGTTCGGATTTCATAAGTCTTTCTGATATTTGAGATGTGGGTCCTACTGCCGAATATTTTAATGAATTTTTTGAATTCTTGTGCAGATTTTGGAGTTGGTCCCAGCGGCGCACCATAGACTTGCTCGGATTTCAGCTACTCAGAGGTGACTTGAGGTATAACTGCACGGCGTTCGCAGTTCTGAAGTCCCCGTCTACTTTACTCTAGCTGTGTGTTTATTTCGAGACAGATTTATTTTATTCAGACCTTTATTTGTATTTATTCTAGAAGCTCGTGCACTTATGACACCAATTTTGGGATGGTATTTAGACACCGTTGCATTTATGAATTATTTCACTATATTTCAAAATTTGCTTCCGCTTTTGTTTCCTTGATTATTAATAATGTAAGGATTGTTTAAAAATTGGTTAATATTATTCTAACGTTGGCTTGCCTAGCAAGTGAAATGTTAGGTGCCATCACGATCCGAAGGTGGGAATTTCGGGTCGTGACAGTTGGTATCAGAGCACTAGGTTACGTAGGTCTTACGAGTCACGATCAAGCTTAATAGAGTCTGAAGGATCGGTACGGAAACGTCTGTACTTATCTCTCAGAGGCTATGAAGTTTAGGAACAATATCACTTCTTTCTTATTCTGTCGTGCAATTTTATTCTATCATCGATGATTGAACCATTCTACTCTTATTATCTCGCAGATGGTGAGAACACGTAATACCTCTACCGATGGACAAGGACCAGAACCCCCGGTGGAAACTATGGCCAGGGGTAGAGGTTGAGGCCGAGGTCATGCTAGACGCCGAGGCAGAGGCCGAGGTAGAGCTCAGTCCAGAGCTCGAGCAGCTGCACCTGCTGTAGAACCTCAGGTAGACCTTCAGGAGGAGGTCCCAGTTCAGAATGTACCAGTTGGACCATTTCAGGTCCCGGAAGGATTCATAGCCACTCCAGTGCTTCAGGACGCTCTAGTCTGATTGGTGAGTCTTATGGAGGGTGTGGCCCAGAATGGTACATTTCCAGTGGCACCAGCCGTCTCACAGGCTGGGGGAGGAGCACAAACTCCCACTACTCCCACCCCGGAGCCGATGGCTCCCCAGAATCAGGCTCCAGCAGCCCCGCCAGTTGGGGTAGTTCAGCCAGTTGTTGCGGCACAGATCAGTGATAGGCCCGCCATGTCTTTTGAGGCCTTATTGAGACTGGATAAGTTCACCAAGCTCCTTCAGTGGTACACCTTCTGAGGACCCGCAGGATTATCTTAAATGCTGCCACGTGGTGCTGCAGAACATGGGTATAGTTGAGACTAATGGGGTTGATTTTACAGTATTTCAGATGATGAGTTCCTCCAAGAGGTGGTGGAGATATTATATATTGACCCGACCAGTTGGATCACCTGCACTTACCTGGGAGCAGTTCTCCCAGCTATTTCTGGAGAAGTTCCTCCCTATCACACTGAGAGAGGAATTTCGCAAGCAATTTGAGCGTCTATAGCAGGGCAGTATGACTGTTACTCAGTATAAGTCCCATTTTGTGGATTTGGCCCGTCATGCTCTCCTTTTACTACCTACGGAGGGAGAGAGGGTGAGGAGGTTTATTTAGGGACTCACTCACCCTATCAGACTTCAGATGGCCAAGGAGACCAGAAGTGAGATTTCTTTTCAGGCGGATGCTAATGTCGCAAGGAGGATCGAGATGGTTCTTGCACAGGAGAGAGGGCAGAGATCCGATAAGAGGCCTCGTCAGTTCGGTGGTTTTAGTGGTGCCTCATCTGGAGGCAGAGGTAATTTTGGTAGGGGTCATCCTCCTAGACCGTTTCATTCAGCACTTCATGCATCTCCCGGTGCTTCAGGGAGTCACAATCCTATTATGCCTTACTCTGGGCAGCCGACATTCAGTGCATATTCAGCTCCTATCAGTGCACCACCACTCCAGAGTTACTACAGCGGTTATCCGGCCTATTTGGGTCAGCTTCAGCTTCAGCAGCCACGATATCAGGATGGGTGTTATGAGTGTGGGAACGTTGGTCACATAAGGAGGTATTGCCCTAGATTAGCGAGTAACAGATCTCGGCAAAATTCTCGTGCCATTATGCCGGCACGGGTCGCTTTACCGCCTGCTCAGCCAGCTAGAGGTAGGGGTCAGGCAGCTAGAGGTGGAGGTCAGGCTATTAGAGGTGGAGGTCAGACCGTTAGAGGTGGAGGCCAGCCAGTCAGAGGCCGTCCCAGGGATGCAGTTCAGAGTGGTGGGGCCCAGCCCCGATTTTATGCTTTTCCAACTAGGCATGAGGCCGAGTCATCTGATGCTGTGATCGCAGGTATTATTCCAGTTTGCCATAGAGATGCTTCAGTTCTATTTGATCTAGGATCTACTTATTCCTATGTGTCCTCCTATTTTACTTCATATTTGGTTGTGCCTTGTGATTCTCTAAGTGCTTCTGTGTGTGTATCTACACCGGTGGGAGACTCTGTTGTAGTAGATCATGTCTATCATTCGTGTGTGGTTACTATTTGCAATCTTGAGACTAGTGTGGATCTTCTACTTCTTGATATGGTAGATTTTGATGTCATCTTGGGTATGGATTGGTTGTCACCTTATCATGCTATATTGGATTGTCATGCCAAGACAATGACCCTAACTATGCCGAGATTACCTCGGTTATAGTGGAAAGGAACTCCTGGTCATTCTGCCAGCAGGGTAATTTCTTATATGAAAGCTCGGCGTATGGTAGAGAAAGAGTGTCTAGCCTATTTGGCTTATATTCACAATCCCTGTGCGGATGTCCTTTCTATGGACTCAGTACTAGTTGTTCGTGAATTTTTAGAAGTATTTCCTATAGATTTGTCGGGGATGCCACTCGACAGAGATATTGACTTCTGTATTGATTTGGCTCCGGGCACCCAGCCCATTTCTATTCCACCATACCGTATGACCCTGCCAGAGTTGAAAGAATTGAAAGAGTAGTTACAAGACTTGCTTGATCAGAGATTCATTAGACCCAGTGTCTCACCCTGGGGTGCACCAGTGTTATTTGTAAAGAAGAAAAATGGCTCTATGCGGATGTGTATAGATTATCGGCAGTTGAACAAAGCCACTATTAAAAACAAATATCCGCCGCCAAGAATTGATGACTTATTTGATCAGCTTCAGGGTGCCAAGGTATTTTCGAAGATCTATTTGAGGTCTGGTTACCATCAGTTGAAGATTAGGGCATCTGATGTCCCTAAAACAGCTTTTCGAACCCGGTATGGGCATTATGAATTCCTAGTGATGTCATTTGGGTTGACAAATGCCCCCGCAGCATTTATGGATTTGATGAATCAGGTGTTCAAACCTTATTGGATTCTTTCATGGTTGTATTCATTGACGATATCTTGATGTACTCCAGCAGTCGAGAGGAACATGAGCAGCATCTTCGAAGTGTGCTTCACACCTTAAAGAATAATCAGTTATATGTTAAGTTTTCAAAATGTGAGTTTTGGTTAAACTCAGATGCCTTTTTGGGGCATGTTGTATATGCAGAAGGCATAAAGGTGGATCCTAAGAAGATTGAAGCTGTTCAGAATTGGCCTAGACCTACTTCAGTTACAGAGATCCGGAGTTTCCTGGGTTTAGCAGGTTATTATCGTCGGTTCGTGGAAGGGTTTTCATCTATAGCAAGCCCATTGACCAGATTGACCCAGAAAGGTGTTCCATTCATATGGTCAGACGAGTGTGAGAAGAGCTTTCAGAAGCTCAAGACCGCTTTGACTACGACACCAGTGTTGGTATTGCCCACAGGTTCAGGATCGTATACGGTATATTGTGATGTATCTCACATTGGGCTTGGTGCAGTATTAATGCAAGATGGCAAGGTAATTGTATATGCGTCGCGACAATTGAAAGTTCACGAGAAGAATTATCCTGTTCATGACTTAGAATTGGCAGCAATTGTTCATGCGCTGAAGATTTGGAGGCATTACCTCTACGATGTCTCATGTGAGGTATTTACTGATCATCGTAGCCTCCAGTATCTGTTCAAACAAAAGGATCTTAATTTGAGGCAGAGAAGATGGTTGGAGTTGTTAAAATACTATGATATCACCATTTTGTATCACCCCGGAAAGGCCAATGTGGTGGCCGATGCTTTGAGTAGAAAGGCTGTGAGTATGGGCAGTCTTGCGTATATTCTGGTTGGTGAGATGCCATTAGCTTCAGATGTTCAAACCTTGGCTAATCAGCTCGTGAGGTTAGATATTTCAGAACCCAGTCGGATTCTTGCTTGCACAGTCGCTTGGTCTTCTTTATATGAGCGCATCAGAGAGAGGCAGTATGATGATCCTCATTTACTTTTCCTTAAGGACATGGTACGGCACGGTGATGCCAAACAGGTTGTTGTGGGGGGAGATGGGGTTCTGCGAATGCAGGGTTGTATTTGTGTGCCTAATGTGGATGGGCTTCGTGAATTAATTCTTGAAGAAGCACACAGTTCCAGGTATTCTATTTATCCAGGTACCGCCAAAATGTATCAAAATTTGTGGAAACATTATTGGTGGAGGAGAATGAAAAGGGATATAGTTGCATATGTAGCTCGGTGTCTGAATTGTCAGCAAGTTAAGTACGAGCATCAGAGACCTGGTGGTTTGCTTCAGAAGTTAGAAATTCCTGAATGGAAGTGGGAGCGTATCACTATGGATTTTGTTGTTGGGCTCCCATGGACTCAGAGAATATTTGACGCAGTTTGGGTCATTGTGGACAGGTTGACCAAGTCAGCACATTTCATTCCAGTGGCAGTTACCTATTCTTCAGAGAGGTTAGCTGAAATTTACATTCGTGAGATTGTCCGCCTTCACGGTGTGCCCGTGTCTATTATTTCAAATCGAGGTACGCAGTTTACCTCATATTTTTGGAGGACTGTACAGCGTGAGTTAGGCACGCAGGTGGAGTTGAGTACAACATTTCATCCACAGACAGACGGACAGTCAGAGCGCACTATTCAGATATTGGAAGATATGCTCTGCGCTTGTGTTATAGACTTTGGAGGTTCTTGGGATCATTTCTTGCCACTTGTGGAGTTTGCTTATAATAATAGCTACCAGTAGAGCATTCAAATGGCTCCATATGAGGCATTATACGAAAGGCGATGCCGATCGCCAATTGGTTGGTTTGAACCGGGAGAGGCTCGGTTGTTGGGTACCGATTTGGTACAGGATGCCTTGGATAAGGTCAAGATTATTCAGGATTGACTTCGCACAGCTCAGTCTAGGCAAAAGAGTTATGCCAACCGTAAAGTTCGTGATATTGCATTCATGGTTGGAGAAAGAATATTGCTCCGAGTTTCACCTATGAAAGGTGTAATGAGGTTCGGAAAGAAGGGCAAGTTGAGCCCTAGGTATATCAGACCCTTTGAAATTCTTGAAAGGGTGGGTGAAGTAGCCTACAGGCTTGCATTACCACCTAATTTATCAGCGGTTCATCCGGTGTTCCATGTGTCTATGATCCAAAAATATCATGGTGATCCGTCCCATGTGTTAGATTTCAGCTCAGTCCAATCGGACAGAGATTTGACTTACGAGGAGGAGCCGGTGGCTATTCTAGCCCGGCAGGTCTGACAGTTGAGGTCTAAGAGTTATCCTTCAGTTCGGGTGCAATGGAGAGTTCAGCCGGTAGAGGCATCTACCTGGGAATCCGAGTTGGACATGCGGAGTAAATATCCACACCTTTTCTCCAGCTCAGATACCTTTTTCTAACTCCGTTCGAGGACGAACGTTTGTTTTAGAGGTGGAGAATGTGATGACCCCAAATGTCATCTTTAAATTTAATAAGTAATTCTATGTTCTAAGACCTCGAAAAGCACTAATTATCATTCCTCGACTTGCGTGCGCAGTCGTAAAAATTTTCGGAAAGTTTTTATGTGAAAAAATGGATTAAAATGTGAAATAGAGTTTTAAAACTCAACTGAGTTGACTTTGGTAAACATTTTGAGTAAACGAACCCGGATCAATGTTTTGACATTTTCGGTAAGTCTGTATCGTAATTTGGGACTTGGGCGTATGCCCGGAATTGAATTATGAGGTCCCTAGCCCGAGATATAGAATTTTGATGAAAAATTAAAAGCTTGGAAGCTTAATGATTTTAAAGAAATTACTGATATTGGATTTATTGACCTCGGGTCCGTATTTTAGTTCCGGAGCCCGGTATAGGTCCACTATAATATTTATGACTTGTCTGCCGAATTTGGTGAGAATCAGAGTTGATTTGACGTGATTCAGACGTCCGGTTGTAAAAAATATAAGTTTTAAAGTTTTCTTGAAAATTTTCTTTGATTTGGTGTCCGATTCATAGTTCTTGGTGTTATTTGGGCGATTTGATCGCGCGAGCAAGTTCGTATGATATTTTAGGACTTGGGTGCATGTTTGGTTTGGAGCCCCGAGGGCTCGGGTTGGTTTCTGGTTTCCTTCTTCGCGTTCGCGAAGAGCAAATTGGGGCTGACACATTTTGTGCTTCGCGTTTGCGACAGAGTAACCGCGTTCGCGAAGGCTTGACATTCAAAGCTTCGTGTTCGCGATCGAAGCCTCGCGTTCGCGAAGGGAAAGAGGCTGGCCAGGAAAATTAGCCTTCGCATTCGCGAAGGCCAAGCTAGGCAAGCATCGCGTTCGCGAGGTAGCCCTCGCGTTCGCGAAGAGTAAAATGGGAAAGCACAATTCTGTGCTTCGCGAACGCGAGGCATTGACCGCGTTTGCGAAGGGTAAAAATTCCAGAAACAGAACTTAAGTTCTGGAAAATGGGATTCTCCCATTTTCAACCCTTTTCCATTTTTGAGCTCGGGTGAGGCGATGTTTGAGCGATTTTCACAGAAAAATATTGGGGTAAGTGTTCTTTATCCTATATTGATTATACTTCATGATTTCATACTCATTTATATCATAAATCCGTGAATTTATGGAAGAAAAATCAGATTTTTATAAAATCTTCCAAAAACGAAAATTTAAGATTTGAAGGTCTATTTGACATCGGAATTGGATAATTTTTGTATGGTTGGACTCGTCTCGGAATGGGTGTTTGGAATTCGTAAGTTTTTCCGAGATTTGAGACGTGGGTCCCACTACCGAATATTTTAATGAATTTCGGATTTTATCCGGAAAATTAGTAAATTCATATGGAATTAATTACTATGATTAGTATTTAATATATCGAATTATTTGTGAATAGATTTGAAGCTTTCAGAGACAAATTTAAAAGAAAAAGTTATGGTTGAATAATTGATTGGAATTTGCAAAGCGATGTAAGTGTCGTGGTTAACCTTGACTTGAGGGAATAGAACCCTTAAATTATTTGTTATGTAAATTGCATGTGAACTACGTATAGGCGAGGTGACGAGTGTCTATACGTCGTCAAATTAATTGTTTGCCTGCTTACTTGAAAAATCATAAATTGTTTTAAATTATAAATTAATTATTATAATAATTGTTTCTCTCATATTCTTTGTCAAATATTAATTCTTGAATTCCTGCATTAATTGTTATATGCTATTTGAATTATGTGTTTTAATTGTTATTTGACATTTAGCATATTAAATATTAAACTGCCTATTTTTCCCTGATTTTCATAATAATTTGCTATTTGTCATTATTTGTTTCATGATTAAATCATAATTATTGTATGTTTGCTGTCTTATAATTTTAAATTAATTGTTACATTTATTGGAAAAATTTCTTCTATAAGAATTGGTAAATGAATATGTTGGAGGAGCGGGTTGCACGCCGCAACAAGATTGATTATAATGAACATATTGGAGGATCGGGTTGCATGCCGCAATAGACTTATTAAAAATTCATATTGGAGGATCGGGTTGCACGCCGCAACAGACTTATTAAAAGTCCATATTAGAGGATCGGGTTGCACGCCACAACAGACTTATTTAAAAGTCTATATATACTTGATTGAAATAAATGTATGACAGACTTGATTAAAATGAATATATTGTGAGAGCGGGTTGCACGCTGCAACAGAATTGAATGTGAATATATTGTGAGAGCGGGTTGCACGCTGCAACAGAATTGATGGAAATGACAATTGGTTATGACTGCTGAGTTGGCTTCAATTATTATAAATGAATTACCTGATTTATTTCTATTATTGTTGTTGTTACTAATATTGCGTACAGGTAATGTAAGTGACCCGCCTTAGCCTCGTCACTACTTCGTCGAAGTTAGGCTCAGCACTTACCAGTACATGGAGTCAGTTGTACTGATACTATACTCTGCACTTCTTGTGCAGATTTTGGAGTTGGTCCCAGCGGCGTACCATAGACTTGCTCGAATTTCAGCTACTCAGAGGAGACTTGAGGTATAACTGCACGGTGTTCGCAGTTCTGAAGTCCCCGTCTACTTTACTTTAGCTGTGTGTTTGTTTTCAGACAGCTTTATTTTATTCAGACCTTTATTTATATTTATTCTAGAAGCTCGTGCACTTGTGACACCAATTCTGGGATGGTATTTAGACACCGTTGCATTTATGGATTATTTCACTATATTTCAAACTTTACTTCCGCTTTTGTTTCCTTGATTATTAATAATGTAAGGATTGTTTAAAAATTGGTTAATATTATTCTAACGTTGGCTTACCTAGCAAGTGAAATATTAGGTGCCATCACGGTTTGAAGGTGAGAATTTCGGGTCGTGACATTATTGATCGAGACCACCTTCAATCACGAAGTTTCTTCCCTTGATAAATTCGATATCCGAGGATATTGCCCCCATTGTTCGGGGTTGACCTAAGAGAGGCCTCGAATGCTGTTGTGATCATTGTCACCGGTTCATAGCTGGCCTTCGACTCTAAGTTAGCATGATTTGCTTGTTGCCTCGTTAAAAACTTTGCCGGAAAATCCATTTGGGACAAAATCGATTTAAGGAAAAAAGAGTGCAACGCGTGCATTCATACCTAGGATCTCGTATCATCTCTTGTTGGTCACCTGCAAGTGTTAGTTTGAAATGTAAACTAAAAGAAAGAATTGTGTTGTACCTTAGCAGTAATATCGCTTTAAGTGAGTTATATTCCAATTGTTCGGCAATTGTTCGTCGTTCATTGTTTCGAGCTTGTAGGAACATTTTCCGGTGATCTCAAATGGTCCTTCCTAGTTTGGCCCCGGTTTCCTTTCATTCGGGTTTTAGGTGTTCAGTGTAACTTTTCTTAGTACTAAGTCCCCAGTATTGAAATATCGAAGGTTGTCCCTTCGATTATAATATCTCTCGATCCGCTGTTTTTTTGGGCGACCAACCAGACAAAGGAGGCTTCATGCCTTTCATCTAATAGTTCCAAGCTCGTACTAATAGCCTTGTCATTAGATTCCTTTGTTACATGTCAAAATTGGATGCTCGATACTCCGACCTTGACCGGTATTAAAGCTTCGGTTCCATAAACCAAAGAAAATGGTGTGGATCCGGTACTGGACTTCGAGGTTGTACGGTACGCCCATAGGACCTCAGGTAGCATTTCCTTCCATTTTTCTTTGGCGTCGATCAACCTCTTTCTGAGGTTTTGGATTATGATTTTATTGGTGGATTCTGCTTGTCTGTTCCCACTAGGGTGGTAAAGAGTGGATAAGATCCTTTTGATCTTATGGTCTTCAAGAAACTTGCTTACTTTGCTGCCCATAAACTATTTTCCGTTATTACACACAATCTCGGCCAGTATTCCGAATCGACATATAATATGGTCCCAGATAAAATCTATGACTTCTTTTTCTCTGACCTTTTCATATACTTGTGCTTCCACCCATTTATAAAAATAGTCAGTCATAAATAAAATAATCTGATCCTTACCCGGTGCCCGTGGAAGGGGGCCAACGATGTCCATCCCTCATTTCATGAACGGCCATGGTGATAAAAACGAATATAACGGCTCTCCTGCTCGATGAATCATCGGAGCATGCCTTTGACATCCATATCATTTTCGAATGAGCTCCTTCACGTCTTTTTCCATATCGATCCAGTAGTAACCGACTATGATTATTTTTTGAACCAGTGATTCGGTGCCCGATAAGTATTCGGTGACTTCTGGTCCCAAACATATCATGATCGGGCCATCGAACATTCTTCTGACTAAGGTTCCATCCTCGGACAAACTAAACCGGGCTTCCTTCA
The DNA here is from genome assembly GCF_000390325.3 of Nicotiana tomentosiformis. Taxonomy (NCBI): domain Eukaryota; kingdom Viridiplantae; phylum Streptophyta; class Magnoliopsida; order Solanales; family Solanaceae; genus Nicotiana; species Nicotiana tomentosiformis. The sequence goes on along the minus strand of NC_090820.1, from coordinate 27,116,674 downwards.
TTCGTAGGGCCCTCGATTCCTTTGGGTCCGAGGGCAGTTTTTCGGTCTTGAGATATTCCACATACTTATTCTTCCAATCCTAAGTTAGGCTCGTTGAGTTGATCTCGACGTGGCCTTGTTCTACCACCGATCTTATAATCTGTACAATTTCTCCCGAGTTGATCTCGTTGTCTTCGACCGACGATCCCAAGTTAGCGAGGGCATCAACTTCGCTGTTTTGATCCCGAGGTACATGTTGCAAAGTCAATTCTTTGAACCGATGTAATGTCACCTGTAACTTGTCCAAGTATCTCTGCATTAGTTCTTCCCTAACCTCGAATGTCCCATTAACTTTGTTTACCACAAGGAGTGAGTCGCGCTTGGCTTCGATCACCTCTGCCCCTGAGCGTTAGGCTAATTCAAGGCATGTAATCATGGCCTCATATTCGGCCTCGTTGTTAGTCAATTTCACAGTCTTAATAGATTGCCTAATTATTTTACCTATTGGTGGCTTTAGTACGATGACAAGACCGGACCTTTTTGCGTTTGAAGCGTCGTCCGTAAAGAGGGTCCAGATTCCCGAGGAAGTCCCCGAGTTAATCAATAACTCTATTTTAACCTCGGGTATTAAGGTCGGCGTAAAGTCGGCCACGAAGTCAGCCAAAATTTGGGACTTAATGGCGGTCCGAGGCCAGTACTCAATATCGTAACCACTTACTTCCACAGCCCAATTGGCCAATCGGCCCGAGAGTTTGGGCTTATGCATCACGTTCCTTAACGGGTAAGTTGTTACGACACATATGGGGTAACATTGGAAGTATAGTTTTAGTTTCCTGGAGGCGCTTAGCAAGGTGAGCGCTAGTTTTTCTAGGTGAGGGTACCTAGTTTCGGCCTCACCTAAGGTCCTACTAACATAATAAATTGGAAATTGCATACCTCATTCCTCCTGAACTAGGATTCCACTTACCGCTATCTCCGAGACCACCAAGTACAAGTACAGTTGTTTGTCTGTCTTTGGTGTGTGAAGCAGCTGTGGGCTCGATAAGTATCTTTTGAGCTCCTCCAGAGCTCGTTGACATTCAGGAGTCCAAGAGAAGTTATTCTTCTTTTTCAACAGTGCGAAGAACCGGTGGTTCTTGTCGGACGACCTCGAAATAAATCGCTCCAGAGCGGCTATGCACCCGGTTAGCCTTTGAATGGCCTTTACGTTGTCTATGACCGTGATATCTTCTATGGACTTGATCTTGTCGGGGTTGATCTCGATTCCTCGGTTGGATACCATGAACCTGAGGAATTTCCCCGATCCAACTCCGAACGTACATTTTTCCGGGTTTAGCTTTATATTGTACTTCTTCAATATGCTGAAGGTTTCCTGCAAATGTTTTAAATGGTCATCTGCTCGCAGGGACTTAACCAATATATCATTAATGTAAACGTCCATCGATTTTCCTATTTGTTCTTCGAGTATCCGATTTACTAAGCGTTGGTATGTGGCACCAACATGTTTTAATCCAAACCGCATTACATTATAATAGTATGTACCATATTTAGTGATAAAAGAGGTTTTTTCTTGATCACATGGGTCCATCCGTATTTGGTTGTACCCGGAATAGGCATCGAGAAAACTGATGATCTCGTGGCCGGCCGTGGTATCGATCATACGGTTGATGTTAGGCAAAGAAAAAGAGTCTTTGGGGCATGATTTATTCAAATTTTTATAATTTACATACATTCTTAGTTTATTCCCTTTTTAGGGAATACCACTACGTTTGCTAACAAATCAGGATATTTAACCTCCCGAATGGACCCTATTTTAAGGAGTTTAGATACCTCGTCCTTGATGAAAGCATGCTTGACCTCGGACTGGGGCCTCCTCTTCTGCTTGACCGGGTTGATTTTCGGGTTCATGCATAGTTTGTGTGTGCTTATCTCCGGTGGGATCCCTGTCATATCATGATGGGACCAAGCGAAACAATTTATATTAGTTACAAGAAATTGAATAAGTTTTTTCCTGAGCTCGGGAGTTAACCCCATGCCCAGGTATACCTTCCGATCGGGTAGATGCTCGACAGATATAACCTATTCCAGCTCTTCGAACATCGATTTGGTTGCGTCGGAGTCATCAGGGATTATAAAAGATTGGGGAATCCCGTAATCATTGTCTCCATAAGTCCCCTGCTCATCCGATTGGGTCGTGGCTAGTGTCGGTGACTGCTATTTAGCATCTTGGTTTGCGTCCAAATTTGGTTCCTTCGATGTTGTGAGTATTGATATTGGAATCACTTCTTCGATTGCAAACATCTCTTTTGTGGCCGGTTGTCCCTCGTAGATTGTCTTAATCCCCTCCGGAGTTGGGAATTTTAACACTTGATGAAGATTTGAGGGCACTGACCTCATGTCGTGAATCCATGGCCTTCCGAGAAGGGCGTTGTACCTCATTTCTCTTTTGATCACATAAAACTTGGCCTCTCGTATTATTCTGGTGATATTGAAGGGTAACGTTATCTCCTCCTTAGTGGTTTTACATGCCATGTTGAATCCGTTAGAATTCGGACTGTAGGCATGATTTTTTCTCGTAGACCGAGTTGTTCCACGACCCTCGACCGAATGATGTTGGCTGAGCTACCTGGATAAATCAACACACGTTTAATTTGAGTTTTATTTATGAGTACATATATTACCAGTGCATCATTGTGAGGCTGTATGATCCCTTCCGCATCCTCGTCACTGAAAGATAAAATTCCTTTCGGAACGTAGTCTCGAGTTCGTTTCTCCCTAGTGATGGATACTTTGGTGCGTTTCAACATCAGCCCTTGTGGGATATCGACTCCATCGATGATCATATTTATGATGTGTTAAGGTTTGGTATCTTCTTGTTCTGTCTGTTTGTTAGAATCCCTGTTCCTAAAGTGGTTCTTGGCTCGGTCGCTCAAGAATTCTCGAAGGTGCCCATTGTTGAATAAACAGGATACTTTCTCTCTCAATTGTCGACAATCTTCTGTTCTATGACAGTGAGTTCCATGATATTTGCACATCTGGTTAGGGTCCTTTGAGCTGGATCATATTTTAGAGGTCGAGGCCATTTGGTATCATTAATGCGCCCGATAGTTGATACTATGACGACAACATCAACATTAAAGTTGTATTCTGATAGCCTCAGCGCTTCTTTAGGTCCGATGGACCTGTCGAAGCTATTTTTGGTCACGAGCCACCGGTTGCTTCGACCTTGATCGTTTCTCCTTTCGTTTCTTACGGGGTTTTGCTCGGACCCACTGCTCCTCCGATCTTTATTATATGGTAGATATCGATCCCTGTTTGATCTTGGTTCACGATCGATGTCTCTCTTGACTTTGTCGAGGGTTCTGACGGGATATATAGACTCCAAAGGGGCCCCGAGTTGGTCATCTTGGACTCTGATTTTTAATTGATACCGGTTATGTACATCTGCCCAGGTAACGACATGGTATTCTATCAGATTCTGCTTCAGTTGGTGTGAAGCCACCGAGCTCCGAATATTGAGTCCTTGAGTGACAGCTTGAACAACCCAATTATCAGCGACTGGCGGCATATCCATTTGTTCCATTTGAAAATGGGACACGAATTCTCTGAGCATCTCGTTATCCTTCTGTTTAACTTTGAAAAGGTCTGTCTTCTAAGTCATTCCCTTTGATGGCACACGTGTAAGAGGTTACATGCTTGTTTGGATCAGTCGTTCCGTTATACTTAGGTATTTCGGGCATACGGAATTTCTTGGGATTGGATTTGGAGTCGCGCTCGGAGGAAAAGGTTTTTGCACGAATTTTCTGGAATCTAGTCCTTTCAATATCGGAGGTGCTCCTGGGATTTGATCTACCCTGGAATTGTAGGTTTTTACCTTTTTGTTGTTCGCTTCGATTTTCTTTTTCCCTGATTATATCCGTTTTGTCAGCTCCTCGAGCATCTTTAAAATCTCGGGGTTAGTACCTGATTCTTGTTCATTTGACCTTACTATGACCGGTTCATTTCTATGGGTGACTTCACGGGGCGGATCGGGTTCAACCCTGCTCGACGTCTGGCTTTGGCTCTGCAACTGAGCTATCGCCACTTGTTAAGCTTGCAACATTTCGAAGATCATCCGTAGGCTGATCCCGTCTTCTTCATTGTTTTGTGTATTTCGAGCTGCCGATCGGGACCCACCACGGATGCTATTTTCGGGGTCGGTAGGTAAGTTGGCGTCGATATCCACATGTGAATTAATATCAATCGGATCTGCGATCAAAATTCCTACGGGACCAACGGGTGGCCCTACGTTACGGGGCGCTATGTTGTTATTCTCACCCTGATGACCTGACTCGTTATCGATATGTAGAGGTGCTAATTGAGAGTTTGACATTTTTAGCCTGAAATCAAAGGCACTTCAAAGAGCAAGCGTAAAGCAGTGTGTGTTATGGAGATTTGTATCAAATAACCACTATTATCCTTAGTCCCACGGTGGGCGCCAAACTATTTACCCTCAAAATCGGATAACAATTGAATTTGTTAGTGGTTATAAGGACATGTGGATTAACTTGATACAAAGCGATAAATTATATTACAATTAAAATAAATAACGATAGATTAACCGTAAACCACATGAGTTGGATGATTTCGGCTCAGGAAAGCAGGCCACCCTTGAATTAAATGCACTTTATTTGACACCAAAATATCAAAGAGTAAAAACTTAGAGAATGTATTATTTATCAGTATATGTCACCATCCCCTTATGGATTGTCAAGTCCCTTTTATATATTGAGGGAGACCTACCCTTTAGGTATTTATTTAATTGTACAATAAAAAACATAAGTCCTTGATTTTGAAGACCGTTGGTTTTCTTTTTGACTAATTCCGTGATTTCTGCCATAATAATTGGTTAATGGCAAGAATCACAGACCCTTGTCGGATGAGTTGGCAGAGCTTTCTTCGAGACCGTCAGAAACGGGACCGGTTACGCCTTCGGTAGACTCGAGGGCAAATATGATAATCTCGATGGCTAGCTTTGATGATGCTTTGGGTCCGATCTTGAAAATTATATTCTGCCCTCGGCTGACCATGTTGGATGTCAAATTAAACCTCGAACTTCGATTTTTACCCTATTACAGAGGTACCGAATTTGGCACTCCGTTTCTAAAGCTCGATTGAACACCGAGCTCGATTTTATCCTTACACAATTTTATTTTTGAGTTTTGGTAAAGTCCAAACCGTCTACCAAACCGTCATTTTGAAGTACTATAAACCAATTTTTAAATAAATTATTCTTTCTATAAAATACGAGACGGACCATGTATGATAGTATCTGCTCAACTATAGCTATAGAAAATATAGAAGTGCTTAAAGCCTTAAATAGAGAATAGATTGACACTGAAACATCCGTTTAAAAGTTTTCAACTAAAATGTTTATAATAGCAAAGGCGGAACCGGAATTTCAATCTTATAGGTTCAAGATTTTAGAATGACGACTTCAAGTAGCGATTAGATTTTTAATTTCATATTTATACATATTTAATGAATTTTAAATATCAAATACATTATTTGATAAAAAATTATTGAGTTCGACCGAACCCGTAACTCGACTAGTGCCTCCTCGTAGAATGGTAAAACATGAAGGCGACAACTCAAACTTTTGACAGAGATAGCTTTCATTCTTTTATGTCGAGCAAAGCTACATAATGCAAAATACTCTCACAAAGTTGGCCATCTTATTCTTATGATAACGACGTAAACAGCTAACTACTCTCTTTTCTTTAATTAGTTATTCTTAAATTTGTAAAATAAATAATGATTTACCGAAAAAATTCAAAGAAGGTAAAAAGCGCATAATGTTTACACAAAAGAATTAAATAATCATATCACATGATGGTCATTATTTTGTTTAGTCAATCTAGTTAATTAATCACCCTTTTCTGCCGACACAATGGTCTGAAAAGTCGCCACCTAAAGTTAACTAATCAATGATAATATCACATGATTCAGTGGATGTAAACAAAAAAAGCCAACACGGTATTTGCACCAACTTAGTACACAAGAGACAAGCCATTAAAATAATAACGGAAATTTTGTACCATTAAAGTGTTTATGGAAAAGAACATGTGATTAGACATGTTACGGTTTTGACTATTATCATATAATAATAGAGAAAAATAATATTGCAAAGAGAGAATATACACATTATATAGTCCAGAATTTGGCGAGTTACCCATTTCCCATCAATTTCATTTGGCCTTGTTTTGAGTATGGCATTGGATATTTGGATTAATTATCCTATATATTATATTCATTCTATAGACTAGGAGGATAGATGGTCTTTCTTACATAAATTCGATTCGAGTGGAGTTCATAAAAAAACGAAAAACGGAACCAAATCGAAAATCGAATCAAATCGACTAAAAAATCGATACTTTTTAGGTTTGGTTTGATTTTGATTTTAAATTTTAAAAATCGATTAAATTTGGTTTGGTTTAGGTTTAATAAAAAAATAACCGAAAAAATCGAACCAAACCGACTATAAAAGTAGCTATATAAATTTATTATTACACCCATATATATGTATATTTTTATATAAAGTTTCTGAAATTTTATGGTACATATTAGTCATTTGTATTTTTGGTCTAGTTCTTTGCTATTATAATAATCTAATTCTTTGTCTTTTAGTTTGATTGGTAGTTTTCTTTTGCTAAGTACAAGAATTTATTTTATGTTAAAAATAATCAATTTTTAATTTAGTACTTAAATTATTCATCACTATTTGAGTCAGTTATCATCAATATATCTTGGTAAATGATAGATTTCTCAAAGAGCAATTAGTTTGATAGTGTTACATTAAAAATGTAGTCGCCGGAATATGCGTTTGGTAGTGTATATCTCATATTTAAGAAAAAATCGATAAATAACCGTAAAAACCGAAAAACCGACAAAAATCGAATCGATAAAAAATCGACTTAATTGGTTTGGTTTGGTTCTAATATTTGAAAAACCGACTTACTTGGTTTGATTTTTTTTTAAGGGAAAAACCGACCCAAATCGAACGATGAACATCCCTATGGAGTGGAATAAAATTTATTTTTAGTATATATGTTGTTGTAGATATATCAAATTTTTTATTAAATTTGTATGAAATTTGTTTTAAATTTGTATGTTATTGTACTATACATTATCTTTTCTTAAAAGTATAGCTTATATCAATACATACCATGCCGATGGATGAAAGAATAATAGCTAACAGCAGGGACGGCCCAAGAAGATTGGTGGTCTAAAGCCAATTTTTAATTTGGGGCCTTTTAGAAGGAAAAAAAAATTTATCATAACATCGATGATTCATTCTGATGTTCCTACACATAGAACAACACAATTTAGCGTAATTGTCGCACAATAACTCACTTAAACCAACAAAATATAAGGCAAGTAATGTGTTGAAAGTATAGAATTCTGGCCTAACATCAGTTGTTAATAGTTTCTTTTATAAATAATTTAGTCTCTCCTAAGATATTGTTGATCTTAGATAATAGAACCAAATTCATATAGATATCTCACTAATGATGTCACTCGTAAAATTTAAATAATGAAAAGTTTTATATTCGCGACAAGGGTTTAGGGGGAGTGATTCTCTTTCTGCATTTTTTGCTCAAACGGTTACATCACTACTAAATTAAAAGTTATCTTGTTTTTTTATAAAATATTTTATTTTTTATTTTAACATACCCAATATATATAGACCCTACCCCTAAAGATTGTTGTGAGATATATTTGATCTAACTTACCTTAATTAAATATATTGGGTTCGAGTCTTGTGGTTAAAAAAAATTCTGTTAAAGCGTGTTATCTGTTTTACTAGGCCATATACGGTACGAATCTACATTAGTCGGGGTCTCAATACAAATACGAGTAGAAAAACAAAAGAAAAATTTGGGGCCTAAAGCCTTTGCTTCAGTGGCTTGACCCTTGGGCCGCCCGGGCTAACAGTTTCAGTTTTAGATGTAAAGATTAGCCACAACAAAGTCCTCAGCCATAAAAGTTGGCAGCAGAAAATGTCGAACATTTTCCAATATATAGCACAAATTTCACATTCCAAGTTCAAATGTCTCAAAGTATGTTGTGCGGTCAATGAACAATAGAATACATGCAACAGATTCTAAAAATGTTGGATAAGGCAACGCACAACTGGAAGGAGTCTTATTTAGATGGAATAACAGATTATAATAATGAATTTAACATGAAAAGACATGGGAGAGAATAGGAAAAGAGGAGAGGAGAGAACAAAAAAGAAAAAGAGTGTAATTAAATCCCCTAATTTAAGACACTAATAATGAATTGTACATGAAGAGAGATGACAGAGAATAGGAAAACAGGAGATGAGAGAAAAAAAAGGAAAAGGATATAATTGAATCTCCTAATTTAAGGCACTAATATTGGATTGTATATAATTTGTAAGCAATCCTTATTTAGGGTGGGTAATATACAAAACTAGGACAATTTTGATAAATAAGTTTCAAATATTGTATAGGAAAGAAAAAATCTCAATAACATTAGCGTTCTTTATTTTTATCAAAGGATTGAAGCTGGTGAGATACAGGCCCTTGGCCCATGTTATCAAGCATATTAGTTAGCCCAAACTGATATATGGCCTGTCCAGTATATCTTAATGTTGGTGATCCAATCCAACTATTCATCCCCTTTAGAAGAATTAACCCAAATAGCCGTCCACCTCTTAAACTAAAAATAGCCGGTGGATATATAATATATATATATAACTGTGTATAATTAAATATAATTTATGTATACCGGCTACAAAAAGTATACATAAAAACATTGATCTGACCAGCTATTTGTATAACAAGCCCTTCCTTTTACCTGAGAATTAGAAGGAAGAACAAGATACTCTAATAGGTAGCAACAGTGGCAAGTGGTAGATTCAATTTTTTTATATTATAGGTGCTCAGCTATTTTTAATTTGGAGTTATTACCGAAATTGAGTGCTTAGTTAATACTTTATTTATATGAATTATTAGTTTTTCTATGTAAATAATAGTGTTTGACTTCAAAGTAACAGGAGCTTAACCACCCATAAGAATTAACATAGTCCGCCTAGTGGTGGCATAGTGGATTAAAAAAATAGTTATCTGACAAGCGAGACTTACTCAGTTGGTAAAAACATCTCCATCTACGACCGTTAGGTCCTGGGTTCGAGTCACGCTGGAGGGGAAGTGTGAAAATAGTATAGATCCTCCTAATTTGGGAGGGGTTAAAAAAATAGTTATCCATCTATATTATCCATTAAATAATGGGTTGTATAATAAACTTTTTAAAAACAAGTCAAATATAGATAAGAACCATATTATCCACTTAGAAAATAGATAACTAATGGATTTAACTTTTTCAATTATAAAAACTCAAATTGGGGGTTCTTCTAGTCTGGGAGACTAGGAATTGTCCCAAAAGTGTTCATACTCAAGAAGCTATAGATAATATGGATATTCATAAATATAGGTTGGGTCGTATAATTTATCCGTTTATGCATTACTTATTTTCGAGCCGTCCATGTCCGATCCAACCCGCACGTTTGTCATCCCTAGGTCTGCCGCTGAATAGCAACCCATCTACTAATTCTGCCCATGCGTGAATGTATCAGTTTCAACCCTCCTTTAAACCCAATTTGTGGGAAGGAGTTTCGAGTATGAGGGTCAAAGCACTTTTTTTTTTTTATGTGAATTTGAACATAGATTATTCAAAAAAAAAAACAAAATTTGGGAGCTTTCATGTTCTCACAACAGTTGATCGTCTAAACATTTTACTAAACAGATAATTAAGCACAAATACACAATATCAAAAATAAATAAATTAAAGAACCAGTATTATCAAAGCAATCACACACATATTAATAATGTTTTAAATATGAATAAAAGCATAGTACTAGATCCATCAAATAAAGAAGCTGAAAAGCACAAATGAGCGCTGTTCTTTCACACATAAGTGATAGCTATGATATTCTTGTTTTTGCACAAATAAAGTCACATAAAATTGTACAAATCCATACCCACATTGCCCATGCTATATTATCAAATAAAAGTTCATTCGTTGAGAAAAGTTGTAACCTTTTCACGTTTGCACCCATCAATTTATGTAATGTTAATTTCATCCCAAAAAGTTGATTAAACAGTGACCATCAATAATACGTCGTTTCTTTCTTTTTCTGGATATTATTTTCTATGTTATCAAAATAAAAGTGCATCTAAAGTAGGTAGTCACTTCAATTTTTGCATAGACATGGATCACGACTTTGACAATGTAAAACCCATTCTTTTCTCCATAGTCAATTTAAAGGAAGAAAAAACAAAGACAAAGAAGAGCGTCTAAAAAATCTCTTTTAGAAACTGCAAAATCGTTGAAAAATAATAATTACTAACTTTGGACGTGATGAATGCTGGGATTACTTGGTAGGCGTTTGGACAATTTTTGATTGAAGCCGAGCAAGAGTATTTAAAGGGGCAACTCGGTAGACGAAATATCTCGTATTTACGCAGAGTCCGGAGAAGGGCCGTACCTCAAGATCTGGGTCCGTAACCAAAATGTTGTTTTTTTGGAATCAAAGCACAAAATATAGGTGAAAAAAAATCTGAGTATCACTTTATATATAACGCGGTTATTCACCGCGCTATACCTTAACGACACGTTTGTCCGTTAAGGTATAACACGGTCAATACATCCGCTAAATTTGAACTTTAAATTGGCGGGAGGTATAGCGCATATGCAGGAGGCGCTATAGTTGCGCTATACCTATATAAAAAAAAAGGTTCCGTTATAGCGCCTCCTATATATGCGCTATACCTATATAAAAAAAGGTCACGTCTCCTTCCCCTACCAGACAGAAGCAGAAAAACAATCCCCCCCCCCCCCCCCCATTTTTTAACCAACAAACTCCATTGGAGCCTACTCGTCCCCCAAAATTTGTGTCTTCTCCGTATTTTAGCAAGCTAACACCGGATCCAAGGAGTTGTCGTAAAGTGGATCTCGTCTATTGCTCGTTTCGGCTCCCAAATCATTAATTTTTCACATTTTAAAAAACTTTAAATTGAGGTATTCCTATCACGACCCGAAATCTCACCCGTCGTGATGGCGCCTATCTCGATACTAGGCAAGCCGACAACATCAATAACTCATAGTTTCTTTTAAACTTGAAAATATAATATCTAAATTTAATAGAAAACCCCACACATACTGATATAAATACACTCCCAAAATCTGGTGTCACTGAGTACATGAGCATCTATACATTACAAGTCTGGAAAATACGGTATATAATAATCTGAGACCAAATACAATAAATAAAAAGATAGAGAAGGAGAGACAAGGTTTACGAAACATGGCAGCTACCTCTAAATCTCCGAAAAATCGACTGTGTGAAAGAATCAACACCTACTGTATCCGGGATCATCTGGATCTGCACACGAAGTGCAGGGCGTAGTACGAGTACAACCAACTCAATAAGTAACAATAATAAATAAAGAACTGAAAGTAGTGACGAGCTTCTCAGCTAAGTCCAAATACAGTATTTTCCAACATAAAAAGGTAGGTATGCTTTCAAGTTCAACATTTAAAACTCCACATTAATTTTATAACAACTTCGAATGAAACAAAAGAGGATGTCTTTTAGAAATTTTCCAAAACAGTGATATATGATAGCTGAAATGCAGCAATAATGAAATCAATGCATCCTCTTAGAGTAACAGTCACTCAGTCCTCCCATTCACTCCAGCCTTATAGTCACTATTTCCTCACAGTCACTGATTCCTCCCAATCACTCAGCACTCGGCATTCAGCACACGCACTCAGTAGGTACTTGCGTTCACTGGGGGTGTATACAGACTCCGGAGGGGATCCTTCAGCCCAAGCGCTATATCAAGCCAATCATGGAATATAACAATGAAACATGCTGCGGCGCGCAGCTCGATCCCATAAATATCCTCACAATTAGGCCCTCTGCCTCACTCAGTCATCAACCTCTCCAATCTCTCGGGCTCAAGATGTCATGAAAAGCAGCACAAAAATGATAATATGATGTGTCAATAAATAGCAATAGAGACTAAGACATGATATGAAATGAATGAACATGACTGAGTGTGAAATTATAATTTGAACATATTATTCAACCACAGAAATAACCCCAGTGGGTACCAATAATAACAGCATATGTCTAAGCATGATTTATAATATGAGTCTCATCTCAATTTTCTCTAATACATAGAGAATGCACTGGTATCAACAGATTATACAACTATACAGTTCCATAAAATTTGACCAAGTCGCAATTCCTATGGTACACGCCCACACGCCCGTCACCTAGCATGTGCGTCACCTCAAAACCAATCACATAACACATAATTCGGGGTTTCATACCCTCAGAACCAAATTTAGAACTGTTACTTACCTCAAACCGTGTAATTCTTTATTCCACTATGCCTTTGCCTCGTGAATTGGCCTCCAAATGCCTCGAATTTAGCCACAAATAATTTGATTTAGTCAATAAAATATATTGTAATTAATTTCATAAGAAAAATACTAATTTCCCAACAAAATCTGAATTTTAGCTCAAAATCGTCTGTGGGGCTCACGTCTCGGAACTCGGCAAAAGTTACAAAATTCGAGTTCCCATTCAACCACGAGTCTAACCATACCAATTTTACTAAAATCCGACCTCAATTTGAATTCCAAATCTTCAAATTTTATTTTCAAATCCCTAAGTTCAAATCCCCGATTTACACCTCAAAAATATGTAATCTAATCGGATTATTCGATGATAATTCAATATTATGGAGTAGAAATAATCACAAGTGACTTACCTCAAGATTTTTCGTGAAAACCTCGCTCAAAATCGCCCAGCCCGAGCTTGAAATGCCCCAAAATGGCAAAAGCTCGGAACCCCTTTATTTTTGTACTGTCCAGGGGTTTCCGCTTCTGCTGGATTTTGTGCGCATCTGCGGACACGCTTTTGCGAGGAGCTGTCCGCTTCTGCGAAGCTACCTCACCAAGCGCCCTTGCGCTTCTGCTATCAAACGCCTGCAGGTGCGGGGCCACTTTTGTGGCTACCTTCCGCATCTGCGATCGAAGCCCCAGCCACGCCTGGATGCATTTGCGATGGAAGGCTCGCTTCTGTGAGCTCGCACCTGCGATGGAAATTTCGTATGTGCGATTACATCAGATGGCAGAAACTTTTAGATTTTCTTTCAAGTCCGAATTTGATCCGTTAAAACACCATACGAACTTAGTCGAGTCTTCAAATCACCTCAAACAATGCTAAAACCACGAATCATACCCCAATTTAAGCCTAATGAACTTTGAAATTTCAAGTTTCCACAAACGACGCCGGAACCTATCAAATCAAGTCCGATTGACCTCAAAGTTTACACACAAGTCATAAATGATATGACGGACCTATTAAAAATTTTCAGAATCAGATTTCGACCCCGATATCAAAAAGTCAACCCCCCGGTCAAACTTTCCAAAAATTAGACTTTCGCCATTTCAAGCCTAATTCCACTACGGACCTCCAAATAATTTTTCGAACACGCTCCTAAGTCCAAAATCACCATACAGAGCTATTGGAATCATCAGAATTCGAATCTGAAGTCGTTTACACATAAGTCAATATCTGGTCAACTTTTTCAAATTAAGTTTTCAATTGTGACACTAAGTGTCTCATTTCACTTCGAAATCCTTTCGGATCCGAATCAACTAACCCGGTAAATCATAAAATAACTGTAAAGAATAACTTGAGTAGTAAATGGGGGAACGAGGTAATAATACTCAAAACGACTGGCCGGGTCGTTACATTCTCCCACTCTTAAACAAACGTTCATCCTCGAACGAGTTTAGAATCATACCTAGAGTCTCAAATAGGTGTGGATATTTGTTCCGCATCTCCTTCTCAATCTCCCAAGTAGCTTCTGCGACTGGTTGGTCTCTCCACTGTACCTTCACTGATGTTATATTCTTTGACCTCAGCTTTCGAACCTGCCGGTCTAAAATAGCCACCGGCTCCACATCATAAGTCAAATTACCGTCCAGCTGCACTGTACTGAAATCCAAAATATGAGACGGATCCCCGACATACTTTCAGAGCATGGACACATGGAACACTGGATGAATACCTTATAGACTAGGTGGCAAAGCAAGTTCATAAGCCACCTCTCCAACCTTCTTAAGTATCTCAAAAGGCCCAATATATCGAGGGCTCAACTTGCCCTTCTTCCCAAACCTCAACACACCCTTCATAGGTGAAATCTTAGGCAGAACCTTATCCCCAACCATGTAAGTAACATCACAGACCTTCCGATCGGCATAACTCTTCTGTCTAGACTGCGTCGTGCGAAGCTAGTCTTGAATCAATTTAACCTTCTCCAAAGCATCCTGAACAAAATCAGTACCCAATAGTCTAGTCTCACCCAACTCAAACCAACCCACCGGAGACAGACACCGTCTCCCATATAAAGCCTCATACGAATCCATCTGAATGCTCGATTGGTAGCTGTTATTGTAAGTAAACTCTGTCAGTGGAAGAAATTGATCCCAAGAACCCCCTAAATATATAACACAAGCACGTAGCATATCTTCCAATATCTGAATAGCGTGCTCGGATTGTCCGTCCTTCTGAGGGTGAAATATTGTACTCAGCTGAACCTGTGTACCTAATTCTCGCTGTACTGCCCTCCAAAACTATGATGTAAAATGCATGCTAAGAGTTATTCCTAAACCTTTGAATCACTATTCCACCTTACCACGCACATACCCGGAGGTGATCACACGTCACCATATTCTATATACGCCTGACAACACAACATAACTAAAAATTATTAATTTAACCTTAGCCCAAAAACCTTAGAGCCTCATTTCTAACATCCAGAATTCTTTTCAAGACCCGAATCTCACATCCATACACTGTATAAGTCCGAACAAGTTGTATCAAGCCATAGCCATAACTCATAATGTAATCACATGATATATCACACAACTCGCATACTCGCTGCACCATTTCCGATCTCGGTAACTACTCCAAACCAACCAAGTACTATATTAAACCCCACATCCCACATAACCTCGTTCCAAAAATTTCATACACTGCTGATAATAAAAGAAACACGTATAATCTCATAACCCCTTATAAGATCAACAAGTCATGGAGTTATCTTGCCCTAACCAGAACCAAAATCACTTTCTAAGCCGACTTTCAATGTTATCCTCCCAAATATACCATAATCAAACCTGACAGTACCTATTCTAGGTCCAATGACCATATAATATTAAACACAAATATCCCACAAACATGCCACACCAATCTAATTCAAGCCGCAAACTGCGCAATCCGTGTGCCCAAAAATGGAAAATGTTTCAAAGAAGAGAACCGTTTCGCAAGTTCAATAAGCACTTCTACAACCGACATGCTATGAGCTCACCATACATGGTAAAACCAAGATACATGAATCTAATAACGGTAACCAGCTCTCCTAGAGCTCATATTAAGATCAACCCGCACGGACAACTCATGTGCTATCGTATAAATATCTGGACTCGCACGGATAACTCACGTGCCAATAATATTAGTATATGAATCCGCATGGACAACTCACTTGCCAATAACATAATCCGCCTAGCATGGTCACATGCCTCCAGTCCAAGCATATCATATAGGAGCAATCAAATAAGTACACATGTTTCTGATAAATAAAATAAAATTCACATGCTCCCGGACTGGTATAAATAACACGCCATAGAGTAGGCATGTGTAAAGTGCGCTATCACAACTCAAATCGACAAGTAAACGTAGAAATAGTAACTACCCAGTTTATTCAGGGAATTAACCTATTTATAACCTCAAGTATAGTCTGGATAGTTCTCAACAAAGGTACGAATACAAGAAATATCATAATTTTACGCTTAACCATCAACTCTAGGCATATCATAGTCTAAACATTTTCCCGAGTCTGAATACTTGCCCCGATGCCCGCACATGGGCTCAAACCTCTCTCTCTCTCTCTCTCTCTCTCTCTCTCTCACACACACACACACACACACACACACACACACACACACACACACACATATATATATATATATGCGCACTCGTAGCACGTAGTCATCACAAAGGCAACTAGTGCCTCCACTGAGTTAAAATAAAATACTCACCTCAAACAGGCCGCAACCCTGAAACAATATGCTTCTGAGAACCCCTAGTCTCCACATTCATAGAACAGAGGAATCACCGTGACTGGTCCCAACTCTAACACTCGAATGACTAACACATCTTTCACGCACGATCATCCCATGAGGAATACTTCCACATTTCCTCCCGTGCCACATAGCAATAATTGAATATCAACAGTCTATTAACCAGGTGAGTATCGTAATACCGATGACATTCGAAAGTCAAAACACAATGCCCCTTTTTGAAATGCACACCCTTCTCAGGGATTATCGAGTAGTTATAATATCCGTCTAAAAATATGAAATTGACCATTCTGTCCATAATTCGTGGTCTTGCTTTCCAGAATGAACTGCTACCTTGTACATGTAAGTTTTAATCCCGCACAACACACCACATCTATTATGCTATCATGTGACAAGCACGAGAATATCCTTATTAACTATGAGTCACTAGCATATTACATACCCGGTCAATTAGAAACCTTCCATTTTCTCTCATCCATGAGGAATTCACAATGCACAACATGTCTCCCACACCTGTAGAAAATATTTAGTTCAAACCATGGAAGAAACCATCAAGAACACTTTCAAATTCATTTGCACATAACCAGGCTATCAAAACTAAATTCCTCTAACTCGACCAAGCCACGCAGGTCACCAAACTCAAGAATATTGCCACTGAAATATCTGTAAAGTCTCACCACATCATAATTATCCCAGAAGAACCTAACATACCATTACCATTACCATACTGGTCTAGCCTACTACCCAGTTGTCCTATTTTCTTCAAGTTTCTTCTGGATTACCCTCAAGTTGACATTTCTCCTTGTCAGAACACTACGATCCATACCCAAAGCTCACTACAAGACATCCTAACATAAAACCACACCGCCCTAAGTCCCATAAGCCATTGTATTCTTCTTAAGCACCTCCATAAATACCACAACCGAGACACTCACTCTTAAGGACCTTATGTGAATTTAAAATTGTTCTACTTTCCTTTCTTATACTGAAATGTAGAATCCATAGTCAAACAGAATTATCGCACGTCCCGATACCATCCAATGTAGGTAACCGATTCTAGTGATATATAATTCAAAAAATTTTCAATTGTCACATATATATTTTGAATCCATTAGAACCCTCTCGAGAGTCATCCACTCTGCGCAAATCTAATTTGTTCCACCCAAACGGGCCGAAAGGCACTTGTTACTTTAGCACAATCAACACTTAAAGAAGTAACCTTACCTTAAGACGACCAATCAAATTCATACTTCATGCGCACTACATCCTTCAAAATAACAACTTAATCATTTTAAAATTTATATATTTTCATAAAGTGCAAAGTAACCCGTATCCAGGAATTTTCTTATCCGAGTCATACTCGATCTCCACCTTTGCAAGTCATAACTAACCCACCAGTATGTCTCAGACCAAAACTAAAATTTAACATATATCAATGAAATTGAATTATCAATAGCAGGCTTCCCCCCTTGGCTCAAAGCCATACAAAAAAATACTCCATAACTCGCAATATCATACTTTATTACTCCCATAATTCTTCAGTCAGTTCAACGAAAAATCTTCTCAAACTTACGCAACACTCACCATAAAATATCACAAATTGGCATATTACTACACCCTTTCGCAGCCACAATTACCACGGAATCGCTTAATATTTCTGAGTTTGAACTCATCAACACGGCATGAAAATCTACCTCTCTTCACAATTAAACAACATGATATATCCCTTAACGCACTCACAACTCAAGACTGTACGTCACATCAAAATATGAATCAAGTACTCAATAGCAAACTCTTGAGTCACAAGTAAAATTTGTTTGTCTCATTCAACTCATCTGAACACATCCCACATTCACATCATACTTATCATATAGTCATTGAACCGCTCATCGAGCCACAAATTCCACTCATAGGAATACTACCGAACGCATAAGTCCAATTGTACAGGTTCTCACAACCGAAACTACCGAGCTTAAGCTGCGGTCTAACTCCGGCCTCAAGTCCTCCAGACTGGCCCATCAACAAAACACATAATACTCATCTCGAACCTCGTTCATGGAATCACAAGCCAGCGATACACAGCTGATACTGAGCGCTCACATGCGCACACGAATGCGTGGAAGGAATTCAAAGAATTATGTTTCAAGCTGAATCAATTCTGCACGATAAAATACAAGAAAATGAAATTTTCCTAAGGGTTCGGCAGCCTCTCGAAGATAAGTACAGACGTCTCCGTACCGATCCGCAAGACTCTACTAAACCTGCTCATGATTCATGAGACCTATGTAACCTAGGCTTAGATACCAACTTGTCACGACCCGAAATCTCACCCATCGTGATGGCGCCTATCTCGATACTAGGCAAGCAGACAACATCAATAACCCACAGTTTCTTTTAAACTTGAAACTATAATATCAAAATTTAATAGAAAACTCCACACATACTGATATAAATACACTCCCAAAACCTGGTGTCACTGAGTACATGAGCACCTATCCATTAAAGTCTGAAAAACGCGGTCTATAATAATTTTAGACCAAATACAATAAACAAAAAGATAGGAAAGGAGAGACAAGGTCTGCGAAACATGGCAGCTACCTTTGAATCTCCGTAAAATCGACTGTGTGAAAGAATCAATACCCACTGTATCCGAGATTACCTAGATCTGCACACAAAGTGCAGGGTGTAGTATGAGTACAACCAACTCAGTAAGTAACAATAATAAATAAAGAACTGAAAGTAGTGACGAGCTTCTCAGCTAAGTCCAAATACAATACTTTCCAACATAAAAAGGTAGGCATGCTTTCAAGTTCAACATTTAAAACTCCACAGTAATTTTATAACAACTTTGAATGAAACACAAGAGGATGTCTTTTAGTACTTTTTCAAAACAGTGATATATAACAGCTGAAATGCAGCAATAATGAAATCAATGCATCCTCTTAGAGTAACAGTCACTCAGTCCTCCCAATCACTCAGCACTCGGCACTCACACTCAGTAGGTACCTGCACTCGCTGGAGGTGTGTACAGACTCCAGAGGGGCTCCTTCAGCCCAAGCGCTATATCAAGCCAATCATGGTATATAATAATGAAACATGTTGCGGTGCGCAACTCGATCCCATAAATATCCTCACAATTAGGCCCTCGACCTCACTCAGTCATCAACCTCTCCAGTCTCTCGGGATCAAGATGTCATCAAAATCAGCCCAAAATAATAATATGATATTTCAATAAATAGCAACAGAGACTGAGACATGATATGAAATGAATGAACATGACTGAGTGTGAAATTACAATTTGAACATATTATTCAACCACAGAAATAACCCCAATGGGTACCAATAATAACAACATATGTCTAAGCATGATTTATAATAGGAGTCTCATCTCAATTTTCTCTAACACATAGAGAATGTACTAGTATCAGCAGATTATACAACTATACAGTTCCATGAAATTTGACCAAGTCACAATTTCTACAGTACACGCCCACACGCCCGTCACCTCAAAACCAATCACATAACACATAATCCGGGATTTCATACCCTCATGACCAAATTTAGAACAGTTACTTACCTCAAATCGTGTAATTCTTTATTCCGCTATGACTTTGTCTCGTGAATTGACCTCCAAACGTCTCGAATCTAATCACAAATAATTTGATTTAGTTAATAAAATTTATTGGAATTAATTCCATAAGAAAATACTAATTTCCCAACAAAATCTGAATTTTAGCTCAAAATCGCCCGTGGGGGACCACATCTCGGAACCCGACAAAAGTTACAAAATCCGAAAGCCCATTCAACCACGAGTCTAACCATACCAATTTTACCAAAATCCAACTTTAACTCGACCTCCAAATCTTCAAATCTTATTTTCAAATTCCTAAGTTCAAGTCCCCAATTTACACCTAAAAAACATAAAATCTAGTAGGATTATTCGATGATAATTCAATATTATGGAGTAGAAATGATCACAAGTGACTTATCTTAAGATTTCCCATGAAAACCTCGCCCAAAATCGCCCAGCCCGAGCTTGAAATGCCCAAAAATGGCAAAAGCTCGAAACCCCTCTGTTTTCGTACTGTCCAGGGGTTTCCGCTTCTGCGGGATTTTGTGCGCATCTGCGGACACACTTCTGCGAAGCTGCCTCACCAAGAGCATTTGAGCTTCTGCGATGAAATGCCCGCAGGTGCGGGGCCGCTTCTGCGATCGAAGCCCCAGCCATGCCTGGACGCATCTGCGATGGAAGGCTCGCTTTTGCGAGCTCGCACCTGCGATGGAACTTCCGCAGGTGCGATTACGTCAGATGGCAGAAACTTTCAGATTTTCTTCTAAGTCCGAATTTGATCCGTTAACCACCTGAAACTCCCCCGAGATCCCCCGGGACCTCAACCAAATATACCAACGAGTCCTAAAACACCATACGAACTTAGTCGAGCCTTCAAATCACCTCAAACAACGCTAAAACCACGAATCATACCCCAATTCAAGCCTAATGAACTTTGAAATTTTAAGTTTTCACAAACGACGCCGAAACCTATCAAATCAAGTCCGATTGACCTTAAATTTTACACACAAGTTATAAATGACATAACAAACCTATTAAAATTTTTAGAATCGGACTTCGACCTCGATATCAAAAAGTAAACCCCCGGTCAAACTTCCCAAAAATTTGACTTTCTCTATTTCAAGCCTAATCCCACTACGGACCTCCAAATAATTTTTCGGACACGCTCCTAAGTCCAAAATTACCATAAGGAGCTATTGGAATCATCAGAATTCGAATCCGAGGTTGTTTACATATAAGTCAATATCTGGTCAACTTTAACAACTTAAGTTTTTAATTGTGAGACTAAGTGTCTCATTTCACTTCGAAATCCTTCCGGACCCGAACCAACTAACCCGGTAAATCATAAAAATAACTGTAATGAATAACTTGAGCAGTAAATAGGAGAATGGGTTATAATAATCAAAACGACTGGCCGGGTCGTTACAATTCCGACTTACTTTTTGGTAAAACTCATGTATATAAAATGCTTATTAATTATTTTTTTACTGTTGTATATGTTTTTTGTGATCGTTTTGTGATTTAATTAATTTTTTATTTTTTATTCGGATTAGTTTATTTATATGCTAAAAAACTAGTAAAAAGGATATATTTTTATTTTATGAATAATTATTGTTATATACAATTTTATTATTGTACGTATATTAATATGTGACTTTATTATTGTTTAGTGCCCTTTAGTGTTATGTTATGCCCTTAATTGTTATGTAGTACCATTTAGCGTAGTAAAACTGATAATAAATTTTAGCTTATGGTAGTTAACTTTGTTTATGGCCATTTGGAGTAGTGTTACTTTAGTGCTCTTTAAGATTCCGTTGTGTAGAATAAAAACTACGTGCTCTCCTTAACAAACTCAGATAGAATACTCAATTATGGATTTAATGTATCTTCAGATAATTATCAAATATTAGATATGAATCATAAAATAATCAGTTGCCGAGAAATTTGGGCAAAATATGACAGTTAACAAACAAATCGTAACGAATGAAGTAAATTCAATATTATTTACTATTAAGTTTGTAGTATTTTTTATATGATTAATTATTGAATATATCTTGATTACTTATGAAATTTTAATATATAATTCTGTTATAATACAAAAATAACTTTAAAAGGATGATAGTTCAAACAAAACCATGCAGAATTTTAGTAGAAAAATGTTGGAAACTAACATATGAAATATTAATATAGAAAATTTATCAACCTAAGTATTTGTTATATGAATAATTACTTAATTATATTTTTAGTTATTGAAATTAATTATTTAATTCTCTGTTAACCCCAAAAATATCTGAAAAAAGATGATAGTTCAAACACAAACCCTCTCGAATTTTAGTCAAAAAATGTAAGAAAATAACATAAAAGACAACAATATAGAAAATTTGTCAAATCAAGTATTTTTATATGAATACTTATTAATTATATCATGTATAGTTATAAAAATTAATTATTTAATTTTTATTATACCCAAAAATAACTGAGTAAGAAACAAACATATAAAATAATGTAAGAAACTAACATATAAAATATGTAAGAAACTAACATATAAAATAATGTAAGAAACTAACATATAAAATAATAATGTTGAAAATGTATCAACCTAAATAATAATATAGAAAAAATATTGATTAAATATTAATATAAAAGATATTACAATATATTTAAAGATGTTAAATAATTAAACATAAAAATACTTTAATTAATATTGTTCAATTTACAGACATCGTCATGGAGGTTCCCTCTGTGCATCCTGGACCTCCATCTCGAGAGCTACTGTTGCTACAGGGCAATCATAGGTCTTCACACATCTGGGATGGGCAGTGCATGTCCCAGACTCTACGCCCCAGGCGTATAGACGATATGTGGGAGTTCATTAGGGACCACTTACTGCATCCCCATAAAGTTAGACGCCTTCAGGGCATGGGTTTCTACAGGATCATAGAGATCGACCGGTTGCAGTTCGACTAGGCATTGATCACGGCTATGATAGAGCGGTGGCGACCGCAGACGCACACGTTTCATCTACCCATCAGCGAGGCTACCATCACACTTGAGGATGTGGAGGTTCTTTTCGGGCTGCCTGTTGATGGTATACCTGTAGCTTACCCTTATGCTCTTAGAGACAATACATGAGTGGATTACCCTCATATGTTGCAGTGGCTCACTGGCTTCTAGCCAGCGGAGCCGACTGCATTGAGTGGGGCTAGTCGATTGCAGCTGACGCTCGTTCGGCAACATCTGGTGGCGATGGTATCGACTGACACGCGAGACTGTTGTTGCTGCTGATATTTGGTGTTATATTGTTCCCGAACACTTCGAGAAACCTAGTCAGCTTGCGATTTATACATAATGTGGAGCGGCTAGATGATTTATCTGGTTACAGTTGTTCTAGCTTACCTGTATAGGGAGATGTGTCGGGCGTGCATGGGCACCCAGAGAGACGTTGCTAGATTTTTATCGTTGCAGCAGGTGAAAACATAGTCAATTCTTTTCATGATTATAACATACATAGTAAAAAATGCCTTAAATTTTACGTCCACAATCTATATTAGGTTTGGGCCTAGGAGCGGTTCCTGCAGTTCCAGCCACCTCTGCCACCGATAGCTCCGGATGCACCACCTCCATCGTTTCTCCCTTTAGCTTGGAGGTGGGTTGATAGGCGATGCTATGCCCGCGAGGTCGAGGCTCGACATCATCTCCCTTATTACATGGATTTGTTGGATTTTCTTATGGCTGTCCAACGAGACGGGCCGTCCCGTCCCCGTCCCATCCCGACCCACTTAAATCTAAATGGGATGTGCCCATATTAAACGATACACGGGATGGGACGTGATGCCCATTTCGTCCCGTTTATCCCGTTTCGTCCGTCCCGTACCGCCTGTCACGTTTGTCCCGCGTATTTTTTTTTTTGAAATATAGCCGTTGGGTAACGGCCTCCATTGCAAATTTAGCCGTTCCCAACGGCCATAAACGGCTATAAATGGCCATATTTGGCCCCCAACCACCCAAAAAACCCCTACCCTCCAAAACTTTTAGTATAATCCCTAAGTTTATTAAATTACACTTTGGCCCTATTTTTAACTATAAATACCACATTCTTCTTCATTGTTTCCCACAAAAATCAATTATTCTCTCTCAAATCTCTTACATTCTATCTATATTATTCTCTCAATTTTCTCACAATCAAGTGATCAACTAAGTTTCAAGTATTTGGGCAAATATTTGGAGCAAATTTCAAGCTTCAAATTAATTCGTCAAGAATTTGGAGCAATTTTTTGGGCAATTTCTTCAAGTTTCAATATTTAATCACGGAACACTCATTCCATCTCCTAATTTTAATATATAATTTTTGCGTATCATTTTAGTGCTTAATTTTTGTGTTTACTTTATATGTTCTATTTTCGTATTTCATTTGTGTGTTTAATTTTTGTGTTAACTTTTTAAATTTAATTTCGTATTTAAATTATGGCACCTAAAAATATATTTGGCCTATTTAAAAAAAGTAGTAAAAAAGTAGTAGTAAAGGTGATAGTAGTAGTAATCCGAATCCTAGTCCTAATCCTAATCCTTCTCCTAGAATTATAAATCATTACTTAGTTTCCTAATTTTTTTTTATAATTTATTAAGTTTTAAGTTTATTAAATAAGTAAAAAAACTAGCCGTTGCCAAACTTAATGCTTAAATATTTATATTTTTTAAAAAACAACCCACTTAAGGCCCGCGAAATCGTCCTGTCCCATCCCGTTTGTTAGCGGGATGGGATGGGCCTACAATTTCGTCCCGTTTAGGCCCGTCCCGCCACCGTCCCAGCTAATTATCGTCTCGTCCCGTCCCGTTTATTTGGTCCCGTCTCGTCCCGCCCCGTTGGACAACCTTAGATTTACTTGAAGGCGTGCAAGTACATATATACTTAAGTTTACTTGGCCTGGCTTGATATGTGTTGTGTTTACTCATGATTATTATGTTTAATAAATAGCTCGTATGTAGGCCATACATCGATGCGCTCATAGCCGGATTGCCAGATTATTGCTCCCACGGTCGAGCTATGTGTAGCTCTTCCGTCCCACTGATATGTCTCGATATAGTTGAGCATCATGCCACCGAGCGAGTCCTTTGCCAGTTTGGTCTCCTGCAGCTTGTACCTATTTCGCCCACTTGGCACAAGACACATTACCAGCGGGATGATCGTTGCAAGGTTGACGAGACATACTTGGACTGGCTAGAGGTCCAGATTGAGGTTTGGGACCAGAGGTATGGCCTGATTCCGCCATACCTTCCACCTGACCGTATGGAGGGCGAGCATGAGTACATGGGTTGGTATCGCAGCGTTACCTGACTTCTCATCGGGAATCCAGTTCATCGCGCTGGTGGTCAGTACATTCCATACGCCGGGAGGCATGAGGCACTGTTATGTTATTTGTTATACTTACTTATAACGTTACATTATCCTTCCGTAATTATTATTTTATATGTTATGCAGGCTATTGGCTTACACCAGTTCTACCATTTGGGACTGGAGATACTACAACATACAGGCGAGGGAGCGGCAACTTTGCACGTGTTTGGCCGTCGGGTTACTGATCTTGCTGCTGACACATTGAGACGTGCCCGAGAGGATGGGCACTTAGGATACGAGGCTGCCTATGTGCCACCCGAGGAGTACCATCATAGGCCACCAGTGGAGCCTGAATGTGGTAGACGTGGCAGGCGTAGCCAGAGAGGAAGGGGTGGCCCAGGTGGTCGTGGTGGTCGGCGAGGACGGGGTTCCCAGCAAGGGGGCGTTAGGGCACCCGTGGAGGATATTAGAGATGATCAGCTGGGTGAACACCCTGACCCACACGATGCTCCTCATGATATGCCGTTATTCAGCCTTCAGCTGTCACCAGGGACTTCGCAGGTGACCCCGTCAGCTCCATTATTTATCGCGGGCCCGACCAATACACAGCAGGAGTGGGATCAGTATTTTCCTGATCGTCTAGAGCCATCGACAGTTGCTACTGATCGTCCGATACGAGAGGTGCATAGTGGGAGACGACTGAGTTATGGCTCATCATCGAGGGGTGATGAGGATCTTTCACATACTTCATCTACTCTAGTGCTCAACTATTTTTAATTTGGAGTTATTACCGAAATTGGGTGCTTTGTTAATACTATATTTATATGAATTATTAGTTTTTCTATGTAAATAATAGTGTTTGACATCAAAGTAATAGGTGCTTAACCACCCATAACAATTAACATAGTCCGCCTAGTGGTGGCATAGTGGATTAAAAAAATAGTTATCCATCTATATTATCTATTAAATAATGGGTTGTATAATAAACTTTTTAAAAACAGGTTAAATATGGATAAGAACCATATTATTCACTTAGAAAATGGATAACTAATGAGTTTAACGTTCACATTTATAAAGATTCAAATTGGGTGTTCCTCAAGTCTGAGAGACTAGGAATTGTCCCAAAAGTATTCATACTCAAGAAACTATAGATAATATAGATATTCATAAATATGGGTTGGGTCGTATAATTTATCCATTTATGCATTACCTGTTTTCGAGCCGTCCATATCTGACCCAACCCGCACGTTTGCCACCCCTAAGTCTGCCGCTGGATAGCAACCCATCTACTAATTCCGCCCATTCGTGAATGTATCGGTTTCAAGCCTCCAAGCACTTTATTCTTTTTATGTGAATTTGATCATAGATTATTCAAAAAAAAAACAAAATTTGGGAGCTTTCATGTTCTCACAACAGTCGATCGTCTAAACATTTTACTAAACAGATAATTAAGCACAAATACACAATATCAAAAATAAATAAATTAAAGAACCAGTATTATCAAAGCAATCACACACATATTAATAATGTTTTAAATATGAATAAAAGCATAGTACTAGATCCATCAAATAAAGAAGCTGAAAAGCACAAATGAGCGCTGTTCTTTCACACATAAGTGATAGCTATGATATTCTTGTTTTTGCACAAATTAAGTCACATAAAATTGTACAAATCCATACCCACATTGCCCATGCTATATTATCAAATAAAAGTTCATTCGTTGAGAAAAGTTGTAACCTTTTCACGTCTGCACCCATCAATTTATGTAGTGTTAATTTCATCCCAAAAAGTTGGTCAATTTATGTAATATTAATTTCATCTCCAAAAGTTGATTAAACAGTGACCATCAATAATACTTCGTTTCTTTCCTTTTCTGGATATTATTTTCTATGTTATCAAAATACAAGTGCATCTAAAGTAGGTCTAGTCACTTCAATTTTTGCATAGACATGGGTCACGACTTTGACAATATAAAGCCCATTCTTTTCTCCACAGTCGATTTAAAGGAAAGAAAAAAAGAAGACAAAGAACAGCGTCTAAAAAATCTCTTTTAGAAACTGCAAAATCGTTGAAAAATAATATTACTAAACTTTGGACGTGATGAATGCTGGATTACTTGGTAGGCGTTTGGACAATTTTTGATTGAAGCCGAGCAAGAGTATTTAAAGGGTGAACTCGGTATACAAAACATCCCGTATTTACGCAGAGTTCGGAGAAGGGCCGTACCTCAAGATCTGGGTGTGAAGTAGGTAGCTTACTCTGATACAATTATCAACGTGGTTATTTTCACGGATAGAACCCGTGAGCTATAGGTCACACTCAGAGAAGAGTATTTAAAGCTAAAGATGAAAAATAGCAGTGTTATATTTAGACATGAATTTTATCCGAAAAAAAGTGTAAAAGAATTACTTGTGATTACTGAAACTACTATTTAGTATCTTATAATAATGCTCGTCAAACAATTGTTTTTAATATTTATTTGCAAATACTGAAATAGTACTACTATTATCTACAATCATGTGCGACTGTGGCTGGAACATAATGCTTCTGATGAGAAAGTGTAAATGGTGGGTACAATGTGGTATATACAGTGTATGTGACTGTAGCAGAGTCTTTGCATGTGAACCGCTTTGGTTGTCAAAATATTAATTGCCGTTCAGAAATACTTTTCAAATTAATTAATCAAAACAAACTATTTCTTAACAAAAGGACTTTTGAGAAAAAAATATTTATCAAAATAACCTAACTTTAAAAGTTTGGACAAACAGGCAATGTGTTTATATAAATGTCATTCTCTTTTTTGGCAAAAAAGTCACACTTATATGGATGTCTAAGAGGGCTTTCAGGTTTACAACTTCCAATTTTTCATTAAGGGACTAACAGGTCGTTTGGTAACACAATAGTTCCTCTATTATATTTACTTATTCTTCTTATTGTCAGTTTCTGTTGGTTTTTGCTCAAAATGGGAGACAACAAAGGTATGGATAGACATGATTTCTTTCCTCGCACCATTAGTGAAAGAAATTAGGCCACATCCTGAATAGCACTGTGATTGTTCACCACTTCATCCAAGAAAATAAGAGATAAAACTATCCAGATTTAGTCAAAATGAATATGGTAAAGGCAACTCCTCATACTGAACAATTAAGAGTTCGTTTGATTTGAATACGGCTTAGGACAGAATAAGTTATGCTGTGATAAGTTATGCTGCGATTAGTTATCCTGGTATTATTTTTTATCCACTGTTTGGTATGTTGTATTAAAAATGACAATTGCATAATTTCTAAGAAGAAGGTATAAGTTATTCCGGCACTAATTACCCCACCCTCTACAAGGTATAAGTTATTTCGGTACTAATTTTAATCCCGGGATAACTTATACCAGGTTTGCTAACCAAACAAAGTATTAAAGTGGTATTAATTTTTTATATCAGCACTATATCTTCTTATACCTCATACGAAACTGACCCCTAAAAGTCTTATATAATTTCTCTCATTTCGGCATGCAAGTAAGGAGCTAGAAGACAAAATTTACGGGGTTTTGTTCGTCCCTCATCGGTAGTGGAATCGGGGAGCCGGTCTCCCATTTCTTAGATTCATGGACCCAATTTCATTTCTTGGGCCGTTCTCACCTCTTGAAATAGGTTTTTGGGTTCAGTGAGGCACATGGTCCTTTTCTTTATTATAGTATCAGAACTAGATTCATCTAAATTTAGAGTTGAATTTTTACCTAGTTATACAATAATAGAAACATATTTATCACCTTTATTTAGATTCCTTATTAATTACTTTGTATATCTATATTTACAAGTTATATACAAAATCATAAAAAGAAGAAAATTCAAGATCCCTTAAACTTAGCCTATCATTTATATGTCACACCCCCCATTTCCAATAATACCTATATTTAATATTCTGTTCCTTTTCTAAAGGATTTCAAAAATATTTTCTCTCTCTTAATAATCATTCAAAATCTCTCTTAAGTTTTTTATACTTATCCCTCAAAAATTGTCGATTCTTTTCCTTTTTCAAAACTTTTCAAACCCAATTTTTCTCTTTCTTACTAATCATCCAAAATCTCTCTTTCTTATTAATTTAGTGCAGACGAAATACGGAATATTGCTCTAGAATCAAGTTGTGGGTAAGTTTTAAATCTTGTTTTTTTTCTTTCTAAAATCTTTATTGTATGTGACTTGTATATGATATATCAATACCCAGAACAATACTTGATATAATACTAATACAATTATAATACGATTATATTATATTTTTAGTGTAGAGTTGTGATTGAAACTTGAAGAAAATGAAGATCATAATTGTATCACAATTTTTCAGAAATGTATCGCGATTTTATTATAATTGTATATGCATCATAATTGTTGAAGAAATTGTATTACAAATGTATGATTATTGTATATCCATTGTATATTGTTATGAGCTATTGTGAGTTCGTGAAGAATTTCACAATTTGTATCACAAATATATGATAATTATATATTTATTGTATCAAGTATTATTTTGGGTATTAATATACCATATACAAGTTAGATACAATTGTGATACAAGTATGATACGATTATATTTTAGGCATTGATGTATCTAATAGAATTCAAATATAATTATGATACAATTATCATACAATTCCTGAATATTTCTTGATTTTTAGTGTTGTCCAGTCTCCCAGCAAAAGAACGATGCAATTTATAATTTTTTAATAATATAAAGCTGGCGGTAATGGTGGGAAGGGAGAAGATGAAAATTTTGGGCGTAGATTAAGGGATTTTGATGTAAAAAAGAAAAAAAGAAGGAGAGAGAAGAGGAAAGGGAAAAAAAGAAAAAGAAATAATGTAATTGAATCTCTTAATTGAAGGCACTAATAATGAGTTGGGAGCAATCTACGTAACTTGTAAGAAAAACTTAGATACTTATTAAAAACTACAAAACATAGAGAGCATAGGTAAATAAGTTTCTAATATAGTATAGCTAAGTAAAAATCCCTTTAGAGTTTACCCCATGTTGGGCCCTTATATTATATTGTCCAAATCCAACATCGGTAGTGGGATGGGGGACTCAAACTCTATAAATGATCTTGGGCAATATAATCCTCGTCTCTTAAGCTAGCTTCTAGGATTGAGTTAAAACCAAGGTTTATCATTGTCCATCGTGATGAGTTATATATTTACTTTTTGTATGGGGTAAAATATGTTATATTAAATGATCGCAGGAGAAAGTGACACGTGGAGTAGAAGATAGAGGGTGGTTGAAACCAAAGGCAACGATCTCGTCTGTTATCGGAGAGAATGATACTCATAAAGATGAAATAAATGCCGGCCACCCAGTAGTATTTAGTGAAGAATATTCTACAGCATTTAGTACACTGCCCGTTATAAAAGAATATGACATTCATGCCTGCCATTACACATTCTTCAATGGCCCTCATAATTGACATTAAAAAGGGGATTGATCCTAGAACCTTGTTCCTTAGTGTTGCTCCCAAACGCACACGCAAGTATACATGGTCGTACAAATAATATAAGATTGTAAGTTCAGATATCGTACCCACAGGAACTTGTGATTAACTATCAACTAAATTAAACCAAATAATTAATATATTCAAGTGAATCCTAAAGTATGAATATTTAACAAAAAATAATCTAGAGTAACAAATTAAGAGATTAAAGAAAACAAGTTGGCGAAATTAGAGACGAATTCAATGAGATACGATATTCTAGAGCTATGGGTTAGCTAACAACCCCGTTGAGTTTTCTACCTAAATTGTCTAATAATTTATCTGGTTTATTGATTGACAGGGTTAATATTGCTCGTAACCTTCTCCCGAAATACTACTCGCCTATTCAAACTAACATAACGCTTATATTCCTATGGAACTAGGATTAACAAGAACGCATTAATAATTTCCGTATAATAACCAAGCAAGGCAATTAGGTATATTCCTATCCTAATTGTAAATCCGTTCGCGATGCTCGAGTTCAAGATCATGCTCTACTCAATCTTATATGCAATCTAAAATTCTCTCTCCCGAATTCAATCCTAGATTCGTAGATAGTATTCAATTGATGATCAAGCAATCAAACAATTAAGTGCAAGTTTGAATAAATAAACCAATGTGATAAAATAATAAGAACAATTCAAGCTTCAAACTACAACGTTCATGCAATACCCAAAACTCTAAAACTAATAAACTATGAAACTAAAAGAAGAGAAGAGAAGAAAAACTAGTTAGAAGCCTCCTCCAAACGTGGTGTGTGTTCCTCTCAGGTCTAAAGTATGTCAAAAGTCCAAAGTCTCTCCCAAAATAACGTTTTACATGTATTTATACCAAGTAGGGTCGGGCCTAGATGAAATCTCCCTTTCCTAGCCGAAATAGGAAAATTTGCAAACTTAGTACTTTCCATGCGTCGCACTGTGCGTCGCACTAATGCTTTTTCCTGTCATACCACAAAAAACCCAGTCTCTGAACTTTGGAAATTTCTGACAAAAATTTGCACTAATGTGTCGCACAGTGCCTCGCACTAGTGCATTTCTTCAGCAGTTGCTTCTTCCTTGAATTTTGACGTCCAAAATTGATCCTCGACTCCCTAACACGATCCCGGCTTAATCACTTGAGATTTTACTCAGACTTCAAAGCTCCACATATCTCGAATTAGTTCCACAACATCTACATAACTCAGAATCGCTCCTATAAGGCATAAAACACACAATAAGTGCAAAACACTAGCGATTAAAGCTCAAACACAATAAAAATACAGTAAATTAGAGTGCGATAAGCGACTAAAATACATAATTATAGCCTACCGTCAACACCCCACACTTAAACCATTGCTCATCCTCGAGCAATCAAACTACACTTTATATAGACACAACCTTTTTAAAATAGACTAAGCACAATAGTTTAACATCATCACCTCAAGATTTGACTCACAAGCACCATGCATTTTACACAACCCACTCACTTACTCTAACGTAGAGGTCAAGCATTACCTTTCCTTTGTGAATCAAGTGCTCTCACATAATGAAAGAGAGTAGTTCAACACTCAATACAATATAAGAATCAATTAGGAACTCAAGATAGAAAGAATTCTCTCACTCTCAGAAACAACATTCATATGCCACAAAAGATGCACCATAGGCTTGCCCGTAGTGTACTGCTCTACTAATCGAGCTCATTTAGTCTAAGATCAAGTAGGACTTTAATTGGTTGTAATGTAGGCTGCGGGATGGGTATGATACATTTAGATATAAGAGTGACTACACCTCCCTAAGCACTTTAATACATACACTTTAACATTTTAAACCCCACACTTATGTCAAACCATAACTCCGCCTTCACATCAATATACATCAACTCCCTACTTCAATAAGCATAATTACATCAAGAGTTACAACTTGCAAGGAATATTTTTCACAACAATACAACTATTTTTCTGTCTTTTTGTCACGACCCAAAATCCGACTAGTTATTATGGCACCTAACCCAACCCGCTAGGTAAGCTAATTAACCACTAGCCAATTTCAATAACAATTAACAAACAATTAAGTAAAGAAATATCTGAATCTAATACATTCCCCAAGAACTGGTAGTATAAATCATAAGCTTCTAAGAATAGAGTTTACAAAGCGAAAATGAAATAAATACATAGTCTGTTTGAATAATACATAAACAAAGTTTTACAGATCTAAAACTACCACGAATAAGAGGCAGCTACAACCGGGACACAGGTATATCTTCAAATCCAGCTCCCATCGAACGCAGCGACATCAACAGTCATTATCTGCACGCAAGGTGCAGAAGTATAGTATGAGTACAACCAACCCCATATACTCAATAAGTAACAAACCTAACCTTAGGTTGAAAGTAGTGACGAGCTAACAACAAGGTCGGGTACAACACCAATATTCCACCACAGTTCATAACAACATAGTACAATAACAAAAGGGTATCTCCGAAATAAAAGGCTCAGTTCGTTCATAGTTCCAGAAAAATAGGCATTTCTTTTCAAATATCTCAGTGAAAACCCAAATCTTTTACCGAAAAAGCCAAAGTACGAGTAAGTTTGAAAACTGTGGTTTTTCCCAAAACTCCTTTCAACAAATAGTAAGATGTTTTATTTTCATATAGCATGAGGAAAGTACTTCTCTATGCCTATGTGTCAAGATACAGGTAGAATCATAAATGTCCCCAAAATTGGGTAGCAGAAGGAAATGCTTCTCTATGCATGTATCTCAAGTACGCATGTCAAATGCAATGCATCTCAACGATGAGCTCATGTACTCACACTCTCAGAGTACTCAATTTCACTGTCTCGCATTCTCTCTCACTATACTCAATGCTCAGCACACTCAATCACTCAGCGTTGTACAATACCTGCTGCGGCGTGCAGCTCGATCCATATATGACCATAAGGCCCGTTGCGGCGTGCAACCCGATCCACACATATATATAGTCGACTACGCTCACTGGGGATGTGTAGACTCCGGAGGGGCTCCTGCAGCGCATGCGCTATATCGCTGCGGCCTGCAGCCCAATCCCATAACATATAAATAGCCATAAAGCTCATTGCGGCGTGCAACCCGATCCATATACATACGGACCCCAGGCTCGTTACGGTGTGCAACCCGATCCATATAAAATATAATCAATATAATATGCTGCGGCGTGCAACCTGATCCCAAAATATCACTCTCACTCAGGCCCCCGGCCTCACTCAGTCATCAATCTCTCCAGTCTCACTCACGAGCTCACAATGTCATGAAACTAGCCCGACAACAATGATATGATGTATCAATAAATAATATCTGAGACTCAGATATGGTATGAATGCATGGATATGACTTAGTATGAAATATCAATGAAATCAATGAGATGACAGTAAAAAACGACCACTATGGGTCCAAACAGTATCGGCATAATGCCTAAACATGATATCTAGCATGATTGATAGCTTAACTACTTTATCATATGGTGAGAACACGGATATCAACAAAGTAGGACCACTATACAGTGTCGTGGGAACAATAGTGTCTCAATTCACATGGTGCACGCCCACACGCCCGTCACCTAGCATGTGCGTCACCTCAACACTAATCACATAACACGTATTTCGGGATTTCATACCCTCAACTCCAAGATTAGAAGAGTTACTTACCTCGAACAAGCCAATTCTAACACCGAGCAAACCAAGCGATGCTCCAAAATGCCATCCCGTGCGTTCCGACCTTCGAACGACTTGAAACCCAATTCTTGTGATGCAAATTGCTCCACATATTGCCTCAATCCGAGTCCCACATCTCAAAATATGATAAAAGAACTAAAAACCTCAATTTTTATGGCCTCTGCCCAGCACTTTACGCATTTGCGGAGCAATAGTCTCATCTGTGACTACCGCATCTGCGGTAACTGTTTCGCTTCTACGACCACAACTAACCAGCTGACCCCTCGCACCTGCGGAACAATTTCCGCTTCTGTGCACTCGCAGGTGCGACTCCTCCTACGCATCTGCGATGACCTCTAGCCAACCCTGATATGCTTTTGCGGCCAATTGTCCGCATCTGCGGACTCGCATCTGTTCCCATTCTTCTGTAGATGCGGAAACACCAGAACCAGAAATCTTCAGCAATGCAACATGAAATGAAAATGATATGACCCCCGTCCGAAACTCACTCGAGGCCCCCCTAGGACCTCAACCAAATATACCAACAAGTCCCATAACATAATACAGACCTACTCGAGGCCTAAAATCACACCTAACAACATCGGAACGACGAATCACACCTCAATTCGAATTCAATGAACTTTGAAACTTCAAACTTCCACAACCGATGCCGAAACCTATCCAATCACATCCGATTGACCTCAAATTTTGCACACAAGTCAAATTTGAAATTAGAGACCTGCTCCAACTTCCGAAATCGGAATCTGACCCCGATATCAAAAAGTTCACTCCCGGTCAAACTTTCCAAAATTTCAACTTTCGCCATTTCGAGCCAAATTCAACCACGGACCTCCAAATCACAATCTAGATGCACTCCTAAGTCCAAAATCACCCAACGGAGCTAAAGGAACCATTAAAATTCCAATCCGAGGTCAAATGCTAAAAAGTCAAACTTGGCCAACTCTTTCAAATTTAAAGCTCCCTAGTTGAGAATTATTCTTCCAAATTAGTCCCGAATAACCTGAAGATCAAAACCGATGATTCACACAAATCAAAAAACATCATACGGAGCTACTCACACCCGTAAACTACCGAGTGAAGTGCAAATGCTCAAAATGACCGGTCGGGTCGTTACATCCTCCCCCACTTAAACATACGTTCGTCCTCGAACATGTCCAGAGTTGTTCTCAAAGCCATCAAACCGCCGTATAACCTTACTATGCACATACCCGGGGTGATCCCACGTCACCCTATCCTATACAGGTCCGATAACACAACATAACTGAATTTTCTCAATTCAACCTAGCCCACAAGCCTTCGAATCTAATTTCCAACATCCAGAATTTCTCATAAGATCTGAATCCCGTAACCTACACACTGTATAAGTCTAAACAAGCTGTACCAAAAGTCATAACCATAACTCAAATACTCAAAACTCAAATACCACATAGCTCAAACGCTCGAAGCAAAGATTTCTAATCACAGTAGCTGCTCAAATCAACCCAATACCGGTAACAACCTCATATCAAACAAAGCCTCGTTCTAGACCTTCGTACACTGCCAATGATGAAAGAAACATACAGAACTCATAACCCTTCATCAGATCAACAAGTCATGGTACTCCATCTCCTTTGACAAGAACTATAGCCAATTTCTAAGCCGACTTCCGATATTATCCTTCCAAATATACCACAATCAAATCCGATAGCATCCATTCTAGGTCCAATGACCTCATCTCATCCAACACGACCACTCTAGTGACATGACACATCAATACAATCTAAAGCCATAACCCGTGCAATCCGTGCACCATATAGCAATATTCCAAATATACTCAATCTTGGAAAATGACTCAAACGAGAGAACCGTCCCGGAAGCTCATCAAGTACCACCACCACGAAATGCTTAAACCCATCACACACCATAGAACCATAACACATGAATCTAACTTAAAGGATCATATTTCCACATAACTCTGCTGCAATGCGCGACCCTATCCAAATACTAGTCCATATGAAATACCTCAAGCCACCCTGCTAAAAATCAATGACCATGCGCAATTCGATATCAAGTACTCAAAGTGCATTACCATAACCACGAAGAAGCAAATGACACCATGCCATACAAAATCCAAAAGAACATAACCAATACGCCATCAACCAAGCAATACCCAGTACTCTTCTAGCTCAAATTACGCTATAAGGCCACAATAGAACCGCACCATATGTGCATATAACCAACGAATCACAACTCCTCATAGCATAGAAGAGTAATTCACAGATCATTTCAGAACACGAATAAGCTCAACAATAACCGAATGGAAAATCCCTCAACAATAGCAGTATGGAGCCAACTAATCTGTCTCGGTGTAGAATACACATCCTAATTGGGCCTACTAATGGACCTCTAAATCAATTCCGGCCACCCACAAATAGATAAATAACCCTCCGAAATCCCACAATGACTGAATCATAACACATACTATCATCTAGCTAGCTTCGGCCACGACTTCACAGTCCACAACTATGAAACAGTCCGCTCCTGAGAACTCCTAGTCTCCAAATCCATAGAACACACGAATCACCATTTCTGATTCCATCTTTACTGCCGAATGTCTAACACATCTCTCATACACGATCATCCCACGATGAATACTTCTAAAATTCTTCCGTGCCACCTTGCAAAATTTGAATATCAGCAGTCGATCAACCAGGAGAGTTCCACAATACCAGTGAAGTATCCATAAATCAAAACACATTGCCCATTCTGATATGTATACTCTCATCAAGCCATACCAAATAGTAATATCATTTACCTAGTCATCTGAAATCGTCCATGCTGTCTAAGAATGTTTTTTTATGACCTTCCATTCCAAACAGAACTGTGATCCCGCTCACGTAAATCTCAATCCCACACAACACACCGCATATACCATGCCATCATGTGAAAAATACGAGAACTTTATAGTCCACTCCGAATCACAAACAACTACATACTCAATTAGACAAGGACTTTCCATTTGATTTCATCTAGGAGAAATTCACTATACACCACATGCTCCTTATGCCAGCAAGAAATATACCCCCCGAACCTTGGTAAAAACCATTGAGAACTCTTCGCAACCCATTTTCACATAACCAAGCTATCTGAACTGAATCTCTCTAACTCAACTCAGCCACGCAGGCTGCCAAAACGCAAGAGCATTGCCACAAAATACATGTAGAGACTAGCCACGTCATAAGTACCCAAAGAACTGATCATACCCATTACTGTGCTAACCCAACCTACTACCACGCTGTCTTATTTCTCTAAGTCCCTTCCAAATTGCCTTCAAGTTGATACTTCTCCTTGCTGGAGCACCACGATCCTTAACCAATATTCACCACATAAGAGGCCCTAGAATAAAACCACCACGCCCTAAGGCCCATAAGCCGCTGACTTTCCTCTTAAGCACCCCAAAGCACCACAACCGAGATACTCACTCTAAAGAGACCTTATGTGAACCTAAAATTGTTTCTTTGACCTTCTTGATACTGAAATGCATAATCCACAATGATATAAAAATGTCACAAGTCTCGACACCATCCCATGCAAATATCAGATCCTAGCCATATACTAATCCGAAATTCTCAATTTCTACATATAATTCTTGAATTCATTAGAACCATTCTCGAGAGTCATCCACTCTACTCAAATCTCAATTGAACCGACCAAACAAACCGAATGAACTGTGCCCCATTAGTACACCAACACCCAAGGGAGTAGTCCATACTCCTAAGCAATCAAGCAAATTCCTACTCCATGTACCCTATATCCTTCGCGAATAACCACTCAATTATTTTATAATTTCCATATACCCATAGAGCGTAATACAACCTGTATCTAGAAATTCCTTTACCTGAGTCATTCTCGATCTCGACTTCTACAAGTCATAACTAATTCACCAGTATACCCTGAACCGAAACCAATACGACACATAACCATGCAAATAACTCATCAATAGAGACTCCCCCACTTGGCTCAAAGCCATAGAACAAAATAGTCGATAAAATCACGATACCTATACTCTATTACTGCCAGAATCCCATACTGAAATTCAACTAAATCCTTCTCAAGCCCATGTAACAAAAACCATATAATACCTCAAATCGTCTACAAATCTCTCATTCACCCTTGTAATAGTCAAGCCAACTTCCACAAGCGATCCAAACTCAAATTGCAACATATATCATTCACTGGTAATAGAGAACTCTCTACAAAATATTATAAGGACCACACAACCTCAGGACACCTCACAGGAGATAACCCGCCTGCTCTACCTCAAACTGACATCTCTCTATACCCTTTCACAGTCATAACTACTACGCAATCACTTAATCTTCTTGATTCTGAACACATCAACAAGACATGAGAATCTACTTCACTCCACAACTAAACAACATGAGAGATCCCTCAACACACCCATAACTCGAGACTATACGCCAAATCAAGACAGAAATCAAACACCCCATAGTCCTTGCTACATCTCAAGCAAACTTTTCTCATCACATTCGAACAATCTGAACACATCTCGCAGTTTTATCATACTCACCCCATAGTCATCCAATCACAAATTTCTCTAACAAGGATACTACCGAACATATAAGTCCCAAAAACACATGCTCAAACAATCAAAATCTCCGGTCCCGGCCTCAAGTCCTCTAGACTGGCCCATTATCAGCACGCCAAAATCACATCTTGTATCTCAACCATGTAATTACAAGCCGTCGGCGCACAGCCGATAACGAGCTCTTGCATGAGCATACGAATGCATGGAAGGAATTCAAAGAGTTACGCTTCAAGCTGAATCAATGTCGCACGATAAGGAGAGAAAGATGGGAAGTATATCCTAAATGTCCTATAGCCTCTGAAGATAGGTATGGACGTCATCATACCGATCTGCAAGACTCTACTAGACACTTACTCATGACTTGTAGAACCTATAAACCTAGAGCTCTGATACCACCTTGTCACGACCCAAAATCCGACTAGTCGTGATGGCACCTAACCCAACCCGCTAGCTAAGCCAATTAACTACTAACCAATTCCAATAACAATTAATAAAGCAATTAAGTAAAAAAAAATATCTGAATCTAATACATTCCCCAAGAATTGGTAGTACAAATCATGAGCTTCTAAGAATAGAGTTTACAAAGCGAAAATAAAATAAATACATAGTCTTTTTGAATATTACATAAACAGAGTTTTACAGATCTAAAGCTACCACGAACAAGAGGCAGCTACAACCGGGACGCATGTACATCTTCAAATCCAGCTCCCATCGAACACAGCGACATCAACAGTCATTATCTGCACGCAAGGTGCAGAAGTATAGTATGAGTACAACCAACCCCATATACTCAATTAGTAACAAACCTAACCTTAGGTTGAAAGTAGTGACGAGCTAACAACAAGGTCAGGTACAACACCAATATTCCACCACAGTTCATAACAACATAGTACAATAACAAAAGGGTATCTCCGAAATAAAAGGCTCAGTTCATTCATAGTTCCAGAAAAATAGGCATTTCTTTTCAAGTTTCTCAATGAAAACCCAAATCTTTTACCGAAAAAGCCAAAGTACGAGTAAGTTTGAAAACTGTGATTTTTTCCAAAACTCCTTTCAAAAAATAGTAAGATGTTTCATTTTCATATAGCATGAGGAAAGTACTTCTCTATGCCTACATTTCAAGATACAGGTAGAATCATAAATGTCCCCAAAATCGGGTAGCAGAAGAAAATGCATCTCTATGCATGTATCTCAAGTACGCATGTCAAATGCAATGCATCTCAACGATGAGCTCATATACTCACACTCTCAGAGCACTCAATTTCATTGTCTCACATTCTCTCTCACTGTGCTCAATGCTCAGCACACTCAATCACTCAGCGTTGTACAATACCTGTTGCGGCGTACAGCTCGATCCATATATGACCATAAGGCCTGTTGCGGCATGCAACCCAATCCACATATATATAGTCGACTGCACTCACTGGGGGTGTGTAGACTCCGGAGGGGCTCATTCATCCCAAGCGCTATATCGCTGTGGCGTGTATCCCAATCCCACAATATATAATTGCCATAAGGGTCGTTGCGACGTGCAACCCGATCTATATACATACAGCCCTCAAGATCGTTGCGGTGTGAAACTCGATCCATATAAAATATAATCAATATAATATGCTGCGGCGTGCTGCCTGATCCTAAAATGTCACTCTCACTCAGGCCCCCGGCTTCACTCAGTCATCAATCTCTCCAGTCTCACTCACGGGCTCACAATGTCATGAAACTAGCCCGACAACAATGATATGATGTATCAATAAATAATATCTGAGACTCAGATAAGGTATGAATGCATGGCTATGACTTAGTATGAAATATCAATGAAATCAGTGAGATGACAGTAAGAAACGACCACTATGGGTCCAAACAATATCGGCATAATGCCTAAACATGATATCTAGCATGATTGACAGCTTATCTACTTTATCACATGGTGAGAACACAGATATCAACAAAGTAGGATCACTATAAAGTGTCGTGGGAACAATAGAGTCTCAATTCACATGGTGTACGCCCACACGCCCGTCACCTAGCATGTGCGTCACCTCAACACTAATCACATAACAAGTATTTCGGGGTTTCATACCCTCAACTCCAAGATTAGAAGAGTTACTTACCTCTAACAAGCCAATTCCAACACCGAACAAGCCAAAAGATGCTTGATGTTGCACAAACTCACACCACAAATATAGGTAGTGAGGCGGTCGAAGCAATAATAAAACCCAACGCAAGTCTGGGTCAAATCCTCAAGGAGTTAGAATTGGGATTAGGGATATATTTAGTGTAATTGTACAATATGCCTTAGATTACACTTCCACATTCTTGTTTTTTGTTTCTACTTCTACTTTAAACTATTTTTGGTTATAAAACTAGGAGACAATATTTTTGGATTTGGTTACTTTCCAAATGATAAAAGATCTAGGGTCGTGACTTTCACCTAGGTGGTTGCCTAATGGGTTGAAAACTCAAGGACAATCCTTATTGGTCGGGGTTGTAATATAGCAATCACACAAAATTACCCACTCTATACCTCTCGGTAGTTTGAGTGATTTTGCCCAATTTGGCTTTCTCAAGTTCAAATGGGTATTGCACAAAACAAGTGATAAATGCTCAAGTAGGGTCTTACTATCTCTAGATT
Source organism: Nicotiana tomentosiformis (assembly GCF_000390325.3). Taxonomy (NCBI): domain Eukaryota; kingdom Viridiplantae; phylum Streptophyta; class Magnoliopsida; order Solanales; family Solanaceae; genus Nicotiana; species Nicotiana tomentosiformis. The sequence goes on along the minus strand of NC_090820.1, from coordinate 27,075,146 downwards.
CAACCCTTTAATTGGGGCTATTAGTTTCTTGAGTTCACCCCAATTTCTTGTTAGCCAAGTTTTCTTAGACTTAGTATCTCTTTCTCAAGTAGAGACTAAGTCAATTAGGCATGAATCAATGTTTGCAGCCATTAATTCTTGAATTCAAGCAAGAACTAGGCTAAATATCACTAACCCAATTACAAACAAGTCCTAAATCAAACACCCATTAAGTACTCACACTAGGGTTGGGTCACAATCCTAGCTAGAAATTTAGCTACTCATAAAAAATAAAGAAATACAAGAAGAAATTAAGATAGAATGCATAATAATTGATTAGGGAAATAAAATCCAATGTTTAGAATCTAATCTAGTACAATATTACTCAAAACAGTAAAGAAAAACAGCTCAGGTGCTCTCCCAAAACAATACTTACCCTAAAAATGATAAAACGTTCTATTTATATTAAGCTGAAAATATTTGACAAAAATATCCTTGCGGAGGTTGTGCGGCCGCATAATTATGTGTGAGGTCCGCACAATGAGACTTGGATTGACAGGTTCCAGTTTGGCGTCCGCACAATTCTGGATTGCGGCCGCACTCCTTCAACTACTTCGGACCACACATTTGTGAGTGCGGCCGCACTCTTGCTTCTGTGGCCGCACTCCTTGATCTTAGGCTCTGGATGTGTGAGACTTCTGCAGACCGCATAAAAATAAGTGTGGCCGCGCTCTTGATTATACAGCCGCACAAAAATGGTGCGGTCTGCATTTCTTCTTGAACTTGAAATCCCATCTCTCTGATCTTTGTCTTCTGTGGCTGCACCAGAATTGTACGGTCTGCACTTTACATGTCATTTCTTGTCAGAGGTTTTCTTCATTATCTGCGGCCACACTCAATATTGTGCGGTCCGCACAGTGCCCTTTTAGCCTTGTTTTTGTCCTTCTCCAATATTACTCCTTCTTGAGTTATTTTCATTTCTTTAGCTCATATTCTAACATCCTGCAAGCAAGCATATTTTGTTATATTTCGGAAATACCTTTAAGCAATTTTGAGCTAAAACATAAGTAAAAGAGTACAAATAAGCAGTCAAAATTCCTACTTATCAACTCCCCCAAACTTAAGCTTTTGCTTGTCCTGAAGCAATTAAGGCAATTCCCACCTCCACTAGAAAAAGGGCTATTTCAGCTGGCCTAAGGTGAATCGAATCAATCACATATCAATAGGGACCAACAATTACCCACAATACGAATGAATTATCAACAATACAATGATTTAACTTTTTGAGTACCATAGTTCTAATGTGACACTGGAGTATCAAGAGTTGACTTTATTCATCAAGGAATCTCGCTCTTTCATGTAGGTCATTGTGGATCCCAAACTCCTCCTCATTTACTCTCCGTTAGCAAATCTCACTTTAGAATGCAACACTCAATTCAATAATAGTGAAAAGTTCGCTCACCTCTCTCAAAAGAATGTCACAAGTACGGCTTTAAGTACCATATGCTTGCCCCTCATGTAAATCACCACTAATACAAGCTCACTCAACTTGAAATCACGTAGGGCTTTTTCGGGATGTAATAAAGGCTTTTTGGATCAAGGTAGGACTTGATGGACTAGAATGGGTTCATCTTTTCTTAAACACTCCATTTTCTGTTTTTGGTTCATACTTTGTCGACTCTTTGAGTCAATTTATTTTTCCTCGAGGGAACTAGAGAAATGTAACATCACTCTTTCTTGATCATGACATTAATTTTTCTCCTTTTCTATTTACTCCATGCCTTTAATCCTTGCTTTTCTTTGAATCCCTTCAACTTTTTACTTTATTCACTTTCTTTTTGGCATTTTTCTTTCTTTTTTTTTTCTTTGCCTTCCCTTTTCTTCATTTCTTTCTCTTCTTTGTACCTTTATATCACTTTCAAACTCCTCATCTCTACCCCCAAACTTATGATTTTGCCAATTATTTCTCAAGAATGCTAAGGAAAGATCGGGTGCCAAGAGAGGGTCATTACCAAATGGATAAAGGCTTGTAACGTGGTTATTGAAAGAAAAAGGGCTTAGGCTCAAATGGGTTGAATAGAGATATTACATTGGTAGTCTATGGAAGATTTCAAATTTCAAATTAGACCAAGGAGAGCCTACAATCATTTCTCAAGCCAAGCTACACTTAGAATTTTGCCTATAAAAACATTCGGGGCAAGTTCTAGACTATTAGCACGGGTACTTAGACTTGCAATTCAATACCTCACCTCTCACGCTGCTGGATTGCTAAAGAGAATGAAGTTAAGGGCCCACAATAACCCTAGTTGAGATTGAGAATTACAAATGGCTCGACTGAACCACTCGATGACTGCTTAAGTCAACACAAGAGTCAAAACGTCACAACTAGAGCTAATTTCTGCCAACAACTTGTTTTTAACCATAAGGTCGTGGGTAAATGTGTTGGTACCAAGTGAAGCATGTTAGAGACCCTTTTATTCATTACTACTATTTGTTTTTGCCTAAACATAAAAGGAAATGGACTCAATCCCTTAAGAAGGTTGTCACGCCATCTATCGTTGGGAAGAGTCACCCGGTTCACACAAAATCCACCTTTGGAAAGAACCGTTGCATTAAGAAAACCAAAGGTTTATTGTTTACTCAAACATAAAAAAGAAGATAACAAATAAAAAAGAAGTTACTAAAATAAATAGGAAGTTATACTATTAAGAAAGACAAACTAAATAAGCTAAACTACGAAAAGTAAGGCAAACGAATTTACAAACCGAGGGGAAAATGAATATATACATCAAGGGAAAGGGAAGAATATATACATAACCAAAGAGAAAATAAAGATAAAAGAAAAATAGTATAAGAGTTATTACATACCAAATGTCAATGTCAAATCAATCAAAATAGACCACCCCCGAAAGAAAATGAGCATTGTCCCCAATGCTTATCAAAAATAAGAACAAGAAGGGGTAGAGAGTTAAGAGAACTTCCTATGTGGTCTCAGTCTGCATGGCATCCTCAGCACCCTCGGTCTCCTTTAGCTGTATCTCATCATCACCTGGCTGAGGGACAACAGGGTTGCTGAGCATCTGTATCATCTCCTCAGCGGTGTGGGCAGTCGCAACCAACTCCCCAGATTGGCCGGCTGCTGCCTCTGGTGCCTCGGGTACTGCTGGTGCTGCATGTGCTATTGGAACTGCTGGTGCTATCTCCATGAGTAAATCCAGTGGTAGATCTCCGACAGATGCAAGCTTAGTAACTGTTGTTGTCAACTTATCCACCGATTTCTTCGAAGCTTGAGATTTCCGCATTTTCTTTACCTGTTTGCCCAACTTCTCAATGACATCCCCATATGCCACCAGAGTCTCCATAATGGTCTTCTGGTTGTCCAGAATCTTCTTTAATGTTTCCTCCACTGACGGAGGTACCTGTGGTGCAGCCTGGGTAGAAGACTGTGCTACAACAACACTAGATATGTCAGACAGCTTTGAAGTAGCAGCCTGCATCCAGTTGTTGAGACTCACCAATATCTGGGAGACTTGCAGCGTAGTTAGTGGATAAATAGATAAAGCGGGCACTGATAATGGAGTTGATGGTCTGGAAGAAGACAGTGGTGGCATGGCTGCTGTCCCGGTGGAAGGACCGACTGCTGTGGAAGGCTCAACAACTAAATCAGTAACTACTACTGCTGGCTCCTCAGACTGGCCAGCGAAGGTAGTTTCCTTACCCTTGAACTTCGGGTTGTCAGAACCCTGTAGATGGTACCATGAGAAAGGCTTCTTGGCCTTTACCTTAGTATCATACTGCCTCGGCTCCACCTTTTGATCATTGAAGTACTCTGTGAGGAAGTTCGGGTAAGGTTATGATCTCTCATCCTTCTGGACAACCAAAGTGATGTTGGTTGACATTATAACACCCACATTGATCGGGTACCCAGCCATAATCGAAGCCACCAGGACTGCTCAAGGAAGTGGGAGATTTTTCTCATTCAAGCATGGGTCAATGCAGCTACACACGAAAGTCTGCAACCCTTTAGCTTCAAAGTTTAGGGTGGCTCGGACTATGGGAACCCCTGTTGTAAGCCACAAAGGTGTTGATCCTCGAAAAGACAAAATTTCGGCTAGCCACGGGTGAGCTGCATCACCCATAGCAAGCTTCTCCAAGTATCGGATTGCATCCACTTCTTCAAATCCCACATAAGAGTTCAAAGCACAGGAGTCGAATCGGATTTTCAGATTTCTCACTTTTATCACCTTGGTACCCTTCTTAATGTGAGCCATATTGGCATAAAATTCTTTAACCAAGTGCTCATTTGCATCGAGGACGCTTTGGGTGAACAATTTCCACCATTTTCTATCCTAGAACTGTCTGAGGACATTTGGGTTATGCTTGTCCAAATCCTTCATAAAGAATTGTAGCTAAAAAGTGAGCGATCTCTGGGGCCACCACTCTCTAAATCTGTTGAAGGCAGTCAAGCTGACAATTCTGTCTTCCCACATCTCTCTTTTCTTCGACCTCTCTAAACCCCCAACTGTAGCATCACCCCCTCTACCATCATCATCATCATCATTAACATTGATTGGTTCATCTGGGGTATGTGAGTAAGAGGGCTCAGAATCTGGGCTACACTCCTCCGAACCTTCAGAAGAACTAGCAACGGAAGATGACTCATCTACTAAGTGGAATCTACCCGGGACTTGTTGTGATTAGGCTTCCGGATGTGCTTGCATGGAGTTAACCTCAGAAACTTCCCCAGATGGGAGATACTCACTGGTCTCGGAGGGTTCAGGAACTCTGTTGGCGATTGATTTCTTGCCAATGGTCCTCTGAATGGCAAGTGGTAGGTTACTCTTGCCTCGTCCTTGGCCTCAGGAGGGTTCTACCCTCCCTTTTAATGTATCTCCTTTACCATGTGATCTAACCATCGTCTGCAATTCATAACAATAAGAATCAGTTAGAGTTCAGGTTCATAGGACACAGATATATGCATGACAGTTGTAGGCCAGTTGTGGAAAAACAGACGAGGCAGTGCGGACCGCACAAAAATGAGTGCCGCCGCAGACTGCCAAGTGCGAACCACACAAAGGTGAGTGCGGACCGCACAAAAGTGAGTGCGGTCGCATAACCAAAAGTGCGGACCGCACAAAAGTGAGTGCGGCCGCACAACCAAAAGTGCGGACCGCACAATTTTGAGTGCGGCCGCACAACCCCAAGTTCAAAATACTGGGTTCTCTGATCATTCATTAGTGCGGACCGCATAATTTTGCTGCGGACCGCACAATTTCCCTGCGGACAGCATATTTTTGAGTGCGGTCCGAACAATTCAAGCACAAAAGCTCTAAGTTAAAGGATTGCGGACCGCACGAAAGTGTGTGCGGCCGCATAATTTGGATTAACACGGCGCTGCTTTACGATTCATACAAGTTTTGCAAGAATTAGACATGGCCCTAACAATTAAGCATGATTAGCTATTTGCCCAGGCCCAATTAACAATTATGAAGCTACCCACATGATTTTGAGCAAAGATGACTAACTATTAACATTTTTAGGCATGAAATTAACCCTAGACAAAAGAACAAAACTAAGAGAAGATGAAAAATCTAAAGATGAAATGAACATACCAGTAATGAAGGGTACAGGTAAGAATCTACAGAGATGAAATGCTTGAAATTTGATAACTAGTGGGGGATGAACTGTGTTTGCTTAGGGCTTGAGTGTTAAGAGATTGTAAAGTGTGAAAAGTTTTGAAAAGCCCTATTTATAGGTTGACCCATCGGGCCCAGAACTTACCTGAGTGCGGCCGCACAATTTTGAGTGCGGTCCGCACTCTTTACCTGTACCGTGGAAGAGATTCTGCGGTCCGCACACAAATGAGTGCGGACCGCATAATTTTGTGTACGGCCGCAAATTGTTAAGGAAATTTGACAGGCCAAACTTCAGAGACCATGCATTTTTGATCTTCCAGTTATGCGACCGCACACAGAATTGTGCGGCCGCAGAGTGATTGTGCGGTCCACACTTTTGTGACACTTAGCCAATTTTTCTTTCTTAGTCCCTGCAATGCACACCCATTCCTGCATATACTTCAAAACTAGTTAGTACAAAACAAAGCCTATCTAACAAAGGAGAAAGAGAAAAAGAAAAAGACACATAGGTTGCCTTCCAAGAAGCGCCTGATTTAACGTCGCGGCATGATGCAGATTACCAATCATTTGAAATGAAGGACCGCCACAATGTGGCCATTATCAACCTTGCCAAGATAATGTTTAACCCGGTGCCCATTGACTCTAAACACCTCGTCATTCTTATTTTTCAAATCTAGAGCACCAAAGGGGGTTACATTCACCACTTCAAAGGGGCCACTTCATTTTGACTTCAACTTACTCGAAAACATCCGTAACCGGGAATTGAACAATAGAACAAGATCACCCTCTTCAAATTCCTTGTTGTGGACGTACTTGTCATGGAGGTACTTCATCTTCTCCTTGTAAAGGGACGAGCTTGTGTAGGCATGATACCAGAATTTATCAAGCTCATTCAAATGTGACACCCTTAGATTTTCCGCGACATCCCATTCAAGGTTCAACTTCTTCAAAGCCCACATGGCCTTATGCTCAAGTTCTACCGGAAGATGGCATGCCTTCTCGAACAATAACCAGTATGGAGACATCCCGATCGGTGTTTTGTAGGCTGTTCTATAAGCCCAAAGAGCATCATCAAGTTTTCTTGACCAATCCGTCCGGTTGGCATTGACTGTCTTTGACAAAATACTCTTTATCTCCCGGTTGGAGACTTCAACTTGTCCGTTTGCTTGAGGATGGTAGGGGGTTGATACTTTGTGAGTGACACCATACTTTGTGAGTAAGGTATCAAAAGCCTTGTTGCATAAATGCGAACCCCCATCACTAATAATGGCTTTTGGAGTACCAAACCTCATGAAGATATTCTTTTTCAAGAATGCCACCACACTCCTTGCTTCATTGTTGGGCAAAGAAATGGCCTCAACCCATTTATATAAATAATCCACCACAACTAGAATGTAGGTGTTCTCACAAGAGCTAACAAACGGACCCATAAAATCAATACCCCTCACATCGAAATTATATATCTCCAAAATGGTGGTGAGAGGCATTTCATTCTTCTTTGAGATCCCACCAGCCCTTTGGCATTCATCACACCGCTTGACAAGCTCACTAGCATCCTTATAGAGAGTAGGCCAATAGAATCCACAACTCAAAACTTTTGCCACCGTTCTTGCTCCACCATGGTGACCACCATATGGTGAAGAGTGACAAGCCTCAAGAATACCCATTTGTTCTTCCTCCGGCACACATCGTCACATCACACCATCGGTACATATCCGGAAAAGATACAGCTCATCCCAATATTAGTGAAGGCAATCCCGTTTGAGCTTCTTCCTTTGGTTTGAAGAGAACTCATTCGGTACAATGCCACACATAAGATAATTGGCAAAGTCGGCGAACCATGGCATACCGGTCATAGAAATGGCTAGGAGTTTCTCGTTGGGAAATGAATCATTTATCTCAAGGCCATCATGTGGCCTCCCCTCCTCTTCCAATCGGGACAAGTGGTCCGCTACTTAATTCTCACTACCCTTGCAGTCTTGAATATCTAGATCAAACTCTTGCAATAGAAGCACCCACCGCATCAACCTTGCCTTAGAATCCTTCTTGCTCATCAAATACTGAAGCGCCGTATGGTCAGTGTGAACAATCACCTTTGTACCCATCAAGTACGGGCAGAACTTATCCATAGAAAAGACAATAGCAAGGAGCTCTTTTTCGGTCACTATGTAGTTGACTTGGGCATCATTCATGGTCTTCCTTGCATAATAGACCGGATGGAAGATTTTGTTGATACGTTGCCCCAACACCACTCCAATCGCCATATCACTTGCGTCACACATGAGCTCAAAAGGCAAGCTCCAATCCGGTGCGGTAATAATATGAGTAGTAGTCAGCTTGAACTTATGCAACTCGAATGCCTTCATGCAATCTTCATTGAAATGGAACTTGAGATCGTTATCCAAAAGTTTACACAAAGGGATCACCACCTTAGAAAAATCCTTGATGAATCGGCAATAGAACCCCGCATGACCCAAAATGCCCCTCACTCCCTTCACGGATATAGGGGGAGGGAGTTTGGAGACCACTTCAACTTTGGCCTTATCAACCTCAATACCATACTTTGAAATCTTGTGACCGAGGACAATGCCTTCCTTGACCATGAAGTGACATTTCTCCCAATTCAAAACCAAGTTAGTTTCCTCACATCTTGCCAATACCTTGTCCAAGTTGTTCAAGCAATCATCAAAAGAATTCTCAACGATGGAGAAATTGTCCATGAAGACCTCAAGAATATCTTCCACCATATCGGTGAAAATAGCCATCATGCACCGTTGAAAAGTCGCTGGTGCATTACATAACCCAAATGGCATCCTCGAGAATGCAAAGGTACCATATGGACAAGTGAAAGTGGTATTCTTTTGATCCTCAGGAGCAATAAGAATCTGATTGTAGCCGGAGTATCCATCCAGGAAGCAATAAAAAGCATGTCCGGCTAGCCTATCTAACAATTGTTCAAGAAATGGAAGCGGAAAATGATCTTTCCGAGTGACTTTGTTGAGCTTCCTATAGTCCATGCACACTCTCCACCCGGTGACAGTTCTTGTGGGGATCAATTCATTCTTGTCATTAGTTATCACAGTCAGGCCCCCTTTCTTTGGGACACATTGCACCGGAGAAGTCCATGAGCTATCGAAAATGGGGTAAACAACCCTGACATCCAACCACTTTATGATCTCCTTATTCACTACCTCTTGCATTGCTTCATTCAATCTTCTTTGATGCTCCATGGAGGGTTTGGCATCCTCCTCCAAAATAATCTTTTGTATGTAAAACCCGAGGCTTATACCCCGAATATCCGCCAATATCCAGCCTATAACTTTCTTCCTCTTTTGGAGCACCGCCAAAGCAGAATCTACCTGCACGTTAGTCAAGCAAGAGAAAAGAATAACAGGTAAAGTGAAACAAGGGCCAAGAAACTCATACCTGAGATGTGAAGGCAAAGGCTTTAACTCCAAAGTGGGAGGCTCCTCGATTGAGGGCTTTGTTGGAGGAGTCTTCCGGTTATTAAGATCTAAGGATAATTTTCGGGGTTCATAAGTATATGACCCCATTCCTTGTAAAGCATTGACACATTCCACAAAGCCTTCCTTCTTATCATCATAATGATTGAGCAACACAGCTTCCAAGGTATCCTCAACATTCATCACAACACTAGCATCATCAACAATTACTTCGGTCACTAAATCCACGAACGAACATACTTCGTTGCCTCATCGATTTGCACACATGGAAAACCACCTTTTTGTCACCCACCCGGAAAGTGAGCTCACCAGATTCCACATCAACAAGAGCCTTCCCCGTAGCAAGGAAAGGTCTACCCAAGATAATAGGCACCTCGTAGTCAACCTCACAATCAAGGATCACAAAGTCCGCTGGAAGGATGAACTTATCAACTCGGACTAACACATCATCAATAATTCCCAATGGCCTCTTCATAGTCTGATCCGCCATTTGCAACCTCATAGATATGGGTCTTGGTTGCCCAATTCCAAAAGTTTTGAACACAGAGTAGGGAATCAAGTTGATACTTGCCCCCAAATCACACAAAGCTTTGGCAAAGTCGGCACTCCCAATAGTGCAAGGGATTGTGAAAGCACCCGAATCTTCCAATTTCGGAGCCATTGATTGCACAATAGCACTCACTTGATGTGTCATCTTGATAGTTTCACAATTTATCGACCTCTTCTTGGTGACCAAGTCCTTTATGAACTTTGCATAACCCGGAATTTATTCCAACGCCTCAACCAATGGTACATTGATAGACAAACTCTTCATCATGTCAATAAACTTTTTAAATTGGTTCTCACTATTTTTGTTTGCAAGCCTTTGAGGGTATGAAGGAGGAGGCCTAGGCATTAGTTCCTTAGACTTTGGCACTACCGGTTCCGGTATGTCAATCATATGCTCCCTAGACGGGTTCACCTCTTCTTGCGTCTCCTCCACATTTTCATCAATATCAATTCTCACTTCGTCATTAGCTTGAAACACATTGCTTGGAATTTCATCTTCTTGAACTACAACATCATCATCCACAATTATTCTTTTATTTGAGGTGGTTGCATCTCCACCTTTTCCACTTCTCGTAGTCACGGCCATAGCATGTCCCATATTATTCCCCCCCCTTGGGTTCACCACTGTATCACTTGGTAGTGCTCCCTTAGGACGAGTGTTCAATGCTTGTGAGATTTGGGCAAGTTGAACTTCCAAATTGCTGATTGAAGTGTTGTGGGAGGCTAATTGAGCACCGAAGTCGACATGTTTCTCCATCATTTGTTTAAACATACTTTCAATCTGTCCCATCTCATTGTTAGAAGAGCTTGGTCCTTAAGAAGGATAGGGAGGTGGATTGCTCGGTTGTTGGAACATTGGGGGCCTTTGAAAACCCGGCCCCCGATTGTTGTTGTTGTTCCACCCTCCTTGATTACCTCCCCAATTACTTTGATTGTTGCCACTCCAATTGCCTTGGTTTCCTTGATTATTCCAATTACTTTGATTGTTGTTTCCACCACTCCAATTGCCTTGGTGGCCTTAGTTGTTCCAATTTCCTTGTGATCTCCATTGTTGTTGATTTTGAGCATTGTTTCTTTGACCTTGATAATTGTTGATATATTGCACTTCTTCTTCTTGCTCATTATACGAATCACCTTGGTCATACCTACTATCATCTTGCATGAATTGTTCCGGACGGCTTTTCCCTTGTTGACCATTTTTCCGTCTCTTGTTCATCATCATATTTACACCTTCCATCGCATTTACTTGTTTCGCCCCTTGAATTTGTTGTAGCTGAGCTTTGGCCAATTGGTTCATTGTAGTTGTTAACTCTACGATAACTTGACCATGATCATGTAGTTCCTTGTGTAGGTGAATGACATTGGGGTCACCTTGCGAAACATTGGCCCTACTTTGCCATGCCGATGAGGTATCCGCCATCTCATCCAAAGTTTCACAAGATACGACATAAGGTGTGTTCATGAAGTTCCCGCCTACGAGTTGATTTACCACACATTGATTTGTTGTGTTGATCCCCCTGTAGAAGGTTTATTGGATCATGGCCTCGGTCATATCATTATTCGGGCACTCTTTAACCACGGTACGATATCTTTCCTAAATCTCATGCAATGGCTCATTGGGCTCTTGCTTGAATGCTAGAATTTCATCCCGTAGTGCAGACATGTGCCCCGGAGAGAAGAATTTGGCAATTAATGTTTCGGCCAACTCATCCCATGTATGGATGGAATGATTGGGCAATCTCTCTAGCCAGTCCAATGATTTTTCCCATAAAGGGAAAAGAAATAACCTCAACCTCAGCGCGTCCTCTGAAACATTGGTTTGCTTTCTCCCACAATAAGTATCGACGAACCCCTTGAGATGCTTGTAAGCATTTTGATTTGGAGCCCCGGTGAAGAATCCCCATTGCTCAAGTAGTGTAAGCATCACGTTGGTGATTTGTAAGTTGCCCTTCCTAATGCGGGGCGGGACTATAACACTTGCATAACCCTCGTTCGGCAACACCCAGTGCGCTGCCGCTCTTGGTGGAGGTGGGGGAGGGACGAGAACATTATCATTAGGTGGTCGGCCTCGCCCATTTGCTTGAGGTTCGGGAAGAACCTCATCTCCTTGATCATCATCCACTTCCTCCCCCAATAGAAAATTACCAATGGGCTCGTTGTTGAGAGCCATTCTCGTACCTATAAGCAATTCAAAAACAAAATTAGTGACTCGGAAGGAAAAGAAGATAAATCACACAAAAACCTAGATATATATCTAAATACGTTTAACTCCCCAGCAACGTCGCCAAAAATTGATGTCGCCCAAACTCACACCACAAATATAGGTAGTGAGGGGGTCGAAGTAATAAGAAAACCCAACGCAAGTCAGGGTCGAATCCTCAGGGAGTTAAAATTGGGATTAGGTATATATTTAGTGTAATTGTACAATATGACTTAGATTACACTTCCACATTCTTATTTGTTGTTTCTACTTCTACTTTAAACTATTGATTTCAATTATAAAACTAGGAGATAATATTTTTGGTTTTGGTTGCTTTCCAAATGATAAAAGATCTAGGGTCGTGACTTCCACCTAGGTGGTTGCCTAATAGGTTGAAAACTCAAGGACAATCCTGATTGGTCGGGGTTGTAATATAGCAATCACACGCAATTACCCACTCTATACCTCTCGGTAGTTTGAGTGGTTTTGCCCAATTTGGCTTTCTCAAGTTCAAATGGGTATGCACAATGCAAGTGATAAATGCTCAAGTAGGGTCTTACTATCTCTAGATTCAACCCTTTAATTGGGGCTATTAATTTCTTGAGTTCACCCCAATTTTTTGTTAGCCAAGTTTTCTTAGACTTAGTCTCTATTTCTCAAGTAGAGACTAAGTCAATTAGGCATGAATCAATGTTTGCAACCATTAATTCTTGAATTCAAGCAAGAACTAGGCTAAATATCACTAACCCAATCACAAACAAGTCCTAAATCAAACACCCATTAAGTACCCACACTAGGGTTGGCACTCTTGCTTCTGCGGCCGCACAATTATAGTGTGGTCCGCACTCCTTGATCTTAGGCTCTGGCTGTGTGAGACTTCTGCGTACTGCATAAAAATGAGTGCGGCCGCGCTCTTGATTATGCGGCCGTACAAAAATGGTGCGATCCGCATTTCTTCTTGAACTTGAAATCCCATCTCTCTGATCTTTGTCTTCTGCTTCCACACCAGAATTGTGCGGTCCGCACTTTACATGTCATTTCTTGTCAGAAGTTTTCTTCATTATCTACGGCAGCACTCAATATTGTGTGGTCCGCACAGTGCCCTTTTAGCCTTATTTTTGTCCTTCTCCAATATTACTCCTTCTTGAGTTGATTTTTATTTCTTTCGCTCATATTCTAACACTCCTGCAAGCAAGCATATTTTGTTAGATTTCAGGAATACCTTTAAGCAATTTTGAGCTAAAACGCAAGTAAAAGAGTAAAAATAAGCAGTCAAAATCCCTACTTATCAATGCTCCAAAATGCCATCCCGTGCGTTTTGACCTCCGAACGGCTCGAAACCCAATTCTTGTGATGAAAATTGCTTCAAAAATTGCCTCAATCCGAGTCCCACATCTCAAAATATGATAAAAGAACCAAAAACCTCGATTTTTATGGCCTCTGCCCAGCACTTTCCAAATTTGTGGACCAATAGTCGCATCTGCAACTACCGCATCTGCGGTAACTGTTTCGTTTCCGCGACCATAACTAACCAGCTGGCCCCTCGCACATGCGGAACAATTTCTGCTTTTGCGCACTCGCAGGTGCGACTCCTCCTACGCATCTGCGATGACCTCCAGCCAAGCCTGCTATGCTTCTGCGATCAATTATCCGCATTTGCGGACTCGCATCTGCGCCCACTCTTCCGCAGATGCGGAAACACGAGAACCAGAAATCTTCAGCAATGCAACATGAAATGAAAATGATCTGAACCCCGTCCGAAACTCACCCGAGGCCCCCTGGGACCTCAATCAAATATACCAACAAATACCATAACACAATACAGACCTACTCGAGGCCTGAAATCACACCTAACAATATCGGAACGATGAATCACACCTCAATTGGAATTCAATGAACTTTGAAACTTCAAACTTCCACAACCGATGCCGAAACCTATCAAATCACGTCCGATTGACCTCAAATTTTGCACACAAGTCACATTTGATATTACAGACCTGCTTGAACTTTCGTACTTGAAATCTGACCCCGATATCAAAAAGTCCACTCCCGGTCAAACTTTCCAAAATTTCAACTTTCGCCATTTCGAGCTAAATTCGACCACGGACCTCCAAATCACAATTCGGACGCGCTCCTAAGTCTAAAATCACCCAACGGAGCTAACGGAACCATCAAAATTTCAATCCAAGGTCAAATGCTAAAAAGTCAAACTTGGTCAATTCTTTCAAATTTAAAGCTCCCTAGTTGAGAATCATTCTTCCAAATCAGTCCCGCATAACTTGATGACCAAAATCGACGATTCACAAAAATCAAAATACATCATATGGAGCTACTCACACCCGTAAACTACCTAGAAAAGTGCAAATGCTCAAAACGACCGGTCGAGTCTTTAAACTTTTCTTTTTCAATTCAAATGGCTCTTACTTTTTTCAAAACAATGAACCTTTCTTCTTATTTAATTAGTTCCACTTCAAAAGCCAAACCAACCACCCCACACTTTAACTTTTACAAAGTTGATAACAATTCCAAGTGTTCATGAGAGGTGAAAAGGTTCAAATAGATGGTTAATTCAAATAAATAGGTAAGAATTATAATGTGGTTGCCAAAGAAACAGGATTACATGCTCAAAGGGGTTAACTACGATACATAACAATTAGGTGGGTAATATATATATATATATATATATATATATATATATATATATATATATATATATATATATATATATATATATATATATATGTATATATATGGCTCATTAAAGAAACGCCTATATCACTTCCAAGACTAAATAAAACTACTATTCTGCTTTGCAAACACACAGAGCAAGTTCTAGACATTAAATGCAATGCACAGAATAACACACAAACCTCACACACACATGGCACATAACTCACTCAAGATTGGACTTATCAAGACACTCTAGTCAAAGCAGTTAAGCAGAGTTAATATCATACAATTTAAGTTACTTATACAAGAGTCAAAAACTGAGCCTAAGCGTCACAACCAAAGTACTCACTATTCTCAAGACATAACAAAGTCAAGAGCTATTACTTCAATTAAATTCATAGCACAATGGTTCCTACTCCTAAAAAAAAAACTAACTACACCCGGTTTAAACAAAACCCTTAAAAATGAACCGCATCACAAAGAAAAACTAAGGGGGAATTATTATACTACCTACAAAGAAAATATTTTGTTTGCATCACCACACTAATTCTTTTCTTTGCATCACTACACTAAGAAGGAATACTACAATTAAGCTAGGATAGCATAGAAAATCCCTCACACAATCTCCTCACCCCACACTTAAAATTGTGCAATGTCCTCAATGCATACAATAAATAACAAAAAGGTAAAAGAGACTCCCTGGTAGGCCAAAGGCCGAAGAATTAGCAGCTCACGGGATACTCAAACTTCTCCCGATTGTTATCCTTTGTGCGGGTACCTCAACACAGTTTCAACCACCTGCTCGCTTTTGGACACGCCTGTTGGCTTTGACTCCATGCTCCTACTCCTACAAAATACAAAAACAACACTACAAAGATAACACAATTAAAAAAAATAAAAAAACAAAAATAAAAAATAAAATAAAATTGGGTTGCCTCCCAACAAGCGCTTGATTTAATGTCGTGGCACGACGTCATCACTTTTACCACTTGTCCTTCCACTTTGAGGATATGAATTACGCCCCCAATTTTGCATCAATTTTTCTGTCATGTTCATGGGGTGGTTGTGTGAAAATAAAGGAACCAAGCAATAGATATCGCATCTTGCACTTCTTGGACCTTAAGTGAGGAATGTCATTTTTGCCTTTTTGGTGTTGCAAATTTTAGAATGTAAGGGTCTTGTTCTTCATCTATACATCTGTCCAAAGGCTCAATCTCCATGTCTCCATCCAAACATAATATAAAAAAATGACTAGAATGAGGACCAACACGCCCCAACTCCAAAGCTGCATTATTTTTTACATCCTCAATAATATATACTTCCTCAACCTCAACATCATCCATAAGAACATGGTCTAATGATTGGTATTCTCATTTTAGATCCTCAATTTAGCCTAGAAGATCTTTTTCAACTTCACACAACTCATCACTAAATTGTTGGGCGTTACACGCATCAACCTTTGTACTCAATTGAGCCTCCAAGTTGCAAATAGATTTGCCAAATTGGTCGATCTCTTGTCCCAGTTCAGCTCTTCCTTCTATAAAGTGTTGCATCCCAGTTGAAATTTTTTCACGGAAACCTCCATATTCCTCTAATAATTGCCTGTGCATATCAAGAATGCGAACATCATGTTCCATATCATCCAATTCGTTACTCCTGTCAAACTCACAAGAATTATTAGAATCAACATAAGAAGGGATTGGAGTAGGATAACAATACTTAGGACAATTATTCAAATTACCACTACAAATAGTACATGATTGAGATAGTACACACAACTCGGTCCTGAAATTATTTTTACAATATTACCACAAGTGGGGTCCTTTACAATATGGACAATGATCATAAAAACAAGAATACTTACTATCCCACCACTTTTCGTTCAAAGATGTCATGTAAAAAAATGTAATACTAACTACACTAAACTAAAATTAAAAACTTAAATAGATAAAAAGTAAAAATCTAATCTAGTAGAATAGTTAATTTCTAAGTCCCCGGCAACGGCGCTAAAAACTTATTGCTCCCAAACGCACACACAAATATACGTGGTCATACAAGTAATATAAGATTGCAAGTCCAAATATCGTACCCACATGGACTTGTGATTAACTATCAACTAGATTAAACCAAATAATTACTCTATTCAAGCGAATCCTAAAGTATGAATATTTAACAAAAATTAATCTAGAGTAACAAAATAAGATATTAAAGAAAACAAATTGGCGAAATTAGAGACGAATTCAATGAGATACGATATTCTAGAGCTATGGGTTAGCTAACAATCCCGTTGAGTTTTCTACCTAAATTATCTAATTAATTTATCTGGTTTATTGATTGACAGGATTAATATTGTTCGTAGCCTTCTCCCGAAGTACTACTCGCCTATTCAAGCTAACCTAACACCTATATTCCCATGAAATTAGGATTAACAAGAACGCATTAATAATTCCCGTATAATAACCAAGTAAGGCGATTAGGTATATTCCTATCCTAACCGCAAATCTATTCGCGATGCTCGAGTTCAAAATCTTGCTCTACTCAATCTTATATGCAATCTAGAATTCCCTCTCCCTAGTTCAATCCTAGATTCGTAGATAGTATTCAATTGATGATCAAGCAATCAAATAATTAAGCGCAAGATTGAATAAATAAATCAATTGATAAAATAATAAGAACAATTCAATCTTCAAACTACAACGTTCATGCATCACCCAAAATTCTAGAACTAATAAACTATGAAACTAAAAGAAGAAAAGAGAAGAGAAGAAAAACTAGTTAGAAGCCTCCTCCAAACGTGGTGTATGTTCCCCTCAGGTCTAAAGTATGTCAAAAGTCCAAAGTCTCTCCCAAAATAACGTTTTACATGTATTTATACCAAGTAGGGTCGGGCCTAGACGAAATCTCCCTTTCCTAGCCGAAATAGAAAAACTTGCAAACTTAGTGCTTTCCATGCGTCGCCCAGTCCGTCGCACTAATGCTTTTTTCCTGTCAGATCACAAAAAACTCAGTCTCTGAACTTTGGAAATTTCTGACAAAAATTTGCACTAATGCGTCGCACAGTGCCTCGCACTAGTTCATTTCTTCAGCAGTTGATTTTTCCTTGAATTTTGACGTTCAGAACTAATCCTCGACCCCCGAACACGATCCCGGCTTAATCACTTGAGCTTTTACTCAGACTTCAAAGCTCCACATAGCTCGAATTAGTTCCACAACATCTACATAACTCAGAATCGCTCCTATAAGGCATAAAACACACAATAAGTGCAAAACACTAGCGATTAAAGCTCAAACATAATAAAAGTGCAGTAAATTAGAGTGTGATAAGCGACTAAAATACGTAATTATAGCCTACTATCACTTAGGTACAACTATAAATAGTGAGTTCTATTATCATTCTAAGGGACACAAATTTTTTGGCAAACATACGCTACACTATATTCAAAGCTTAATATAACTTTATCTTCTTGCTTTTTGATTTCGTTGTTGTTGTGCCCAGAAACCTTGCTCACGGTACTGTTATTTTTGCTATTTCGTCTCCATCGCAAAGCTAAGTATTGCGTATCTATATAATTCATCTATTATTTCATGATCAAATTAATTTACTTATCTAGAAACTAAGTATAAATTCAACTGTATCATTTTACGGGTAAACACTTTTAATGTATTAGGGCCTAAAATATGTTTCGACATTTTTAGGACTTTGCATTTTTGACAAGTTAAAAGTTGAAATCTTTACTATTCATCAATATGCTATGTGATGAGATTTTTCCATCACTCTGACATCATGCATGTCACGCCCACAATCTCTGATAGTATTAATTTTTCAAAAGATTTACATGTTGTCAAAGTCCAAAAAAGATGGAGATAAAGGAATATCTCTCCCAAACAATGCACCTACACTAGAGAGCTTTTGGAGAAGAAACAAAAAATAGTTTATGTATTCGAGATTTCCAACATAAAGTTAAGCACTTTTGCAACATGGAAGGGGCATATGCTGGAGATTCAATAATTAAACTAATTTACAAAGACTTTTAAAATAATTTTGAGATGTTCCACTATTGAGGAGTAGCCATATATAGGGCAGAAACTTTTTAAATTTTGCAAAATCCCGTTGCATAACTAAACACTTTCTTGACGTCTTTTGTGATGTAGAGATTACTGCCCATAACGGTGGGCTGCGACCACTTCTCTTTTTCTGTTATACATATAACGAGGGAAGCGAAGAGATTTTTACCTAATTATACTATATTAGAAACTTAATTATATATTTTCTTTATATTCTATAGTTTTTAATAAGTATCTAAATTTTTCTTACAAATTATGTAGATTGCTCTTTAAAAGGCTCACACTTTATTATTAGTGCCTTCAATTAAGGGATTCAATTCTATTATTCTTTTTCCTCTCCTCTTCTCTATCCTTTTTTTTTTTACATCAAAATCCCTTAATTTACGCCCAGAATCTCCATCTTCTCTCTTCCTATCATTGCCGACAACTTTATATTATTAAAAATCATCGATTGGACAACACTGAAAATGAAAAAATTTCAGGAATTGTATGATAATTTTATGATAACTGTATCATAATTGTATTTGAATTGTATCAGAAATATCAATGCCTAAACAACAATTATATCATATTTGTATCACAATTGTATCAAACTTGTATATGGTACATTAATACCCAAAATAATACCCGATACAATATTAATAAATCAATATATAATTATCATATATTTGTGATACAAATTGTGAAATTCGTCACGAACTCACAACTGCTCGTAACAATATACAATAAATATACAACTATCATACATTTATAATATAATTTCTTCAACAATTATGATGCATATACAATTATAATACAACCGTGATACATTTCTGAAAAATTATGATACAATTATGATCTTTATCTTCTTCAAGTTTCACAACTCTACACTAAACATCTAATATAATCGTACTATAATTGTATTAGTATTATATCAAGTATTATTTTGGGTATTGATATATCATACACAAGTCATATACAATAAAGATTTTAGAAAGAAAGAAAACAAGATTCAAAACTTACCCACAACTTGATTCTAGAGCAGTATTCTAAATTTTATTTGCATTGTATCAATAAGAAAGAGAAATTTTGTGTGATTAGTAAGAAAGAGGAAAATTGGGTTTGAAAAGCTTTTGAAAAGGGAAAAGGAAAAGAATCGATAATTTTGGGGGGATAACAGTGGGTATAAGAAATTAAGAGAGATTTTAGGTGATTATTAAGAGAGAAAATATTTTTGAAATCCTTTGATAAAGGAACATAATCGTAAATGTAGGGATTATTGGAAATGGGGGTGGGTGTCATGTAATTGATAGTCTGAATTTAAGGGATCTTGAATTTTTTTTTTTTTTTTTTATGGTTTTGTATATAACTTGTAAATATAGATATATAAAGTAATTAATAAGGAACCTAAATAAAGGTGGTAAATAGGTTTCTATTATAGTATATCCAGGTAAAAATTCCATAAGGGAAAGCCTGATTTAGGAGGCTGTGTTAGGTTTTTGTCCTGATTTTTCTATTTTTTGAAGGAAGTACATCATATTTATCTTAATCGATTTTTCCTTTTACAAAAAGAAAAATATAATTTTTCTATATTTGGCTAGCCATTTTTTTTGGAGAAAAAAATTTTGGACTTCTACAAATTGAGGATCCTTCAATGCAGTGCCTAAGGAGTTTAAGAGTCTTATTTAGGGGGAGAATTTGTGGGACAAGTGTTAGCCTAACACTTGTGTTTGCCTCTTTGTGAAGTTGTTATCTCGATATTTTGTACCTTTTTCTGTATAATAGATTGCTCATCTCCGCTTGCGGATGTAGGTTAATTGACCGAATTACATTAAATGTTTGTGTCTCTTTTGCTATATTTCTCCTTTGTTGTCTGATTTATCATTGTTTAAAATTTACTTTACTAGCTTTCGCATGACACTTGATTATTTTGATCCTAACATACTTGTCACGACCCAAAATCCCACCAGAGGCGTCGTGATGGCACCTAGTCTCTATGACTAGGTAAGCCGATTTCTATTATATTTCGAAGCCTTTTATTTAAACTATCAATTAAATAGGTAATCAAAACCAACAGCGGAACACATATAAATATAACAACCTCCCAAGACTGGTAGTACTGAGTCACGAACTCTAACTTAATACATGAAATGATCTCAAGGACTGAATACCCAATATTGTTTGAATAATAAATAACAGTACAATAAGATGAAAAAACTCCAAGGAACTGCGACGACCAAGCAGCTCTACCTTGAATCCTTGCGATCCCACTCTAACTCTGTCTGAGTCCGATATCTCCAATACCTGGCTCTGCACAAAAATATGCAGAAGTGTAGTATGAGTATACCACGGTTGGTACCCAGTAAGTATCAAGACTAACCTCAGTGGAGTAGAGATGAGGTACAGTCAAGACACTCACTAGTCTATTAACCTGTGCACTATAATATACAAAATAATAGAAAACAAATAACAATAAGGGTAACATAGAACAACCAGTGATGTGCACAGCAAAACAACAAGAACACCATTAATATCACTCAACGAATAATAAATACAAGTGCACCCAATTAAATCAAGTTCTTCAAATAAATGTCTTTTCAATGTTAGTACCTTCAAGTATAAATCTTTCAAATATAAGTTTTTCAATAAAAATCCTTAAAATATAACTTTGTGAAATAAATATATATCTCGAATATACTCCTTTCAAATACAAGTCACCTTGTGACACCTCATTTCATAATCATAAAAATACGGATCTTAACCCACTTCTATATTTTCACGGCACCTCGTGCCCATATTTCTATCACAACTGCACGGACAACTCACGTGCCAATAATATCATTATATATAAGATCCACATGATCAATTTATTCCAATAAAGTGAGTTTAAAATTTTTAAATCAAGTAAGAAATCAACAGAGAAATGAATTTATTTTAAAAATTATTTGGGTGAAGAAAATAACATTGCACTTAAATTAAAGCATCAGATAAACTACTGATTTAGATGTAAAACTATTTAATTTGAAATATAATAATAATTTATTTTATTTAAATCAGCTTAATCATCGAAAATCAGTAAGAAAACCCAGAAATATACTTCTTCAGAGTCTCGTGCTAAACAAAATCCCAAAGCCAACACGATACAACTACGAGAACAAAACATATAATAATAAAGTCAGCTAGTACATCACCGAAGAAGACAAGAATTTACATATTAAATGGAACAAAATCACCCAAGAGAAGAACAAAAATAAAGAAATATCAACAGGGCACTCCCGAAGTACCGCCTCATAGTCCTAAATCATAGATAAATTCAAAATATCTCATTTCATTATATCACCGCGGGAGCCTTCACATTTAATTTTTTTTTTAAAGAAATTATTTTTTCCGAAATAGCATCCCGCATTTTAGCCACCCTTATCACACCGCATGACTTCTAGTAGTTTTCCTACTAGCCACGCGTTACAAGTCACCATTATCTCACCGTATGCGTTTCAACACTTGACTTTATATCACCGCATGACTTCTAGTAGTTCCCCTACTAGCCACGCATTTCAAGCCACCCTTATCTTACCGCATGCGTATCAATATCACAATATTTCACAAATCGCACCTCAAGTGCCCAAATATCACAGCATAATACAACTTGCACCTCAAGTGTCCCAATATTACAACATATCACAAATTTCACATCAAGTATTCCAACATTTCAACATATCACAAATTGCACATCAAGTGCTCAAATATTTTAACATATCACAAATTGCACATCAAGTGCTCCAACATTTCAAAATATCACAAATTGCACATCAAGTGCTCAAATATTTCAACATACACAAATTGCACATCAAGTGCTCAAATATTATATCTTTTCACATAAATCAACAATACCTTATTTTTTTACCATAAGGAGCCCACAACTCGATCATAATGTGTACAACATCTTAACAAAATGTTCAGGAGTGAACAACTGAACCGAATAATATTTCACCATTTGATACTTTGCCTCAACATGATTCACGACCTTTATAATTCAATACTAAATTTTCAATAACGTGAACTGAGAAGTAATTCATTAAGTAACAATACCTCATTTAAATCACAACTTCAAGAAATAAATAGATTTATTCATCTTATTAACTAAATTTTCTATTTAAATAATCTGTAGAAAAAATCAATAATGAAAATGTTTTCCATAAAAATGGCAACTCAAACAAACACAGAGTTCACATAAAAGTCAAGGGGCAATCACACCAAATTATCATATAAAAACAACCTCGACAAACAAGGAATGAGGCATGACAAATAAGGGATTTAATAAGTTACAATAATTTTCCAACTTAATACTTAAGGGCGTCTACGAATTTCAATCGATATAATATAAACATATAAAATAAGTATGTACTCGTCACCTCGCGTACATGGTTTTCAATTACACAATTTTTCACATAAGACTCAATGCCTAAGGGGTAATTCCCCCACTCAAGGTTATGCAAGATACTTACCTTTTTGAAGTTAGGTCGATATTCCAAAATAGCTTTCTCATGTGAATTGACCTCTGGGCGGCTCCATTCTTTCTTGAGCCTTCCTTACATTACTACGAGGTTCCGGAAATCCTAAAAACTCCAATCTATTTAGAAACATAACAAAAGTGAACCATAATTAGGAAGATTTTTATTGTTTCAGCTTATTTGAGTATTTTATCAATCACTAGGTGTGCAAATTTGGCTACAAGGTTCTTCTACAAGATTTCTTTCACTCCTCAACCCAATCTTTACTTATTTTAGCCCAATAATCCTCCCACAAATCTTATTGGTACATACATGTATAAATAATACTCTCATACCCAAGAATCATACTCCTAATCAACCATCTTCTATCCAAATTCGAAATTGAAAATTAGGGTATGGAACCTTACCTATTAGATGAAGAACTTATGAGATTTCCTTGTTGGATTTCAAAGTTTGGACAAGATCTTGATGAACAATACACTTCATCTACTTTCTCTCTCTAGAACACTCTCACTTCTCTCTAAAAGACCTCAGATAATTGCCCCAAAATAAACCCTAAAGCCTATTTATCATCAAAATGGGGTCGGGTTATAAAAATAGAAAAATTAACCCTCCGAACTCAGTTATGCGGTCGCACAATGGACCGCACAATTGGTGTGCGGGTCGCAAAATGATCGCACAAATCGGTGCCCAGAACTGGGCTGTTCTGGACTATTTTGCGACCAGTTTGCGGTCGCATAACCATTTTGCGATTGCATAATAGTCACATAGTGGTCGCATAATTGGTCGCAGAATCGCATTCTGACAGCCTTTGGTAATTTGGTCATAACTTCTTGTAGGAATGTCCAAATGACGAACGGTTTGAAGCGTTGTAAAGTAGACACACAGGCCTATTTGTTGATAGGTAATACACCATATAACTCTTCATATCAAGAGAGGTACGCTCATTTGAAGTTAGGTCTTATGCGAACTCAGTTGAAACCTTAGTCTATTATGAAATTTCCAACTTCTACATTCGATACCGAAACCTATCGAATCAAGTCCGATTGATCTCAAATTTTGTACACAAGTCATAAATTATATAACGGACCTATTTCAATTTTCATAATCGGATTCCGAACTCGTTATAAAAAATTCAACCTTCGATCGAACTTTCTGAAAATCGTTTATTTTCCAACTTTCGCCAAAATACATCGAATTGTCCTACGGACCTCCAAATCCAAATCTGAACACGCGCCTAAGTCTGAAATAACTCTACGAAACTATTGACATTATCAAAATTTTATTCCGAGGTTGTTTGCTCAAAAGTCAACTCTTTCCATTTAAGCTTCAAAAATGAGAATTTCTCTTTCAATTAAATTCTAAATCTTCCGAAAAATCAAACTCGACCACACCCGCGGGTCATAATACATATTATGAAGTTAGCCGAGACCTTAAGTCGTTAAACGGGGTGTTAATTCTTAAAACGACAAGTCAGGTCGTTACAATGCTGAAATATTGAATGACACAAAATACTGCTCATTCAATTTATAGTCAAACTCAGTAATGGTCAAACTATTATGAAAGACAAGTTCTATGGAAAAAGGCAAAATACATAAGTTATCACCTAAACTGTGGATCAAATCCCCATTACACACTTTTTACGGACGAAAATTATTTTACACATTCAACCTTTTCAAAATGTATCTAAGACACACTTCTTTTGCAACGTGGCATGCACGTGCTTAACAAAAAATAAAAGCGCGTTCGGCTGTTAATTTGTTATTCCAATCCTTATTTAGATGACAAATGTCAAAGTTTGTTTTTTTCTTTCTTTTTAACATTATTGGTTCCTCTTTACATTCCCCCCCCCCCCCCGGCCGCCCCGCACTCTTCTTCCTCATCTCACACCATTTTCTTCTCTAGAAAAATTATAGCCATTTATTAATTCCCATACAACCATACTATCTGAAATTCTTTTAAATTGCTAAATTCACTTGAATTATTTCTCTGAAAGATCCATAGTATTTTGGTTCTTTATCTTCAAATTTTTCCCATTCAGTTTTCTTTTTCAGTTTGTTTTAAGATTTAATTTTTTTTCTTCTTCCACACATTGCCTATGTTCCCAACTTTCAGAAATTGATAAACATAGCTAAATGATCGAGAAAAATTACAGAGCCTCATTGCCTTCTTCTCTTTTTTATTCTCCACCCATCTTCTCTTTATCCGGCGCCGCCATGAACTGCGGCATATCAAAGATTGGGTCGAGTTTCCAATCACTGTTTCACGGTGAATTGCAATGTGAAGTTCATGAATTTGGGAAGTTTTTATCTTGATTGTTTTTCATTATTTTCTCCTATTTTTATTTTCAAGTAGTCTTTGTGAGATTTAAATGGGTATTCAAATTAATTAGAAATAGGTTATTATGCGGTTTGGAGTGAAATATTCTGTTTGATTATTGTAAATGAGCTATTTGATTTTAAAAAATTGTTTGGGCTCCTAAATCTTTTGTTCAATCTGAATGTGGCATGTTCTGGTTTCCTTCTGTCAGAGAAAAAGCCTTGTAAAAGAGAAAGATATGAAAATTGATAAGGGGTATAACTGTAAATTTTTTTAATGTTTTATTTTTAAAAAAATTAATAACACGTGTCACGATATTATTGGTGCGTGAATTTAAGAAATTGGTAAAGAAAAAAGTGGTATTTCTTAGACACATTTTGAAAAGGTTGAGTGTGTAAAGTAATTTTCGTCCACAAAAAGTGTGTAACAGGGATTTGATCCATAGTTCAGGTGGTAACTTATGTATTTTTTCATGGAAAAATAATGAGACTAGTATATGTAAGTAAATGTTGAGTTTCTAAGAACTAATATATTTACAAGATAAGTATAGTAGAAATACGTTTGCTATTAAGATAAATATGTGGTCATACAAAATTAAACACGATCACATCTAAGTTCTAACACAATTAAAGTCATATTATTAGCACATAGAAGAGGAAAACAAATGAAAGAATGTCGTGGTTTAATCATTTCCTACATTTTTCTCCACCTTTTTTAAGCTGGTGTAATACACATGAAGGTATTAAAAGGGTACAATCACATTAAAGTACTAAAATATCTGTATAAGTGTTACCATTTACTACTAATTAGGAATATGGTTGTCATAATTAATTGCCACACTTATACTTGATCCAGCTTTTGTGGGGAGTCTTTTAAGTGTCGATAAGAGAATGTATGATAGTATTGTAGAGATATACCATGAGATTTAGATAATTCTTTATTTAACCAAAAAGACATTACGTAGTATTATAATATAAAGGGACTAAATAAAGCAGAATGAATATAGAGAATTTCATATGATCAATTTAACTAGGTTAGATTGAGGCATAGTACACAATATTGGTAAATATTGTTAAGATGAAATGCAAAAAGTATTGGCTTCTAAGGTTTTTCCATTTCCTCTAACAAATATACGAAAGTAATACAAGTAGAGGATATAGAACTTTCTTAAAATTTATCTAAAAATAGAGTTTAACCAAAATCTTCATCATATTTTTGAAACAGAGAGAGTAATAAGCTGTGGTCATTTTTCTATGCTCAAAATGGTCGCCAAGGTCTCTAGAAAATCAGTGCTGAGGATTCTGAAAAATCTGCTTTAGCTTCATATTTTGCATGGATTACACGTGCTTCAAAAGTTTTTGACATTTTACTTTCAGGATATATATAAGAAAGTCTTGGACTAACGATATAATTATGAAAACAGTCACAAATACTGCATTAGAGTAGATTTTCTATATCACACTCCTTGAGATACGACCATTTTTTAAACCCTAGTAAACGCGGGATGCCTTGTGCATCAGGTGGCATTGCTAACCTATATATAAATTATACTCTTATGATAACCTAGAGTTGTGGAACCTATCCATGTATAATAAAGCTTATTTATGCATGTAAGCCTACCGAATTATAAGTAAAAAGGTAGCAATTGACAATGTTCTGTAGGTAAATCGGGTACCTTTCTTTTTATATAATAAAATACAAAACAACACATTTTCTTCATTGAATAACAAATTGACATGAGATATTTTCTGTGGTACAGGACTTTCCAAGAAAGAGAGATCAGAAACTCCTCCTAGTACACAAGACAATGACTACATAAATTAGCAGCTCGACCACACACATATATGAAGTGCAAAACAACATTAGTGAATTGGTGTCCATCAATCTGCAGGTAGGGACGAATCCAGAATTCAACACCACTCAATCTAGACAAATATACTCTTATTATATGTATATATAATTCTAGTCGAAGGAAATAAATTCAGTCGATGAATGCATTGAACCACAGTAGATCTAAATCCGCCTCTAGTACCACGTGCATTGAACCCTTAATTTGTTTTGGTCAATGAGACAATGACATTTGTAAACTCTGTCTGTGCTTTAGACATGCATTCAGATATGATCTGTTCGTATTTGTGGAATACTAAATCCATTAATTCCTCGCCAAATTGGCTCACAAGCAAAGGCTCAGCCACAGCTCTCATACACCTTGAGACACTGTAACCAACATTTTTGTACTTGTCATTACAAGCATTCCAATGGACTCTAGTAGCTTCCAATTGATTAATTGTGAATGATCCCTCCTTCTCAACTACGTATTTCACATCTGCTGGTGATGGTGTATATTGAGGAATGTTGAATGAGTCCACTTTCTCTTCTTCTATCAGTCCCTGCATTCACATTTACTTTTATTTAGGATTTAAGTGATATACGTTGTCATAAAAAATAATACACTATCAATATAATTTAATCGGTTATTGCATGTTATAACTTTCTTTTCAATTTACGATATCATATTTGCTATGAATAGTTATTTGTTATTATAAGTCAACTTCGTCGATGGTATTATCAATCAGAAAACTCTGACTTATAACTTTACGGGGAGCATTAAACTTAGTACGATCTCCAATCCATATTATTTGTCTTTTAAGATCTTTGCGAATATATTTAATAATTTTAATTATACTTTATCTTTTATCTCTCCTCTAATATCTTAGTTAATTAGTTCTCTAATAGCATGAACAACATACAACGATATATTTGGAAGAAAAATGTCTCCTTATTTTTCTAAAATTAATATTAAATATTTTGAAACAAATTCAGTATGTCAAAATAATATTTTGGACAGGAGGAACTACGATTTTTATGGCGATAGGTCAGTTATCAGTTATGTGAGGATCACCTACTTTAGAAGTCCATCCATCAATATTTATTTTTGGTTTCACTGTCGAAGGTTAATTTAATAAATTCAGGACATTGACTATTCCAAGAAAAAGATGTATTAATAAAATATTACATAAGTTGAGATAATTAACGAAAATTTTCACTTAACTAACCAAAGTTTAGTTTATTCTGTGAGAGACAAAAAGTTTACCTCTACAACCAACTCATTGAGGGCCATGGCTAAAAGCTCCCAAATATAGCAGCATTCTTTGCTAGTAGGATCCTCACTTTCTCTTCCTAAAAATGTTAAAACCATCTTCCCACCTTTCATCAATTC